>NC_074677.1:44633527-45833527 GCF_029448725.1 Salvelinus fontinalis
CTGGTTACTGATCAAAACCTTAGAAAAACCTTGACAAAGTACAGGCTCAGTGAGCACAGCCTTGCCATTGAGAAGGGTAGACACAGGAAAACCTGGCTCCCTGTAGAGGAAAGGCTGTGCAACCACTGCACAACAGCAGAACCTGAGACGGAGCTGCATTTCCTGACAAAATGTCAAAAATAATAAAACAATTAGAGAGTGTCATTTCCCCAAATTTGAAACTCTTATTCAAGGTTTCAAAGACCTCTCTGATGAGGATAGGCTACCCGTCCTGTTGGGGGAGGACGCAGAGAGCTGTGGGTTGGCAGCGCACTACAATGCTGCCTGCCATAAGTTGAGGGACAGGTGTCTGACAGACCAATCAACCTGCACATGTACTCTACTGTATGTTTATTGGTTATTGTTGGAATGTATGGTTTATATTGACACTTAGTTATTGTTGTTACTGTTGTCCCGTTGACCATTTTGATTCTCATTTTTATATTGTAAATAAGCTTTGGCAATATGTACATTGTTACGTCATGCCAATAAAGCAAATTGAATTGAATTGAATTGAATTGAGAGAGAGAGAGAGAGAGAGAGAGAGAGAGAGAGAGAGAGAGAGAGAGAGAGAGAGAGAGAGAGAGAGAGAGAGAGAGAGAGAGAGAGAGAGAGAGAGAGAGAGAGAGAGAGAGAGAGAGAGAGAGAGAGAGAGAGAGAGTCTGGTTTCTTCTCTTCTTCCCACACTACTTCCCCATCCACAACTTTCAAATGGATGAATGAAATATTACAATATCTGCTCACCCTCTCTAACTATCCACATATGCACGCACGCACAAACACAATTGAAGTGGTTGACCTGGTTTCACCTTTGTCTAACTACAAGATGTAGAAAGATGCTCACCATTGAGTTTAGATGCTCACCAACCTGATAAAACTACAATACATACTATGACCTTACATTATTATGCATAGACATTACTTTATGATGTGTGTAGTCAGTGTACAACACATGCCATTATGCTGTGTATGTACCCTAGTTGGTATTTGCATAATTAATTTACCTGGACAGACATTGGTTTCCCAGACAAACAGAACATGGTGGATCCTTATTTACCTATTATTTTATTATTATTATTATTATTTTGATTTTATTATTATTATTTTGATATTAAATCATGCACCTGTCTGGAGATGCAGTAGATGGAGGACTTACCTGTACAGTAGGATGATGCCTTTACCTAGTGACAGCCAAACAAAGTTAACTTCCTTCCCGTTACTAGTCGCCTCTTACCCGAGTTACTCTGTTACCTGTATAACTTCTTACCTGCATTAACTTCTTACCATATGTATCCCTGGTTCTATTCCAAGTGTAATCCAAGTCTTGGCTTAGACTTCGGGGCGGCAGGTAGCCTAGTGGTTAGAGCGTTGGGCCAGTAACTGAAAGGTTGCTGGATCGACTCTCGAGCTGACAAGGTAGATATCTGTCGTTCTGCCCCTGAACAAGGCAGTTAACCCACTGTTCCTGGTAGGCCGTCATTGTAAATAAGAATTTGTTCTTAACTGACTTGCCTAGTTAAATAAAGGTTATAGTAAAAAAAAAAAAAAAAATGTGTGCCTCTTGTATCATGTTTATATCAGAACCCTGCCAGCATTTACATCACGTTCTAGATTACAGTGTTCCAATTCTAAAGCACAAGAATGCCAATCTACCACTATTACGACGCAATATAAACACCATCCTTTTCTAAGACCGGTCCGTTCTCACAGGAACTATGTTACATTTATCTGAGTCCTGAAGCAGACATTTTTTAGCCCATGTTTAAGGTCATATTTTCAGTTTTCTATGAATATGTTGTGACAGCCAGTTCATTATTTACTATGATTCAGGTTTCACTGGCTTTTCTCTTCCTACTGAAACACACGCACACACACAAACCCTCAGGGAAACAAATATGTGTGTGCGTTTGTGTGAGTGCGCGTGTGTGTGAAATATCTATGTTAAAACTGGGCTATATGCTGTTTATGAACTAAAAAACATGCTTGCTCTTGCAACATCATTCCCCTTTCTCTCTCCTTCTCCATTCTGTTGTTTCCTCATCACCCACGTGAAAAAACACCTACGGCACAGGTGATTGGGGTAGAGGACACTCCCTCGCTTGAATTGGCTAATGTTTTTGTCAATCATGACTTCCAGGTCTCACTTGGCTTACTTGAGCGCAGGTTAAATGACCTGTGAGCCAGTGAGGGATTTGGAATTACTGCGCGCACCTGGATCCGACAACGACGCGCTTATCACGCAACAGTTGTCAAATCTATATGTACTTTACATAAGTTATATTTATAAAGGAAGCGCTATTTGAATACGTTTTTATCGGAGAGATAACTATGGCAACTAGTATAGGACTGGCCATGAATCCTCCACACACAGAAGAGAGGGCTGTTTTCACGCAGCTGAAACCTGTGCGGATGTCTGGAGCCGACGGCGCAGAGGACTCGTCCGTGTTTGAGGAAGTGAAACCCGCGGTGAGAATGACATCTTAACCCAGTGGAGGTAGCCCAGGTGCGGCCAGGGGCTCCACGGTATTCCGCCCTTCTCCTGGTTCATATTTTGTAGTCAGTTGAACAGTGGGACACTCCCACTCAAGAAATAGCCTCAATGCGAAAACTATAGAAATGGATCGTTCCATTCAGATGTCCTTCGCTTATCTCCTATCACAATAAACCTATTCGTGTCATGCAAAACAGTGAATAACGTATTTTATTGTTCTTGAGAGAAAGAGCACATGTAGGCCTATTCAATATACAGCATTGTCCATATTCCAAAAAAGTTAGCCTATGGAAAAGCCTATAGCATTGTTACCCACGCGTTACTCGACGCAAGCACGATTCCATAGCCTACTAATAATGTTGTTGAATAGGCCTACAAATTGATTCCTATTTTTTCTGTTCAAGATTTGTCAGGTCTGTTCATTATAAATGCGTTTCATTCGTTTGAAGATTGTTTTATAAATATATGTATTTATTTAGCTGGCACTTTATCTCTGTGCACTAGAAGCGAATAGGGTTTTAAAGTTAATCATTTGACTTAGCTCTGCGACAAATATTTTCTTATGGTTCAAGACCAAACGGATGAATTAAACCCTTAATTTGGCCACGTTTTTCTTATACATATGCCCATATTATTATTACCAATATTGGTCAGCATTTGCACATGCAGTGACAACATACTCCACGTTCCCAGTAGATTCTCACTCATCATATTGTGCGTTCTTTATTGTGAGAATTGAATTTGCCTTGCAAAGATCTGTCTTTCCTGCTGATTTTGATTTTAAGAGGGTGTGTGTGAGGTGTACCCCAGATCCCCCCCCCCCCCCCTGCAGGTAGTTCAGTTCCCCTTCTGGTGTCGTGTTTCCCCAGCAACATCTGGCTGAATCTCAACCACTGAATGGGATCTGAGGGTGTCCAGTTACCGTTGATGCTCTGTTTTGGTCGAGGAGATCACTTTAGAATTCACAGCAGTTAATTGATGTGGATTTATGTTATCACATATAGCCCCTGGTGTGTTTAACCTAGTTATGATTGTCATTTACTGTCTTTCTTCATGGTTGGATTTAGGCTAATGATAGACATAATAGGAATATGGCCCATTTCCTTGCAGACAATATTGCAATCAAACGTTCAAGAAGCATAGTTTTACTTTTTGAAATGGAACTCATGAAGTTGATTAAGTTACTATTCATTATTAGTAATTAACGTGGCACCACTGTATCAACAAGAGAGGGCACTGTCATTAGGCTAGTTTCTCTAATATATGCCCACATTCCCTGAAGGACAGGGCACTGGGTTCATATTAACTAAATATAGGGCGATTTTGCCTCAGAGACATGTTTTAAAGTGAATAATTTTACTTAGCTCTGCGACAAATATTTTTCTTATGGTTCAAGACCAAACGGATGAATTAAACCCTTAATTTGGCCACTTTTTTCTTATACATATGCCCATATTATTATTACCAATATTAGTCAGCATTTGCACATGCAGTGACAACATACTCCACGTTCTCACTCATCATATTGTGCCTTCTTTATTGTGAGAATTGAATTTGCCTTGCAATGATCTGTCTTTCCTGCTGATTTTAAGAGGGTGTGTGTGTGAGGTTGTGTGTGAGGTGTCATATAGGAATTGATGATTTAAGGCAGTCTAATGATGTTGCCTTCCCTGCACTGGAGATTCTTAAATCATTTTTCCTCAGCTGTTAACGTTCCTTGGATAAATCTGGCCGACAAAGAACCATTGAG
The DNA here is from genome assembly GCF_029448725.1 of Salvelinus fontinalis. Lineage (NCBI taxonomy): Eukaryota > Metazoa > Chordata > Actinopteri > Salmoniformes > Salmonidae > Salvelinus > Salvelinus fontinalis. The sequence continues at coordinate 44,637,808 of NC_074677.1, forward strand.
TTAAGTATGGGGTTGTTGAAGGGTCATCGATGATTCTTCAGAACTCTAAAGGGATCTGGAATGTATGTGTCCCTTTCATAGCACACAGCAAATTTGGGCAGTGTTAACTCAATCAAATCGGATGTTATTTGTCCCACGCTTCGTAAACAACAGGTGTAGACTAACAGAGAAACGCTAACTTACCGGTCCTTTTCCAACAATGCAGAGTTAAAGATAAATATTCAAATAGAAATAGAGATGAGGAATAAATACACAGTGAATAACAGTAACGAGTAAAAATAGCATGGCTATATACAGGGAGTACTAGTACAGGGGTACGAGGTAATTGAGGTAGCTATGTGGAACTAGTGTTGATTTTTCAGTGTAACATTTCTAGTGTTGATTCTAGAGTTAAAATAACACTGTAAAAGGTTAAATGAAGACTCTGTGGTGTTAATAACCATAGGTGAACCAAAACCACAGCCAGAATTATCATATTTCCTAGCATGCTCTGTTGCAGTGTAACGGCGGCCTTCCGTCTCTTCACTAGAAGAGGGGGTGAAACAGGGATCGGACCAACACGCAGCGTAGCCAGTGCTCAACATGTTTAATTAAACAAAAACAGTGAACACTTACAACGAACAAAATAACAAAAAGTGGCAAACCGAAACAGTCCTATCTGGTGCAGACAAAACACAAAGATAGGAAACAACCACCCACAATCCCCAACACAACACAAGCCACCTATATATGATTCTCAATCAGGGACAACGATTGACAGCTGTCTCTGATTGAGAACCATATTAGGCTGGACACAGAAACGGACTAACTAGACACACAACATAGAATGCCCACCCAGCTCACGTCCTGACCAACACTAAACAAGCAAAACACATAAGAACTCTGGTCAGGACGTTACATGCAGGATGGTTTTTTAGAATTGTTTGATTTTTATCTATGTTTTTGCATGTACATTTATTCATTAATTAATCTTATGCTACTCACATATAAATAACATCAATTTTTCTAAACTATTACGTGGACTCATTGTACCCGTTACCTCTCTGATGAGGATAGGCTACCCGTCCTGTTGGGGGAGTACGCAGAGAGCTGTGGGTTGGCAGTGCACTACATTGCTGCCTGCGCACTACATTGCTGCCTGCCATAAGTTGAGGGACAGTGTCTGACAGACCAATCAACCTGCACATGTACTCTACTGTATGCTTATTGTTATTGTTGAATGTATGGTTATTTTGTCCCTTGGTTATTGTTGTTCCGTTGACATTTTTTATTCTCATTTTTATTTATATTGTAAATATCCAAAATAAGCTTTGGCAATATGTACATTGTTACGTCATGCCAATAAAGCGAATTGAATTGAATTGGTTGTTTCAGTTTAGATGTTTAAGGTAGTCTCATATCTTAGTCTTCCTAACCCTGGCAGTCCTAAAAAATATATCTAAATGTTGGATATCCCTACTCTGGCTGGATTCCAATAGGATTTACACATCACTTGGCAAATCATCATAGTATGACTTGCAGGCCTGATGTGACCTGTAAACTATGAGTTTCAGGCCACTGTATTAGGGTAAAACTAGGCCCTTAAACCATATTTTGAAGGCCTAAGAATTTCTGTCTGGAATTTGAGGCCTAGGAATTTCATTTTAATGACAACATATTCACTTGAATTTCACTTGGTGAAGGCCACATGACTAAACATGAATTAATGCAGCAACCATTCCTCTGTCCCTAGGAAACACAGTCATGGGTGATACTGGTCACGCTAAAATTCACTCGAAAGGCATCCTGGGAAATATTCAAATAAGGCTTAAAACCCTAAAGCAGGGCTATTAAAATCCGGTCCTGGAGGGCTGAATTATTTATGGTTTGAGATATTTGTATGGTTCTTCAAAGAACCATCCAATTCATGGTTCTTCAGAGACCCTAAAACAGTTCCCCTATGGCATCGCTGGCAAGAAGCTTATTTGGTTCCAACTAGCTTCTTCATTTTTTAAGAGTGTGGCCATGCCTGTCGTGACAGCGGTATGCAGTTAGACCTGTCTGTACAGGGCCCTGCTCTATGGGGCTGTTAGTTAGGCTGCTCCATTTGCTTTGTCCTGACACATATACCAAACTTGCCAAATGCTATCACGGAAGAGGATTACATTAGAAATAAGTTGCACACTTTCTTGTGTTTATCCTCAATGATTCTTAAATCATTTAGTACGTGTACGTTGTTTTAAATGATCAAATGAACGAAACCAAAAAAAAACTAGGGCGTTTATCCCTAATCTATCTCTATACTGCTCGGGGCAGGAGGTGGATGATACAATACCAAGCCAGGGAAAGTAACTGCAGGCCAGGGGAGAAAAGCTGATGGATGAGCCTACGTTTCTCTGTAGTTGGCTACTGTTATGAACCTCCCGTCACTGCGGTTGAATGTGCTCAAGTCAAAATGGTATTCCAGTGACCTGATCCGATCTAATGAAGCGCTGTAGTTCCATTGTGTAAAGACCTATAGAAAATGCCGCCCGGTTGCACGGACGCCATTTAGTTACATGGGATTTGTAGATATATTGATGCGGTTACCTGTACCTGCGCAATAATTACAGAGGAATGAAGGAACTTTAGAGACAGAATTTGGACCTATCGCTCTAAATTCCCCGATTTGTTGTTTTTGGTCACAGTCAGACTTAAATAGGTAACTTTAGAGACATCATTTAGACACACTTTTCAGATAGTCAGTGGGGTTTAGTTTGACTAGCCATTTGACTGCTAATGCAATACAGCCCATTTGCATCGGGTCTACAGGTCTGCCCCATTCTCCAACAGTCACCTCTGGCACACATCCATATAACTACACTAGCTAGTGAAAGGAAAGCAAAAGTGTTTGGAGGGAACGGTGTATTACTTTTTAAATTCATCTGTTTCATTCATTGATACATTGATGTTTATTTGTGTGTTGTTGTATATATTCTATCCAGCATGTGTTTTTATCTCATATTTTTAGACTCGATCAGTCAGAATCTTGAGAAGTGGACATTTCTATTTTGAGCAGGAGATTTGCGCTGTCTCATTGAGATGAGAGGTGAGTTGTATTGTGGGTAAACAAAGCACCAGGGAGTTGCACCAACAGGGGTGATGCCGGGGGTGTTTCCCCACGAGCAGCCATTCAATGGTACGCTCGCTCCAGTGCCTTATCATCATGGTGGGACACAGATCACGCTCTCTGTAGTAAGTCGACTAGATGCTTGATACTAGACATGATAGGCTTACAGTACCTACCTATCTACTGCAGTGCGTCGACTTTACCATGACCACGTTGAACACTTGTTAGAATGCTCGCTGAAAGCGTTTCGCTTCCCAAGTGTGCTGGTGTTTGATGTGTTAAAGATGAGTTTATCTCCTTGCTATTCTCTTTTTGTGTAAAATGTAGTTTGGTTAATTGATTGATTTGAATGCTGTGTGTTTCCAGCCTGCTGTGGCAATCCTTCTCTAAAACCAACTGAATCCTTTGTGGCTTTATGAAGGTTCACAGTGTAGACAGTGTAAGCACTCACTTGTGTATTGATGAATCTCTCCTCTCTCTGTTTGGGGTTTTGTGTCATCAGCCCTGTCAATTAACAGACGGTATATGGCCAGACTATGCTACACTACCAGTCAAACTCTGTGGCCAGACAACACATTTCATTACCAGTCACAGTGGTTTCCCATACGTCTCAATATTCATACTCCATGGCCAGTCTAAACAAGTCCCAACGCTTTGACTTTCTTTGACCAGACTGTATGTCACCACCACCAGTCAACAGCAGTGGTTGAAAAACGACCCAATTGCTATACTTGAGTACAAGTAAAGATACCTTAATAGAAATGTTACTTGAGTAAAAGTCTAAAAGTATTTGGTTTTAAGCATAGTTAAGTATCAAAAGTAAATGTAATTGCAAAAATATACTTAAGTATCAAAAGTATGTCATTTCAAATTGCTTATATTAAGCAAACCAGACGGAATATATACAGTATATATATACAGTGTGTATATATATATATATATATATAATTTTTGTTACGGATAGCCAGGGGCACACTCCGACATAATTTCCAAATGAAGCATTTATGTTTAGTGAGTCTGCCAGATCAGAGGCAGTAGGGATGACCCAGGGATGTTCTCTTGATAAGTGCCTAAATTAGACCATTTTCCTATCCTGCTAAGCATTCAAAATGTAACGAGTACTTTTGGTGTCAGGAAAAATGTATGGAGTAAAAAGTACATTATTTTCTTTAGGAATGTAGTGAAGTAAAAGTGCTCAAAAATATAAATAGTCAAATATAGTACAGATACCCCATAAAACGACTTAAGTAGTACTTTAAAGTATTTTTCCTTAAGTACTTTACACTACTGGTCAGCAGTCTAAGTCTAGGTTTCCCAAACTCGATCCTGGGGTGCCCTCTGGGTACACATTTTGTTTTTGTGCCCTAGGGAAAACACCAAACATGTGCCAGGACCGAGTTTGGGAAACCTCAACAATACTCATATGACACTACATTGTTTTTCACAAACCACGATGACTGATTGTCCTCAAAGTGACGGTCCTAAAAAAGCCAAAACAACCCGTCTTATCATCATGCCAGTAGCCATAAAACATAATTTCGGTATCAAAGGTTCTCCCTCTCTCTCTCTCTCTCACCCCCCCCCCCCCCCCCCCCCCCCCACACCATGGCTATCAGTCATCGTTTATGGAGATGATCCCAGGAAACATACACACCATTTCCTAACCCACTGTTCCCCAGGCACGGTGGATGTTGATTAAGGGAGCCCTCTGCACCTCTCTGGTTCAGAGGGGTTGGGTTAAATGCAGAAGACACATTTCAGGTATTTCCCTTTAAGAAAGGATCATTAGTGAGGAGACAGAACCATTTGTCTGTGGGATATCCTGACCCCTGACTTCTGAGCAGGTAGGGAGGACGACAGTCTATTGGCCACAAGGAACTCTTGAGTGGTGTTGTTGGATGCTGATGTAGATATTAGTTGCAGATAGATTTGCATGGCTAACAATGGTCTGAAAGGCATTTTTATTGCATTATCGTATTGTTGGACGGCATAGTTGCTATAGTTACTCATAGTTAACCTTGGTGACGTGGTATGAAATGTGACATTAGTCATCTTTCATTGCACAGTATTGACTTGGCTGGTATTTTGACTTTAGTTTAATATCTAAGCTAAATATCTGAACTCAAAATCACAGTCATGGTCATTAAGTGTGAAAACCCCCCCTGGGTGCATCCCAAATGGCACCCTGTATACCCTACATCGTGCACAACTTTTGACCAGCCCTATGGGCCCTGTACTATGTAGGGAATAGGGTGCCATTTGGGACGTAGACCCTGACTCTACCCCATAACCCAGAAAAGAGCTGATAAGAAGTTGACTCTTTTCTTCTCTTCCCTCCTATTCTCTGTTATCTGGGCTTTGGCGTGTAGCAGTTGTCTGGTCTACAATCATTAACAGACTCAGTCTTGGGCCAGGGTTTAGCGGTACTCCATTCTTCTTCTGATACAAAGGGGATGGACAGAAGAGTTGGCGAGAGGGGAGGTGGCGAGAGGGGTAAGGGTAGAAGGAGAGGAGCCAGGTTTGTGTTCATTTGAACACACAGCAGAAAAAGTTTGACAACATTTTGCAACAGAAAATCAACGCTTCTTATTGTAAGTCCCTCCCGATGTCAGTATGTTTTCTTCCATTTGTTGCCTAATGAACAGGATCCAGGGCACTCAGGCCAAGTGGAGGCTGCTGAGGGGTGGACGGCTCATAATAATGGCGGGAACAGAGCAAATGGAATGGCATCAAACACCTGGAAACCATGTGTTTGATGTATTTAATATCAATCTACTGAATCCGCTCCAGTCATTACCACAAGCACGTCCTCCCCAATGAAGGCACCACCAACCCCCTGTGCTCAGGCCAGAGGGGGGACACTGCCAAGGGCGCTGGGTTAGCCTGCCTGCCAGGCACCCGAATAACACAAGACCCGTTTGTGCCCTGTCCTGAAAAGGAGCTCTCAATACAAATAAAAAGAAGCCATTTTCCAGTTAAATACTTGGTTTTACGTTTCAGTTTCTCTCCCTGGTCAGATTGCACTGATGTCAGAAGGGACTGTGGGGCAGAGGTGCTTGAGAGAGACGGTGGGGTTCACTAGTGATAAATGGCCCATTTATATTCTGGAGGCACGCACACACGCACACACACACACACACACACACACACACACACACACACACACACACACACACACACACACACACACACAGGTTGAAGTGCCCATAAAACGATAGGCCTTCAAGAGTGTGTGTATAAAAACACATCAACACTCGGGTTGCTAGGGAAGAGATTGGGAAATATATAATGCAGCCAGTGTTGACATAGCTGGCACTTCAAATAGCTGTGGAGGTATAATAGGCCTGATGAAATGTCCTCTCCCCTTCATTGTACCTGCTGTTGGGTTAGCCATTATGTACAGCTGGATAGAGCCTCAATATATCAACAGCTCATTGAATCATTTGTACACAACCAATTGGCTGGGCTTTGCCTTGGATTGGCTCTTTGTGCTCCAGTGTTTGGCCTCAGTAACTCATAGAACCGAAAGGGGTGTGTTTGAGTTGCAGCACATTTGATTTAGGCTACGGTTCTTTATTTAGCTGGCATTCATTTGTAACTTTCCCAGTAAAATAGTACTAGCTTAATAAGTCCTCGTTTTGCTTCTTGGGATTCATTTTACCAAGCCCTTAGGTAAAACATAGTATCTAAATGAAAAGCTAGTCAATCATCTATAGTTACAATGGGCTGATGGTTTAGTTTGGAGAACTTTCAGTTTTTCTCTTTCATGTATCATCTCTTTCCTCTCCCTCTGTAATCTGAAATGATCTAGCTGTCCCATGACATCTCTGGTAGAATCAAATTCGTTCTCTCTGTTCTATTTATAACTGCCAGGGGAGGCAGTGTAGTGTTTGTGTTCGCTCCTTCTTTCTCATGCCCTCACCTTTGTTTTGGCTGTTTGTTTACTTAGCTAGCTAGCACTGCACCCTGCACAGACATGTCCTGTAGGACTGGCAGAAGGCTAAGTAAGCCATGGCTAGACGAGGGAGAGAAGAGAGAGATGATAAATGAAAGAGAAAAACATTTTAAAAAACAGACAGGACCGGGCCTCAAAAGTCACTCTCTAGTAGTTACAGTGTAATTGTTTCTGGTGGCTTTTCTGCGTTAAAGGACAAACACTATGTATTGTGTCTACTTTTTAAAAATCTTTTCCCTTTTTAAGTTACCTTGTAGCAGCACACATTTTAAGGCAGTCTTTCCATACATCTTTCACTCCATCGTTCCCTCCCTTCCTCTGATTCTTCCGTGGCGGTGAGCCCCATTTGGTAGGTTGGAATGTGAGGAATGAAAGGGGGAGGAAGGAAGGAAGGGAGAGAAGTTGGATGCTGGGAGGAAGCGAGTCCTGGTACCACCAGTTCTCCTGGCGTCTCTCTAACTGACACACACCCAGACAGACTGAGAAACGTTAGTGACAGATACCTCTAGCTTATGTACCTGTGCCATGTCCCTTCCACCTTTTATACCAACACAATCCCACACAGTGACAGAATCAATAAAAAGCAACTACAGGTTTAGCTGAGAGGGTTTTTAAAGAAATTGAATGAAAAAGTGCATTCGTACCCCAACAAGAGACTCATCCTAGATGCGTGAGTGCCTACCTTTTCAACGTTGGCTCTGTATTGAAACACGGCTCACTCTCTCTTCCTTCTCTCTCTCTCTAGATCCGGTTGGAGATGGAGAAATACCTCTCCCAGCCCCCAGGCAGCCTCCTCATCCCTCCCTCCATGGCCCCCACAGACAAGAAGAACCGCAGGGAGAGCGCCTCGTTGGTGGACGAGTACTTCTCAGAGGAGAAGCCCAACACGGCCCCGTACAGCGTCAACATCAACCTCATCCTCCCCAACACCACCCACCTCCGCACTGGCCTGTACCGGCCCAACAAGCCTAACCAGCAGCAGCACCAGGCCCACCAAAATCACCTGCTCCAACACATCAAGACAGAGCCGGGTGTGGATGTGCCTGTGCCCTGCTCCATACAGACCATCCAGACCTTGCCTGACTTCACGTCTGTCTTCAGCATGCCCCAGACCGTCAACACCATGTTTATCAAACCCGACATGGCCGCCGGTGGCCACCCAGTTTCAGACACACACACAGAGCTGTACATTGGCCCCCAGAAACCACAGGTCTACCAGATGCCTGTTCCTGTCAGTGGAGCTGACCTCACAATGACCCTCTCCCACAGCAGCCAACCAGGGACCGGCGGAGCCAGCAACGGTAGAACCATGATAAACCTGAACAGCGTCTCCTTGATGACGGTGGGTCACGGCGGTGGTGACTCGTCGTTTGCGATGCCGGAGCATTTCTACCACCACCACACCACCGCATCGCCCCAGTCCCAGCCCCACAGCCTACCTCCCTCACCCCCCAACTCCCAGCCGGGTAGTCCTGAGAACCAGGCAGAGCTGCTCACCCCTCCTCCCCCCTACCAGGCCTCCACGAGGCTGGGATTGAAGGTCACCCAGATGTCCCACCACTCCATGCTCATGGCCCACGGACAGGGGGTGCTGACGGGACCCAGGTACAACCGACGGAACAACCCAGAGCTGGAGAAGAGACGGATCCACTTCTGTGACTTCCCAGGTGAGCCCCCTGATACTGGATGAATGAATGAATGAATAAATGCTCCCAAAGTGCCCTTAGTCTTTAGCTAATGTGCTAAAGACTAAACCGTGTATGGTCACAGATACAGGAGATGAGTTTCATAATTCTGTTAGTTTGCTTACCGAGACATGGTGAAATGAAATACCGTAGAGGTCAATGTTGAATACTGCTCCATTGTCAGTGCAGTGATACATCTCTTTTCCCTTGTAGGCTGCACCAAGGTTTACACAAAGAGCTCTCACTTGAAAGCACACCAAAGGACACACACAGGTAAGAAAGAGTAACTTCCTCTGTACACTTACACCAATAGACAGACAGACACAGACACATGCACGTGTACAGTACTGAATAAGGAGGCCATAATGAGACTATATTGGTTATGTCGAAGGCTTGAGACCAAAGCAAAAACATGGAGGCACTATGGACTGGGGAAAGAAGAGAGACAGATGAGAGAGAGAGTGTTCTAAACTTTCTTAACAGATGTTTTCTTATTGTGCTAATGCATGCCCATGCAAGCCATACCAGGTTTCCCCCAGCACAGAGAAACAGAGAGGAATGGAGGGAGGGAGAAAACACAGTTGTGGTGGACTGGGCCAAAACCTGTTCCTCCTGCTTTTCACTCCCTATTCAGAGAAAAGAGGGGAGGAGCAGGGAGGAGGGAGAAAAGAGGGGAGGGGAGCTGGGATAAGGAAAAGAGAGAAGCAGTTTCGATGTAGTCACTTCTGTAAATGGACACCTAAAGGCTGACAATTTTAGGGATTATTCATTCAGAGGATGAGCGACAAAACAGAATGAAGATACAGTAGAATCTGGGGAAAATAACCTGTTGGATGCCATGATGGAACGTATCCAAGCTCTGAGTAGCCTACAATCTGATTTCACTCTCAGTCATCCAACCAGTCAATGATAGACCTGGGGCTGTATGGCAGGTCTATCCTAAATCAGCACTCCCTCTCTGAGTCTCCTGATACATACGGCTCCATGTCGCTCACATGTCTTGGGAACTACTAAGTCTAGACACTAGATACTTAACCATATGGCCTCTTCTTTTGTAAATATTTTCTTTTCAAATATGGCCCATTGTGTGTGTGACTGAGGCATACCTGGCAGTTCACCATGTACAGATGTCTCTTTTGTTTCTGAGATATTTCCTGCTGCATTTACCCACTTCATAAGTATCTACTGTAGTCTAGTCAAGGCCTATCCTATATAACTGCTGCTGTACACACCTTTTCTATTCATATACGGCCCATAATGTCTATGCACACCATCATATACAGTACCAGTCAAAAGTTTGGACACACCTACTCATTCCAGGGTTTTTCTTTATTTGTACTATTTTCAACATTGTGGAATAATAGTGAACACATCAAAACTATAAAAGAACACATGGAATCATGTAGTAACCAAAAATCAGTTAAACAAATCAAAATATATTTGAGATTCTTCAAAGTAGCCACCCTTTGCACACTCTTGGAATTCTCTCAACCAGCTTCGTGAGGTCGTCACCTAGAATGCATTTCAATTAACAGGTGTGCCTGGTTTAAAGTTAATTTGTGGACTTTCTTTCCTTCTTAAAGCGTTTGAGCCAATCAGTTGTGTTGTGACAAGGTAGGGGTGGTATACAGAAAATAGCCCTGTTTGGTAAAAAACCAAGTCCATATTATGGAGAGAACGGCTCAAATAAGCAAAGAGAAACGACAGTCCATCATTACTCTAAAACATGAAGGTCAGCCAATCAGGAATAGTGAAAGAAAGTTTCTTCAAGTGCTTGTCGCAAAAGCCATCAAGCGCTATGATGAAACTGGCTCTCATGAGGACCGCCACAGGAAAGGAAGACCCAGAGTTACCTCTGCTGCAGAGGATAATTTCATTAGAGATACCAGCCTCAGATTGCAGCCCATTGAGATGCACACGTTGTCTGTTTCAAGAGAGATCAACTGATGATAATCTAGTGCCATCGATGGTTGCAATAGGCCCCTTGTTATCGGATTCTATTCCAATAGGGAACATTCTGTAGGTCTCCCGTTAGCCAATGAAAGGTGTGAAAACCCATAATAATGTGTTTCCGTGGCTGAGTTGATGAGCAGATTTGGGCCATCAGTTGATTGACAGGTGTAGGCCTACTGTAGTATGATAAACTTTCCTCCAGTGTGGATGCTGACCCACGTTTTATAGTTAGGCTATGGGAGATTTGTCGATATAGTTCGGGTCTTTGGTGTGGATTGTAAGCCTGTGTTGTGTTAATATTTGATTTTGTAAAGCTGTCAAGATGTTTATGCATTTGTGCCTGTACAAAAATGATTTTGTTGAGCTGACCCTGTAAATTATTAGACTATTCTTTTTACGTCTTGAAAACATTGAAATAAATGTAATTAACTCGTGGGCCTAATTTAGGCTCAGGCTGGTCACTAGATCTCCTAGCACTCGTGGGGATGAGAGGCGGAGCGCGCTGCTTAGACCACTGAGCAAAGGAAGTTCCCGACGCTCTAGCAAGCACTAAGAACGCTATGAATACTGACGATACTCAGGCACGTCGTTTTTTTATCGTTTTTTTGTAGGCCTTCCCCAAACCATAGCCCGAACCTTAAGCACTCGGGAATAAAACTGTTAACCTTTGAGCTGTTTCTGTTTTAACCTTGGAACCACGTGGAATGAATGCATCAAAAGTAGACGTATCTCCGAGTCAAAAGGGCAGTGGGTTTGATTCGAACCCGACTCTGTCATTTAAAAAAAAAAAAAATATTAAATAGTTTGACACCCCTGTTTGTGATACCATTTTTAAATGACCGTTTATCTTTTCCAGTCATGAAGACATGGGTATACAAAATGGGTCAACTTTGAGGACCTCTAACTTCTAAACGTTTTGGCATTCAAGTCCAAAAAGTTACTTTCTTACCACTTTTAGTACGGGCAAATATGTATAAAAAGTTTTGTTCAAATCAGTAGGGGTGAGGTCAAAAAGTGATTGAAATCAAGTGGAAAGACCCCTTTTTCACCCGATTCTACATGCAAAATCAGTGCGCTCTCAGTTTGCAAATCATGTTCAGAGGTGTAAGTACTCTTGGCAAGCAAATGGTATTGGTGTGTCGGAGCAGAGTAGCCTACAGTACTACAGTGCATTGGGAAAGTATTCAGACCCCTTTCTCTACATTGTGTTACGTTACAGCCTTATTCTAAAATGGAGGAAATAAAACATGTTCCTCATCAATCTACACACAATACCCCATAATGACATTTTTGCAAATGTATAAAAAAACAACAACAATTGATTGGACATGATTTGGAAAGGCACACGCCTGTCTATATAAGGTCCCACAGTTGACAGTGCATGCCAGAGCAAAAGCCAAGCCGTGAGGTCGAAGGAATTGTCCGTAGAGCTCAGAGACAGGATTGTGTCGAGGCACAGATCTGGGGAAGGGTACAAAAAATGTCTGCAGCATCAAAGGTCCCCAAGAACACACTGGCCTCCATCATTCTTCAGTGGAAGAAGTTTGCAACCACCAAGACTCTTCCTAGAGCTGAGCAATCGGGGGAGAAGGGCCTTGGTCAAGGAGGTGGCCAAGAACCCGATGGTCACTCTGACAGAGCTCCAGAGTTCCTCTGTGGAGATGGAAGAACCTTTCAGAAGGACAACCATCTCTGCAGTACTCCACCAATCAGGCCTTTGTGGTAGAGTGGCCAGACGGTCAAAGATAAAAGTAAAAAATAAAGTCAAAATAAACAAAACAAAAAGTAAGTTTGAATGACACTGAGGGGCAACGCTGTTACATCCGGTGCCTGTTTGCCTGAGGCTGATGCCGCGCAGGTGCTTGTACGCGTGTACACATACGCTCCTATTCAAACACACACACGTACACACACACACACACACACACACACACATGTAAATAGTGCCACACATGCAGTCAAACGTATACAGTTGTCCTTACTGTTTTGATTTTTGCTCTCCTTGATGTCTTTTGTTTTTGATTTGTTTGTTTTTTCCTGTTTCTTCTCCTTAGTTTTTCTCTTTTGATAATTTTGTTGGTTATTGGTGCATTGGAGGATAGTGGGTTGGGCGTGGGGAATGAAGGGAGAGGAGTCTTTTTTTGGAGGGTTGGTGGCCTGGCAGTTGGGAGCTTGGGCCGGTGGCCAATTGAACATCTCTGGAGAGACCTGAAAATAGCTGTGCAGAGATGCTCTCCCTCCAACCTGACAGCGCTTGAGAGGATCTACAGAGAAGAATGGGAGAAACTCTCCAAATACAGGGGTGCCAAGTTTATAGTGTCAAGAAGACTCGAGGCTGTAATCGCTGCCAAAGGTGCTTCAACAAAGTACTGAGTAAAGGGTCTGAATACTTATGTAAATGGAATATTTTTTTTATTTTTAAATATATATACATTTGAATTAAACCTGTTTTTACTTCATCATTATGGGGTGTAGATATGTGTGTAGATTGATGAGGGAAAAAAAACAATTGAATCAATTTTAGAATAAGGCTGTAACGTAACAAAATGTGGAAAAAGTCAAGGGGCCTGACTACTTTCCAAATGCACTGTATCTAGCTGATGAGGCCCCCTGCCCTCTTAACAAACATCAACAGTTTATAAAGCTGCGAGGCTCACAAAGGATGTCCCGTGGATGGTTTATGGGCTTCACAGAGAGCTGGGACTGTTTGCTGTCTTTCAGTAAAACCGTGTAGGCACCATCATAAAACAGACAATGGCTCTTCGGGAGAGAAAAGTGTGTGTGTGTGTGTGTGTTCTACGTACGTGCAATATGTGGCAATGTTAGGCTGATAAAAAACTCAACCGTTGCACAACTGCCACCTGACCAAATAGCTGAAGTGTATTATTGTGATGCTGTCAGTTAAACAGCTCCCTTATCTAGGCCTCAGCGACATTCACAGTATCACAGCCCTAACCTGTGTTTTGGAGAACAACCAATTGCACCTGACCCTCTGTTAGCTTGTTTTGAGATGCAGACGTTGTCTGATTTGATCCCTAATGGCACCCTATTCCCTATATAGTGCACTACTTTTGACCAAAACCCTATGGGCCCTTTTTAAAAGTACCTCACTAAATAGGGAATAGTGTGCGATTTGGGAAGCAGGCAACATGTTTGATCTGTGGGCCTGTATGTGCAGGGCTATCTCATTATATTGTTTACCAATGCCATAATAATGGCAAGGAGGGAGAGGTGATGCTTTCGAACACCCCAAAACGCACACATACCTCACCCTCCACCCCTGACCCCTCTCACCCAATGCCCCCATAACCCTCTGGGCCCCTGCTTCAGTAGTGATTGTCAATTAGCTGTTTTTAATGAGTAATACTCTCTATCTAATCAGTACTCATGGCGTCCTCCCTTACGACAACAAAAACATGTGAAATGTGTAGTTGAAATGGCTGTTTTTGCAAGTTGAGCTTAAGTTGAAACTATATTTTCAACAGTAATTATGTTAAAACCACCTGTTCGCATGTGAGGAGAAGAGCATGTTTTCACCTCACAGGGGAAGAGCATGTTTTCACCTCGCATGTGAAATTGCAAGTTCACATTTGAAAAGCATGAACATGTGAAAATTACATTTGGAGTTTCACATTTAAGAAAACTCCACACGGGAAAATCTCACTTTCACATGTGGAATTGCAAGTTCATATGTGAAAAAAATGTACATTTGAAAATATAAATCTCACATGTGGAATTGCAAATTAACATTTGGGGGTGAAATAGTGTTATTCTCCTCACATGTGAAACCAGAGGGCGGCGTACAATTGGCCCAGCGTCGTCTAGGTTAGGGTTTGGCTGGGGTAGGCCGTCATTGTAAATAAGAATTTGTTCTTAACTGACTTGCCTAGTTAAATAAAGGTTCAATTAAAAATCAATTAAAAATACACAGTTTAACAGGGTGATCGAATGGTGTTCAACATACACACTCATGAACGCACATGAGGAACGGATTCAAGTAAATAAGGGTGTGAGCATACTTTTTCAAAAGTAAGAACGCTCGATTTATTGACACGATACTGCAAAACCATTTAATCTTATTGGCTTTTGGATCGTTCCACAGAAATTATTTGACATTTTAAGTAGAAATTGTGCACCGATATTGCATTATAAAAGTGTCCACCATCCTTGTCAAGCCCTAGTTATTGTGTTGCTTTTAACAAAGTAATTTCTGAAGATTATTATTTATTTCCTAGTGATTCCATCTAATCACATGTAATGTCTGTCCCTTGTTTTATGATCCACCCTGTTAAGTGAACTGTTTTTAATATGGTGAAACTACACCTTTCCAAATATTTGCTTCAAAAGAAACATTGAACATCTAAAATAGTAAAATCACAAAGTAAAAGCAGGTGAGCTGGCTCTTCCCTTTTGGGTCATTTTCTGGTGTTTTGTTGTGGAAAACTGAACGGGTTGAGCGTAAAACAAATGTTTCAACAATTTAAATTTTACCTTCATTTTTTCGGTGTAAAGCTTGCATTCAATTGCCCCTCCCTTGTTGCGCAAAACAAGCTTCTATTCCCCGTCACAAGAAATCGTTACTTTATTTGTCACTTTAAAAGGCCCCTGAAGTAGTCAATAGAAAATGTGTTTTTATTAAGTTGATCTTGCTCTATCGATCTATCCATCCATTTATTGCTTTGGAGTTTTATTTAGGAAGATATTCATAACTCTAGGGCAACAGTTTTGGGTCCTTTCGGGCTCTTTCTCTTTCTGTCCCCCCTGGGGAAATTTTTTCCTGTGTGTCAACATCAAAATCTTATCAAAGCTTACATTTAGTATCCATTCAACATGAGTTTACGCTGAACCCATATAATACTCTTTGAGTGAATAGCCAGATGTTGGTCGGGGATGTACCTGCTTTAACATGCCCACTGGTGTGTGTGAACAGTGTGTTTGGCAGTATGTTTACCACACCCTGTTGAAGACATCACTGCCAACACAGTTGTGAAATAAATGAAAATAGTGAAATGAAGAATAGTCTATAACTCTCATCTCTTTCTCAAAACAACTGTACAGGATATTCTGCTCTCTCTCTGTCACATTAGAAAGTGTCACACATCCCTGTCTTAACAGCCGCACAGGCTTCACCAGTTTTGACATACCCATAGTCATAGGACAGACAGTGTATTTATGTCTTCTCTCTCTCTGTTTCAGGAGAGAAACCATACCGTTGCAGCTGGGAGGGCTGTGACTGGCGTTTCGCCCGCTCTGACGAGCTGACTCGACATTACCGTAAACACACGGGAGCCAAGCCCTTCAAGTGTGTGGCCTGCAGTCGTTGTTTCTCCCGTTCAGATCACCTGGCCCTACACATGAAGCGCCACCAAAACTAAACACACACACACGCACGCACACACGCTACGCCCACCTGAAGCATCACCAGAACTGAGGGACATCATCCTGAAGCCCCCAGAATGCATTGCACTGCACTGCATTAGGGCTGCGGATGGACTGCCTGACTGACGGACTAATCCTCCTTTTCAAAACTCCTTATCATGAAATATTTTACACCATCTACAACAATACAATGATCAAAATGTCTGCTCCTGATGTCACTACTATCGGGAGGTATGGACTTTCAAAGAAATAGCGGGCCATGGACGACCAGCCTCCAATTGCCCCACGTAATAATGGATGCACATTGTATGCCTGTATATATAGTTGTGTATAGTGTGTTGTTGTGTGTGTTTCTGAAAAAGCTAAGAATTTATTGACATCTATACTTGACTATTATTTTTTTTTA
Organism: Salvelinus fontinalis; assembly: GCF_029448725.1. Lineage (NCBI taxonomy): Eukaryota > Metazoa > Chordata > Actinopteri > Salmoniformes > Salmonidae > Salvelinus > Salvelinus fontinalis. The sequence continues at coordinate 44,654,274 of NC_074677.1, forward strand.
CACATCTGCAGTTGAAATTTCATACCCAATCATGACAATGTTGGGTAATACTTTCAAGTCACATGAGCTTCCTTATATGGTAACATATATCTTCGTGACGAATCAACAGGATACTCTGGAAAACGCTTACATTCATAATAACTCGTTTCTATTCGGGTGCCTGAGAGCCTGGAGCGTTTAGCCATGTTTATTATTTCTTTCTGTAACCACGGAGACAAACCTCTTTGATAGGGGCTCGCAACATGACATTATCCCACATCTATTTCCAGTTTCATCTTCAAATAGTTTGTTCAACAGTTCATGCATGTATTATAACTTCTTATTTTTGATTTATTATGTCGTAATGTTAACTAGTCTTGTCCTGCAGCCTCACTATTTATGTATAATAATTACTGAGTTGAATTTACTACAGCTCAAAAGACATTAGGGAACCGCATTACTTTGAAATTAGAATCGTCCCCATGCAGATTTTGATATTTACAAATCAGTTGTTTTTTTTATTATGTATTGTAGCCTGATAAGAGTTGAATGAGTGTGTGTGTGTGTGTGTGTGTGCCAAACGATTAGAGAACATGTTTCATACAGGTTATCATGCTCAAAGATATTGGCAGCAGGATATGAGACAATGCCCAACCCCTCCACAGAAATGTCACATTTATTACACTATTAGTCACAGTAATGATTCATTAACACAATGAAGCTGGATGGACACTTTTTGACATGATTTTTATACATGAGGGCACATTCATACATATCGGTCAAAGCAGTGGACATACATTTAGGGGTGGTTTCCCGGATACAGATGAAGCCTAATTCCGGACTAAAAAAACTAAATAAATGGAGAATCTCCATTGGTGTCCAGGGAACTTTCCCTTTCTGCTGTCAGTTGTTTTTACCTGTCAGATATGATTGGCTGACCTTTTGGCCTTTGATAGTTGTAAGGCTTGTAATTGTTTACCCTAAGTTGCCCTTATACCTATGTAATAACTGTAGTAAAGGGTTTAAATCATATCAGTATGGGCAAATCCCCAGTTGGTTTTATACTCTGTGTCTGTCTTTCTGAATGGAATCTGTCTCTCCTCTCTTATGACCTTATCAATGTTTAGCATTCTTCCAGCCAGTTAAGCATTCTTCCAGACAGTACTGTCGGCTACCTTTTCTATAGCCTTCCCACTAGTACTGAGTTTCTGTACCTATTGTTGAACATGGAGGGACGAATTCCTGCCGCCCTAGTGGATGTACATTAAACAAGGCGGACTTCCTCTCTGGGTGGAACACAACGACGATGTGGACAAAAGTGCGCACTGCCCCATTCAAAAACAGACTCATTCCTTGCACATGCATGCATGTCGATCGACAGAGTGAAGCTTGTAGAAACCTTAAGCCTAGCCCTAGACTAAAAAGCACTTTGAATGGAGGTTGTTCATGAAGCAAGGTTTTTTTAGTTGAGGACTCGGAGTAGGCTAAATCTGGGTCCGGGAAACCATCTAGGAGTATTCGACACTTACGATGCCACTAAAATAATACGTTTCCGTCTTCCTGACAGAGAGACTGTTTTGTTTTAACTCACTGAATGACTCAAGCACTTCCTTCACTCTAGGAACAAGTTCTCTGTGTTAACTGCCTTCAATGATAGGGAGGTATGATGAATCACTGTATATACTGTCATTTTTTGAATAGAAGTTGTGAATATGTTTTTTTTTCTTCTCTAGTATAGGATCTTTTTGCTATGAACAAAAGGGGATTCTAGGTTGGTTTTTAATGGCTGGTTATTCACTCGGACACTTATTGTGTGTACGGTATGCAACAGAATCAGTTCTGTACAACTTTTTTGTGTATTTCATTCGTTTTTTTTTTTTTGTTTGTGCAAAATCCCGAAAGTGAATAAAGAGATTACAACTAGAGACCGTGTGTTTTCCTGTTGATGTGTTGAGGTGGGCCTTTCTTATATGTTTTATGCTCGGTAGGACTTTCTGCTCGTTATCTCAGTCTGCCATGAGATAGGCGGGGTGACTCTCAGTAACATTCACATGGAATGATTGACAGCATCCCAAACCTGAAAATGGGGTAAGTAGTTATTTGGACTTCCACTTTCATGAAAAGCATCTTCACTCAGAGTATTTGTGTTTGTAGAAATATAACATACAGATACACAGTTATCTAGTCCACATGATAGAGAAGCATCAGCATCCTTAAAACCCTAATACATTGCTTTGAACGAAATGTCTTCCTATAGCATTCAGAGTGATGTGCCTGTGCACTGCTGAATATGACCAAAGGGCAGGTTTCTCTTAGATCACTTGATATAAAAATAGTTTTTCAACTAATGGTCACATAAAGAGCATAACTTAATAGGTGAGATATTAACCTTGGCCTACAATTTCCATGCCCCCGCAGAAATCGAATTAACTTAATAAAAAATCCCCATCAAAGTCTGTTTAAGCTAGAGATTTTTGCATGGGCTGCGTCTCAATCCACCACATCCACCGATATTGCCCGTCTGCGGTGAAAGGTGGCAGAGCTAGAGCGGTGTTTGTCGACCATGAGACATCCTGAAGATTGGTCTGTAGCGTCCATACTGCTTGGCCTACTATTATGACACCTCTGTGGAAAGCTGAGACTCTAATGAACACTATGGTATTCTCAGTTTTGCTCTAGGATGCCCACAAGACTCATCTTAAGGTCCCTGGTACCAGTTTAAGAAATAAATGGTAGTACAGTGGATTTGGAAAGTATTCAGACCCCTTCCCTTTTTCCCCATTTTGTTGCGTTACAGCCTAAAATGAATTAAATAAAGATGTTCCTCATCAATCTACACACAATACCCCATAACGACAAAGCATAAACAATTTTTGCAAATTTATTACAAATTTAAAACAGAAATACTTTATTTACATAAGTTTTCAGACCCTTTGCTATGAGACTCAAAATTGAGCTCAGGTGCATCCTGTTTCCATTGATCATCCTTGAGATGTTTCTACAACTTGATTGGAGTCCACCTGTGGTAAATTCAATTGATTGGACATGATTTGGAAAGGCACACACCTGTCTATATAGGGTCTCACAGTTGATAGTGCAAGTCAGAGCAAAAACCAAGCCATGAAGTCGAAGGAATTGTCGGTAGAGCTCCGAGACAGGATTGTGTCGAGGCAAAGATCTGGGGAAGGGTACCAAAAAAATGGCTGAAGCATTGAAGGTCCACAAGAACACAGTGGCCTCCATCATTCTTAAATGGAAGAAGTTTGGAGGAAGTTTGGAACCACCAAGACTCTTCCTAAAACTGAGCAATTGGGGAGAAAGGCCTTGTTAAGGCCCATCAATATCCTGATGGGCACTCTGACAGAGCTCCAGAGTTCCTCTGTGGAGATGGGAGAACCTTCCAGAAGGACAACCATCTCTGCAGTACTCCACCAATCAGGCCTTTGTGGTAGAGTGGCCAGACGGAAGCCACTCCTCAGTAAAAAGCACATGACAGCCCGCTTGGAGTTTGCCAAAAGGCACCTAAAGACGCTCTGAACATGAGAAACCAAATTTTCTGGTCTGATGAAACCAAGATTGAACTCTTTGAACTCCTGAATGCCAAGTGTCACGTCTGGAGGAAACCTGGCACCATCCCTACGGTGAAGCATGGTGGTGGCAGCATCATGCTGTGGGGATATTTTTCAGCGGCAGGGACTGGGAGACTAGTCAGGATCGAGGGAAAGAACAGAACAAAGTACAGAGAGATCCTTGATGAAAACCTGCTCCAGAGCGCTCAGGACCTCAGACTGGGGCAAAGGTTCACCTTCCAACAGGACTTTCCGAATGCACTGTATATATGTGAATAGTTTAGTGCTTAAAATAAGGGAATAAATACATGTAAAAAGTAAATAAAATAGTTTCTTGATCTTTGAGCAGACACATGCACATTTGTGGCCTGCTGGAGGTCATTTTGCTGGGCTCTGGCAGTGCACCTCCTTTGACAAAGGCGGAGGTAGCGGTCCTGCTGCTGGGTTGTTGCCCTCCTACGGCCTCCTCCACGTCTCCTGATGTACTGGCCTGTCTCCTGGTAGCGCCTCCATGCTCTGGACACTACGCTGACAGACACAGCAAACCTTTTTGCCACAGCTCGCATTGATGTGCCATCCTGGATGAACTGCACTACCTGAGCCACTTGTGTGGGTTGTAGACTCCGTCTCATGCTATCACTAGAGTGAGAGCACCGCCAGCATTCAAAAGTGACCAAAACATCAGCCAGGAAGCATAGGAACTGAGAAGTGGTCTGTGGTCACCACCTGCAGAATCACTCCTTTTTTGGGGGTGTCTTGCTAATTGCCTATAATTTCCACCTTTTGTCTATTCCATTTGCACAACAGCATGTGAAATTTATTGTCAACCAGTGTTGCTTCCTAAGTGGACAGTTTGATTTCACAGAAGTGTGATTGACTTGGAGTTACATTGTGTTGTTTAAGTGTTCCCTTTATTTTTTTGAGCAGTGTATCTCTCAGATATACAGTAGGACAGACTCTTCAGAACAAATTTCCTTACCATTTTTGGGGGGACTATGTTGTTCCATGTAGTGAATATGTTATTCAATGCGTTTCTATTGGCTATTAGCTGTAATGCCAAATTCAATGTTTCATCCAATATTTTTTTTTGTATATGTATTTTTGTATACCTTGAGGGGTCTTAAAATAAAAAATAAAATAGCTAAATATTCCTTGGTATGACCATCTTAAAACAATTCCGTATGTTAGCTTAGAACCCCTCCTCCAGCATAGAAAGGGCTTTGGCTCTAGAGAGATATTACAGTTTTTTCCAACTGCTTACACACGTTTTCAAAACGGTTTCCTTTTTTCAAAACTCTACACACAATTCCCAAAACTGCACACACAAAATGCAAAATGCCTCACATCTCCTTCAAAATATAACACTGCATTCAAAATGCCATAAACACATGTCAGAATGAAGCATTTGCATCAAATGGCAAACACTGCTTTCATAATAGTACATTTTGGATATACAATGTAAACACTGTTGTTCTAAATCTAAAGCTCTTTGGTCTTTCATAGGCTTATATCTACATTTCAATACAATGTTCTACAGTGAAAGTAATCTGCTGAGAGGGGTAACAAGTACACTGTAAACACCAATGCAATGTAGAAACAGAAAATATTTATTAGGCCAAACATTACTGTTGTATACAGTAGCATACAACAAAACCATAAACATATGTAAACCAAAAGTATATTCTTTAGAATACAGTAGAGAACACAATTGTGTGTGTGTGGTGTCCCGGGGGGGCAGTCCAGGAATTGTGGGGGGGGGGGGGGGGGGGGGGCAGTCACCAGTGCTAAGCTACGCTTCATCTCTTCTCCGGCCTGGGTCTGGCCACAATACTTCGTCCACATCACAAGATACGTTTTCTCTTGCCAAACATCGAGGGAAGTATCTCCTAGCATGGCGTATCCAACCTTGGACAGAGGCAACCTCTATGTCCCCACATGCGTCCTCCATTGCCTTGGGAAGCGGCATGCGGGCATAGGGTTGGCGATCATACACTTTCCAGCGCCAGGCTGAGAAGAATTCCTCTATGGGATTTAGAAAAGGTGAATATGGGGGTAGGTACAAAACTACAAATTGTGGATAGGTGGAAAACCAGTTTTGGACCAGAACAGCCCGGTGAAAACTAACATTGTCCCATAAAACCACAAATCTGCCAGGCTCCTGATCTGGATCGGGGACAAGCATTGTGTAAATTGTATCCAGAAAAGTGAGCATATGGCCGGTGTTGTACGGACCCAGTGTGGCATTGTGATGGAGGACCCCGTTTTGAGTGATGGCAGCACACATAGTTATATTACCCCCATGCTGTCTAGGGACATTGGTAATTGCCCTCTGTCCGATTACATTTCTTCCGCGGCGCCTGGTTTTGGTGAGGTTGAAGCCAACCTCATCCACATAAATAAATTCATGGCGAATTACATGGGCATCCAGCTCCAATACTCTCTGTAACAGACAAAAGGATATACAGATGAGTAAATATGGTATGTCTGTAGTACTGGAAGTAGTGTTGCATACATACCTCTACAAAGTCATGTCGCATATTCTTGACTCTGTCAGAGTTTCTCTCAAATGGCACCTTGTAAAGTTGTTTCATCGTCACTCGGTGCCGTTGGAGGATGCGTTGTATGGTCGACAGGCTTACAGCATTGATGTTGTTTAATATGGTGTCATTATTCAATACATGCTCTCTTATCTCTCGAATCCTAATTTCATTGTTGGCCAAAACCATATTTGTAATTGCAGTCTCTTGTACATCTGTAAACAAGCGTCCTCGTCCTCTACGATGTCTTTGCCTTTCCACTCTGTACAGAATTCAAACACAGTATGTGTTCAGCATAGGAACTGTAAACAATGTACAAAAAAAAGGTAGTACAGCATGATAACCAACCTCATTCATTCAATGCAGTGCAGTAAATGGATGGCTTAGAGTTACAAATGCTTATGCAATACTATGCAGTCATACGTATTTCAAATCAAATTTTATTTGTCACATACACATGGTTAGCAGATGTTAATGCGAGTGTAGCGAAATGCTTTACATGCAGTACATTACTGTAATGCTAAAATAGTCATTAGATAGTTGCATACCTGTTCTCATTTCTGAAGGTTCGAATTATGGACGCCACTGTAAATCGACTCAAGTTGGGCTGGACTCTCAGTCCAGCCTCTCTCATGGTCAAACCGTGGTTGATCACATGATCTACAAGTGTTGCCCTAATCTCATCAGAGATGGCTCTCCTTCCTTCTCTTCTTTACCCTCGTCCTCTTCTTCCTCTTCCTCTTCCTTTCCCTCCTACTCCTCTTGCTCTCTGTCCATTGTTGGCATCCATTGTTCAAAACAGGTAATCTGACCTTTGACCTATTTATAGGCCTATACTACAGTAAAGCAGTGATTGGTTAGTGATCAGTTAAGCTATTAGTGTTTGCACATGTGAGGAGTGTGTGTGTGACCTGGTGAATAAGTGTAGCATTTTGATTGGTTGTGTTTGGAAAAGGAAAGCAAGTCACTTCCTGTTAGATTTTTGTGTTTTAGGTAGAGAATTGTGTGTAGTGTTTTGAAAAAAGTGTTTTATGCAATTGACAACTGAGTCAAAGGCTGAGAAATAGCTTATGGTTTTGGATATTTGGTGTGTAGTTTTGCACTTTGAGTGAGAGGTTTCAAAAATCGTGTGACATGAAAAGATTTTGTGTGTAAGCAGTTGGAAAAAACTGTAAGAGAAGTTTATTGATGGTTTTTAACTTAGAGTTAATAATTGTCTCAACATTGACTTTTACGCTATTATCGCCCCGGTAGATTCCAGATTCTTTATTGTCTCTGGTCTGCGTGTTCCAACTGGTGAAAGGAGAGATTGCAAACAGGTCTGTGGAGCTTTGGAACACAAAAGCCCTGAATGAAAAGACTGCAACTGCGGAGGAGAGAGCGGAGAATAGACAGAGAGAAAGACAGCAGGGTGGAGTCCCTCCCTTCAGTTAGCTGCTGACATGAAAAATTATAATTATGTCAAGATCATTCATAGCAGGGATCCTGAACACGATCACTGGTGATTACCAGAGGCGGGCTACGCCCTGTTGTTAAAGGGAGAGAGAGAATGTATATATGTATATATATATATATATATATATATATATATATATATATATATATATATATATATATATATATATATATATATATGTATGTATGTATGTGTGTATGTGTGTGTGTATGTGTGTGTGTGTGTGTGTGTGTGTGTGTGTGTGCGTGCGTGCGTGTGTGTGTGCATGTGTAAGCAGTGGAATTGTACAGAAAGACACATATCTTACGTTTCAAAAAGAAGAGCACGTAATTCTGTCTCCAGTGCCTTTAGGCCAAAAGACTGCAGCGTCAACTAGTACAGTAAATATAGGGTTTATAGGTTTAAGCTTCTCTACCATTTGATACGTACACTGTCTTCCAAAAAAATATAGACATTAAAAAAGTGTTTATTTTCTCTAGCCAGGTTCCAGATCTGTTTGTACTGTTTTGCCAACTCATGTTTGGCGTGACGGCCATAGGAGTTGGCAATACACCACAAACAGATCTGGGAGAGGCTATATTTTCTCCAGAAGAAAGGCACCATCTCCCTCCTCACATGGTGTACTTGACTGGAGGCCAGAGGCGTGGATAAGAAGCCTACAGGTTTAACTCTGTTCTGTTCTGTTCATTCCAGAGTTCAGGGTGATTAGCACGGTAGTAAAGACCCATCCAGTTAAAACATGTCTAATTCCTGCCCCATGACGCCATTCACACATACCATGAGGAATCTCATAGAGAACAAGCACTCAAAAACATACTGCTGCTTTCAGAAATAAGTAAGGTAGCTCATTTAGAGCGCATTTAATATGGAATACTAGAACTGGAATAAGAAAAGATGGCCAGCGTCAGGGTTACTCAGAAGCAAGGAATCGTAAAACATGTCTTGCTCAAAGGAACAGTTCCCATTCAGAAAAGCAGCCCCAAGTCTCCCGAGTGGCGCAGCGGTCTGAGGCACTGCGTCGCAGTGCTGAGGCATCACTTCAGCCTCGGTTCGATCCCAGGCCGTGTCACAGTCGGCCGTGTACGGGAGACCCATGAGGCGGCGCACAATTGACCTAGCGTCGTATGGGTTAGGGGAGGGTTTGGCTGGTATTTCCTTGTCTCGTCGTGCTCTAGAGACTCCTTGTGGCATGCTGGCGCCTGCAAGTTGACTTTGGTCATCAGTTGGATGGCATTTCCTCCGACGGCTCGCTTCTGGGTTAAGAGAGCAGTGTGTCAAGAAGCCGTTCTGCTTAGCAGGGTTGTGTTTCAGTGGATGCAATGCTCTCGACATTCGTCTCTCCCGAGTCCGTAGGGGACTTGGGACAGTGATGAGACAAGACTGTAACTACCAATTGGATACCACAAAATGAAGGAGAAAAAGGGGTCTAAAATATATATATATTTTTAAAAGCAGCCCCAAGCTGCCAACCACAAAATAACCTCACATGACGTGACCATGAAAGAGAAAGAGGGTGAGAGCCTCAGAGGTGTCACATTTAAAGGTGTGGTGTATCAAAGCACAACACAAAAGAAAAGACAAAAGCTGTTCACAAATCACGAACAGATGGCATGTAGGAATAGAGGCAGAGATATGTCAACTTCACCTCTCTGTCATAACAACCTTCAGTGCTTTCTACCTGATCGGTGTCCCAAATGGCATTCTATTCCCTATATAGTGAACTACTTTTGACCAGGGCCCATAGGGATCTGGTCAAAAGTAGTGCACTTTGTAGGGGAAACGGTGCCAATTATCCCAATTGAGTTAGGATCAGTATTTCTATTCAGGTGCGCTGACTCTTGTAGCTGAATTGGCAATAGTACAGTATCCCAACTCGAATGAACACAACCCAACATGTTGAAGTATGCAAAGTAGACTACTGAACAGTTCAACATGTCAGTGAATATGCAATGGTATTTAAGACATATTCCTGAACTGAAAAGAGCCATTCAAATGTAGATTCTCAATTAAGCATGTTTTTAGTCCACGACTAGTTTCATTCTGGGCCCAGGAAACAGGCCTCTAAGATTCTTTGCACTGTAAACAATTCTCACTACTTTACAGTGATGCAACCCCTCTGGCCCGTATCAAACTGGGTTGGGTTCCATTCATGTTTAAATGTTATATGTCGCCTACTCTGTCTGCCTCAATTAAATCATCATGTGTCAGGTACACTGTTAATGATTGGCCGACCTGTTGGCCAGTAAGACGCCATAAAACCTGGGCCTGTCAGCCACCTGGTAGGATAACTCCCTCTTCAGTCGCACACAGACCATAAAACATCAACCTATCTGGAGAGCAAACAGGGGAGGGGTCAGCACAGGTCCACTCAGGGACGTACATTCACAAGTGCACATACAATTTCAATGTATTATTCGAGTTTCTGCAAACCAGCCTATTACCTCTGACATAGTGTCTGTTTCTGAGCATAAATATATAGACAGTTGAAGTCGGAAGTTTACATACACCTTAGCGAAATACATTTAAACTCCGTCTTTCACAATTCCTGACATTTAATTCGAGCAAAATTCCCTGTCTTAGGTCAGTTAGGATCACCACTTTATTTCAAGACTGTGAAATGTCAGAATAATAGTAGAAAGAATGACTTATTTCAGCTTTTATTTCTTTCATCACATTCCCAGTGGGTCAGAAGTTTACATACACTCAATTAGTATTTGGTAGCATTGCCTTTAAATTGTTTAACTTGGGCCAAATGTTTTGGGTAGCCTTCCACAACCTTCCCACAATACGTTGGGTGAATTTTGGCCCATTTCACCTGACAGAGCTGGTGCAACTGAGTTAGGTTTGTAGGCCTCCTTGCTCGCACACGCCTTTTCAGTTCTGCCCACAAATGTTCTATGGGATTGAGGTCAGGGCTTTGTGATGGCCACTCCAATACCTTTACTTTGTTGTCTTTAAGCCATCTTCCACATCTTTGGAAGTATGCTTGGGGTCATTGTCCATTTGGAAGGCCCATTTGCAACCAAGCTTTAACTTCCTGACTGATGTCTTGAGATGTTGCTTCAATATATCCACCAAATTTTCCTTCCTCATGAAGCCATCTATTTTGTGAAGTGCACCAGTCCCTCCTGCAGCAAAGCACCCCCGTGCTTCACCGTTGGGATGGTGTTCTTCGGCTTGCAATGCTCCCCCTTTTTCTTCCAAACATAACGATGGTCATTATGGCCAAACAGTTTCTGTTTGGCCACATTTTTTCAAAAAGTATGATCTTTGTCCCCATGTGCAGTTGCAAACTTTTTTATGGCGGTTTTGGAGCAGTGGCTTCTTCCTTGCTGAGCGGCCTTTGAGGTTTTATCTATATAGGACTCGTTTTACTGTGGATATAGATACTTTTGTACCTGTTTTTTCCAGCATCTTCACAAGGTCCTTTGCTGTTGTTCTGGGATTGATTTGCACTTTTCGTACCAAAGTACGTTCATCTCTAGGAGACAGAACGCATCTCCTTCCTGAGCGGTATGACAGCTGCGTGGAGCCATGGTGTTTATACTTGCATACTATTGTTTGTACATATGAATGTGGTACCTTCAGGCGTTTGGAAATTGCTTCCAAGGATGAACCAGACTTGTGGAGGTCTTGGCTGATTTCTTTTGATTTTCCCATGATGTCAAGCAAAGAGGCACTGAGTTTGAAGATAGGCCTTGAAATACATCCACGGGTACATCTCCAATTGACTCAAAGGATGTCAATTAGCCCATCAGAAGCTTCTAAAGCCATGACATCATTTTCTGGAATTTTCCAAGCTGTTTAAAGACACAGTCAACTTAGTGTATGTAAACTTCTGACCCACTGGAATTGTGATACAGTGAATTATAAGTGAAATAATTGTTGTCTGTAAACAATTGTTGGAAAAATGACTTGTGTCATGCACAAAGTAGATGTCCAACCGACTTGCCAAAACTATAGTTTGTTAATAAGACATTTGTGGAGTGGTTAAAAAAAACGAGTTTTAATGACTCCAACCTAAGTGTATGTAAACTTCCGACTTCAACTCTATAACATAAGAGTTGGGCAGAACAACTACTGGACACAAACCCTCTCCTGATGGAATCATAATAGACAGCTTGACAGTCTGATGACTGAGATGAGGCAACCTTTGAGTTAGGACACACACACACACACACACACACCCGTGGGAGATGAGTGGCGGGACAGACAGTTAGCCAATTTCTATAGTGGTAGATCGCTGCCAATATTGTTGTAAATAAAGACTTCCTGAAAGGGCAGAAACAGACAGGAGAGTTGTGGCTGCGTGTTAGACAGGTACACAAGTACAATACAACAATAGTGTTGAAATACCGCAGCGTCATTCTCTGTAATAGGGTTCCCCCTTGTGGTTGAACATTGTACTCTTATGCAAGTTATTCTTCCCACTCTTAGTGTCTTATCATAGGCGACTCTGTGCCAACAGTCACTCTTAACTGTCATACTTCTTCTTTTCAAATAATACTTAGAGGCCAACATTTTCGTAGTACAATAGAATTGTGCAAAGCGCAACCAATACCGTAAACCTTACTATAATCTTGGAGTGTGATTTAATTAAAAACGTTTCTTCAACAATGTGTGCTGTAAGGAGGCACTTATTTAACTAGAATTGATTAAACTGAGCTACACATAATTAGTCACTTCTTTATAACGCACATTGTTGACGAAAAGTTACGCAGACAGATTTTTACGAGGTTTATAGTAATGTTTGCACTTTGCACAATCCTTTGAGCCAGGTGAAACTAGCCTGATGGCTGCATTCACCATTCTATTTCACTTGATATAATGGTGAACACAGTGATCATGCTAGTTCCACCAGACTACAATTATTTTGCATTTGGGAAATGTCACCCTTTAACCCTATTTTCAACCGGCTAGTAGAGCATTTTTAGAAATGGATTTAGAAATGGATAACCTCAAAAATCTTCACTTGAACTCGATTGGTCAACTCCCCCAGCCGTCCTGCATCAAAACATCATTTGTATCCTTTTGGGTTGCTGCAGTTCAGTGTTGTGGCACTCTAACTTTGCCCACCCAGAGGGCTGTAAGAAAACATACAGTTACAGTGCCATCAGAAAGTATTCACACCCCTTGGCTTTTTCCACATTTTGTTGTATTACAGCCTGAATTTAAAATTGATTCAAGTGAGATGTTTTGTCACTGGCGTACACACAATACCCTTTAAGCTCAAAGTGGAATTATGTTTTCAAAATGTTTACAAATGAATTACAAATATAAAGCTGAAATGTCTTGAGTCTATAAGTATTTAACCGCTTTATTATGTCAAGCCTAAATCAATTCAGGAGTAAATAAGTCACATAATAATTTGCATGGACACACTGTGTGAAATAGTGCTTAACATGATTTTTAATGTCTATCTTATCTCTGTACCCCACACATACAATGATCTGTATCTGTAAGGTCCCTCAGTTGAGCAGTGAATTTCAAGCACAGATTCAACCACAAAGACCGGGGAGGTTTTCCAATGCCTCGCCAAGAAGGGCACCAATTGGTAGATGGGTAAAACATTTAATTATTATACTTTGGATGGTGTATCAATACACCCAGTCACTACAAAGATACAGGTGTCCTTCATAAACTCAGTTGCCTGAGAGAAAGGAAACTGCTCAGGGACTTCACCATGAGGCCAATGGTGACTTTGAAACTGAAGAAAAAACTGAGGATTTATTAACAATACTAACCTAATTGACAGAGTGAAAAGAAGGAAGCCCGTACAGAATAAAATATTCCAAAACATGCATCCTGTTTGCAACGAGGCAATAAAGTAAAACATGTGGACAAATATACTTTTTGTCCTGAATACAAAGTGTTATGTTTGGGGCAAATACAACACATTACTGAACACTACTCTCCATATTTTCAAGCATAGTGGTGGTTGCATCATGTTACGGGTATGCTTGTAATCATTAAGGACTGGGGAGTTTTTCAGGAAAAGAAAGAAACAGAATGGAGCTAAGCACAGGCAAAATACTATAGGAACCTGGTTCAGTCTGCTTTCCACCAGACACTGGGAGATGAATTCTCCTTTCAGCAGAACAATATCCTAAAACACAAGGCCAGATCTACACTGGAGTTGCTTATCAAGAAGACAGTGAATGTTCCCGAGTGGCCAAGTTACAGGTTTGATTTAAATCTGCTTGAAAATCTATGGCAAGACCTGAAAATGTTTGTTTAGCAATGATTAACAACCAATTTGACATAGCTTGAAGAATTTTGAAAAGAATAATGGGAAAATGTTGCACAATCCAGGAGTGGACTTACCCAGAAAGACTAAAAACAGCTGTAATTACTGCCAAAGGTGATTCTAGCAAATATTGACTCAGGGAGTTGAATACTTATCTAAATCAAGATATATTAGTGTTGTATTCTTTATATATTTTTTACACAGTTCAGTAATTTGCAATTTGATAAGAGCTATTGATAAGAGCTAGGTAAATCAGTAATCCGTTTGGATAAGGGAATTGTAAATATAAATGACACTTGTTTTAGATATATTTGCCCTTAAAATGGAGACAAATGTGAAACCAGTCATAATGAAGCATAACTGAAGCATGTCAACATATCAACTTTCCCACAGTAAAGTTTCTGAAATGCTTTGCCATTACACAGAATTGAAATTGCATGGCCTTTTAACTTGCTGGAATGGGCACTCTCGAATGTCTTAATTAATAGGCTACCCCGACTTTCTCTGTTTCCTAATTCGATCATGTTAAATATTAGCCACAGTATCTAAATGTAGGCTAATTAAATCCTTATGGAGCGGAGCACAGACCAAGTCGTAAAAGCTGGAACCTGACTCATGGCGCAATACTTGACTATGTCATCACACAGTTCCATGGTTAGTGCAGGCAATAGACGAGGGCATAGCCTACTATTGTACACTATTCTTCCTGTTATAATTCTATGTACACTAATCTTCCAAAATTACCATGGGTTAAAGACCTGAATGTGGCAATTTTTCCACCGATTCGTAAAGGCTCCCAAACCTGTTTTTATGATTCATAAATACTTTCCTAGCCCTAAATAATCTACAAGATCAGAGTATTTGTAAATGTACCAATTGGTGCTGTAACAGACGAATAATCATATATTTAGATGGCTTCCTTTCATTGATCCCTAATATTTTGAACCCGTTCTCTTGAAAAGCTGGAGACCACACTATCTACATAGAGAGTTTTCATCTGTATTTTTTGTAGTTGTTTACATACCACCACAGACCAATGCTGGCACTACAACCACACTCAGTGAGCTGTATACCGCCATAACGAACCATCAAACAGGCAATAACGTCAATACAGGACTAAGATCGAATCGTACTACACCGGCTCTGATGCTTGCAAACCAAAGGGAAGCACAGCCGAGAGCTGCCCAGTGATACGAGCCTACCAGACGAGCTAAACTACTTCTATGCTCGCTTCGAGTCAAATAACACTGAAACATGCATGAGGTCACGCTCTCAGCAGCCAATGTGAGTAAGACCTTTAAACAGGCCAAAATTCACAAGGCCGCAGGGCCAGACAGCTTACCGGCATGTGTACTGCGAGCATGTGCTGACCAACTGGCAAGTGTCTTTACTGACATTTTCAACCTCTCCCTGTCCGAGTCTGTAATACCAATATGTTTTAAGCAGACCACCACAGTCCCTGTGCCCAAAAACACGAAGCTAACCTGCCTAATTGACTACCGACCCGTAGCACTCACGTCTGTAGCCATGAAGTGCTTTGAAAGGCTGGTCATGGCTCACATCAACACCATTATCCCAGAAACCCTAGACCCACCCCAATTTGCATACTTCCCCAACAGATCCACAGATGATGCAATCTCTATTGCACTTCATAAGGCCCTTTCCCACCTGGACAAAAGGAACACCTATGTGAGAATGCTATTCGTTGACTACAGCTCAGTGTTCAACACCATAGTGCCATCAAAGCTCATCAATAAGCTAAGGACCCTGGTACTAAACACCTCCCACTGCAACTGGATCCTGGACATCCTGATGGGCCGCCCCCAGGTGGTAAGGGTAGGTAACAACACATCCGCCACGCTGATCCTCAATACTGGGGCCCCTCAGGGGTGCGTGCTCAGTCCCCTTCTGTACTCCCTGTTCACTCATGACTGCACGGCCAGACACGACTCCATCATTAAGTTTGTCAATGACACAACAGTGGTAGGCCTGATCACCGACAATGACGAGACAGCCTAAACGGAGGAGGTCAGAGACCTGGCCGTGTGGTGCCAGAACAACAACCTCTCCCTCAATGTGATTAAGACAAAGGAGATGATTGTGGACTACAGGAAAAAGAGGACCGAGAACGCCCCCATTCTCATCAACGGGGCTGTAGTGGAGCTTCATGTTCCTTGGTGTCCACATCACCAACAAACCAACATGGTCCAAGCACACCAAGACAGTCGTGAAGAGGGCATGACAAAACCTATTGCCCTTCAGGGGACTGAAAAGATTTGGCATGGGTCCTCCTCAGCATCTTTACTGGTTGCATCACTGCCTGGTATGGCAACTGCTCGGCCTTTGACCGCAAGGCACTACAGAGGGTAGTGCGTACGGCCCAGTACATCACTGGGGCCAAGCTTCCTGCCATCCAGGACCTCTATACCAGGCGGTGTCAGAGAAAGGCCCTAAAAATTGTCAAAGACTCCAGCCACCCTAGTCATACACTGTTCTCTCTGCTACCGCACAGGAAGCTGTACCAGAGCACCAAGAGGCCAAGAGGCTTCTTAACAGCTTCTACCCCCAAGCCATGAGACTCCTGAACATCTAATCAAATGGCTACCCAGACTATTTTCACCCCCCCCCCCCCTTTTACACCGCTGCTACTCTCTGTTGTTATTATTTATGCATAGTCACTTTAATAACTCTACCTACATGTACACACAGTGCCTTGCAAAAGTATTCACCCCCTTGGCAATTTTCCTATTTTGTTTTCTGACAACCTGGTGTCGTGTCTTTGCTATCATTAAATTGAAGACTTATAGTTTATATCAAAGATTTCTGTAATTAGTTATTACGCGAGCAACTAAATAATAACGTAACTAATTAACTATGAATTTTGGGGCACCAGGGAATGTATTCAGATTACAAAGTTATAATTTCCCAATATAACCTTTCAGATATTTTCATATCTGATCAATAGTCTTCTGATTAATGATTTATTTATTTTACCTCAAGTTAGTCTCATTCCAAACGTCGTAAATTGTTGGTTATCTGCACGAACCCAGTCTTCACTATGAGTCATCCATACATTAATTGTCTTAAATCATTTATTTATTACTAACTAAGTAATTCACAGAAATGCATAAACAAACAAACAAACTTAAAATGGTTACATGAAATGATGGGAGAAATATGCCCTAGTGGGCTGAACCGGCATGGCGGCTTGTTAGACAAAGGGAAAATTGGGGGTCGACTCAGAAGTCACTACAGACTTCATAATTATAACAATTGACATGCTAATCCTTTACACATGAACGCTCACTCATTCGGGAACAACTGCAATCAATATATATATATATATATTTACGCTCAGTGTGTCGTCTTGATCGCTGGAGAAAAGTTAGTTTCTGTTGGAGAGATTCGTCCGTCTCTGTCTTGGTTATTGTGGATAGTTCAGAGTGACATTCGTTATAGAATGGATGTTTCGGCGGTTGTCGTTCTTCGCGTTCAATGATACCGAATTCCTAGCTGCAGACTAGTAGTCAATATCAAAGACTTGTTCTTATTCTGTCGGTATAGTCTTTGAGTTTAACCACGTGGTGTGGTTAAAAGATTCAGCAATGGTACTCAACCTTCGTTCTCCTCCTATAGAGAAAAACATGGTCTGCTGATCATTTCTCAGAGGTTTTTATTCGGATTGCAGAGAGGGGCTGACCCAACTGGCTCAGGAGCGGATCCTCGGATTTAGTTCAAATCAAAAGGGATTTGTATTTTTCTTCATTAAACTGTCCAACATCATATTACACAATTATACAAACAGTATCATACTCACTCATTCATTTTATACAACAATCAGATGTAAACCTCATATCTGAGGTTATTATATAAACAGCGGTATGGTAATGTAGCCACACAGTCTCCCATGAGTGTCCCACGTGGTGACAAACGGACATGTTAATAGCTGGAATCTTCACCAATCTTTTATACTTTTTCCGGAACATGAAATCTGTTCGTACCTCAAGCTCTGTGAGGTGGAAGAAATTTCCTTTGTCCTGAAAGTTTACCCTCTCTCTAATACTGTTTGGCCGTGAGGAAATTCTCAGGAATTTACGACGACTCTCTGTGACCACAGTGTCACGACTTCTACCGAAGATAGCCCCTCTCCCGATTCGGGCGGCGCTCGGCGCTCGGCGTCGCCGGTTTACTAGCCGCCACCGATCCCTTTTTCCTTTTCTGTTTTTTTTGTCTGTGTTCATTTTCACACATGGTTTCAATTGCGTTTATTTCTGTGTGTATATAGGGTACTTGTTTCCTGCCTTATTTCGTGCGGGATTAAGCTTGTGGGGGTTTTGCGCTCATTGATCGTTGATATTTCTTGTCCTCGTATTTACGCACGTGTAGTTTATTTTTTGGAACTGAGTTTGTTCCTCCGTGCGTTTGGCACGAGTTTCGGTTTTGTTTTCACTGATCTGCTCTATGAACTGTGAGACCTTATATAGAGGGATCTGCGCCATTTTTGTATTGGTGGACTATATATATATTAAACACGCTTCTCAGTATCCCTGCTCTCCTGCGCCTGACTCCTACACCTCTCACCGAGACGCACCTTATCACAGAATCCCGCACCCGAAAATATGGAGTCAGCAGGAGCAGACGCACTCCCAGGGTCCGTGGAGGAGCGAGTTCATCACCACACGGCAGTGTTACACCAGCTGGGGACCGCCATGGATCAGGTGATGGCAACGATGGAGAGATGGGAGAGAGGTGGCCTTCCCACACCTGTATCAGCCACACCCCAATCAGTACCACTACCCTCTCCTTCATTGCCTGAGCACAGTGGGATTCGACTCGTCCTCCCGAGGGAGTACGATGGGACGGCGGCAGGGTGCCAGGGGTTCTTACTCCAGATGGACCTATACCTGGCGACCGTTCGTCCGGCTCCTTCGGGAGGTGAGAGCGTGAACGCCCTCGTCTCCTGCCTCTCAGGTAAAGCCCTGGAGTGGGCCAACGAGGTATGGAGCGATCCTGACTCGGCGAGGGACCACTACCCAGAGTTCACCCGCCGCTTTCGGGCCGTGTTCGATCACCCACCTGAGGGTCGAGCGGCGGGTGAACGGCTGGTCCATCTGAGGCAGGAGAGGAGGAGTGCTCAGGACTTTGCTCTTGAGTTCCGGACCTTGGCCGCTGGCGCGGGATGGAACGACAGGGCCTTGATCGATCACTATAGGTGTAGTTTGCGTGAGGACGTCCGTAGGGAGCTGGCCTGTAGAGACACCACCCTCTCCTTGGACCAGTTGATCGACATGTCCATTCGGTTGGACAATTTGCTGGCGACCCGCGGACGTCCAGATCGGGTTCTGTCAGTTCCATTCCCCAGCTCCACCACTCCAACACCCATGGAGCTAGGTGGTGCTGCAGCGAGGGCGACCGGAGGAGGGGGCCTTTCCTGTGCCAACTGTGGTCGCAGAGGGCACACTGCTGACCGGTGCTGGGGGGGTCCTCCAGGGAGTCGAGACGCCAGGCCGAGCACTGCTCGGACACCTTAGGTGAGTCGGCACCAGGCCCCTGTTGGTCACATGTATGTATGGATTGTTTTTCCCCCTGTTGGTCACATGTATGTATGGATTGTTTTTCCTGAATTTTCCCCTCTTTCCCGGCATAAGGCGCTAGTAGATTCAGGCGCGGCGGGGAATTTTATTGACCGCGGTTTAGCGCACAGATTAGGGATTCCCCTTGTTCAGCTTGACAAACCCTTCCCAGTGCACGCCTTAGATAGCCGACCATTAGGGTCAGGGCTAGTCAGGGAGGCCACGGCTCCACTGGGCATGGTCACGCAGGAGGGTCATGAGGAGAGAATTAGTCTCTTCCTCATTGATTCTCCTGCGTTTCCGGTGGTGCTGGGGATCCCCTGGTTGGCCCGTCACAACCCCAGGATTTCGTGGCAACAGAGGGCTCTACACGGGTGGTCGGAGGAGTGCTCAGGCAGGTGTGTAGGAGTTTCCATCGGTGCTACAACGGTGGAGAGTCCAGACCAAGTCTCCACCGTGCGCATTCCCTCAGAATATGCCGATTTGGCTATCGCCTTCTGTAAAAGGAAGGCGACCCAATTACGACCTCATCGACGAGGGGATTGTGCGATAAATCTCCTGGTAGGCGCTGCACTTCCCAGGAGTCACGTGTATCCCCTGTCCCAGGAGGAAACGGTGGCTATGGAGACATACATATCTGAATCTCTGGGGCAGGGGTACATTCGGCCCTCCATCTCACCTGCTTCCTCGAGTTTCTGTTTTGTGAAGAAGAAGGAGGGAGGTCTGCGTCCGTGCATTGACTATAGAGGTCTAAATTCCATCACGGTGGGGTATAGTTACCCGCTACCTATCATTGCCACGGCGATTGAGTCATTTCACGGAGCACGGTTTTTCACAAAACTGGATCTCAGGAGTGCATATAACTTGGTGCGTATCCGGAAGGGAGATGAGTGGAAGACAGCGTTTAGTACCACCTCCGGCCATTATGAGTACCTCGTCATGCCGTACGGGTTGAAGAATGCTCCAGCAGTCTTCCAATCTTTTGTAGACGAGATTCTCAGGGACCTGCACGGTCAGGGTGTGGTGGTTTACATCGATGACATTCTGGTCTATTCCGCTACACGCGCCGCGCATGTGTCCCTGGTGCGCAAGGTACTTGGGCGACTGTTGGAGCATGACCTGTACGTCAAGGCTGAGAAATGCTTGTTCTTCCAACAGGCCGTCTCCTTCCTTGGGTATCGCATTTCCACATCAGGGTTGGTGATGGAGTGCGACCGCATTGCAGCCGTGCGTAATTTGCCGACTCCAACCACGGTAAAGGAGGTGCAGCGGTTCTTAGGGTTTGCCAACTACTACCGGAGGTTTATCCGGGGTTTTGGGCAGGTGGCTGCTCCCATTACGTCACTGCTGAAGGGGGGGCCGGCGCGACAGGGCTTTTGGTCGCCTGAAGGCTCTTTTTACCTCGGCTCCCGTGCTGGCGCATCCGGACCCCTCTTTGGCATTCATAGTGGAGGTGGACGCATCCGAGGCTGGGGTTGGAGCCGTGCTCTCCCAGCGCTCGGGTACGCCACCGAAGCTCCGCCCCTGTGCTTTCTTTTCTCGGAAGCTCAGCCCGGCGGAGCGAAACTATGACGTGGGGGATCAGGAGTTGCTGGCTGTTGTCAGAGCTCTGAAGGTGTGGAGACATTGGCTTGAGGGGGCCCAACACCCTTTTCTCATCTGGACTGATCACCGTAATCTAGAGTACATTCGGGCAGCGAGGAGACTGAAGCCTCGTCAGGCAAGGTGGGCCATGTTTTTCACCCGATTTAGGTTTACCATCTCCTATAGACCAGGCTCCCAGAACACTAAGGCAGACGCACTGTCCCGACTATATGATACGGAGGAGCGGGCCATCGATCCTGCGCCCATCCTCCCGGCTTCTTGTCTAGTGGCACCTGTGAGTTGGGAGGTGGACGCAGACATTGAGCGAGCATCGCGTGTTGAGCCTACTCCACCACAGTGTCCAGCGGGACGGGTGTACGTTCCGCTGGAGGTTAGAGACAGACTAATTTGGTGGGCTCACACGTCCCCCTCCTCTGGTCACCCGGGGATTGGTAGGACGGTGCGATGTCTTAGTGGGAAGTACTGGTGGTCCACTTTAGCCAAGGACGTGAGGGTTTATGTGTCCTCCTGCTCAGTGTGCGCTCAGTTCAAGGCTCCTAGGCACCTGCCCAGAGGGAAGTTACAACCCCTTCCCGTTCCACAGCGGCCTTGGTCACACCTGTCGGTTGACTTCTTGACCGATCTGCCACCATCACAGGGCAACACCACGATCCTGGTCGTTGTGGATCGGTTTTCTAAGTCCTGTCGTCACCTCCCTTTGCCCGGTCTCCCTACAGCCCTACAGACGGCGGAGGCCCTGTTTACTCACGTCTTCCGGCACTACGGGGTGCCTGAGGATATTGTTTCTGATCGGGGTTCCCAGTTCACGTCCAGGGTGTGGAAAGCGTTCATGGAACGTTTGGGGGTCTCGGTCAGCCTTACCTCTGGGTTTCACCCCGAGAGTAATGGGCAGGTGGAAAGAGTGAACCAGGATGTGGGTAGGTTTCTGCGGTCGTATTGCCAGGACCGGCCAGGGGAGTGGGCGAAGTACATCCCGTGGGCAGAGATGGCCCAGAATTCACTCCGCCACTCCTCTACGAACCTGTCGCCCTTCCAATGTGTGTTGGGTTATCAGCCGGTCCTGGTACCATGGCATCAGAGCCAGACCGAGGCTCCTGTGGTGGACGATTGGGTGAGACGCTCAAGGGAAACCTGGGAGGCCGCCCACGGGTACCTTAAACAGGCCGAAGGGCGGCAGAAGGCCAGTGCCGACCGCCACCGCAGCGAGGCCCCTGTGTACACACCGGGGGACCGGGTCTGGCTCTCGACCCGAAACCTGCCCCTCCACCTGCCCTGCCGGAAGCTGGGTCCACGGTTTGTGGGGCCATTCAAAGTCCTGAGGAGAATAAACGAGGTGTGTTATAGGTTACAGCTCCCCCCTTATTACCGTATTAACCCCTCGTTTCATGTGTCTCTCCTCAGGCCGGTGGTGGCTGGTCCGCTTCAAGAAGATGAGGTGCGGGAGATTCCTCCGCCCCCCCCTGGACATCGGGGGGGGCGCCGGCGTATGCAGTTCGATCCATACTGGACTCGAGGCGTCGGGTGGGGGGTCTTCAGTACCTCGTGGACTGGGAGGGGTACGGTCCGGAGGAGAGATGCTGGGTGCCGGTGGAGGACGTACTGGATCCACCTATGCTAAGGGAGTTTCACCGCCTCCATCCGGATCGCCCTGCGCCTCGTCCTCCGGGTCGTCCTCGAGGCCGGCGTCGTCGCACTGCGGGAGCCGCGCGTCAGGAGGGGGGTACTGACCTTATATAGAGGGATCTGTGCCATTTTTGTATTGGTGGACTATATATATATTAAACACGCTTCTCAGTATCCCTGCTCTCCTGCGCCTGACTCCTACACCTCTCACCGAGACGCACCTTATCACACACAGCATGGGTTGAAGGAGGAAAGGGGGAGGCAGTGAGTGGCAGGGAGAGAGGAATGGGCTTTATGTACCTAAACAGGCAACGTCATGACATACCCCCCCTGGTGGTTTGGCTCTTGTTTGTCCTGCAAGTTACAAATCAACATAAAATCATGAACACGTGATGTCCTGTTTGTAGATCATCATTGCAGTCCCCTCTGGTGGTTGAACTTGTTAGGCTTCTCTGAAAGCGGAGCAGTCCACCACAAGGATGGCAGTTGATGTCCGGATGGTGATCGCCGTTGCAGTCCCTTCTAGTGATGTACCTTGGTAGGTTCCCTGGAAGCTGCAAAGTACCCCAGGGAGGGCCAGGGGATGTCCTGGTTGGTGATCGCCGTTGCGGTCCCTTCTAGTGATGTACCTTGGTAGGCTCTCTGACAGAGGGCATGCCACCACAAGGATGGGCAGTAACTTAGGCAGATGTTAACAACGCACACACACTCATGAAATATATATTTTATTACATTCATTCCCCAATGAGCGGCGTTGTGGCACTAAGTGATGGTTGTATGGGGACTTTGTTTATGGCTCTATCACTTCCTAAATGTCAAAGGAACTGAACCGAAAAGGAATGAAAGCATAAACAAAAGATATACAAAATATAGTTCTTACACAAAAATCATCTAATTGGACTGTATTCGATATACGTCCAATGTTCTGGCAAAATGACTATCATGGCATTGTCTCTAATGCCATATCTAGGGTTTTCCTACTTGGTGTGTTGCTTAGGCACTATCCTAAGTTGATAACTATATGATAACTTTACAGCTGTAAGGCACTAGTTCTGGGCAGTCTACAGGGATGACCTATGGACTTCTGGGAAGAAAACTGGTGAGTGCTGTAGAGTCAAAGGCCTAGAAGTAAATGTTCAACTTTACTAAGGCTGGTATTTTGCTTGGACCCTTAAGTGATCCTAGCATAAATCCTAATTGGATGTTCCGTTGTCCATGTGCGTTTATGCTTACACAAGCGCGCATGTCAAGGGAAGAAAACCAAGTATCCTGGCAGATTACAACTTATTCAGAATGAGTCTGACGTAGTCAGGTAATTTTCAGGTCAATGCCTGGAGGTCAGTCAGAATTGGTGTCGAGGGAGTCTGTAGTAGTTTTTACTAAGTCACTGTGTCTTCCACTATTGTAGTTATCCACGGAGGAGCTAACCACCCGACGGAAGTACTCTAAGTATTGGACCAGTCGTACGTGGTGTGATCATGGTTAATGATTCTAATAATTTTCCTCCTGAATGAAGGATTCTATTTATTAGTGGCATGTGTGTTAACCATTGGAAGAGTGCACTGGAGATTCCCTTCCCCGTGTTGCATTCTGAGTGACTCCTATGTCGCTATTGTCAAGGGTAATTTGATTGGTTAGGTCTCTAACTTCCTTACTGATTGTAGCTAGACTGACTGTTGCTGGTATTGGTACTGGTGCTCAAAGGGACCAGTCATCCTACCAATTTATTTTGAAATATTATACTACCGGAACACATGATTGGAGCATTTTACTAGTTGTATTGTAGTTGAACCTACACATGGCAAGGAATGATTATTGTTGCCATTTGTTTTGGAGGTGGACAAGTCCACTGGACTTCCTTTACGACCAGTGTGGTACACCTCAGTACTATCTTAGATGTGTTCTAAGATGATCTCTGTCTAGGGGCCTGTCTGCTCCTCAATGTTCTCATAGGGGAGTTTACAACTATCTTTGATTTATGCTTTGGCGGCCTCGTACGGTGTTGTCCGTAGTCTTGACCCCCCCCACCGGCCTCGATAAGGCTCATCATGGGTTTGGGCTACTATTCCCCCCCTTTGTGTCTCGGGACCCCCCCACCAGCGGGTGGTGTTGGTGTCCCATTCCTTTGTCCTGAAAGTTTACCCTCTCTCTAATACTGTTTGGCCATGAGGAGATTCTCAGGAATTTACGACGTCTCTCTGTGACCACAGCATGGGTTGAAGGAGGAAAGGGGAAGGCAGGGAGTGGCAGGGAGAGGGGAATGGGCTTTATGTACCTAAACAGGCAATGTTATGACACTGGATTTAAAATTGATTATTGAGGGGTTTGTAATCATTTGATTTACACAACATGCCTATCACTTTGAAGATGCAAAATATTTTTTATTTTGAAACAAACAAGAAATAAGACAAAAAGAACAGAAAACTTGAGCGTGCATAACTATTCACCCCCACAAATTCTATACTAGTTAGAGCCACCTTTTGCAGCAACTACAGCTGCAAGTCTCTTGGGGTATGTCTCTATAAGCTTGGAACATCTCGCCACTGGGATTTTTCTCAATTCTCAATTGGATTGAGGTCTGGGCTTTGACCACGTCATTCCAAGACATTTAAATGTTTTCCTTTAAACCACTTGAGTGTTGCTTTAGCAGTATGCTTAGGGTCATTGTCCTGCTGGAAGGCAAACCTCTGTCCCAGTCTCAAATCTCTGGAAGACTGAAACAGGTTTCCCTCAAGAATTTCCATCCATCGTTACTTCAATTCTGACCAGTTTCTCAGTCCCTGCCGATGAAAAACGATGTTGTTCTCGGGGTGATGAGATGTGTTGTGTTTGCACCAGACATAGCGTTTTCCTTGATGGCCAAAAAGCTCAATTTTAGTCTCATCTGACCAGAGTACCTTCTTCCATATGTTTGGGGAGTCTCCCACATGCCTTTTGGCGAACACCAAACGTGTTTGCTTATTTATTTATTTTCTTTAAGCAAAACTTGAGACATCTGTGGCATTGCAAAAGTGCACATTTAAGAGTGGCCTTTTATTGTGCCCAACACAAGGTGCACCTTTGTAATGATCATGCTGTTTAAAACTTATTTGAGATTGGTGTCCCGTCTACGGGACGGTTGAGCTAACGTAGGCTAATGCGATTAGCATGAAGTAACAAGAAAATTTCCCATAGAAATATCTGATATTGGCAGAAAGCTTACATTTTTGTTAATCTAACTGCACTGTCCAATTTACAGTAGCTATTACAGTGAAAGAACACCATGATTTTGTTTGAGGAGAGTGCACAGTTCTGAACATGAAAAGTTATTAATAAACAAATTAGGCATATTTGGGCACTCTTGATAAAACATTTTGAACAAAAATGTAATGGTTCATTGGATCAGACTAAAACTTTGCACATACACTGCTGCCATCTAGTGGTCAATATCTAAATTGCAACTGGGCTGGAAAAATACATTATGGCCTTCCTCTTGCATTTAAAGATGATGGTCCAAAGAAATTGTTTTAAACGGTTGTTTTTTTCTTTGTATTATCTTTTACCAGATCTAATGTGTTATATTCTCTTACATTCCTTTCACATTTCTACAAACTTCAAAGTGTTTCCTTTCAAATGGTATGAAGAAAATGCATATCCTTGCTTCAGGGCCTGAGCTACAGGCAGTTAGATTTGGGTATGTCGTTTTAGGCGAAAATTGGAAAAAAAGGGGCTGATCCTTAAGAGGTTTTAAAGTGGTCATATGGACAGATATGTAACAATATAACTTTAAACCGTCCCCTCGCCCCGACCTCGAACCAGGGACCCTCTGCACACATCAACAACAGTCACCCACGAAGCGTCGTTACCCATCGCTCCACAAAAGCCGCGGCTTTTGCCCCCCAACCACACAAGGGGCAACACTACTTCTAGGTTTCAGACCAAGTGACGTAACTGATTGAAACGCTATTAGCGCGTACCCGCTAACTAGCTAGCCATTTCACATCCGTTACAGATACTCCAATCTTCGCTGTGGAACTTTGCAGTTCCTTCAGGGTTATCTTTGGCCTCTTTGTTGCCTCTCTGATTAAATTCCCTCCTTGCCTGGAACGTGAGTTTTGGTGGGCTGCCCTCTCTTGGCAGGTTTGTTGTGGTGCCATATTCTTTCCATTTTTTTTATAATGGATTTAATGGTGCTCCATGGGATGTTCAAAGTTGTTTATTTTTTTTATAACCCAACTCTGATCAGTACTTCTCCACAACTTTTTCAATGACCTGTTTGGAGAGCTCCTTGGTCTTCATGGTGTCGCTTGCTTGGTGGTGCCCCTTGCTTAGTGATGTTACAGACTTTGGGGCCTTTCAGAACAGGTGTATATATACAGAGATCATGTGACAGATCATGTGACAATTATATTCCACACAGGTGGACTATATTTAACTAATTATGTGACTTCTGATTGTAATTGGTTGCGCCAGATCTTATTTAGGGGCTGCATAGCAAAAGGGGTGAATACATATGCACACACAACTTTTCCATTTATTTTTTTTAGAACTTTTTGAAACATGTAATTTTTTACATTTCACTTCACCAATTTGGACTATTTTATGTATGTCCATTACATGAAGTCCAAATAAAAATTGATTTAAATTACGGGTTGTAATGCAACAAAATAGGGAAAATGCCAAGGGGGATGAATACTTTTGCAAGGCATTGTATTACCTCAACTATTGCCCCCGCAAATTGACTCTGTACCGGTACCCCCTGTATATAGTCTCGCTATTGAAATTGTACTGCTGCTCTTTAATTACTTGTTACTTTTATCTGTTATTCTTATCCTTATTTTTTTAAACTGCATTGTTGGTTAGGGGTTCGTAAGTAAGCATTTCACTGTAAGCATTTTCACCTGTTGTATTCTGCGCATGTGACTAATACAATTTGATTAAAATGATTTGATATACTGTACTCTACTGAGTCTGTCGATAAAATGTTAACTAAAATGTACACTGTATTTAAAGGGATGGCTTAAGATAAATGTACCCTATTGAATGAAAACTCCACTAGAAAATCTGTTGGCCAGCAAGTGGGAGGGTTTTTGGTAGTTGGATTAATTTATAAAAGTGCATGCAAGGGAACCATGTCGCTCCTTCATAAGGTAAGTCTGAATACCAACTACTGAGAAGTGTGTAGGAAAGACGTGTGTTAGAAAGGCAGAATTTCCTAAATTGGAATCAGCCACTTGAAACTAATGCCAAATGTACAGTCACGTCCGAAATTATTGACACCCTTGATTAAGATGAGCAATAATGACTGTATAAAATAAATAATAAAGATCCTGAGCTATATTGTATGCTTAAAACAATTGGGAAATTATATATTTTTTATACTAATACAAAAGTGCTCAAAAGTGAGACTTTTTTTCTCTAAAAGATAGGGGTCAAAATGATTGACACCTTAAAGATTCTTGTAAATAAAGTAGTCAAACTTTTATATTTGATACCATATTCCTAGCACGCAATGACTATTTCAAGCTTGTGACTCTACAAACATGTTGGATGCATTTTCAGTTTGTTTTGGTTGTGTTTCAGATTATTTTGTGCCCAATACAAATTCATAGTAAATAATGTATTGTGTCATCTTGGAGTCACTTGTATTATAAATAAGAATAGAATATGTTTCTAAACACTTCATTAATGTGGATGCTACCATGATTAGGGATATTCATGAATGAATCGTGAATAATGATGAGTGACAATGTTAGAGAGGGTCAAAGATCATACACACAAGCCATGCTAACCTCCCGTTATTGGAAATGGTGAGAGGTTAGTAACGTTCTTTGAGGAACATTATTCACGATTCATTCAGGATTATCCATAGTCATGGTAGCATCCACATTGGGCCCAAAATCATCTGAAACACAACAAAAACGAATTGCAAATGCATCCAGCAAGTTTTTAGACCAACACACAGACATCATTTACAAATAAAGCATTTGTATTTATTGAGTCCGCCAGATCAGAGGCAGTAGGGTTGACCAGAGATGTTCTCTTGATAAGTGTGTGAATTGGACCATTTCCCTATCCTGCAAAACATTAAAAATGTAACGAGTACTTTTGGGTTTCAGGAAAATGTATGGAGTAAAAAGTACATTATTTTCTTTCGGAATGTAGTGAAGTAAAAGTAAAAGTTGTCAAAATTATAAATAGTAAAATATAGATACTAAAAAAACTACTTAAGTAGTACTTTAAAGTATTTTTACTTAAGTACTTTACACCACTGCTAACAGCCAACTGCTCTCTCATATCTCTTCATTGAGCAGAGCAGCCCAAGAGGAGCAGTTGCTATGGAAACACACTCACAGCTGCCATGCGCAAAATGCATGCAGAGCGAGCTGCCTGTACGCAGGGAGCGATCGAGTGACAGACAGAGAGGAGCAGCTAATGGATTTATTAATGGAGGAAGTTATTTATGATTTCGGGTTTCAGACAGGGCTGGGCTTAAATTTGGTAGAAGCAATCGGGCCTGGGTAGTGTAGGGCCTGAACATTGCAGGCATGCGTATGGCTCGGGCTTAAAATTCATTCCGGTGCAGGGCTCTAGCTTTGTCCTACTTCTCAGGATCGTGCTCTGTGCTCTAAATAACTCCACTGGCTAGTTTGTCGGACTGTAAAGAGCTGTAAAGCTGTCTCCCTTCAGTCTCTTCATACTTCACCCACATTTCGTTCAGTTTAGAGTCTGACCACAACCACGCACTTAGAAAAAAACGGTTCTGGATAGAACCAAAAAGGGTTCTATTGCTTGCTTCATATATGGCTTAAGCTTCTATATAGAACCCTTTTGTAGGGTTCTTTGATCACAACCCCAGTGGTTCTTCTTCACTGACTAAAATTGGTTCCATATAAGACCCTTGGTTTCCATATAGGGTTCTATATGGAACCAATTATAGTTCTATATAAAATCAGAGTCTATTGACGCACCGGTGCCTCAATCTAAGTATCATAATAAATCCCCATCGAAATCCGTCAGTTTAAGCAATGTTTTTTTTGCATTGGCTGCGTCTCAATCCACCTCATCCCCCTTATGTCGCCCTTCCAAATTTGCAGTGGAAAGTGGCAGAGCTACAGCTCTGTTTGTCAGACCAGGAGACATCCCAAAAATTGGTCTTCTCACAAAAACATTTGTAGCATCTGAACGGTTTGTTGTACAAACTATGACCACTCTATAGAAAAGGGAGACTCACACAAACACGTCTCCCACAAGTGTCACGGGACTCACCCAAAGGTAACCCATACAAATTAATGTAAGTATGGAGGTGGATTTGTGCCAGCAAAAATAAGGGGTTAAATATACGTAAAAAATGTATATATTGTGGCAGACGGCAGGGAGAGGTGAGGGGAGTGGTTATTGAGGGGAGAAATCTGTCAGCCCGATGGCTCCACCCCCGATCCTGATATGGACTTCCTGCCCCAACGAGGAAAGGCTGTGTTCGTTAAGCCAGGGAGTGCTTGGGGATAAAGGAGGAAGCAGCCTGCACAAAGGGGCAGAGTAGGAGAGAACCAAGTGTGTTATGAAGAGTGGGAGAAGAGAGAATACTATCTGTGAGAGTACCCGTTGTGACCTGGACTGTCGGACTACCCCCCCTTGTGTACCGGACCCGATTGGCTGAGGACCCGAGTGTGAGGATTACCCCTGGAGGACGGAACGGACAAAGAGAACGGCTTGTGGACTGTGAAGTGATTGGTGAATTCCCCCTTCTTTCCCCATGTACCAAAATCCCTAATAAACTTCCCTTTTGCATTCTATTTGTGCTACTGGTGCCTGTTTTGTTATTGAACTTGGTGACGTGGAAACTCCACACCCTTGAGCCTGCTACAATATATATTTCCAGAGTTTTCTTACATCTCCTAGATATAGGACAGACACTTCAAAACCTTAGTCCTTATGATTTTTTTTTAATGTATTTTTTGCCATTCATGAATGTGTTATTCAATGTGTTTCTCCGGGATATAGTAGTAAAGGATAAATTCTCAAGAATATAAAATATTTTCTGGGGATACCTAAAGAGGTCCTCCTATCAAATATCTATATGATCCATGGTATGACCTTATGTCAGACTACTGAAAACAATCTACTGGCCACAACTACTGAACTACACACCTACTTAACAAAACGACTGACCACTACTGACCACAACTACTGGCCAAAATGACTGACCACAACCACACATCTACTAACCACACAACTGTTGAACCATACAACTACTGACCACAACTACTAACCACAACCACTCAACTACTGACCACAACTACTGACCACGACCGCACAACTACTGACCACAACTACTGAACCACACAACTACTAACCACAACTACTGACCACGCAACTACTGACCACAACTACTGAACCACACAACTATAGAACCACACAACTAATGACCACAAATACTGACCACAACAACACAACTAGAGAACATAACTACTGAACACAATTACTGAACCATACACTTACTTAACAAAACTACTAACCACTACAGACCACAAATACTGACCAAAACTAATACCCATAACAGTACAACTACTGAACCACATAACTACTGACCACAACCACACAACTACTGACCATAACCACACACCTACTGACCACAACACAATTACAAACCATAATTACTGAGAACAACCACACACCTACTGACAACTACTTCACCACACACCTACTTAACAAAACTGCTGAACATTACTGACCACACAATTACTGAACAACACAACTAATGACCACAACCATTCAACTACTGACCACAACTTCTGACCACAATTACTGACCACAACCACAATCAACCAACTACTGATCACAACAACATAACTACTGACCACAACTACTGAACACCACTCCAGACCACAACCACAAAACTACTGACAACAACTACTGAACCACAAGTGCTCACCACACACTACTGACCACAACTACTGAACTACACACGTACTTAACAAAACTACTGACCCCTACTGACCACAACTACTGGCCAAAACTACTGACCACAGCCACAGAACCACACAATTATTGAACTACACAACTACTGACCACAACAACAGAACTACTGAGCACAACTACTGACCACAATTACTGATCACAAAACTACTGACCACCACTGATCACAACTACTGACCGAAACGACTGACCAAAACCAAACGGCAACTGACCACAACCACACAGCTACTGACAATAAAACAACTGACCACAACAACACAACTACAGACCATAACTACTGACCACAGCTACAAACCATGACTACTGAACACAACTTCTGACCACAGCAACACAACTACTGTCCATAACTACTGACTAAAAATCTACTGACCACAACCACACAATTACTGACCACACATTTAATGACCACAGTCATACAACTACTGACCACAACAACACAACAGCTTTATCTGGACGTGGTTCGTCAGGACCTCCACCAGCCGAAGCTAAGTAGTAACATTAACATGATGCCTTCTATTGCAGTCGCTGTACTCATAATATACAGGAGAATGATCGCCTTACGGCGAGGACAGCTGTGCTGCAAGCCCAGCTACTGACGCATATTGTTAGGCAAGGGTAATTTAAGTGTAGGAAAGGATGAAACAGCGTCTGTGCCACCAGTAAGTACAGATAGTAGTATAAATCCCCTCGCACAGCCAACAGAAACTTTCAACCGGTTCTCCCCATTAACTTCTTTGGGGTAGGGGGCAGTATTTTCACGTCCGGATGAAAAGCATGCCCAGAGTAAACGGCCTGCTACAAAGCCATAAAAGCTAGAATATGCATATTATTAGTAGATTTGGATAGAAAACACTCTGAAGTTTCTAAACTGTTTGAATGATGTCTGTGAGTATAACAGAACTCATATGGCAGGCAAACACCTGAGAAAAAAATCCAACCAGGAAGTGGGAAATCTGAGGTTGGTCGATTTTCATCTCAGCTCCTATTGAAGATACAGTGGGATATTGGTAATGTTGCACTTCCTAAGGCTTCTACTAGATGTCAACAGTCTTCAGAACCTTGTCTGATGCTTCTACTGTGAAGTGGGGCCGAATGAGAGGGGATTGAGTAAGGTCTACCATGACCTGAACATGCGCTGACCATGCGCGTTCATGTGAGAGCGAGCTCTGTTCCATCGCACTTCTGAAGACAAAGGCATTCTCCGGTTGGAACATTATTAAAGAATTATGTTAAAAACAACCTCTACAGAGTACCTAACCCGGATCCGGGAGCACCCCCCACCCCCCCCACACTGATTAGCATCGCTAGCATAGCGTCACAATTAAATAGTAGCATCTAAATATCATTAAATCACAAGTCCAAGACACCCAATGAAAGACACAGATCTTGTGAATAAAACCACCATTTCAGATTTTTTAAATGTTTTACAGGGAAGACACAATATGTAAATCTATTAGCTAAACACGTTAGCAAAAGACACCATTTTCTTACTCCAACAGTTTCTTACTCCATCAGGTGCTATCACCAATTCGGCTAAACTAAGATATTGATAGCCACTAACCAACAAACAAATTCATAAGATGACAGTCTGATAACATATTTATGGTATAGCATAGTTTTTTTTTTTTAAATGTGCATTTTTCAGGTATAAATCACAGTTCTACATTGCAGCTGCAATCTGATATAGTGCTGATGCAGCTAGAACAATTACAGAGACCAACGTTATATAACTAATTACTTGTCTTAAAACATTTCAGAAAAAATACACAGCGTACAGATATTGAAAGCCCAACATCTGGTGAATCCAAACAATATTTCAGATTTATTAAATGTTTTATAGCGAAAACAAAATGTAGCGCTAAATTAGCATAACCACGCCAGCCAGAACCAGCTGGGCGCGCCCGACCAGTTCACATGCACGACAGATATATGAAATAACATCGTAAATTGGGTCTTACTATTGCTGATCTTTCATCAGAATGTTGATCAAGGTGTCCTTAGTCCTGATGAGTCGTTCAATCCATTCACAATGGCAACTTTCCCTCTTCATTTAGCCTGGGTACTGGTCGACTGGCACGGTCCCTGTCCAAAGTTAAAAAACTCACAGAACGGAACACGGCAAAACTCCCGAAAAAAATCAAATAATCTGATTAAACTATATTGAAAAAACATACATTACGATGATATGGTCACATGTATCAAACAAACTTCGAGACGGAGATAGTTTTCATCCGTAACGTCAGCATAACAAAAGACAATTGCACCTCTAAAACGCGCGTTTCAGAAAACCGGAAGTTGTCGGTCACGCTAAAGAAATAGGTCTTATTTCACGTCAGTACAAGATAAACAAAAAATTTCTCCTCTGACGTCTTCCTGACACCCAGAGGAAGACGAATGAAGTGTGTTTCGGGTCATAGGTGGCGTGACCATATATAGGCAGAGCGTTGAAGCGAGCATACACATCTTGCAATCTTCTTCTGGCTCAGGGAAAGTGCTGTCAAATGACCTGTGTTTCACTCAGAGACAAAATTGAAACGGATTTAGAAACCATAGCTTGTTTTCTATCCAATGGTATATGGTTATATGCATATAGTAACAGCAATAATTGAATAAGAGGCAGTTTAATCTGTAGAGGCAATTATGCTAATGCGAAAACAGCACCCCCTGTATTCTCAAGAAGTTAAAAACATCCTAAAGATTGATTCAATACTTCGTTTGTCATGTTTTTACGGACTGTAATATAACTTTTTTAACTTTTCGTCCGTACTTTCCGCTGGACTTGCCCGCGCGTCGTTTGGAAAGTGTACTGAACGCTAGAACAACAAGGAGGAATTTGGACATAAATGATGGACATTATCGAACCAAACAAACATTTATTGTGGAACTGGGATTCCTGGGAGTGCATTCTGATGAAGATCATCAAAGGTAAGTGAATGTTTATAATGTTATTTCTGACTTCTGTTGACTGCACAATATGGCGGATATATTTGTGTCTTGATTGGGCTCTGAGCGCCGACTCAGATTATTGCATGGTTTGCTTTTTCCGTAAAGCTTTTTTTGAAATCTGACACAGCGGTTGCATTAACCTGTTTGGGGTGCAAGCCCGACCTCGGACCGAAAATGACACCCCTGCAGGGCGCGAAATTCAAAATCTATTTTTTAAAAATATTTAACTTTTACACATTAACAAGTCCAATACAGCATTTGAAAGATAAACATCTTGTCAATCCAGCCAACATGTCCGATTTTTTAAATGTTTTACAGAGAAAACACCACATATATTTATGTTAGCTCACCACCAAATACAAAAGTGGACAGACACGTATGAATTATGATTATGAA
Source organism: Salvelinus fontinalis (assembly GCF_029448725.1). Lineage (NCBI taxonomy): Eukaryota > Metazoa > Chordata > Actinopteri > Salmoniformes > Salmonidae > Salvelinus > Salvelinus fontinalis. The sequence continues at coordinate 44,689,163 of NC_074677.1, forward strand.
GTATGAATTATGATTGAAGTAGCATGCACAACCAACCGAAATAAACTAAAACCAACCTAAAGAGCCCAGAAAAAACGACCTCAGATGACAGTCATATAACATGTTACACAATAAATCTATGTTTTGTTCATAAAAAGTGCATATTTTAGCTATAAATCAGTTTTACATTGATGCTACCCAAAAATGCTAATACATAGCTTGAGTCTGAATCCAGCCGGGAGTAGCCAGAGAAAATACATACACCAACGTCGGCTACTAATTACACCTCATAAAACATTTCAGAAAAACATATGGTGGATAACTAATGAAAGACAGATATCGTGTGAATAAAGCCAACATTTCCGATTTTTGAAGTGTTTTACAGCGAAAACACAATATATCGTTATATTAGCTAACATCATAAGCTAGCATAAGGCAGCATTGATTCTAGTCAAGCGCTAGCCTAGCACAGTTAGCAGAGTTAGCATTCAACAGTTCGACATATATATGAAAAAGCATCCCAAATTGGGTCTTATCTTTCTTGGTACTCCATCAGAATGTTGTAACGGGGTCCAATGTCCAGTAGAGTCTTTAGTTGGGTTCCAGAACGAATTATTTCCCTCTTTGGTTAGCTAGCACGATAGCATTGCTGCGCTAGAAAGCTTTTCTTCAAAAAATTCTTCCGTCGTTTCACATCTAAAGTCCAGAATAAATTGCAATAATATAATTAAAGTATATTGAAAAAACATACTTTAGGATGATTTTGTGACATGTATCAAATAATATCGTAGTCAGGCATCATATTCAACGTTATCTACCTTGTTCCAAAAGCCGAGACCAAATTATCCTTCGCGCCCGGATTTTTTTTTTAACTGCGCAGGTCTCACAAGAAGTTGTGTTATTCAGTCCAGGGACGAGATATTCGACTCCTTTCAATTCTCACTTCCGCATTACAGTCTGACGAACGCCTGTGACGTGTCTCTATCGTCCCAAGTCAAATGGCCTTTTATAGAGAAGGTCTTAAAGAGACACATCGCATTTTGGAAAACTCAATTCGGCTGGGAAAATGGCTGTAAAAATATTTCTGTTCGACTTAGAGAAACAATTCAAACCTTTTTAGAAACTACAGACTGTTATCTATCCAACAGTAGTAAATATATGCATATTGGAAAATAAAAAGTTTCTTAGGAGGCCGTTTGAAAATGTGCACACATTTTCCAGTTTTTTCAATATTCAGCGTGCAGCCATAACAGGTTTTAAGGAGTGCATCTAAAATTCATGCATAACAGTTGTATCTTTTAGCAATGTTTATTATGAGAATTCCTGTAAATTTACGTGGTTCTCTGCAAAATCAAATGTTGTTTCTCACCTAACATAATCGTTTGGTTTGCTTTCGTCGTAAAGCCTTTTTGAAATCGGACACTGTGGCTGGAGTGTATCTTTAAAATGGTGTGAAACACATGTATGTTTGAGGAATTTTAACTATGGGATTTCTGTTGTTTTGAATTTGGCACCCTGCAGTTTCACTGGCTGTTGAAGAGGTGGGACGCCACCGTCTCACGTACCCTAGAGAGGTTAAGCAGCGAGTTGGAGTCAGAGGACGAGCCTTCTCTGGTCTCTACTCCTACCGTTACAGGGTCTGAGATGCCGAAGCCTCCCACCATTAGGACAAACTGAAAACCCTAGACATTGGCAACTCCATTACCCGCAGTATTAGACTTAAAACGATTCATCCAGCGATCATACACTGTTTACCAGGGGGCAGGGCTACCGACGTTATGGCTAATCTGAAGATGGTGCTGGCTAAAGCTAAAACTGGCAAGTGTAGAGAGTATAGGGATATTGTTATCAACGTCAGCACCAATGATGTTAGGATGAAACAGTCAGAGGTCACCAAGCGCAACATAGCTTCAGCGTGTAAATCAGCTAGAAAGATGTGTCGGCATCAGGTAATTGTCTCTGGCCCCCTCCCAGTTAGGTTGGAGTGATGAGCTCTACAGCAGAGTCTCACAACTCAATTGCTAGTTGAAAACTGTTTTCAAGTTGAGGAGTGATGGACTCCATCCTAGCTGGAAGGGTGCTCTCATCTTATCTACGAACATAGACAGGGCTCTAACTCCCCTAGCTCCACAATGAGATAGTGTGCAGGCCAGGCAGCAGGCCGTTAGCCAGCCTGCCAGCTTAGTGGAGTCTGCCACCAGCACAGTCAGTGATGTCAGCTCAGCTATCCCCATTGAGACTGTGTCTGTGCCTCAACCTAGGTTGGGCAAAACTAAACATAGCGGTGACCTCCTCCATTCCTGCCATTATTGAAAGAGATTGTGATACCTCACATCTCCAAATAGGGCTGCTTAATGTTAGATGTTAGATCCCTCACTTCAAAGGCAGGTATAGTCAATAAACTAATCACTGATCATAATCTTGATGTGATTGGCCTGCCTGAAACATGGCTTAAGCCTGATGAATTTACTGTGTTAAATGAGGCCTCACCTCCTGGTTACACTAGTGACCATATCCCCTGCGCATCCTGCAAAGGCGGAGGTGCTGCTAACATTTATGATAGCAAATTTAAATTTACAACAAAAAAAACAGACATTTTCGTCTTTTGAGCTTCTAGTCATGAAATCTCTGCAGCCTACTCAATCCCTTTTATAGCTACTGTTTACAGGCCTCCTGGGCCATATACAGCTTTCCTCACTGAGTTCCCTGAATTCCTATCGGACCTTGTAGTCATGGGAGATAATATTCCCATTTTTGGTGACTTTAATATTCACATGGAAAAGTCCACAGACCCCCTCCAAAAGGCTTTCGGAGCCATCATCGACTCAGTGGGTTTTGTCCAACATGTGTCCGGACCTACTCACTGCCACAGTCATACTCTGCACCTAGTTTTGTCCCGTGGAATAAATGTTGTGGATCTTAATGTTTTTCCTCATAATCCTGGACTATCGGACCACCATTTTATTACGTTTACAATCTCAACAAATAATCTGCTCAGACCCCAGCCAAGGATCATCAAAAGCTGTGCTATAAATTCTCGGACAACGCAAAGATTCCTAGATGCCCTTCCAGACTCCCTCTGCCTACCTAAAGGACGTCAGAGTACAAACATCAGTTAACCACCTAACTGAAGAACTCAATTTAACCTTGTGCAATACCCTAGATGCATTGGCACCCCTAAAAACAAAAAACATTTGTCATAAGAAACTAGCTCCCTGGTACACAGAAAATACCCGAGCTCTGAAGCAAGCTTCCAGAAAATTGGAACGGAAATGGGGCCATACCAAACTGGAAGTCTTCCGACTAGATTGGAACGACAGTACCGAAGAGCCCTCACTGCTGCTCGATCATCCTATTTTTCCAACTTAGTAGAGGAAAATAAGAACAATCCAAAACTTATTTTTGATACTGTCGCAAAGCTAACTAAAAAGCAGCATTACCCAAGAGAGGATGGCTTTCACTTCAGCAGTGATAAATTCATGAACATCTTTGAGGAAAAGATCATGATCATTAGAAAGCAAATTACGGTCTCCTCTTTAAATCTGCATATTTTTCCAAAGCTCAGTTGTCCTGAGTCTGCACAACTCTGCCAGGACCTAGGATCAAGGGAGACACTCAAGTGTTTTAGCACTATATCTCTTGACACATTGATGAAAGTAATCATGGCCTCTAAACCTTCAAGCTGCATACTGGACCCTATTCCAACTAAACTACTGAAAGAGCTGCTTCCTGTGCTTGATGATAATAAATGGCTCTCTATCCACCGGATGTTTACCAAACTCACTAAAAGTGGCAGTAATAAAGTCTCTCTTGAAAAAGCCAAACCTTGACCCAGAAAATATAAAAAACGATCGGCCTATATCGAATCTCCCATTCCTCTCAACATTTTTGAAAAAGCTGTTGCGCAGCAACTCACTGCCTTCCTGAAGACAAACAATGTATACGAAACGCTTCAGTCTAGTTTTATACCCCATAATAGCACTGAGACTGCACTTGTGAAGGTGGTAAATTACCTTTTAATGGCGTCAGACCGAGGCTCTGCATCTGTCCTCGTGCTCCTAGACCTTAGTGCTGCTTTTGATAGCATCGATCACCACAGTCTTTTGAAGAGATTGGAAACCCAATTTGGTCTTATCTGTCGGAAAGATGAGTTTTTCTCTGTGGATGGTTTGTCCTCTGACAAATCAACTGTACATTTCGGTGTTCCTCAAGGGTCCGTTTTAGAACCACTATTGTTTTCATTATATATTTTACCTCTTGGAGATGTCATTCGAAAACATAATGTTACATTTCACTGCTATGCGGATGACACACAGCTGTACATTTTGATGAAACATGGTGAAGGCCCGAAATTGCCCTCCCTGGAAGCCTGTGATTCAGACATAAGGAAGTGGATGGCTGCAAATGTTCTACTTTTAAACTCGGACAAAACAGAGATGCTTGTTCTAGGTCCCAAGAAACAAAGAGATCTTCTGTTGAATCTGACAATTAATCTTGATGGGTGTACAGTCGTCTCAAATAAAATGGTGTAGGACCTCGGCGTTACTCTGGACCCTGATCTCTCTTTTGCGAACAAATCAAGACTGTTTCAAGGACAGCTTTTTTTCCCCATCTATGTAACATTACAAAAATCAGAAATTTTCTGTCCAAAAATGATGCAGAAAAATTAATCCATGCTTTTGTCACTTCTAGGCTAGACTACTGCAATGCTCTACTTTCCGGCTACCCGGATAAAGCACTAAATAAACTTCAGTTAGTGCTAAACACGGCTGCTAGAATCTTGACTAGAACCAAAACATTGGATCATATTCCTCTAGTGCTAGCTTCTCTACACTGGCTTCCTGTTAAGGCAAGGGCTGACTTCAAGGTTTTAGTGCTAAACTAAAAAGCATTACATAGGCTTGCTCCTACCTATCTTTCTGATTTGGTCCTGCCGTACATACCTACACATACGCTACGGTCACAAGACGCAGGCCTCCTTACTGTTCCTAGAATTTCTAAGCAAACAGCTGGAGGCAGGGCTTTTTCCTATAGAGCTCCATTTTTATGGAATGGTCTGCCTACCCATGTGAGAGACGCAGACTCGGTCTCAACCTTTAAGTCTTTACTGAAGACTCATCTCTTCAGAAGGTCCTATGATTGAGTGTAGTCTGGCCCAGGAGTGTAAAGGTGAACGAAAAGGCACTGGAGCAACGAACCGCCCTTCCTGTCTCTGCCTGGCCGGTTCGCCCCTCTCCACTGGGATTCTCTGCCTCTAACCCTATTACAGGGGCTGAGTCACTGGCTTACTGGTGCTCTTCCATGCCGTCCCTAGGAGGGGTGCGTCACTTGAGTGGGTTGAGTCACTGACGTGATTTTCCTGTCCGGTTTGGCGCCCCCCCCCCCCCCCCTTGGGTTGTGCCGTGGCGGAGATCTTTGTGGGCTATACTCGGCCTTGTCTCAGGATGGTAAGTTGGTGGTTGAAGTTATCCCTCTAGTGGTGTGGGATCATCACAGATCACTGCACCTGTACATAGTCCATCTGTAAATAGCCCATCCAACTACCTCATCCCCATACTGTATTTATTTATTTATCTTGCTCCATTGCACCCGTTTCTCTATACTCACATTCATCTTCTGCACATCTATCACTCCAGTGTTTAATTGGTATATTGTAATAACTTCGCCACCGTGGCCTATTTATTGCCTTACCTGCCTTATCTTACCTCATTTGCACACACTGAATATATACTTTTACTACTGTATTATTGACTGTATGTTTGTTTATTCCATGTGTAACTCTGTGTTGTTGTATGTGTCAAACTGCTTTGCTTTATCTTGGCCAGGTCGCAGTTGGAAATGAGAACATGTTCTCAACTAGCCTACCTGGTTAAATAAAGGTGAAAAAAACAACAACAACAACAGAAAACACACAACTACTGACCACAACCACACAACTACTGACCACAACCATTGACCACAACTACTGAAAACAATCACTGACCACCACCACGCAACTACTGACCACAACCACAACAAAAACTGAACACACAACTGCTGACCACAAACCCACAACTACTTACCGCAACCTCACAACATGACCACACAACTACAGACCACAACTATTGATCACAACCACACAGCTACTGACCACAACCACAAAACTGATGACCACAACTTCACAACTACTGACCACAACCACACAACTACTGACCACATAACTATTGACCACAACCACACAACTTCTGACCACAAAACTACTGGCTAGAAAACCACAACTTCTGACCACAACCACACAACTACTGACCACAACCCCACAACTTCTGACTACACAACAACTGACCACAACTATTGATCACAACCACACAGCTACTGACCACAACCACAAAATGGCTGACCACAAAAACACAGCTACTAACCACAACCACACAACTACTAAACACAACCACACAGCTATTGACCACATAACTACTAGCCACACAACTACTGAACATACACACTTATCACAACTACTGACAGCCACAATTACTGACCACAACCACCTGATCACAACCACTGACCACAATTACTGACCTCAACTACTGACTACAGTTACTGCCCACATACCATACAAATACTGACTACGACTGCTGAACCGCTGCTACTGACCACAACCACTGACCACAACCACACACCTTAGGACCACAACCACACACCTACTCACCACAAATACTGACCACAACCACACACCTGCTGACCACCACTACTGACCACAACCTCACAATTACTGACCACAACTACTGACCACGGACACACAACTTCTGAATACAACCACACAACTTCTGACTACACAACAACTGACCACAACTATTGATCACAACCACAAAACTGCTGACCACAAAAACACAAATTCTGACCACACAACTACTGAACATAACTGCTTATCACAACTACTGACCACTACAATTACCACAATTACTGACCACAACCACCTGATCACAATTACTGACCACAACTACTGACTACAGTTACTGACCACATACCATACAACTACTGACCACAACTGCTGAACCGCTGCTACTGACCACAACCACACACCTTCAGACCACAACCACACAACTACTCACCACAACCACACAACTGCTGACCACCACTAGTGACCACAACCATACAATTACCGACCACAACCAACCAACTACTGAACCACAACCAACCAACTACTGAACCACAACTACTGACTATAAAACTACTGAACCAAATAACTAATGACCACAACCACAAAACAACTGACCACAATTACTAACCACAACCATTCAACTACTGACCACACAGCTACTGACCACAACTGCTGAACCACAGATACTGACCACAACCACATAACTATTTATCACACATACTGAACCACACAACTACTGACCACAACACAACTACTGACCATAACTACTGACCACAACCACACAACTGCTGACCACAACCACACAACTATTGAACACAATCACACAACCACACAACTTACTCCCACACAACTACTGACCATTCAACTACTGAACACAACTACTGACCACAACCATACAACTATTTACCAAAACCAAAATATTACTGACCACACAACTACTGACCACCAACACACAACTTCTGACCACCAACACACAACTACTGACCACCAACACACAAATACTGATCACAATCACACCACTACTGACTTCAACCAACCAAATACTGACCACAACTACTGAACCATAACTACTGAAATAACCACAAAACTAATGACCACAACCACACAACTACTGACAACAATTACTGACCACAACCAAACTACTACTGACCACAACCAACCAACTACTGAACCACAACTACTGACTATAAAACTACTGAACCAAATAACTAATGACCACAACCACAAAACAACTGACCACAGTCACACCACTACTGACTACAACGAACCAAATACTGACCCCGACTACTGAACACAACTCCTGACCACTACTAGTTTACCTAACACATACTTAACAAAACTACTGGTCACAACTTCTAAGCCACACAACTACTGAACCATAAAACGAATGACCACTACTGACCACAATATCTGACCACAACTACACAACTACTGAACCACAAAACGAATGACCACAACCACACATTTACAGACCACAACCACACAACTATTGACCACAATGAACCAACTACTTAACCACAACTACTGACCACAACTACACAACTTCTGACCACAACTACTGAACCACAAAACTAATGACCACAACCACACAATTACTGACCACAACCAAACAACTACTGACCACAACAAACCAACTACTGAACCACAACTACTGACCACAAACCTACTGACCACAACTACCATCCACACAACTACAAAAACACAGCACTACTGACCACAAAACTACTGAACCACACAATTTATGACCACAACCACACAACTATTGACCAAAATTACTGACCACCACCACCACAACTACTGACCACAACCACACAACTATTTACAACACATCTACTTAACCACACAACTACTGACCACAACTACTGACGGAAATGACAGACCACAACCACTGACCACAAACACACAATTACTCACGATACAATGACTTACCACAACTACAGACCATAACTACGGAACATAACTCCTGACCACAACCACACAACAACTGACCACAACTACTGACCACAACATCTGACCACAACTACTGAACCACACAACTAATGACAACAACCACACAACTACAGACCACAATTACTGACCACAACCAAACAACTACTGACCACAAAACTACTGAACCACACGACTAATGACCACAACCACTGACCACAACCACACAACCACCAACCAGAACCACACAACTATTTACAACACAACTACTGAACCATACAACTACTGACCACAACTACTGACTGAAATTACTGACCACAACTACACACTTACTGACAACAACCACACAGCTACTGACCACAACCACACAACTACTGACTGAAATTACTAACCACAACCACACAACTACTGACCACAACCAACCAACTATTGACCACAAAACTACTGAACACAACACCTGACCACACAACTACTGACCACAACCACACAGCTACTGACCACAACCACACAACTATTTACAACACAACTACTGAACCATACAACTACTGATCACAACTACTGACTGAAATTACTGACCACAACCACACAACAACTCACCATACAATGACTGACCACAACAACACAACTACAGACCCTAACTAAGGACCACAATACCGAACACCTCCTGACCACAACCACATCTGACCACAACTACTGACCATACAACTACTGGACCACACAACTAATGACAACAACCACACAACTACAGACCACAATTACAGGCCACAACCAAACAGCGACTGACCAGAACCAACCAACTGCTGAACCACAACTACTGACCAAAAAAATACTGACCACAACTACACAACTACTGACCACAACCACAAAGCAACTGACCACAACACAACTACTGACTACAACCAACCAATACTTACCACAACTACTCAACCATAACTACTTAAAACAACAACACAACTAGAGACTGTAACTACTGAACACAACTCCTGACCACAACCACACAACAACTCACCAACAGTAACTCTTGAACCTCTCAAACTAGATACACCAAACCAACAAACCAACAGTGTTCAGGCTATCATAAAAAACAATCTACCTTGATCAACTATAACTATATACATTTTCATACATTTCCATAAAATAACCCACCAACAGTAACTTTTGAACCATTCAAGCTAGAGACACTTTGTATCAACTAGAACCATATAAATTAGCATTATATAACTCACCAACAGTAACTCTTGAATTGTTGAAGCTATATCCACCAAACCAATGTAAATTTTTTCAGGCTGTTCTAAGTTTTCATGTACCTACTTTTTCAACTATAACCAGTAAACACTATTACAACTGCAGACACTACCAGTACTATGACGTTTTTAAAAACCATTCATACTTTAAAACTTCTTTGCTTTAAATAGAAAAGTAAAACTTTTTAAACCTCTACCACTACCAGAAAAATACTTTTAAAGAGTTAAAGCAAGTTCCATCGATTGCACTTCATGTACAATTACTATATAGTTATTATTATTTTTATTTTTTTACGCCCGCTCTACAGCTTCAATGATTTAAGCTATTAACATGAAACAAACTTCCAAATGTCAAGACTGCCGTAACTTGGATTGCTTGAGAAAAGGTTTTTGATAGCATTTATACTTTTTGAACTATGACAATATTTAAATGAGCTCTCAATGCATTTCAATGGCAAAAAAGGCCCATAGACTTTAATGGTAAAAAAACATGACAAATTCTAGACCTCTCTCTTTTAACACTGTTTAAGCTATCAACACCAAACTAGAGGTCGACCGATTATGATTTTTCAACGCCGATACCGATACCGATTATTGGGGGACAAAAAAATAATCGGCCGATTTATATAAAAAAATAAAAAATTGGGATAATTCTTACACACACACATTTTTGTAATAATGACAACTGCAACGATACTGAATGAACAATGAACACTTTTATTTTAACTTAATATAATACATAAATACACACACAGCTCTGAAGTGACAATGATACTGAAGAGTCTGCTTAGGAGACAAATACTCTCAACTGTTTGAATAAAAATAGAGTTTAAGTTACCTGTGATGAATGTTGAAAACAAAAACTGTAATTTCTATATGCAGGAAATCCTATTTTAATAATGGGCATGGTAAGAATTGACAACCAAAGTGCGAGTCATAATTCCCATGACACCTTCTAGCAAAATCTGAAAAGCGGTTCCTTCATTTATTCCATAGGATATTTTTAGATTCACTTAAAATAAGGTCTGTGTTTCGTGTAGGCTTACACCACCTTGACAATTTTATAACTGTGTAGATATACACAAGGTAACTCTGATCAATATTGGCTAAATATAAGCGAAGACCATTTTTTTTGTAGAGTGGATTTATGAAAATATGTTGACAAACGTTACCTTATCCTAGTGAGACTTACACGGGTATCAAAACGTTGAGGCGGTTTAAGACTGCACGAAACACAGACCTTATTTGAAGTAGATCAAGACTTTCTCTATGGAAGACATGAACGGTAAAATAACGAAGGAACCCCTGTCAAGTTCAGCCGCAAGTTATTACAGGAATTATAATGCGGCGACTATTTCTCTCTAAACCATATTCCTTTGACTAATCCGGAAATTATCACCTCGAAAACAAAACGTTTATTCCGTTCCGTATTTTATCTAACGGGTGGCATCCATGAGTCTAAATATTCCTGTTACATTGCACAACCTTCAATGTTGTCATAATTACGTAAAATTCTTACAAATTAGTTCGCAAAGAGCCAGGCGGCCCAAACTGTTGCATATACCCTGACTCTGCGTGCAATGAACGCAAGAGAAAGGACACAATTTCACCTGGTTAATATTGCCTGCTAACCTGGATTTCTTTTAGCTAAATATGCAGTTTTAAAAATACACTGCTCAAAAAAATAAAGGGAACACTTAAACAACACAATGTAACTCCAAGTCAATTACACTTCTGTGAAATCAAACTGTCCACTTAGGAAGCAACACTGATTGACAATACATTTCACATGCTGTTGTGCAATTGGAATAGACAAAAGGTGGAAATTATAGGCAATTAGCAAGACACCCCCAAAAAAGGAGTGATTCTGCAGGTGGTGACCACAGACCACTTCTCAGTTCCTATGCTTCCTGGCTGATGTTTTGGTCACTTTTGAATGCTGGCGGTGCTCTCACTCTAGTGGTAGCATGAGATGGAGTCTACAACCCACAAAAGTGGCTCAGGTAGTGCAGTTCATCCACGATGGCACATCAATGCGAGCTGTGGCAAGAAGGTATGCTGTGTCTGTCAGCGTAGTGTCCAGAGCATGGAGGGGCTACCAGGAGACAGGCCAGTACATCAGGAGACGTGGAGGAGGCCGTAGGAGGGCAACAACCCAGCAGCAGGACCGCTACCTCCGCCTTTGTGCAAGGAGGTGCACTGCCAGAGCCCTGCAAAATGACCTCCAGCAGGCCACAAATGTTTTGATTTCACAGAAGTGTGATTGACTTGGAGTTACATTGTGTTGTTTAAGTGTTCCCTTTATTTTTTTGAGCAGTGTATATACTTGTGTATTGATTTTAAGAAAGGCATTGATGTTTATGGTTAAGTACATATTGGAGCAATGACAGTCATTGATTGATTGTTTTTTATAAGATAAGTTTAATGCTAGCTAGAAATTTACCTTAGCTTACTGCATTCGCGGCACAGGCAGGCTCCTCGTGGAGTGCAATGTAATCAGTGTTAGAGCATTGGACTAGTTAACTGTAAGGTTGCAAGATTGGATCCTCCGAGCTGACAAGGTTAAAAATCTGTCGAGGCATAACGTTCCTAGGCCGTCATTGAAAATTAAGAATGTGTTCTTAACTGACTTGCCTAGTTAAATAAAGATTAAATAAAGGTGTAATTTTTTTTTTTTTTTTTTTAAATAAACAAATCGGCAAATCAGTGCTCAAAAATACCGATTTCTGGTTGTTATGAAAACTTGAAATCGGCCCGATTAATCGGCCATTCCGATTAATCGGTCGACCTCTACACCAAACCAACATTGAGATGTTCGGACTGGTCGGACTTCTATGGCTTGTCAAAGGTGATCTGATACTATGTATACTTTTGGAACCATAACCATTTACATGTTTCAAAAATGAACATGGGTTTGAATGAGAACAATAGGAATACAGTGGTAGCTTTCAAATTGGTCCAGGTTCAACTTTGAAACGCTAAGGCTATCCTAACTTGAAATTCTCAAAAAATCCTTTATAAACTATGAAAAATTGAAATTAGAATAAAATAGCACAACACAACTCACCAACAGTAACTCCTGATCCGTTCGAGCTAGAGACACCAAACCAACGTTCACATGTTTAGACTATCCTAACTTGAATTCTTGTTTAAATGTTATAAATTATAACTATAGACATTTGCATAAATTAACATAAAATAACTCACCAACAGTAACTCTTGAACCGTTCGAGCTAGAGACACCAAACCAACGTTCTCATGTTCAGGCTATCCTAACGTCAAATTATGAAAAACGTTATCAACTATAATTATATAAATGAACTATAATTATAAACATTTGCATAAATTAGCATAAAATAACTCACCAACAGTAACTCTTGATCCGTTCAAGTTAGAAACATTAAACCAACATTCACATGTTCCTCTTATCCCAAATTCAAATTATTACAAACATTGATCAACTATAACTATACATTTGCATTAAATATCCCACCAACAGTAAGCCTCCAACCATTCAGGCTATAGGCACCAAACCAACTGTCACATGTTCAGGCTATCCTAACTTAACCTTCTGTGAAACTTGCATGAACTATAACTACATAAATTTGCATACAATAGCCACCAATAGTAAGTATTGAACAGTTCAAGCTAGAGACACCACACCAACTTTTACATGTTAATTAAGGCTATCCTATCAATCAATGCTTCACAAGATAGCATTCACACCACACTTTATTCAAGGAAATGTACTTTTCTAGTTTTATACACTCATTATTGTTCATCTTTATAAAGTTTGTCAATCATTTTTGACACCAATTATTCTACAATGTAGAAAATAGTAAAAATAAAGAAAAACCCTGGAATGAGTAGGTGTGTTCACCTTCCAACAGGAAAACGACCCAAAGCACACAGCCAAGACAACGCAGGACTGGCTTAGGGACAAGTCTCTGAAAGTCCTTGAGAGGCAAAACCAGAGCCCGGATATAAAATCTGATCGGACATTTCTGGAGAGACCTGAAAATAGCTGTGCAGCGACACTCGCTGTCCAACCTGACAGAGCTTGAGAGGATCTGCAGAGAAGAATGGGAGAACCTCCCCAAATACAGGTGTGCCAAGCCTGTAGGTCATTCCCAAGAAGACTGGAGTCTGTAACCGCTGCCAAAGGTGCTTCAACAAAGTACTGATGTAAATGTGATCAAAAATGTATAAAAACCTGTTTTTGCATTATGGTGTAGTATTGTGTGTAGATTTAATACATTTTGGAATAAGGCTGTAACGTAAAAACTTAAGGGTTCTGAATACTTTTCGAATGCAGTGTATGCACTTAAATAGTGAATGGAGGACGCTTTTCCCGTTGTTCATTTTCATGCCAGCCAGGTAGGCTATACTCCTGTCGTAAAGAGAAGCAATGTGCTTAATATTAGGAAAGTTGATAAATAAATATAGTAGTACCAGCCTATAGAAAGCTGATGGGATCTTTCTCTTTTAAATAGACGCCATCACTGTGTTTTCTCTCGCAATGCATAGCCTATAGAAACGTTGCGCAACATGAGCTCATGAAGTGTTTGATTAGATTTCCCATTAAATTTCCATTGATGTCAGAGTGATTAGAGGAACAATAGAGAGCTGAGTACCAGGCAGTTAACAAGTTTGGTAGGCTACTAATGACCAGCAGCAGCGTCAGAGCATGGAGAAGCCTAATTACCTTAACTAAATGCTCATGTGGAATTTGACTTCATGACTCGCGACCGCCGGTGTGGCAGTAATATAGTCACTGTAACAACCCTAACTGTCAATAGAGTCTCTGAATGTCTTTGAGGCAAAGCCAGTTAAATAAAGGTTAAATAAAAAATAAACTATGTACCATTATCTTTTCCAAATTATATTCTGTCTATTCACACAGCGTATTGATATTCTCACTAATATATCTACTTGGACTGTTATTTCTTGATTTGTTGTTAAGATACAAAAAATGTATGTATTGCATTTGCGAGACATTCTAGTGCACTGTTGGAGCTAGTAACAACAGCATTTAGTGGCACCTTTCCATAACATCTGCAAATCTGTGTATTCGACCGAAATTAGATTTGATATGAATTTAAAAAAAAACTGAGTGAAAGCTTGAAATGTGCAGTTTAAATATTAAATGTGCTGTTTAAATATGTGTACCAATAAAATTTGATTTGAAATGAATAAACTTAAACTGAGTGAATACTTTAAATGTGCTGTTTACATCCTGTTTAATTGTGCAACCGCAGGAACGCCCCGAATTGCGGGCCGCAATCACACCCTACTACAAAATTATACAAAGACCCAGCAAAAAAAGGACCTTATGCATTTCAGGTAAAATAACAACCAAATGTTTATCTTCCAGGACAAATTAGCTAGCAATAGCAAGTCCGTTAATGTTTCATGTGTGTTTGTAGATGGACAAAATCTACGTGTGAGATGGTGCATGCGGACATACGCCTGTGGCTGGTGTAGGTAGCATGTAAATCAACAATAAAGACATTGCATCATCAATCTGAACCAAAAACATTTTATTCTATAAAAGGAGTGGGGTAAATCACAACTGTACAGGGGGAAACTGACTTAATGAAACAACATCTCACAGTATCAAAAAGCTCACGTTTTCCTCACTGATCTTTACACATTTGTTCTGTACAAATACAAAAGAAATAATATTAATGACTTGTATTATTATAACGATAACTGCATTGCACTGAGTAATATAGTACTGGCCCATAAATTACTGCATTCAATAAAAAATACCTAAAATTATGATTTCTTAAAGAGTTTTGATTAATGATAAGAAAAAGCACACTCACACACGCTCAGTAATACACTCACACACGCTCAGTAATACACACACGCACGCACGCAATCAATCAATTTACCCTTACATTATGTGGTGCCGTATTGTAGAAGTGATGGGTGACTAGCTGATAAACATGCTTGTTGAGACACAGTACAGTAACGAGCAGAGGGTCATGAAGTCTTCAGTCGTATGCTGCCACGTCTAAACCATAGATGCATGTTCTTGGAAAGAGCATCACTATCGTGGTGTATTGTATTGATGTATTATTGTACGGTTTTCTTTGTGGTATTTGGAGTACATTTAACGAGGATTTTATGATATTTCATATGGATGAGTTGGTGTCTTGTATTGTATATCACTGGCATTGCCATGTCTATGCAGTGAGGTGGGTTTGACCAATGACAACAGATATGACATATTATCAGTTTTTCAGCATGGGGTGCGTCCAAAAATTGCATCCTTTTCTCTATATAGTGCACTACTTTTGACCAGAACCCTAAGGTAATGCACTATATATAGGGAATAGGGTGACGTTTGGGATTAGGATATGGTTGCAGGTCATCATAACTGTTAGGTTAGGGCACCGTGTTCACACCGACATGCTCACCAACTTCACAAAAACAAATGCTACTCTCCATGCAACAGTGAGCACAACACAAAAGGGACCGATTTTGGGGGATTTTTTTGTTTTTTGTTGTAAAGAAGGAATTTAACTTTTCATACACATTTCATTTGTAAATCCATCCAACAGAGGAGAAAAGAAAATACAAATGATATTTTCACATTGTCTAGTCAGTGTTAAAAATAGAACTCCACCTGTTACATTTATTATGCTTTTTGGTTATATACAGAATGTACACTTCTTATTCTTTTTTTCATTATTCTCATAGTCCTTAACATCTAATATGAACAGTTTACAAAACAAAACAAGTTGCAATCCAATGCATATACTCTTCTAGAAAGATGTGCTTAGTATCATTGTTAGGAGTCGAAAGCAGAGAATGAGAGAAACTCATAGGAACATTGCATCGCTCTGTGTGGACCAATAAGATCTCTCGCTGCTTCTGGCATGCGCTCAACTCAACTCACACCAAGGCTGGGCTCAGAGTCAGACAAGCAGTATCTGCCATTTTGTTTTTAAATTGTCAACAGAAAAGGGATCTTAAATTCGCTCGTGTTTTATTTAGCTAGCGTTTGAAATGATGACGGCTGCTGCGACTGCTAGCGAGAGAGCCAAACAATTTGTTTACGTGTCCTCAAGTATGCCCTCTCTGTATGCATGTCCCACGTAGTGCTGAGCGATTAGTACTTTTTGAGGTCGGTTCGGTTTCGGTTCAATTATAATCACGATTTTGATGATTTAAAAAAAACATTAAATGCACTATGCATTTTGGGGTTGAATGCTGTAATAACACAGAACAAAACAATTCATACAAGTCCCATGGTGGTAGTGACCGCCCATTACGGCGTATCACTTATTAACCATCGTTTATTCACATGACCTTACTTTAATCAAATATTTCAGCTGTTGTGTATACTACATTTGTTTTATTTGATACAGCCTGAACTGTTTGATGTAGGAGGGAGTTGTACTTTTGTATTTTGTATTGCATTCCAAGTCATCATTTCATCTCTATAGAGCTGCTGCCTACGCTGTCTGACAAAATCACTATTTTAGTAGTTCTTCAAAGTAAATAACACACTTTTATGACTGCTGAACACAAACTAGCAATCACTTAGATCATGTATTTGCAGGTACAGATACCTTGTGAACCAACAGCTGCTCTCTATATCCTCTCACGATCACGCATCGTTCTGTCTCTTCCGTAGCTGGCGTAAAAGAAAACATAGACCAGACAAGTAGATGCGCAATGGATGATGGTCATTGTAGTTATTCATCGCGTTTTATGAGCTAAACCATTTAGAATATTGGCCCTGTTGAAACTACAACTCCCTCCTACATCAAGCATTTCAGTCTATATCTGATTTATTTGTACAGAAACTGTGCAATGAGCTCACTGACAAAAAAAACAGAACATAATGGAATTTGAATAATTGGACTGATGTTGGTCAATTAGTTGTTTGAAAAACGTTAAATAACTGACCTTTCAGTTAATCACTCAGCACTAGTATCACAGGAGCTGTGCGTTCCAGTGGCAACACGTACTTAGCCACTGGCTTCAGTACAGCCCTTAGGAGCAAGATCTGTGTATGTCCCAGTAGCAAGATGTATGTTGCTACCTACTCCATAACAGCACTTTGGAGTGAGCTCTTTGTATGTTCCACTAGCAACACATACTTATCCACTGACCCCAGTACAGCGTAAGGAGCGAGGTCTGTGGAAGTTGCATAATCAAGTGAACCCAGAGAGCAGGAGCTAAAAACAGCCAGCTTAAGACGTGAAGATCAGTCAATTGCTGATCTAGGATCAGTGTTGCCTTTTAGATCATAATGAATAAGATCATATGGAAAGGGCAGACCTGATCCTAGATCAGAAATCTTACTCTGTGACTCTGTAAATAAAAGCCCTGATCTGAGTCTGGGTAGAAATGCTTGTAACAAAAAAGAGAGGTGCCTCGTGACCTGTCGTCAGGGCGATAAGACCCCGTTTCCTGGGTAACCCTGAAGACCAAAACAAACGCGCGTTTCTAAAACCAGAGTTTCTCAGATTGACTTTGATTCATTAAGGCTCCGACGGGCAAGAGGTAACACTCTGCTGCCCCAAACACACACTTCTAAAATCATCAGTTCTGATTATTTGTTACACACACACACACGTCCATACACACACACACACACACACACAAGCTCCCCTAGATCCCTGCGAGAGTTCCATTTTGTAATCTCAAACTTATTTTCTTATACTTTCACAGCCTCAAACACAATCTAAGGATTTGAAATAGACAAAAAGGGATGTTATTCTGTTAACAGCCAATCACTGGCAAAGAGAAGGAGAAGAAGGAAAAAAAGGCCTTTTTTTTTCTTTTTTTTTTAAACAACAAATACTGTTACTGAACCAACAAGTTAAAAAATGTGGGGCAAGTGAACATGATTTCATTTCTGATTGAAACTGAGGAAAGCAGAATCTTAATAAAAATTCACAGTCTTGTAGCTCCCTGTTTTAGGGGATGGGGGAGTGGAGGGGTTGAATTAGACAGAATAGAACAGTTCTGCCCCACACACCCCGAGGGGGCTGTGGACTCTGCTCGGGAAGAATATGGAGAGGACTTTATGCATCTTCAACTGTCTTTAAATAGCACACACTTCACTAACGCTCACACACGCACACACACACACACGCAATGCAGGATCACAGAAGTTGAGAAGGAAAATACAGTAAACATATCCACAGTATCTTCCCCTCTGAAATCAACAAACAAGACACAAGCCACATTTCCTTCCCCGCCCCCTTCACCTCCTCTCCGTTCTCTTCCTCCCTCATCTTCTCCCTCTGAGCTGAGTGTGTGGTGTAGGTATCCCTGCATCATTTCAAAGTCCGTTCTCCGTCTCTCTCTCAGTCCTGTCTGTCTCTTTCTCTCTGCAGTATCCCAGTCAGGCGTCACTGGTTTGTCTTCTGGATGGATAGGAAGCCATAGAGGAGGATGGCGTCATGCCATGGTCACACTGAGTGGGGTGTGAGGGAGAGATGAGAAGGTAAGCATTGGGGTGAGGGTGGCTGTGAAGAGTGGTGGACTCCCCCTTCAGGTGCTGGGCAACCAAATAACAACAATGAACTGCTCTCATCATTTACTTTGCAATCTGCGCTCTCCACCTCTTTCATTTCCTGATCTCCATGATGACCCACAGTTCAAATTAGAGGACGAGGAGAGAAAAGAGACAGGAACCGGAAGTGACAATTCAGGGTTTAGCCCCTTCCCATCTGAGTTTCATTGGAGTACCAAGGGGGGGAGGGGGGGGGGGGGGGTGATGGTAGTAGGGGGAAGGGTTTAAAGATCAGGGGCCAGAGGTCATGGTTCACATCATGACGTGGCGTCTCCGGTGCAGGGCTAGGTGGTCGGACCGGGAGAAGGAGCGGTCACAGTCGGTGCAGCGGAAGGGCTTGATGCCCGTGTGTTTACGGAAGTGTCGCGTCAGCTCGTCTGAGCGGGCGAACCTCCAGGTACAGCCCTCCCAGGTACAGTGGTACGGCTTCTCTCCTACAGGGAAGAAGACGTAGAGTTAGTTGGTTGATTGGTTTAATAGGAAGTACGTTCGGTGCATGTGATTGAGCAAAAACGAGGCATCTTCAGATAAGAAGTTATAGTATAGATCTACGCAACGTGCCTATTTTTTTTACATTTTATTTAACCAGGTAGGCCGGTTGAGAACAAGTTCTCATTTACAACTGCGACCTGGCCAAGATAAAGCAAAGCAGTGCGACACAAACAACAACACAGAGTTACACATGGGATAAACAAAAGTACAGTCAATAACACAAGAAAAAAAATATATGTACAGTGTGTGCAAATGTAGCAAGATTAGGGAGGGTAAGGCAAAAAATAGGCCATAGTGGCGAAATAATTACAATTTAGCATTAACATTGGAGTGATAGATGTGCAGATGATGATATGAAGTAGAGATACTGGGGTGCAAAAGAGCACGAAGATAAATAACAATATGGGGATGAGGTAGTTGGATGTGCTATTTACAGATGGGCTGTGTACAGGTGCAGAGATCGGTAAGCTGCTCTGACAGCTGATGCTTAAAGTTAGAGAGGGAGATATAAGACTCCAGCTTCAGTAATTTTTGCAATTCGTTCGTCATTGGCAGCAGAGAACTGGAAGGAAAGGCGGCCAAAGGAAGTGTTGGCTTTGTGGATAACCAGTGAAATATACCTGCTGGAGCGCTTGCTACGGGTGGGTGTTGCTATGGTGACCAGTGAGCTGAGATAAGGTGGAGCTTTACCTAGCAAAGACTTATAGATGACCTGGAGCCAGTGGGTTTGGCGACGGATATGTAGTGAGGGCATACAGGTCGCAGTGGTGGGTGGTATACGGGGCTTTGGTGACAAAACGGATGGCACTGTGTAGACTACATCCCAATTTGCTGAGTAGAGTGTTGGAGGCTATTTTGTAAATGACATCGCCGAAGTCAAGGATCGGTAGGATAGTCAGTTTTACGAGAGTATGTTTGGCAGCGTGAGTGAAGGAGGCTTTGTTGCGAAATAGGAAGCCGATTCTAGATTTCATTTTGGATTGGAGATGTTTAATGTGAGTCTGGAAGGAGAGTTTACAGTCTAACCAGACACCTAGGTATTTGTAGTTGTCCACATATTCTAAGTCAGAACCATCCAGAGTAGTGATGCTAGTCGGGCAGGCGGGTGCGGGCAGCAATCGGTTGAAGAGCATGCACTTAGTCTTACTAGCATTTAAGAGCAGTTGGCTACAGCAGTGGCTATTCCTTGGCTACAGCAGTGTTCCCCAACTCCAGTCGTCGAGTACTCCCAACAGCATAAAAAATGTGTAGCCTGGGTCAAACATACCTCATTGAACTAATTTAGGGCTTGATGATTAGTTGAATCAGGTGTGCTTGTCTGGGACTGCAATAAAAATGTATACTGTTGGGGGTACTTGAGGACTGGAGTTGGGAAACACTAGGCTCCAGAATGCGGGCCCTGGATTGGCTATAGATGAGTATGTGGGCGGGTCAGGGTGTGTGTTACCCAGTGTTGGGGGTATCGCGTTACAGAACTAACAAGTAACGTAATCTGATACATTTTATGAGCAACAGAGTAAAGTAATGTGTTACTTTATCAAATTGGGTTATTTTTTATTACAGCTACTTTGTCAAACAACGCGTGTGTTACTTTCAGAATCTTATCTCCACCGGGTGTGTTTCCATGATCCGATCTCGACTTGTTTCCTCATTTAGTTCTTGAGCGAGCGGAGAAAGGGTGTTTTGAGAAATGACATGACGGGCTGCTGTTCATAGAAATGTATAGAGGGCGCACCTCTGATGTCTAAACATCTCTATGGACTGTGTATGTGAGGTCTAACAGAAAGAACTGGCGGCTCCAGGGAAAGATTTTCAATTAAAGGAGAGGAAATCTGTACAGATGTTTGGCTTACAGTATACGGCTAATTAAGCAGCGCCACAGATGGAAGGAGAAACCAGTGACCCATCCTGAGTTAGTAAGTAGCCTATCAGATGGAAAGAGAAACAAGTGATCCAACCTGAGTTAGTAAGTAGCCTATCAGATGGAAGGAGAAACCAGTGATCCAACCTGAGTTATTAGGTAGCCTATCAGACGGAAGGAAAAACCAGTGATCCAACCTGAGTTAGTAAGTAGCCTATCAGATGGAAGGAGAAACCAGTGATCCAACCTGAGTTAGTAAGTAGCCTATCGGATGGAAGGAGAAACCAGTGATCCAACCTGAGTTAGTAAGTAGCCTATCTTTGGTAGAGTACGCACGGCTCGCCTTGCTCCCTCTGACAGTCAAACAAACGGTGAGATTGGGATTTTTTCCCATGAAAGCAAAGGAAAGTAATATAACTCGTTACTTTCCACACAAAGTAATGTTACTTTTGCCAAAAAAGTTTGGGTTAGTAATATATTACTTTCCCAACACTGGTGTTACCTGTGTGTATCCTGCGGTGGGCTTTAAGGTGTGAGCTCTTGGTGTACACCTTGTTACAGCCATCATAGTCACACATATGGACACGCCTCCTCTTCATATCCGGCGAATCAGGATCCACCTGCATGTCCATGTCTACGCCCGACCTGAGAGTGACAAAGAGAGAGAGAAAGCAGACATTATATGGGTGAGGCTGGAGTGAGATGTAGTCATGTATTTCGTGAAATTACAAAATGTCACAGCAGATCACCTGTATTAGCAGGATTACGAGAAAGCAGCTCGCTACCTGTATATTAACTCTTCAGACCTGGGTTCAAATAATAGTTGAAATATTATTAGGATCATTGTTTGAATGTCACCGGGACAGTGCACATTAACCAACACCAATATTACAGTAATGCAACTTCCATGAAAATGTGCTGGGGGTAGAAAATAGCTCATTTGCACCAGTAGTCTCTGGGCAGGTAAGGGCCTTTACACAATCACAATGCACATACAAATAGTCACTAAAACAATAGAAAAGACAAGTACATGACATCCAATACTTGGAGTACAACATATTGAAATACTTCATGTGGGCCTTGATAAAAGGTCTGTAACTGTAGCTGTTACATGAGCAGACATGCAGGTTTACCTCTCCAACCCCACCCATACTGTCTAAGCCCGAACTAAACCTAGAAGGAAAGGACTGTGATGTAACACCTACAGGGAACTGCCCAAGTGTGGCTGACTGGACAATTAACATCTATCCATGGGTTTATTATTAATGCACTCTATTGTACGGATCTGTATGATTGATGAATAGAAGTCTTACAAATTATTTTGTCATTGCTGCATCATCATTAGGTGACACTATGGGGGCGAATCCTAACTTCCAATTTTATTTACTTAGTCAAGCATTGATGTCAATGGGAAGTTGTGATTTGCCCCTACGTATTTGGACATGGCTACATGAGGGAACTACACTGAACAGAAACATAAACGCAACATGTAAAGTGTTGGTCCCATCTTTCATGAGCTGAAATAAAAGATCCCAGAAATGTTCCATTCCAACAAAAAGCTTACTTCTCAAAAATGTTGTGCACAAATGTGTTTAAATCCCTGTTAGTAAGCGTTGCCTTTGCCAAGATAATCCATCCATCTGACAGGTGTGGAATATCAGGAAGTTGATTAAACAGCATGACGATTACACAGGTGCACCTTGTGCTGGGGGACAATAAAAGGCCACGATAAAATGTGCAGTTTGGTCACACGACACAACGCCACAGTTGCCTCAAGTTTTGAGGGAGCATGGAATTGGCATGTTGACTGCAGGAATGTCCACCAGAGAATTGAGGCAACTGTTGCCAGAGAATTTAATGTTAATTTCTCCACCATAAGCAGCCTCTAACATAATTTTAGAGAATTTGGCAGTACGTCCAACCGGCCTCACAACCACAGACCACGTGTAACTACGCAGCCCAGGACCTACATATTCGGCTTCTTCACCTGCGGGATGGTCTGACAGCTGATGAAACTGTGGGTTTGCACAACTGAAGAATTTCTGCACATATTGCCAGAAACCCTCTCAGGAAAGCCCATCTGCATGCTCGTCATTCTCACCAGGGTCTTAATCTGACTGCAGTTCAGCATCGTAACCGACTTCAGTGGGCAAATCCCCACCCTCGATGGCCACTGGCACACTGGAGAAGTGTGCTCTTCATGGATGAATCCCGGTTTCAACTGGACCGGGCAGATGCAGTATGGCATTGTGTGGGTAAGCGGTTTTCTGATGTCAACATTGTGAACAGAGTGCCCCATGGTAGTGGTGGGGTTACGGTATGTGCAGGCATAAACTATGGACAACAAACTCAAATGCATTTTATCGATGGCAATTTGAATGCACAGAGATACCGTGACGAGATCCTGAGGCCCATTGTCGTGCCATTCATCCGCTGCCATCACCTCATGTTTCAGCATGATAATGCACAGTCCCATGTTGCAAGGATCTGTACACAATTCCCAAAGCTGAAAATGTCCCAGTTCTTCCATGGCCTGCATACTCACCAGACATGTCACCCGTTGAGCATGTTTGTGATGCTCTGGATCGACGTGTACGACAACGTGTTCCAGTTCCCGCCAATATCCAGCAACTTGGCACAGACATTGAAGAGGAGTGGAACCACATTCCACAGGTCACAATCAACAGCCTGATCAACTCTAAGCGAAGGAGATGTCGTGCCACATGACTCAAATGGTGGTCACACCAGATACTGACTGGTTTTCTGATACACGCTCCTACCTTTTTTGTTTTTAAGTATCTGTGATCAACAGATGCATATCTGTATTCCCAGTCATGTGAAATCCATAGATATGGCCTAATGGATTTATTTAAATGAACTGTAACTCAGTATAATCTTTGAAATTGTTGCATTTATATTTTTGTTCAGTTTACATACAGAATAGTCAAATACACCGTGTTAATTTAAATGATTCTAACAGAGCCTCACGCCTAGTAATCACTGATGATTAAGTTATTTTGTTTAGGTTCATCACAGTTAATAGTAATCTATGATCCCTGGGTGAAGTTACAGGCCACAGGCAGCAGAGAGGGCTAGAGAGTAACTGTTGAAAACCCATACAGCTGGACAGCTTCCAGTTCAATGCTGATCTCTCCTCTCTCTTCCCTCCTTTCCTTCCTCTCCCTCCCATCCTCCGAGTTCCTCGCGGCCGGCCTTCCCTTTCTCCACCCTGCCTGCCAACTAGTTCACTCCTTTTCCTCTCTCTCTCTCTCTCTCTGCCCAGCCGTTGGCTCAAAAACATAAAGAATAGAAAAGTATTCCTTCTTCACCCCATCCCGCCTCTAACACACTCACTCACCCCGCTCCTTCTCTTTCACTCTCTCCAAACCGTTTATAAGGAGGTGTGACGGCAAACTGCATTACGTAACCTTGTTTACACCCAGTTCTGTGACAACCCTGCCCAGCAACACACACAAACACACAAACACACGTCAGCTAAGTGAACTCTCCAAGCACACACCCTGCATTTCAGTTCGATAGAGTGCAGCGAGCTCTGACACACACACAAACACACAAACACACGTCAGCTAAGTGAACTCTCCAAGCACACACCCTGCATTTCAGTTCGATAGAGTGCAGCGAGCTCTGACACACACACAAACACACAAACACATGTCAGCTAAGTGAACTCTCCAAGCACACACCCTGCATTTCAGTTAGAGTGCAGCAAGCTCTGACACACACAAACACACAAACACACAAACACACGTCAGCTAAGTGAACTCTAAGCACACACCCTGCATTTCAGTTCGATAGAGTGCAGCGAGCTCTGACACACACACACAAAGCTACGCCCTGGGGTGTTGAGCTTGCTGCATCCTCCTACCAAATAGAGATACACATTAATACATTCTGTCTCTCCCGGTTGCTGCCTCACTACACATTGTGTGCCACATACACACTGCCTCTCCTCCAGTGTTCAGGGGTTATGTAAGGGTCCGGAGAAGAGCAGTGCTGCAGTAATGTAATTAATGCCAGAGAGAGGAGAGGAGGGACGGGCCCAGCTCACCACAGTCAAACCCCCAGTGAAGGGGCAAATTCACCCTATATCACTTTCCTCTAATACACTCAACCCCAGTCCTGCAGAACACTCTTCCTATATCACTCTACTCCTACAGTGCCTTCAGAAAGTGTTCGTACCCCTTGACTTATTACACATTTTGTTGTGTTACATCCTGAATTCAAATGGATTAAATGGATTTTTTCCCTTATCGGAGAACCTGCCAATACCCCGTAGTGAAGACATGCTTTTACATTTTTTTTTTTTAATTCACTGAAAATGAAACACAAAAATGTCTCATTTACATAAGTATTCACACACTCCAAATTGAGCTCAGGTGCATCCAATTTCCTTTGATCATCCTTGAGATTGGAGTCCTGTGGCCAATTCAATTGTTAGAACATGATTTAGAAAGAAACACAGCGGTCTATAAAAAGGTCCCACAGTTGACAGTGCATGTCAGAGTAGAAACTATAACATGATGTCCAAGGAACTGTCCATAGATCTCTTGAGATACAATTGTGATGAGGCGGCAGGTAGCCGATTGGTAAGAGCGTTGGACTAGGAACCGAAAGGTTGCAAGATCGAATCCCCGAGCTGACAAGGTAAAAATCTGTCGTTCTGCCCCTGAACAAGGAAGTTCCTAGGCCGTCATTGAAAATAAGAATTTGTTCTTAACCTTTCTGAACCACCCATCCCGGATCCGGGGTAATTGTCATCAGAAACGCGCCACAGGTATATAATATAATTTCATGAAATCACAAGTGCAATATTGCAAAACACAGTTTAGCCTTATGTTAATCCATCTGTCGTCTCAGATTTTGAAATTATGCTTTACAGCGAAAGCAATACAAGCGTTATCGATCGCTCGACAAAACAATAAGTACACCTAGCATCAGGTAACTTGGTCACGAAAATCAGAAAAGCAATCAAATTAATCGTTTACCTTTGATGATCTTCGGATGTTTTCACTCACGAGACTCCCAGTTAGACAAAAAATGTTCCTTTTGTTCCATAAAGATATTTTTTATATCCAAATACCTCCGTTAGTTTGATGCGTTTTGCCCAGGAATCCACCGGAAAGAGCGGTCGCGACAACGCCGACAAAAATTCCAAATTATATCCATAATGTCCACAGAAACATGTCAAACATTTTTTTATAATCCATCCTTAGGGTGTTTTTCAAATATCTATTCAATAATATATCAACCGGGACAGTTGGCTTTTCACTAGGACCGGGAGTAACAATGGCTGCCTTTCCCTTTTGCGCACAAGTCACTCTGAGAGCCCCCACCTATCCACTTACGCAATGTGGTCGTTCACGCTCATTCTTCAAAATAAAAGCCTGAAACTATGTCTAAAGGCTGTTGACACCTTAGGGAAGCCATAGAAAAAGAAGTCTGGTTGATATCCCTTTATATGGGCAATAGGGATGCATAGGAACAGAGAGGTTTCAAGAACAGGGGCACTTCCTGATTGGATTTTCCTCAGATTTTAGCCTGCACTACCAGTTCTGTTTAACTCACAGACAAAATGTTTACAGTTTTGGAAACGTCAGAGTGTTTTCTATCCTAATCTGACAATTATATGCATACTCTAGTTTCGGGGGCTGAGAAATAGGCAGTTTCAAATGGGTACGTGTTTTTAGCCAAAAACGAAAATATCGCCCCCTAGTCTATTGACTTGCCTAGTTAAATAAAGGTAAAATTAAATAAAAAATCGAGGGAGTGTTGAAAGTTTCCACCATTGGGAAATGGAAAAAATATGTAACTACCCAGACTGCCTAGAGCTGGCCGTCCGACCAAACTGAACAACCGGGCAAGAGGTGGTGACCAAGAACCCAACGACCACTCTGACAGAACTACAGAGTTCCTTGGCTGAGATGGGAGAACCTGCCATCAGGACAACAGTCTCTATAGCACTTCACCAAATTGGGTTTTATGGGAAAGTGGCCAGACGGAAGCCACCCCTGAGAAAAAGGCACATGCCTGGGATCGAACCCGTGTCTGTAGTGACGCCTCGAGCACAGTGATGCTGCGCCACTCGGGAGGCCCTGTATTTCATTTTCAAAACATTTCTACAAAGATGTTTTCGCTTTGTCACTGTGGGGTATTGCGTGTAGATGGGTGAGAAAAATAATAATCCATTTTGAATTCAGGCTGTAACACAACAAAATGTGGAATAAGTCAAGGGGTATGAATACTTTCTGAAGGCACTGTATAACAGGACTACAACTACCCACAAATCATGCAAGATATCTTCTGAAATAAGTATTGTTATCGTATACTGATGAGAAAAAGCAATGTATCACCCAGCCTCCATCCTCTGAAGGCGTCAGCCTGCTTCAGTTCGGCTGGCGCTTGCCGAGCTCGTTCCCTTAAAAGACCTTCGCTTGAAAAAAATGTTTGTCCATTTTGAGACGCCGTAGCCAGTAGTCCGATTTATCTATGATAACTCAAGAAATCTGTCATACATTTTTGCCGAGGAGATCTTAGTTGCGCAATTTTGCATCTGACTAAGATGTTTGGTGCAGTATTTCTCAAGTGAAAAAATGTGCATGAGGACAAGTCTTGTTGCATGACAACAGGCACTTCATTGGAGAATCCATATTGTTGACCAATCGCCGACAAGGGGCCGTAGACTTCGGCTACCAAGAAAAAAACCTGGTCTGTCCGAACTGCTGAAAAAACCTTTGCCGGGAGTCCAAAATGAACCAACCAAGTCCAAAATGAACCAACCAAGTCCAAAATGAACCAAAACGTCACAAAATGTTGTCATAATATATGCACAAACTGTTCCGAACTCTTTTGGCTGGGAAGCATGTGGAAGCCTTAACACTCACCCTGTGTCCAAAGAAGGAAGCCGAGTCCTACACCACCCCTACACCACAACCCTGTGTCCAGGCCTATACCACCACCTTCCATTATCTGACACTCACCCCGTGTCCAGTCCCGGTGTACTGAAAGATGCTGAACCGGACTCTGTCCCACTCTCCACATCACTGTCACTCTGGTACTCCACTGGGGACGCCGAGCCAGGCTTGATACGCACTGTAGGGAGAGAAGGGTAGATGGAGAAAGGGGGGAGGGAGAGAGATGGAGAAGATGAAGAGAGATGGGTATAAATAGAGACAGACAACAGGGGTTAGCAACTGAAATCCAACATTAACACACAGTACTTGGCAACACAAAAGGTAAGTCGAGGCATCCCAGCTGAGCTCATTTGAATTTCTATTTGGGTGTGAGAGAATTCCTCATTATACTTCGGTATGGTTGGCTGTGCTGCGGAGGCTGCTGATTGTATTTGTGAACCCCCCTCCCTCACCCCACCCCCTCCTCTCCCTTTCTCCTTTAGTGGGTCAGAATGTGGTGACGGCACTGTTTAAAGGTTATCTTGCCTGAGGATGAGTGGGGGTGAGGGTTGTTTGTGATGATGGGGTTGGGATGGGGGTAAATAACTGTCCTTTGTATGTTGGGACAACCCACCACCTGTTAACCCTAATACCAGTGAAACCCACCTTATTCAAAGGCAAAACGACCCATCTCCTCTCTTCTAGAACTCTTCCCCCTTCTAAAAGTACCTCCCTCCGCACTCCACGCTCCCTCCGTACTCCACCCCTCTCTCCCATGCTCCACCCTCTCTCCCATGCTCCACCCTCTCTCCCACTCTCTCTACTCAGAGCTCTGTGTGTCACTCCTGTTACACAACAACATAGTTAGAAGTGTAGTGTAGCAACTCTAAGTCAAATCTGCACCTACTCATGTACACTCTGTATCAATACACTCAACTACATGCATTTTCTACTTACAGAATGTTCATGTTGACAAGTCCTAGGGACAGTTTTCTGGATAGAGTTTAAGCCTAGTCCTAGACTAAAAAGCATGTTCAATGGATATTCTCTAAGGAAAGAGCTTCTTATTCCAAGACTACAGTAGGCTTAATCTGGAAACTGGACCTTACAACATTATTATTTCAATAGAACATGTTGAGTTCTTCTATTATAACATTCAAAGAGCCCCCCCCCCCCACCAAATAAAAATAAAAAACATGTATTTCATATAAGGAACTCAGTCCGGCTTTCAATTTACTCTTGAAAGTTGTAATAGTATAACGCACAAGGTGCAATTTGGAAATACTCACATGAATACACGTTAGACATAGCAAAATGTATAGAATTGCAAGAAAATGTGCTTTAAAACCTGCAAAACTATCTCTCCGCCAAACAAGACGGGGTGTGAACAGTTTGTGTCATGAACAGTGCTTGTCCCCATAGAAACAGACATGGCAAGGGATTGCACCCCTCTCCAGCATGGCCTCATGGTGAGTAATCGGTCAAACATTTTGGCGAAAATGGTGAGCAAGTTGGTAAATCTTCATGGATTTTTTTATTTTTTATTTTAATTTTAAATGTCACTACCGGACATCTAATTTATCAAGAAATATGTAAAGTACGGTTTTGGGACTAAAATACAGGTAACTGCCAAAAGAAAGGACACACCAACATAAAGTGTCTTAATAGGGCGTTTGGCCATCACGAGCCACCAGAACAGCTTGAATGCGCTTTGGCATAGAGTTTACAAGTGTCTGGCATTCCGTTGGAGGGATAAGACTAGGGCTGTAGCGGTCACGAGACTTCGTCAGCCGGCGATTGTCAAGCAAATAAACTGTCGGTCTTACGGTAATTGACCGTTAATTAACATAAACACATTAAGCATCTCCGGGCTTACACACATATCCCACAAGCCACCGATGCAGACCTTTGGAACAGCAAAATTTTTAAAAGTCTAATAAATCCATGTAATATAGCCAACGCTTTCACAATAAATCCATTGTTTATTTCAAACAGGTCTAAAGGAGCATGATACCAAGAAAATGTAGTCTATTTCAGAAGAACAGAATAGCATATTCAGACTAATGATTCGAAAAAAGCCGAACGAACAGCAAAAGCACTAGCCCATGACGATCTACTACCCCATAGTACAAAGGTCAACCTATTCTATTCTGTGAGAGAAATAAATATTCCAAACATAGTCTGGGACAGTTGTGGGATGCGAGAGATCCCAAATTAATACAACCACTAGCAACAATAAAAAATGCTTTTTTACGCACTGTGGCGGACGCAACAGATCGTAACGTTTAGCTTACATTTTTTTATAAACTATTAGGCTATTTCTTCACATTATAAGCGCAGCATTGCGAACATGGTAGTAGGCTAGAAGCACAAATGTTCCATTAGCGGAAAACACCATTATCAAAAGTAGAGGTCAACCGATTAAATCGGCATGGCCAATTAATTAGGGCCGATTTCAAGTTTTCATAACAATCGTAATCGTCCATTTTGGATGCCGATTATGGCCGATTACATTGCAATCCACGAGGAAACTGCGTGGCAGGCTGACCACCTGTTACGCGAGTGCAGCGTCAAAAGGACCTTGTGGCTGCAAGGAGCCATGGTAAGTTGCTAGCTAGCATTAAACTTATCTCATAAAAAACAATCAATGTTAACAATCACTGGTTAACTACACATGGTTGATGATAGTACTAGGTTAACTAGCTTGTCCTGCGTTGCATATAATCAATGCGGTGCCTGTTAATTTATCATCGAATTGATCATCAAAACTGGTGATGATTTAACAGAAGCGCATTCGCGTAAAAGCACAATCATTTCACAAATGTACCTAAGCATAAACATCAATGCCTTTCTTAAAATAAATACACAACATTGTTGTAATTGTCATTATTACAAATATATATATATACAAAACGGCTAATTAATCAGTATAGGCTTTTTGTGGTTCTCTAATAATCGGTATCGGTGTTGAAAAATCATAAATCAGTCGACCTCTAATCAAAAGTGACCACAAATGCAATTATGCATGTAATGCTTTTACTATAAAGGTGCATTTTTATGGTGAAAATTATCTTCCCCAAACTTGAAACTCACACGCTGCTTATATATGCCAGTTTGGCTCTACACTCCTTCTGTAAAGCAGATTAATGTGCTTAATTTTAAAGAAGTTATTTGGCCACTTTAGCTGTGATACAAACCTTATTACAACATATAGGCCTTTGGGCTAGGCTACATGAGGTGTGCCACTAAGTTGCAAAAAAAATGCATTGTTTCTTATTCTGGGCATCATTCACAAGTGATAATATATAATTCACAAGTGATAGGCTAATATCGTCACCCATCAGACTGTTCTTGATTGAATCTTGTCTTTACATGTACAAAATAATATATGTGTGACATTTGTTATCATTTAGAATGGACCATTATCATGTACCTGTATTGAAACAGGGGCAGCGGTAAAAATACATGTCATCTATGCACTTAAATAGCAAATCAAGGATGCTTTTCATGTGGTTTATTTTCATTTTCATACTCCTGTCGTAAAGTGAAGCAATGTGCTTACATTACATTACATTTTAGTCATTTAGCAGACGCTCTTATCCAGAGCGACTTACAGTAGAGTGCATGCATTTTATAAAAAAAATTTTTTTTTACGGCTGCAACAGAGCCTGGGCGTGAACCCAGAGACTCTGATGGCGCAGCTAGCACTGCGATGCAGTGCCCTAGACCACTGCGCCACCCGGGAGATGCTTAATATTAGGAAAGTTGAGAAATAAATATAGTAGGCCTAGCCTATAGAAAGCTGATCCTCCTATTTTTAGTAGAGGCCATCACTCTGTTTTCTCACGCAATTGCATAGCCTATAGAACTGTTGCGCAACATGAGCTCATGGGCTCTCATGAAGTGTTTGATTAGATTTTCGATAACATTTGCATTGATGCCAGAGTGATTAGAGGGACAAGAGAGTGCTGAGTACCAGGCAGTTAGCAAGTTTGGTAGGCTACTAATGACCATCAGCAGCATCAGAGCTTGGAGAAGCCTAATTACTGTGACTAAACAGTCACGTGGAATTTGACTGCCTTCATGACTCATGACCGCCGATGTGGCAGTAATACGGTCACCGCAACAGCCCTAGATGCGACACCATTCTTCCACAAGAAATTCCATAATTTGGTGTTTTGGTGATGGAAAACGCTGTCTAAGGCACCCCTCCAAAATCTCTCATAAGTGTTCAATTGGAATAAGATCTGGCGAGACACACACACACACACACACACACGCACTTTAAACCCCCTATGCCTCTTTGAGACCCCTCTTTCAAAGAATAGCCATCGTCACCAAAATAATGGGCAACTGTGCATTTTTATACATGACCCTAAGCATAAATGGATGTTAATTGCTTAATTAACTCAGAAAACCACACCTGTGTGGAAGCACCTGCTTTGAATATACTTTGTGTCCCCCATTTAAACAAAATGTTTCCTTTATTTAGGGAGTTACCTATATATGTTTCCTGGGATGTACATCATAGGAGGTTGGTGGCACCTTAATTGTGGAGAATGGGTTCGTGGTATTGACTGGAGCGGAATCAGTGGAATGGTGTCAAATACATTAAACAAATGGTTTCCAGGTGTTTGGTGTCATTCCAATTGCTCCGTTCCGGCCAATATTACAAAGCATTCTACCCTCAGCAGTCTCCACTGATGTACATCTGTCCAAATGAAATGAAAGATTATATGTCTTATTTTGGACTTAGCCAAAGATGGCAGAGGTCTCGTCTTTGTATCTGTGCCATTATTACTGCGCTTTACTGTACTGCAGGATTTCCCAAACTCGGTCCTGGGGCCCCACCCGGGTACATATTTTTGGTGTTTGCCCTAGCACTACACAGCTGATTGAAATAATCAAAGCTTGATGATGAGTTGGTTATTTGAATCAGCTGAGTAATGAAAACTAAATGTGCAACCAGGGGGGCCGCCAGAACCGAGTTTGGTGTGCTCCATTGGTTTTTTCTATATTTTACTGCAGGGGTCGGCAACAAAATGCAACATTTATTTAACTAGGCAAGTCAGTTAAACCGGCCCGCAAGTGATTTATTTTGGCAGCCTAAAGTTTTTAGTAAGGTTTTTTTTTAATTTGGGGGGGGATTTTAGTGTTTGGTCAAAAAATACTCAAATCCCCAGGAATTCAGCAAAAAATGTGTTTATTTTAGGAAATCTGTTTCCAAGTATTTCCACAAAAAGACATATGTGATCGTGTGTCAATGTAATCAAGATATCATTTTCAAATACAATTTATTTTTGGGCTTAGTTGTTGTCAATTTGCAGGGCACAAATTAGTAGAATTATTAGTTCCGACCCCTTGACCAGCCGCGCAAAAAGTTTTAGTTTCAGTTTCAGATTCATTCAATCAACATTGAACATTTCACAGAGAACAATAGAGGTTTTATTTCTCTAAATGAAATGTAAAGGTTATGAAAATCAATTTTTTTAAAATCATGTTTTTACTATTTTATTAATTTGGTATGAAAATACATGTTCAAAAATGAATGTGTAATAGATATACTAGGCATGATTCTCCCTTCATTGCAACTTTTGTTTCGGTAGGGACACATTTCGTGAGGCGGTAAGAAATTCAGGTAAAGAGTTCAAATATGCAATACAAACAAAGTGTGTGAGAAGTATATATGTCCTGACATACAGTACCAGTCAAAAGTTTGGACACCGACTCATTCAAGGGTTTTTCTTCATTTGTACTATTCTCTACATTGTAAATAATAGTGACGACATCAAAACTATGAAATAACACATATGGAATCATGTAGTAACCATACAAAAGTGAAGAATCTAAAATATGAAATATTTAACAAAGTAGCCACCCTTTGCCTTGATGACAGCTTTGCACACTCTTGTATGTATTAAGACATGTGTGCTGAAAGTTTGGGAAAAGTAGGATACTTTTGTGTGAAGAGGGATCCTTAGAAAGACAATACGGGGCAGTGCCAGTGTGAGATAGCGTGACGGGGGTGAAAGAGAAACAGTAGCTGAAAGAGGGAACGAGAGAATGAGAAAGTCCATGACAGTGACGTACAACTAGTGTGTGTGTGTCTGTGATAGAGTGAGAGAAAGAGCTTGTGTGTGTGTGTGTGTGTGTGTGTGTGTGTGTGTGTGTGTGTGTGTGTGTGTGTGTGTGTGTGTGTGTGTGTGTGTGATAGAGTGAGAGACAGAGCGTGTGTGTGTGTGTGTGTGTGTGTGTGTGTGTGTGTCTGTGATAGAGTGAGAGAAAGAGCTTGTGTGTGTGTGTGTGTGTGTGTGTGTGTGTGTGTGTGTGTGTGTGTGTGTGTGTGTGTGTGTGTGTGTGTGTGTGTGTGTGTGTGTGTGTGTAGATAAGTGAGTATGGTTTAAAGAGAGTGCGCATGGGCGAGACTCGAGAGACGTATTGCTTGCGAGGAGGATACTGTTCAAGAGGTCAAGAGACCGAGATGAGGAGATAAAGTGACGAAGATAAAGAGCAAGGGAGAGAAACCGTGTGTTACAGTGAGAGGATTTACTCGGCCCAAAATCTGCTGGCGTGCGATAAGCCATTTTTTTGTATGGAGGTCTATGAGAGAGTGTCGAATTACGTGAGGCTTATTTGATCGAATAGAAGTTTCGGAAGGTTTAGGCTGTTACAAATGTACTGACATACAGTGCATTCAGAACGTATTCAGACCCTTTGACTTTCTCCAAAATAAATTACTTTACAGCCTTATTCTAAAATGGATTCAACTGTCCCCCCCCCCATCAATCTATACACAGTACCCCATAATGACAAAGCAAAATTAGGTTTAGAACATTTTGCAAATTGTATTAAAAAAAAAAAACTGAAATGTGACATTTCCATAAGTATTCAGAGCCTTTACTCAGTACTTTGTTGAAGCACCTTTGGGTATATGGCACACCTGTATTTGGGGACTTTCTCCCATTCCACTCTGTAGATCCTCTCAAGCTCTGTCAGGTTGGATGGGGAGCGTCGCTGCACAGCTATTTTCAGGTCTCTCCAGAGATGTTCGATCGGGTTTCTGGCTGGGCCACTCAAGAACATTCAGAGACTTGTCCCGAAGTCACTCCTGCGTTGTCTTGGTTTTGTGCTTAGGGTCGTTGTGCTGTAGGAAAGTGAACCTTCGCCCTAGTATGAGGTCCTGAGCACTCTGTAGCAGGTTTCCATCAAGGATCTCTCTGTACTTCGCTCTGTTCATCTTTCCCTCGGTCCTGACTAGTCTCCCAGTCCCTGCCGCTGAAAAACATCCCCACAGCTTGATGCTGCCACCACCATGCTTTACTGTAGGGATAGTGCAAAGTTTCCTCCAGACGTGACGCTTGGCATTCAGGCCAAAGAGTAAAATCTTGGTTTCATCAGACCAGAGAATCTTGTTTCTCATGGTCCGAGAGTCCTTTAGGTGTCTTTTGGCAAACTCCAAGTGGGCTGTCATGTGCCTTTTACTGAGGAGTGGCTTCCGTTTGGCCACTCTAATATAAAAGCCTGATTGGTGGAGTGCTTCAGTGTTGGTTGTCCTTCTGGAAGGTTCTCCCAGCTCCACAGAGAAACTCTTGGTCACATCCCTGACCAAGGCCCATCTTGCTCAGTTTGGCCAGGCGACCAGCTCTAGGAAGAGTCTTGGTGGAGGCCACTGTGTTCCTGGGGACCCTCAATGCTGCAGAAATGTTTTGGTACCCTTCCCCAGATCTGTGCCTCGACACAATCCTGTCTCGGAGCGCTATGGACAATTCCTTCGACCTCATGGCTTGGTTTTTGCTCTGACATGCACTGTCAACTGTGGGACCTTATATAGACAGGTGTGTGCCTTTCCAAATCATGTCCAATCAATTTAATTTACCACAGGTGGACTCCAATCAAGTTGTAGAAACATCTCAAGGATGATCAATGGAAACAGGATGCACCTGAGCTCTATTTCAAGTCTCATAGCGAAGGGTCTGAATACTTATGCAAACAAGGTATCTGTTTTTTATTTGTTTTATATTTGCAAAAATGTAAAAAAAAAAACAGTTTTCGCTTTGTCATTATGGGGTATTGTGTGTAGATTGATGAGACCTTTTTAAAAATATTGAATCCATTTTAGAATAAGGCTGTAACGTAACAAAATGGGGAAAAAGTCAAGGGGTCTGAATACTTTCTGAATGCGCTGTAAGTGGATGCATGTGGCATTTTGGCAACTTTAAGAAAAATTTCTTAGTTGGGCCTATTGTTCACACGTGTATCTGCCCTCTCATTGGCTAGAATGGTCCCACCTGATCTCGCCTGCCTTCAATCATTGACGACATGCATTCCCATTGTTCGTCAACTCGGTATTTTGTCAATATAATAGATCAACTTCAGAGCAAGTGAGAGAAATCGGAGAGAAGAGAGTGTGTATAAGAGAAGAAGAGGACGTGACCAGAGAGAACTCAATTAGAATTTCTCTAACTGAACCTTTTCATTTCAACACTTATTTTAGAAGGTTGTACTTACCACGTTCATACTGTAATTGTTTCAGCCTCATCATTTCTATGCTCTAGATAAGAGTATCCTGCACTATACAGGGAATAGCTTCATCTCAACAAAACGCAACATATCCTTCCCTCCCTTTCCCTCGGACTCACCGGATCCCTCCGAGCGCCCGTCGCTCCCGATGAGGGGCACTGTGATGGCAGCGGTGGCCACCCCGTCCGTGGGCATGGTGGTGTAGACCAAGGGCAGAGACTGGACCACCACGGGGATGGTCTGCAGCTGGCCCATCTTACTGGGCATGTTGACCGACGGGATGGTGTGGATGACATGCAGGATCTGCTGACCGCCTGCCCCCTGGGTGGATGCTAGGATGGACCCGGGAGAGAGCATCTGGAGGAGGGAGGGATGGAGGAGGACAGGGGTTAAGGTGGGTATACAGGGAGGGGAGCAGTACTGTCTGAAATGGCACCAGATTCCCTATATAGTGCTGTGTTTCCCAAACTGGGTAGTACATCATCAGTTTCCCTCTTGTCATGTCAGTCATTACATACCTCAGAGAACCATTTATAACTTGTCAGAAATGTCCAGATCAACTAGCCCATGTTGGCAATTTTTTATCTCAAAATTTTTGCCCACAACTTTTTGTTGTAGTGTTTGAGTCACTCCATGTTGCAAATTACAGGGGAGCCAGGGGGGCGCAGCTCCCCTATATCCAACAAAAGTCAAACTTTGGTGGGGTCTCTAAATAATGCTAATTTAACCATTCTCCTATTTGTTTAAAATGTAGTGGTAAATATGTTTTACAGTGGTAAATATGAAAATAAAATCTTCCAAATGAATCTAACATCCCCCCCCACCCCTCTGTCATGGTTTAAACCATTTATTTCTAGGTGGCTGTGCTGCCCATCCGGTAGGCCTGAATTTCGGACTCAGCTTAGCTCCTTTACTCATCGATTCTCCTTTGTACTTCCTCATTTCCGCCACGTGTCCTTAATTAAAAAATAATAAAAATCTTTATTCCAATGTACTCCATTAATCTGTTGATTTATCATTGTTTGCTTTTGTCAGTCAGCCGGTGGACGGTGAATGCAAGTTAACGGCGTTTACACACATTGTTGTTGTTGAATTCATCGAAAGCATAGGGAGCGTTATTTATATCACCGTGACCGGCAACCAGAGTTTACCCACCTATTTTTTTTATTTTTTAACACTACATCACTGTCTACCAGGAATCCTATTTCAGACCCATTTTAGGTATTCCAACTTCAGGCTACTAATGCAGACCTAATCAATAGCAATCGCTGAATGTCACTAGGCACACTGTGGTGTTTTGTAACAGACGTCGATTTCCATTCATCAAATGGCGCGGGTACACATGCAGTTTTGGATGTTGGAATTATCTTGGACTGGACGACAATCAGATTCAAATATCATGACTGGTTGTGTTCATGCCACATTGAAAGGTAATAATTGTGTAGAATAATGTGTAGAATTGTAGGGATTAAGCTTTAAACCCGCAAAATGTTCTCTCCACCAACAAGAGGGGTGTGAACAGTGTGTCATGAATAGTGCTTGTCCCCATAGAAACAGACATGGCACGCGCGGGGTGGGGGCCCCCCTTTCAATGCTGAAAGGGGGCCTGAGTGAAAAAGTTTGGGAAAACCCGATAAAGTGCACTACTTTTGGCCAGAAAGGCAAATAGGGTGCCATTTTGGACACAGACATTGAGTCAACAGCTAAGCTGACAAGAAAATAAAGAGCATGTGAGTATTAGGCAGGCCGTCATTGTAAATAAGAATTTGTTCTTAACTGACTTGCCTGGTTAAATAAAGGTTAAATAGATACATAAAAACAACTGTTAAACTGAAAAGACAAAGCCGCTCAGAATTAAAACATTGTCAACTAACAGTTACTACATAAGGCATAGGAATCTGACTTCTACATTTTTGGCAGGCCCTAATACGTGTGAGTGATTTCACTTTTCAGCCAACAGACACTACTACCCATCATTCCAAAAGAGGAGCTAGCTAACGAGCCGACTGGCTTAATAACTGGCGTGGTTACCATGGTGTCTAGAATGGTTACCGTAGGGATGTGGTTTGCCGACAGCGTGGGCGGCGCCACGGAGCTGGGGGCGGGGTTGGCTGTGTTGGACGGTGTAGAAATGGGCAGGGAGGGGCGTGGCTTGCCAAGTGACAGGTCGACAGGTTCCGTCTGGTCCTCTGGGGGGCGGGAGGAGTCATCTCGCGTGTCCGCTGTGGTTGTGTCTATGGTCATGTCTGTGGCTGTGCAGAGGGGAGGGGGAGACTCAGGCTGGGTCTTCTCGG
Organism: Salvelinus fontinalis; assembly: GCF_029448725.1. Lineage (NCBI taxonomy): Eukaryota > Metazoa > Chordata > Actinopteri > Salmoniformes > Salmonidae > Salvelinus > Salvelinus fontinalis. Next base: position 44,728,565 of record NC_074677.1, read on the forward strand.
TCTTGATCTTCAGGTCTGTCGGCTGGGGACACTCCTCACCCACTTCAGCCTGCTCGACAGCGAGAGGGAAGAGGAGGCGAGAGAGAGGAAGGAGAGGGAGGGGATGGGAGTGAGGGAGGGTTGGAGAGAAACAGAGGAGAGAAACAGGGTAGAGAGATATTGAGAAGAAGGGTTGACAGAGTCAAGGAGAAAGAAGTGAGATGAATAGGGCGGAAAAAGGAAGGGAAAATAAGGAAAGGAAAGAAGAGAGAGAGATGATCAGCACATGATTTCCCTCCACATGCCACACACTACACACACACACAGACCTGGCACCCAGACCCTGTTCTCCCCTTGGCTCAGCTCAGCTGTACTCTCTGGCTGCACAAACAGCGCAGAGCAAAGCAGGGTAGGGGAACAATGGCTGCTGTGTGGGGCCCTGGGAGCTGAGAGGGAGAGGTGGAGCTGGGAGGTGGAGAGCAGAGCAGCAGGCCTAAAAGATGGCACACTGCCAGGAGAGAGCTGCCCTGCCCTGCCGAGCCCCGGCCAAGCCCTGCACTGAGGCACAGAGTGCACCCAGCGACAGCACACAGAGCAGAGAGCACTAAGCACAGAACAGTACACAACATCCCTATCCAGGTTGGAGCAGAGCACTAGCCAGTGCTCAGGCATACGCCCAGCCCAGGGGGGCAGGCATGCACATACCTACACTCGCCCACGCTGACACACAACCGCCAGCATGCACACACGCACAAGAAAAGGCAGGGCTTTGGTAGTGACTGTACACAGACACTGAGCCCCAGTGCATGTGAGGTGAATGATGGGTATTATTGAGTTCATCATCACTGAAGTCATTTCAAGACAAACACACAATTCCTGCTTTTGGGTTGTGTGGTTCAGTATTCAGTGAGAGATGGCTAGCGGGACGATGGGCTAAACCCACTACCCAAACTCTCCTAGCCTACATAACCACGCTTACAGAGTGGACACAGGTGGACCCAGAGAGGGAAGGAGGTCAGTCGGTGTACATAACATAGAGGTTAGGATACATGTTGTTGGGAAAAGGGGAGGGAGAGAGAGAGAGAGAGAGAGAGAGAATGAGGGTGGCAGAGTGAGAGAGAGCGAGGGTGGCAGAAAGAGAGAGCGAGGGTGGCAGAGTGAGAGAGAGCGAGAAAAAGGAGAGTGGGTGGGAAAGGCCTCCGGTTGCCATGGAAACTGGGAGGTATCAGCTGACAATTTTTTCCCTTCATTCTATCTTCACGCCCACCCACTCCCTTCCTCCCTCCCCGCCTCTGGTTCCACTCCCTTCCTCCCTCTCCTCCTCTTTCCCTCCCTGTCTCTGGTTCCACTCCCTTCCTCCCTCTCCTCCTCTTTCCCTCCCTGTCTCTGGTTCCACTCCCTTCCTCCCTCTCCTCCTCTTTCCCTCCCTGTCTCTGGTTCCACTCCCTTCCTCCCTCTCCTCCTCTTTCCCTCCATGTCTCTGCTTCCACTCCCTTCCTCCCTCTCCTCCTCTTTCCCTCCCTGTCTCTGCTTCCACTCCCTTCCTCCCTCTCCTCCTCTTTCCCTCCCTGTCTCTGCTTCCACTCCCTTCCTCCCTCTCCTCCTCTTTCCCTCCATGTCTCTGCTTCCACTCCCTTCCTCCCTCTCCTCCTCTTTCCCTCCCCGTCTCTGCTTCCACTCCCTCTCCTCCTCTTTCCCTCCCCGTCTCTGCTTCCACTCCCTTCCTCCCTCTCCTCCTCTTTCCCTCCCCGTCTCTGCTTCCACTCCCTCTCCTCCTCTTTCCCTCCCTGTCTCTGCTTCCACTCCCTTCCTCCCTCTCCTCCTCCTCTTTCCCTCTCCGTCTCTGCTTCCACTCCCTTCCTCCCTCTCCTCCTCTTTCCCTCCCTGTCTCTGCTTCCACTCCCTTCCTCCCTCTCCTCCTCTTTCCCTCTACACTTCTACTCCCTTCCTCCCTCTCCTCCTCTTTCCCTCCCCGTCTCTGCTTCCACTCCCTCTCCTCCTCTTTCCCTCCCCGTCTCTGCTTCCACTCCCTTCCTCCCTCTCCTCCTCTTTCCCTCCCTGTCTCTGCTTCCACTCCCTCTCCTCCTCTTTCCCTCCATGTCTCTGCTTCCACTCCCTTCCTCCCTCTCCTCCTCTTTCCCTCCCTGTCTCTGCTTCCACTCCCTTCCTCCCTCTCCTCCTCTTTCCCTCTACACTTCCACTCCCTTCCTCCCTCTCCTCCTCTTTCCCTCTACACTTCTACTCCCTTCCTCCCTCTCCTCCTCTTTCCCTCCCTGTCTCTGCTTCCACTCCCTTCCTCCCTCTCCTCCTCTTTCCCTCCCCATCTCTGCTTCCACTCCCTCTCCTCCTCTTTCCCTCCCTGTCTCTGCTTCCACTCCCTTCCTCCCTCTCCTCCTCTTTCCCTCCCTGTCTCTGCTTCCACTCCCTTCCTCCCTCTCCTCCTCTTTCCCTCCCTGTCTCTGCTTCCACTCCCTTCCTCCCTCTCCTCCTCTTTCCCTCCATGTCTCTGCTTCCACTCCCTTCCTCCCTCTCCTCCTCTTTCCCTCCCTGTCTCTGCTTCCACTCCCTTCCTCCCTCTCCTCCTCTTTCCCTCCATGTCTCTGCTTCCACTCCCTTCCTCCCTCTCCTCCTCTTTCCCTCCCCGTCTCTGCTTCCACTCCCTCTCCTCCTCTTTCCCTCCCCGTCTCTGCTTCCACTCCCTTCCTCCCTCTCCTCCTCTTTCCCTCCCCGTCTCTGCTTCCACTCCCTCTCCTCCTCTTTCCCTCCCTGTCTCTGCTTCCACTCCCTTCCTCCCTCTCCTCCTCCTCTTTCCCTCTCCGTCTCTGCTTCCACTCCCTTCCTCCCTCTCCTCCTCTTTCCCTCCCTGTCTCTGCTTCCACTCCCTTCCTCCCTCTCCTCCTCTTTCCCTCTACACTTCCACTCCCTTCCTCCCTCTCCTCCTCTTTCCCTCTACACTTCTACTCCCTTCCTCCCTCTCCTCCTCTTTCCCTCCCTGTCTCTGCTTCCACTCCCTTCCTCCCTCTCCTCCTCTTTCCCTCTACACTTCTACTCCCTTCCTCCCTCTCCTCCTCTTTCCCTCCCTGTCTCTGCTTCCACTCCCTTCCTCCCTCTCCTCCTCTTTCCCTCCCCGTCTCTGCTTCCACTCCCTCTCCTCCTCTTTCCCTCCCCGTCTCTGCTTCCACTCCCTTCCTCCCTCTCCTCCTCTTTCCCTCCCCGTCTCTGCTTCCACTCCCTCTCCTCCTCTTTCCCTCCATGTCTCTGCTTCCACTCCCTTCCTCCCTCTCCTCCTCTTTCCCTCCCTGTCTCTGCTTCCACTCCCTTCCTCCCTCTCCTCCTCTTTCCCTCTACACTTCCACTCCCTTCCTCCCTCTCCTCCTCTTTCCCTCTACACTTCTACTCCCTTCCTCCCTCTCCTCCTCTTTCCCTCCCTGTCTCTGCTTCCACTCCCTTCCTCCCTCTCCTCCTCTTTCCCTCCCTGTCTCTGCTTCCACTCCCTCTCCTCCTCTTTCCCACCCTGTCTCTGCTTCCACTCCCTTCCTCCCTCTCCTCCTCTTTCCCTCCCTGTCTCTGCTTCCACTCCCTTCCTCCCTCTCCTCCTCTTTCCCTCCCTGTCTCTGCTTCCACTCCCTTCCTCCCTCTCCTCCTCTTTCCCTCCCTGTCTCTGCTTCTACTCCCTTCCTCCCTCTCCTCCTCTTTCCCTCCCTGTCTCTGCTTCCACTCCCTTCCTCCCTCTCCTCCTCTTTCCCTCCCTGTCTCTGCTTCCACTCCCTTCCTCCCTCTCCTCCTCTTTCCCTCCATGTCTCTGCTTCCACTCCCTTCCTCCCTCTCCTCCTCTTTCCCTCCATGTCTCTGCTTCCACTCCCTTCCTCCCTCTCCTCCTCTTTCCCTCCCAGTCTCTGCTTCCACTCCCTTCCTCCCTCTCCTCCTCTTTCCCTCCCTGTCTCTGCTTCCACTCCCTTCCTCCCTCTCCTCCTCTTTCCCTCCCAGTCTCTGCTTCCACTCCCTTCCTCCCTCTCCTCCTCTTTCCCTCCATGTCTCTGCTTCCACTCCCTTCCTCCCTCTCCTCCTCTTTCCCTCCATGTCTCTGCTTCCACTCCCTTCCTCCCTCTCCTCCTCTTTCCCTCCCGGTCTCTTCTTCCACTCCCTTCCTCCCTCTCCTCCTCTTTCCCTCTCCGTCTCTGCTTTCACCTCATCCTGTCATGCTAGTCTGTTTGTTCCCCACACCTTCCCTCCAGATCACCTTCTCTCGCTTTCTAGCCATCTCTCTCCCATATCCTCTTCCCAATGGTTTACATTTGGAAGTGTATTGAGACACATACATGTCAATCTCTCCTGGCTCAAAGTGGAGAGATTGACTTCATCACTACTTGTTTTTGAAGAAGTGTTGACATGCTGAAATATACCGAGCTGTCTGTTTAAACTACTCGCACACAGCTCAGACACCCATGCATACCTCACAAGACATGCCACCAGAGGTCTCTTCACAGTCCCCAAGTCCAGAACAGACCTATGTGAGGCACACAGTACTACATAGAGCCATGACTACATGGTACTCTATTCCAAATCAAGTAACTGATGCAAGCAGTAGAATCAGATTTAAAAAACAGATAACAATACAACTTATGGAACAGCGAGGACTGTGAAGCAACACTAGCAGGCACAGACACATGCATACACACACACGATAACATAGGCACTATACACACACGTACACATGGATTTTGTGTTGTAGATATGTGGTAGTAGAATAGTGGTTTGAGGGCACACACTTCATGTGTTGTGAAATGTGTTATGAATGTATTGTAATGTTTTTTAAATTATATAACTGACTTCATTTTGCCGGACCCCAGGAAGAGTCTTGGCAGCAGCTAATGGGTATCCATAATAAATACAAATACACACCCATTATTCTCAGCTAAAACATTTAAAACAATGCTCCTGAAAATCAGATAAAAATTACACTCACCCCGTTCCTACTACACACTAACAAATGGCACCCTATTCCCTATTTCAGGGGTATTCAACTTTTACCCTGCGAGGTCCCGAAGCCTGCTGGTTTTCTGTTCTACCTGATAATGAATTACACCCACCTGGTGTCTAAATAAGTGCCTGATTAGAAGAAACCATTTATAAAAGCAGTGAAACTTGCTCCGAGGTCCAGAGTTGAGTTCTCAGGCCCTATATAGTGCACAGGGCTCTGGTGTAAAGTAGTGCAGCATATAGGAAATAGGGTGCCATTTTGGACAAACACAGTGACTGTATGAGCAGTGGAGAGCTCACAAACACTGAGAGATAACGTTGGCCACCTCACACACAGACAGTGGCGTCAGTAGTTAGGCAACGATAGGTTATACCATCTAATTCAAGCAAACCGCTGGGATCACACTGGTTGAATCAACGTTGCTTCCACCTTATTTCATTGAAACCACGTTGAACAGACGTCGAATTGACGTCTGTGCCAGAGCGAAGGCTTGGTCTCAAAGAGAAGACGACGCCATTGAGATCCTGAGGCTGTAGCGTATTAGCAAAAGGCCTAGCGAATGGGAGAAGGACTGCGTCAGCGTGGCAGAGATGAGAGGTCTCCTGTAAGAACAAAGGCATGGAGGGCAGCGTTGAAGTGTTCTCTGCGCCTACTTTTACTACTACACCACTGAACACTCAGAGATCCTGAGTATCTCTCTGTACTCTATACTGAGTGACTTTCTATCAGTCTCTAACCCTGTATTCTCTAGGCAATGACTAACAGCTTGACCCCCCCCCCCCCCCCCATCATCAGCCTCTGCCTCTATATCCTTGTACTTTGAGCTAAGCATCTATCCTTTCCCTGCAGCCTCCATCTCTCTCCCTGCACGGTCTCGGAGTGATCCGCCTCCCTCTCTATCCTTGTAGGCTACCCTCCCAGCGCTGCTTTATATATAGACCTCGGTCTATCTCGTTGCACGTCTATAAAAGCTAAGCCTCCAGACCTGCACCGCAGCCACCCACCATCACCACAGAGAGAGAACGGGAGGGGAGAAAGAGATTGAGAGAGATGGAGAGGAGACTTACGGGATGAAGAGAGAGAGAGAGAGAGAGAATGTATGGGCCCATTAACAAAGTGATTGGGTAAAGGCGACGGCGACACGTTAAATGAAGGAAGTAACCGAGAGAACAATACTGGTGGCAGAACTGTGTCAGACACCCTGGAAGGTTGGCAAGAGACGAGAGGGGTGTTGACTCTCACTTTTAATTCAACAACTCTGCCATATAAATGGGTCACCAGATGCAGAGTAGCTGATGCCATTTACATTTTTACATTTTTTTTTTTTTTAAACGTGAATGGCTTGCTATGCACGGGTGTATGTCTTGTGATGTGTTATGTATGCCAGGAATAGCCTGTATTGTTGCCAGACACATTTCCCTATGGTACAATAAAGTATTCATTCATGCTACTGCACTGCAATGCTGGTGTTGATATTGCATTGTTGGTTATGGCAATGGAGAGCTGAGAGGGAACCTATAGCTCTGGCAGTCAACTCAATTGAACTCCAATAGGCTCTGACTAAGTCACTAAGTTATTCTAAAGGAGGAAATCAATAGGTCACGAGGTGAGAGAAACAATGCTTTGTCTCTGTGTGTGTGTGTGTGTGTGTGTGTGTGTGTGTGTGTGTGTGTGTGTGTGTGTGTGTGTGTGTGTGTGTGTGTGTGTGTGTGTGTGTGTGTGTGTGTGTGTGTGTGTGTGTGTGTGTGTGTGTGTGTGTGTGTGTGTGTGTGTGAGCGTAGAGAGAGTAGAGAAAAGGAGGCAGGAGAAAGAGAGAGAAGAGAAGACAGAAGGAGAAAGAGAGAGCGTAGAGAGAGTAGAGAAAAGGAAGCATGAGGAAAGAGAGAAAGTAGAGAAAAGGAGAAAGAGAGAGTGTAGAGAGAGTAGAGAAAAGGAGGCAGGGGGAGAGAGAGAAAGTAGAGAAAAGGAGGCAGGAGAGAGAGAGAGAGAGAGAGAGAGAGAGAGAGAAGACAGAAGGAGAAAGAGAGAGCGTAGAGAGAGTAGAGAAAAGGAAGCATGCGGAAAGAGAGAAAGTAGAGAAAAGGAGGCAGGAGGAGAGAGAGAGTAGAGAAAAGGAGGCAGGGGAGAGAGAGTAGAGAAAAGGAGGCAGGGGGAGAGAGAGTATAGAAAAGGAGGCAGGAGAGAGAGAGAGAGAAGACAGAAGGAGAAAGAGAGAGCGTAGAGAGAGTAGAGAAAAGGAAGCATGCGGAAAGAGAGAAAGTAGAGAAAAGGAGGCAGGAGGAGAGAGAGAGTAGAGAAAAGGAGGCAGGGGGAGAGAGAGAGAGTAGAGAAAATGAGGCAGGAGGAGAGAGAGAGAAGACAGAGGAGAAAGAGAGCGTAGAGAGAGAGAGTAGAGAAAAGGAAGCATGAGGAAAGAGAGAGTAGAGAAAAGGAGGCAGGAGGAGAGAGAGAGAGTATAGAAAAGGAGGCAGGAGGAGAGAGAGAGAGAGAGAGAGTAGAGAAAATGAGGCAGGGGGAGAGAGAGAAAGTAGAGAAAAGTAGGCAGGAGGAGAGAGAGAGAGAGTAGAGAAAAGGAGGCAGGGGGTGAGTGTGAGTGCAAGTGCAAACGGTACCTCTCCCAATTTCTGTGACCCTCTCTTTCTCTCTCTCTCTCTCTCTCTCCCTTCCTACCCCTCACTCTCTCCAAGCTTATCTGTCTCCAGTCAATAGCTCTCTGCCGTGGCCCTGAAGGTCATGCCTAAAGCCTGAGGTGAATCTTAATAGAGCCAAGAGTTCAAAGGGGTAATGGATTTCTACTCACAGCCAGATAGAGAGAAGAGAGGAGAGAGAGAAATAGACACTAGAGTACGGTCATACGCCCTTGGTTAAGGTCCATATGATGATGGAGTCAACAATGTTGTGTTCCAGCTATAGTACTACCTAGACAACTAGATAGCTGTGGTGTGAGAGAGAGAGTAAAACTACTTAAGTCGTTTTTGGAGAATCTGTACTTCACTTTACTATTTTGGACAACTTTTACTCTACTACATTCCTAAAGAAAATATGTACTTTTTACTTTTTCTCTGAAACCCAAAATTAGTTACATTTGGAAAGCTCAGGCAGGACAGCAAGATGAGCCAATTCACGCACCTATCAATATAATGCGTTATCAGCTTTACTGTCTCCGATCTGGCGTACTCACTAAACACAAATACTGCGTTTGTAAAATTGTCTGAGTGTTGGAGAATGGCCTTGTCTGTCCGTAAATTAAAAAGTACAAGAAATCTGAGCCAGACGGTTTGCTTAATATAAGGAATTGGATGTATAGCATTTGATTTTTACTTACGTAAGAAAATGTTTAACTTTTTCCAACACTGTAATTAAGTACATTTTAAACCAGATAATTTTAGACATTCACTAAAGTAGTTTCTAACTGGGTGAATTTACTTGAGGTATTTTCTATTAAGGCATCTTTACTTTTACTCAAGTATGACAGCTTTGCACACTCTTGGCATTCTCTCAACCAGCTTCACCTGGAATGCTTTTCCAACAGTCTTGAAGGAGTTCCCACATATGCTGAGCACTTGTTGGCTGTTTTTTCTTCACTCTGCGGTCCAACTCATCCCAAACCATCTCAATTGGGTTGAGGTCGGGTGATTATGGAAGCCAGGTCATCTGATGCAGCACTCCATCACTCTCCTTCTTGGTCAAATAGCCCTTACACAGCCTGGAGATGTGTTGGGTCATTGTCCTGTTGAAAATGGGATGGGATGGCGTATCGCTGCAGAATGCTGTGGTAAGCCATGCTGGTTAAGTGTGCCGTGAATTCTAAATAAACCACAGACAGTGTCACCAGCAAAGCACCACCACAACATCACACCACCTCCTCCATGCTTCGCGGTGGGAACCGCACATGCGGAGATCATCCAGTCACTTACTCTGCGTCTTACAAAGACACGGCAGTTGGAACCAAAAATCTCAAATTTGGACTTATCAGACCAAGACAGATTTCCACTGGTCTAATGTCCATTGCTCGTGTTTCTTGGCCCAAGCAAGTTTCCTCTTACTATTGGTGTCCTTTAGTAGCGGTTTCTTTGCAGCAATTCGGCCATGAAGGCCTGATTCACGCAGTCTCCTCTGAACAGTTGATGTTGAGATGTGTCTATTACCTGAACTCTGAAACATTTATTTGGGCTTCAATTTCTGAGGCTGGTAACTCTAATGAACGTATCCTCTGCAGCAGAGGTAACTCTGGGTCTTCCTTTCCTGTGGCGGTCCTCATGAGAGCCAATTTCATCATAGCGCTTGATGGTTTTTGCGACTGTACTTGAAGAAACTTTCAAATACTCCTTCCGGATTGGCTGACCTTCATGTCTTAAAGTAATGATGGACTGTCGTTTCGCTTTGCTTATTTGAGCTGTTCTTGCCATAATATGGACTTGGTCTTTTACCAGATAGAGCTATCTTCTGTATAACACCCCTACCTTGTCACAACACAACTGATTGGCTCAAATGCATAAAGAAAAGAAATTCCACAAATTAACTTTTAGCAAGGCTCACCTGTTAATTGAAATGCATTCCAGATGACTACCTCATGAAGCTGGATGACAGACTGCCAAGAGTGTGCAAAGCTGTCATCAAGGCAAAGGGTGGCTACTTTGAAGAATCTCAAATATAAAATATATTTTGATTTGTTTAACTGATTTTTGGTTACTACATGAGTCCATATGTGCTATTTCATAGTTTTGATGTCTTCACTATTATTCTACAATGTAGAAAATAAAGAAAAACCCTGGAATGAGTAGGTGTGTCCAAACTTTTAACTGGTACTGTATGTTAGGGCTGATCACATTAAGTCAACTGGTCAATTGTTTGGTCGATAGGCTGTTGGGTCGACTGATCATTTTTTAGTCGAGCAGTTGCAAAAAACTAAATGGTTATGGCACATTTTGATTGATGCATTTCTCAGTGGACTAATCCATTGCGGACATACACCAGTATCACCAGTATTACATTCACCGTTAATTCACAGATTTTCTAACCTTCATTGTTTTGTATTGTTACCGTAATTTCTGTTAATGCATTCAATATATTATTATTATTACAGTATTTTACAGTTCTCATTGTCAGAGTGGACAACTCTGACAAGGACGAGCACCTGACTATGCATAGAAGTATACACAGTCGAAGTCGGAAGTTTACATACACACGGATGGAGTCATTAAAACTAGTTTTTCAACCACTCCACAAATTTCTTGTTAACAAACTATAGCTTTGGCAAGTCGGTTAGGACATCTACTTTGTGCATGACGCGAGTAATTTTTCCAACAATTGTTTACAGACAGATTATTTCACTTATACTTCACTGTATCACAATTCCAGTGGGTCAGAAGTTTACATACACTAAGTTGACTGTGCTTTTAAACAGCTTGGAAAATTCCAGAAAATGATGTCATGGCTTTAGAAGCCTCTGATGGGCTAATTGACATAATTTGAGTCAATTGGAGGTGTACCTGTGGATGTATTTCAAGGCCTACCTTCAAATTCAGTGCCTCCTTGCTTGACACCATTGGAAAAATCAGCCAAGACCTCCACAAAAATTGGAGACCTCCAAGTCTGGTTCATCCTTGGGAGCAATTTCCAAATGCCTGAAGGTACCACGTTCATCTCTACAAACAATAGTACGGAAGTATAAACACGGGGAACACACAGCCGTCATACCGCTTAGGAAGGAGACACGTTCTGTCTCCTAGAGATTAACATACGTTGGTGCGAAATGAGCAAATCAATCCCAGAACAGCAAAGGACCCTGTGAAGATGCTGGAGGAAACAGGTACAAAAGTATCTTTATCCACAGTAAAACGAGTCCTATATCGACATAACCTGAAAGGCCGCTCAGCAAGGAAGAAGCCACTGCTCCAAAACCGCCATAAAAAAAGCCAGAATACGGTTTGCAACTGCACATGGGGACAAAGATCGTACTCTTTGGAGAAATGTCCTCTGGTCTGATGAAACAAAAATAGATCTGTTTGGCCATCGTTATGTTTGGAGGTAAAAGGGGGAGGATTGCAAGCCGAAGAACTCCATCCCAAACGTGAAGCACGGGGGTGGCAGCATCATGTTGTGGGGGTGCTTTTGCTGCAAGAGGGACTGGTGCACTTCACAAAATAGATGGCATCATGAGGGAGGAAAATTATGTGGATATATTGAAGCAACATCTCAAGACATCAGTCAGGAAGTTAAAGCTTGGTTACAAATGGATCTTCCAAATGGACAATGACCTCAAGCATACTTCCAAAGTTGTGGCAAAATGGCTTAAGGACAACAAAGTAAAGGTATTGGAGTGACCATCACAAAGGCCTGACCTCAATCCTATAGAAAGTGTGTGGGCAGAACTGAAAAAGCGTGTGCGAGCAAGGAGGCCTACAAACCTGACTCAGTTACATGGGCCAAAATTCACCCAACTTATTGTGGAAAGCTTGTGGAAGGCTACCCGAAACATTTGACCCAAGTTAAACAATTTAAAGGCAATGCTACCAAATACTAATTGAGTGTATGTAAACTTCTGACCCACTGGGAATGTGATGAAATAAAATCTGAAATAAATTACTCTCTCTACTTTTATTCTGACATTTCACATTCTTAAAATAAAGTGGTGATCCTAACTGACCTAAGACAGGGAATTTTTACTAGGATTAAATGTCAGGAATTGTGAAAAACTGAGTTTTAATGTATTTGGCTAAGATGTATGTAAACTTCCGACTTCAACTGTAGGCCTATGGGCTACCTAGCCTGCGTGCAAATGTAAGCATATAAATGTGCCCATTTGGGAATCTGATAGTACTTCTGACTGTCACCACCACAAATGTCGAGCTTCTCAAAGAAATGTTTTCTTCACCTCAAAATGCAAGTAAACAAAGTCTGTTTTTACATACATTGAGAATGACAATCGTTCCTCAATGTAGCCTATTTGAAAAATATGACCAGCTCTCTTCCTTTCCATAACCACACTGCGAGAAAGGGGAAAATGGTCATGCTCGGAAAATAGGACTACCTGATTACTTATTTTCCCTTGTGCAAATAGCCTACAGCTGTCTGTCCGGAGTTCACTGGCGCAGGAAACTCCGAGGGTCCAAAATATTTGATACAAAGTTTGTCAGCACCAACTTCAGGCTGGACCAAGCTGATAGTTGGCAGACAGATAGCAGACAGTCCATGCATAGCAAATGTGATTTATTTTGATCAGGTCATTTTCTACCTGCGGGCTGCAATGTTTTTATTTGTTGCCTTTATGTAGGCTATTTTTACATAGTTGGCTATGACAATAGATATTTGTATCATTTTCATTTTCATTTAGATATACTTTTTATTAATCACGACAACGATTTTGAGATGCAAAGACTATTATAAAAGAAAAGAAACTGCTCCACGAAAATGTGCATATGAAAAGCATAACTGGCACGCAGATCTGTAGAAATGGTAAGATAAATTTGCACTCCAAATGGAAAAGATTGCCGACCCCTGGTGTAGCCATTACTGCCAATATCGGGAGCGTAATGACAGAATTTATGAAGGCCAACACAACCCAACCAAGCCGCACTGCTTCTTAACACAGCGCGCATCCAACCCGGAAGCCAGCCGCACCAATGTGTCGGAGGAAACACAGTGCACCTGGCAACCTTGGTTAGCGCGCACTGCGCCCAGCCAGCCACAATGATATGCATGACTGGGAACACAAATATGCATGTGTTGGTCACAGATACTTTACCTTAAAAAAAGGTAGAGGTGTGGATCAGAAAACCAGTCGGTATCTGGTGTGACCACCATTTGCCTCAAGCAACACAACATCTCCTTCGCATAGAGTTGATCAGGCTGTTGATTGTGGAATGTTGTCCCACTCCTCGTCAATGGCTGGACATTTTCAGCTTTGAGAATTGTGTACAGATCCTTGCGACAAAGGTGCCGTGCATTATCATGCTGAAACATTGTGGCACTACAATGGGCCTCAGGATCTCGTTACAGTATCTCTGTGCATTCAAATTGCCATTGATAAAATGCAATTGTATTCACTGTCCATAGTTTATGCCTGCCCATACCATAACCGCACCGCCGCCATGGGGCACTCTGTTCACAATGTTGACATCAGCAAATCGCTCGCCCACACGACACCATACACATGGTCTGCGGTTGTGTGGACGTACTGCCAAATTGTCTAAAACGATGTTGGAGGCAGCTTATGGAAGGGAAATTAACATTCAAATCTCTGGCAACAGCTCTGGTGGATATTCCTGCAGTCAGCATGCCAATTGCAAGCTCCCTCAAAACTTGAGACATCTGTGACAAAACTGCACATTTTATAGTGGCCTTTAATTGTTCTCAGCACAAGGTACACCTGTGTAATGATCATGCTGTTTAATCATCTTATTGATATGCCACACCTGTCAGGTGGATCTATTATCTTGGCAAATAACAAATTCACACTAACAGAGATGCAAACAAGTTTGTGCAAAACATTTTAGAGAAATACGTTTTTTCTGGGATCTTTTATGTCAGCTCATGAAACATGGGACCAACACTTCACATGTTGCATTTATATTTTTGATCAGTATTGAACACCTGTTAGGCAACTATATAAAACACATGGTCAACACTCAGTCTGGAGAAATACTGGGTGTGCAGGCTTTTTAAGGTCCACTTGAGCAGCTCATTTCTAAAATGTATTTTTTAGAGGGGGACTGGAATAAAGGCCTCCACGCTTGATGTAAAACATTGCGACATCACAACCAAATACGTTTTATGACTTTTGAAATAATTAGCTCATTCAATATCTCAAAGATCAAATGGCTATGGTAGGCTACAAGTCATTTTATTCAGCTGAAGCAAGCCCACACATTTTCAGGAAATGTACCTTTTCTAGTTTAGTCATGTTTATCTTAGCTACCTTAGATGTATTGACTTTGCAGGATGACTAGTATGTAGAGTTGCAATGTCTTATACATTGAATGGCCAAATCAACTGGAAGTACTATCTACAAAACCCGTTTTGAAGCCACACTATCCAAAAGAAAGGCTACATCTAAAATTAATGTTCATGATTTACAAATTATTATTTTGATTCACCGCGATTGAACCGAATCCCAACTAATACAATGGAGAAGTGAATCTTTTGTTTTGTCAAAAATAATAGTTTAAATTAGTCATATGAATCGTTGAAAAAAGTAATTTGCGAGTGTCGGTGGAAGATATTTCGGGACATGACGAAAACATTAATACAAGCTAATAATAGCTTAACAGTTAACTAGAGGGTACAAGATATGTTTTTAATTGGCTACCTAGTTCATTTGTTCTCTATCATATTTTATAGGCTATGCCTACCTGCTGCTGTAATGTCCAACTGTCCAAGTGTCATTACCATCCTGGCCGATATGTTGATTTTTGTTAAATTTATCAAATATTTTTAAATTGTGCCTAAATAAATTACATTAACATAAATATATTATTTAATTTCCATTACTTTTCGGATTTGATCATTTTCCAAAACGCTTAAATATCCATGATTTCCCCACAATTTTCATGACTGTACATGCCCTGTATAAATGAGTACTATTTTCACAATAATGTTAAATAATAAAACATTGGATGTCAAGCCAGTTATATTATATGAATAGCCTACGAATAGTTAATGATAATGACGTTTGTGTTGCTATAGTATCTTCTACCTAGCTTTTAGTTAACTAGCTAGCTAACTTTGGCTGCTATGTGTAAGCTAGCTAACGTTGGCTGCTATGTGTAAGCTAGCTAACGTTGGCTGCTATGTGTAAGCTAGCTAACGTTGGCTGCTATGTGTAAGCTAGCTAACGTTGGCTGCTATGTGTAAGCTAGCTAACGTTGGCTGCTATGTGTAAGCTAGCTAACGTTGGCTGCTATGTGTAAGCTAGCTAACGCTGGCTGCTATGTGTAAGCTAGCTAACGTTGGCTGCTATGTGTAAGCTAGCTAACGTTGGCTGCTATGTGTAAGCTAGCTAACCTTGGCTGCTCTGTGTAAGCTAGCTAACGTTGGCTGCTATGTGTAAGCTAGCTAACCTTGGCTGCTATGTGAAAGCTAGCTTGACTTGCTAGGAAAGAGGAAAGTAACTAAACAAAATATGTTTTTTTAATCACCTGAAACAATATGTTTCTCCTTTCTTGAATAAAAAGGTAATATTTTGCAATCTCCTAAAATGAATGCAATCTCTGACAAGAGACAGTCTCTCCTCCATCTTGCGTTACAAACACTACACTTGTGCAACCAGTTCACACACACAAGCTCTGCTACCTGGCCCGAGCCCAAACGGCCTAGGTCTATTTTTTCATCAATAACTAGGGTATGGGAAGGACTCGGCTATCACTAAATTGATCATAAACATTTTGAAGCAATGACATTTGCTTGTGATCTGCTGCGTAGTATATATCATGGTATCAGAAGTGCTTCAACCTCGTCAAAAACATGACCAGAATATTATCAGAGTCCACAGCAGAGATTTTTTCCCCCAAAATAATAATGTTCCTTGAGTTTTGTCAGACTTTAGAGTGAAGAAAGCAGAGGCGTTGCTATGGATATTCACACAAGCAGAGCCATGCACAGAGCGCATGCAGCGCAGGGAGCGAAAGCCAGACAAGCAGCTAATGGATACTACAGTAGGAAGTTATTTCAGATTTTGGGTTCGCCTTAAATTTGCCAGAAGCAAATCGGGTAGGGCCTGAATGTCTCGGACATGGGTAGGGCTTAAAATTAATTCCCGTGCAGGGCTTTAACACACACACACACACACACACACACAGTAACCTGTGCTTTAAAGCAGGGTGGAGCCCACAGTTGATTGTGGTTACAACAGTTGAAAACACAGAATCTAAGTGCATGACACGAACACACACAATAAAGAGCCGTCAGTCAAACCCAAACATCAAACACATCAATATAAAGTCTTGATGACGACTGGTTATTACAAACAATAACACAACACAACTTGACACAAGCACACACACCCCAAAGTGGAGTTACTGTTGTCTCTGAGTCAGGAGAACTAACTCGCCCTGGACAACAACACCATGACTGACTGTGGGTGAACAGGGACAGAAAATAGAGCTAGCTGCATCCTAGCGATACTACAGTAATCTGTGTGTGTGTTAGACAAACGTTTAAACAAAATTAAATCTTTAATGTTAAAACTAAAAGGAAAATCACAATGCAGTTATCACAAAACTACCACTAAGTCCCAATCATTATCATAAAGGGATTATATTTTTCATAAAAGGAAATTGGTGGGCAGGCTTTTGTTAATAATGAAACAAAGTAGGCACTGAGATTAATTCTTACGAATACGCAATTTGCCTTCATAAAAACGATGTCTTTGTTGCATATTTCAGTCTGGAACATACCTAGGTTTATGGGGGTTTTAACCTATTCTTAACCTATTCTAAATGCCACTCCCAAGTGGCGCAGCGGTCTAAGGCACTGCATCTCCGTGCTAGAGGGGGCACTACAGACCCTGGTTGGATTCCAGGCTGTATCACAACAGGCCGTGATTGGGAGCACAATTGGCCCAGCATCGTCCGGGTTAGGGTTTGGCTGGAGTAGGCCGTCATTGTAAATAAGAATTTGTTCTTAACTGACTTGCTTATAAAAGTTAAATAAAAAAAATATTTTAAAAATTGCAGTTAGCAAAAAACCCTAAAAGAGACGAGACACATTTATTATTCCAAATCTACAACTCATGGTTGAAACACATACTTCCCTACTTTAATCGACCTGTCTATTTTGAATTTGTGATGAAGTCGGCGTGATTTGGCAGAGGAATGTAGCTTGTCAACAGTTTTTTGTGTGTATCCCATCAGTTAGATTTTCAGTCATTTCCGTAGGCCTAATGGGAGCTTGGGTCAACAGCATGCCTGTGTATAGAGGGAGCGCTTGGAGCGAAACTGAGAGAATGTCGGGAGAAGAACTGAAATCACTTGGCTAGGTATCTTTTTTGTTGTGAGTTAACGGTAGTCTTCGGTACAACATTTCACCTGCCCGAAGCGGATTCCAGATGCTGCCACCTATTGTATGACTGTGGTAGAACTTCATTGCACCTTAACGGTCATACCATGCAATAGGATTTGACATGGAATTTTATGTTAAATGTTCTTATTATTTTAACGGAAAACCGTGTGTGTGTGTGTGTGTGTGTGTGTGTGTGTGTGTGTGTGTGTGTGTGTGTGTGTGTGTGTGTGTGTGTGTGTGTGTGTGTGTGTGTGTGTGTGAGAGAGAGAGAGCCAGAGATTGCGAGAGAGAGAGAGAGAGTATCCAAATGTATTGCTAGCAGGTATTTATTTTTGTGTGTGTGTCAGTTTAACTGTGTGTATTTGTGTTTGCGTGCGCCTTTGGCAGTAGTGGTGTGTTGTGCGGAGGGTTGCAAGGGAGGGGGTGGGGTAGCAGTGAAGAGGTGTAGGAGGGGGTAGGGAGGGGTGTGGGCAAGCAGACTACATCACACAGTCTTTCCAACTCCCGCCAGAGCCCCGTTGCCATGGCTACCAGAGAACGGAAGCCTCCCTCGATATTAGGGGCCTAGGCGAGAGAGAGAGAGAGATGCAGCTTGAGCCCCACCCTCTTCAACATATACACTGACTGTACAAAACATTAAGGACACCTGCTCTTTCCATGACACTAACCACATTTTCATCCACACTTTTTCGGCGAGTAAAGTCAAACCGTACAAAAAAAACCGACAGCTGTGACGGAAACAGGAAGTTACGTTACAATTTTATAAATACCGACAGATAATTCGTTCGTTCGACATGGTGGGATTTTTTGTGCCGGTAAAATGTATTATGTGCAAAACGGCGGTGGAAATGCCTTTATGCACAGATCTTGATATAATAACCATCATATTGAAGTCAACATGGATTCGGCGAAGATATGGTGTGTGGCGACTCGGGAAAGCACGCCGTTTATGAGGCTACAGATGAAATTAACTATGATGGACTTCACAGGGTGGTGAAAGTGCACGGTGATGAGCTGGATGCTCCTTTCAATAAACATCAAGGGTCTTATTCTGCTGACATGATGATCGCTACCTTTTGACCAATACACATATTTTCAGCCTTATCCATACTAATCCCATCGTGTAGAATAGGCTACCCACACAGCCCTACCTGCACTGCATCTGTGAGCTGTTGGCAAAGGTGCACGTGCCAATACCAGAGTAGACACATTTACAGTTTGTGACAGTAGAGTTGAAAATGCGATGCAAACATATTGAACTGTACATTTTTATTGGATAGATAAAAACTTAAGTGATATGAGGAAGATGTTCCTAATGTCTGGTATACTCAGCGTATAACAAAAAAATTGGCGAGGCCACTAGAAGAGTCTGTAGCACCCATACTCAGCTTACTAGAATCTGAAGTCAAATGTCTACTGATGATCTGGTGCTTCTGGCCTCAACCAAGGAGGACCTACAGCAGAACCTAGATCTTCTGCACAGATCTGTCAGACCTGGGCCCTGACAGTGAATCTCAGTAATACAAAAAAATTATGGTTCCAAAAAAGGTCCAGTTGCCAGAAACACAAATTCCATCTAGACACCATAGCCCTAGAGCACACAGCAAATTATACCTACCTCAGCCTAAACAGAACCACAGGCAATTTCCACAAAGCTGTGAACGATCTGAGAGACAAAGCAAGAAGGGCCTTCGATGCTACAAAAGGGAACATTCTGTAAAATTCAACAACTTGCCCTTCATGGTTGTGAGGTCTGGGGTCCGCTCACCAACAAAGAATTCACAAAATAGGACAAACACCAAATTGAGACTATGCATGCAGAATTCTGCAAAAACAGCCGCCGTGTATCAGCGTAAAACACCAAATAATGCATGCAGAGCAGAATAAGGACCATACCCGCTAATGATCAAAATCCAGGAAAGAGCCGTTAAATTCTACAACCACCTAAAAGGAAATGATTCCCAAACTTCCCATATCAAAGCCATCACCTACGGAGAGATTAACCTAGAGAAGAGTCCCCTCTGCAAGCTGGTCCTGGGGCTCTGTTCACAAACACAAAGAGACCCCGTTGAGCCCCAGGACAGCAACACAATTAGACACACCCAAATCATCAAATTACTTGACACATTGAAAATAATTAACCAAACAACAGAACAAACTGGAATGCTATTTGTCCCTAACCAGAGAGTACACAGTGGCAGAATACCTGACCACCGCGACTGACCCAACATTAAGCGAGTGAGTGTGTGTGAGATGAAAGAGCGAGACAAATCAGAGACTTACACCAGGCTCCCTTGAGAGTGAATCTAATGCTGGGGGGGACACAAATCCTCTAGTTCTCTCTCTCCCTCTCACTCTGTCCATCCCTTACTTCCTTTTCCCCTCTCTTTCCTCTTAGTCTCTATCCATCTCCCACTTACTTACTTGTTCAGTCTAGTATTACCTCTGGCTCTGGCTGTTACTAGTGAGACAGTCTGGCAGGGTCCAGGGTTGTGTTCAGTAGGCACGAAATGGGAAGAAAAAAAACATTTTGAATTGAATCAGAACGTGTCTAACAAAAATCGTCCAAAAATGTCCTTTGACAAATGAATTTTAAATGAAAAGCTGAAATGTTGTGAGTCAACAAGTATTCAACCCCTTTGTCATGACAAGCCCAAGTCATATAATAAGTTGCATGGACTCACTCTGTATGCAATAATAGTGTTTGACATGATTTTTGAATGACTACCTCATCTCTGTACCCCACACATACTGTAAGGTCCCTCAGTCAGGCAGTGAATTTCAAACACAGATTCAACCACAAAGACCAGGGAGGTTTTCCAATGGCTATTGGTAAATGGGTAAAAAAAACAAAAGAAACACATTGAATATCCCTTTGAGCATGGTGAAGTTATTAATTACACTTGGATGGTGTATCAATACACCCAGTCACTACTTTCTAACTCAGTTGCCGGAGAGGAAGGAAACCTGTACAGAAAAGGAGTGAAAAGAAGGAAGCTTGTACAGAATAAAAATATTCCAAAACATGCATCCTGTTTGGCAATAAAGTAAATAAATAAAGTAATACTGCAAAAACTGTGGCAAAGCAATTCACTTTCTGTCCTGAATACAAAGTGTCATGTTTAGGGGAAAACCAATACAACACAAAACATAAAAAACTTTGCTATCGCCCCCTTGTGAATGGGAGTGGGACCGGCGAGGGTATCATGTTACCAAAAAGTGTCCGCTGCTCCAGAAATGCCCCTCCACCCACCCATAGATCAACGGCGTGAAGCTTGTAGTAATCTTTACTGGGCGGCTCACGATTGGTGGTCAACACATACACACACAGACGTGCACACACTCACAGGCACGGGCAAACATGTATGCGTGGGCAAACACAAACAAGGGTGCGGGCACAAACACACGACAACCCAACCACACCCCTCTCTAAAGAGCACTTATGTAATGGTGGCCCACCCAGCCCCCGCCCCATCAGCCCATCCATCCATCCCCCTCCCTCCCTTTACCCCCTCTAACTCTCCCTGCCTTTCTCCATTCCCAACGTACCACGTAGAAATGTAACACAGGCCTATAGAGCCAACATGATTACCTATTTCACACGACAGGAGAATCTATTCTACGCAACCCATTTCTCTCTCTCGAGATGCTCTGTAACTTTGTATTGCTTACCCAGCTCCCCCTCTCTCTCTTCATTCACGGCGTTGCACATAGAAACGTAACTTAGGCCTATAAAGTACACTGTTGCTACTCTCTGTTTACCACATATGCATAGTCACTTTAACTATACATTCATGTACATACCACCTCAAATCAGCCCGACTAACCAGTGTCTGTATGTAGCTTCGCTACTGTCACTGTCTTTTTACTGTTGTTTTTATTTCTTTACCTACCTGTTGTTCACCTAAACCTATTTTTTACTTTAAAATTGCACTGTTGGTTAGGGCCTATAAGTAAGCATTTCAATGTAAGGTCTACACCTGTTGTATTCAGTGCACGCGACAAATAAACTTTGATTTGATTTGATTTAAAGCTGCCACGATTCCCTATTCCAAATAATCTGTCCTACACCAAACATTTTATTCCTGAATTTTCTGTAACTTAGTTTGCACAGTCCTAACCCAACGAACCCCACCCACTCTGCAGGTCCCCTCCTCCATCTCGCTCCCTCACTTCACCAACCTCCCCCGCCCTCACTCTTCTTATCTAACGGTCCACACCCTCTCCACCCTTCTCTCTCGCTCTCTCTCTCACCCTTTCCTCTCCAGCCAGTCATCACCACCCCACCTTTTCCTCCACCCTCTCTAACAGTCCAGAGACAGACCCGGTCTCCATTTCTTTTCAGCCTCTCTCTACACCTACCCACCTACAACCATTCAGACCTGTTTCTCTGTGTCTCTCTAGTCTCCACCACCCAACCCCTCTAACCCCCTCTCACTGTCCCTCCACCCAAACTCATTCACCCATTCCTATCCTTCTCTCACCGTGCACTCCACCTCTTCTGGTTCTGGTTTGATGTGTACCGAGGGCATGTCTTCTTCTTCTTCCACCTGGGTCTGGGGCTCTGTCTTGGGTTCCTTCTTGGGAACCTTGGGTTGGGGCTCCTTCTTGGTTCGGGGCTCCTTGGGATGTGGTTGGGACTGGGAGCTGGCACCACTGCTGGCCTTCTTAGGACTCGACTGGCACTGCAGAGGAGAGGGAGAGAGGGGAGTGTTAGCCAGCAGCAGCACATACGGAGAAGAGAAACAGTTACACTGGAAGAGATGACATGTTAGACACATATAGAGAACGGCGAGAGAGAGAAAGAGAGGGGCACAGTAATCTGTACAGGGGGACAGGTAAGACTGCAGCTACACAAGGAGAAAGGACACGCTAGCCAACTGTTGACATACAACGCAGAGAGATGAGAGGAGGAGGAGGAGTTGGGTGAGAGAGAGGGAGAAGTGGAGTGGAGAGGTGAGATAGAGGTCGAGAGAGGCAAAGAGAAAGATAACAGAGCCATAAGAGAGGAGAGGTGAGAACGGGGGGAGGGGTAGGAGGAGTAGAGACAGGTAAGAAAATAGGAAATGACACAGAAATGCAACCAGCATTACCCTCTTCTCAAACGGTAGGCCCACTACTCTGAAACTGTGCTACGCAGAAAGACAAAATCATAGAGATACAATAAAGGGTAGGCCTATGCGAGAGGAAAAGAGAAGAGACATAGACGTAGAGAGAGCGAGAGAGAGAGAGAATGCCTAATCCTAGCCCTGCCAGTGAGGGAATGAGAGCGAAAGAGAAACAGAGAAGCTGCTCAACTGAAGTATTGTGTCCCCTCCTCTCTCGCTGGTAGGCAGTCACACCCTTCTCTGGAAGCAGAGGGGAGTGGAGAGAGAGAGAAAGACACGCACACAATCTAGACGCACACACTCTTTCAATTCAAAGGGGCTTTACTGGCACGGGAAACGTTGGATTACACTGCCAAAGCAAGTGAAATAAACAATAAAGAAAAGTGAGGAGAAACCAGAAAACTATTATCAACTGTGCAGTGTTTTTAACAATGTGCAAATAGTTGTAATAGGAAATAGTAGAGGAAGATCAGTAAACAGATAAATATGGGTTGTATTTACAATGTTCGTGCTCCACCGGTTGCCCCGTTTCCATAGCAGCGGGTCACAAATCCTGCTGCTGTGACGGCACATTGCTGTATTTCGCCTGACAGATTATGGGAGTTTATCAATGTCTGATTTGTTTTCTAATTCTTTGTGGGTATGATCTGTGGGAAATATGTCTCTCTAATATGGTCATACATTTGGCAGGAGGTCGGGAATTGCAGCTCAGATTCCACCTCATTTTGCGGGCAGAGGGCACATAGCCCGTCTTCTCTCTCTGGCGATCTCTCTCAAAACAGCAAGACCATGTTCACGGATTCTGTACAGAGTCAAGGATTTCCTTCATTTCGGGTCCGTCACAGTGGTCAGCTATTCTGAAACGGTGTACTCTCTGTTTAGGGACAGATAACATTCCAATTCGCTTCGTTTTTTTTGGTTGATTCTTTCCAGTGTGTCAAATAGTTCTCTCTTTGCTTTCTCGTGATTTGGTTGTGTTGCTGTCCCGGGGCTCTGCGGGGTCTGTTTGTGAACAGAGCACCAGAAACAGCTTGCTGAGGGGGCTCTTCTTTAGGTTCATCTTTCTGTAGGTGAGGGCTTTGTGGTGAAATGTGTGGGCATCGCTTCCTTTCAGGTGGTTGTAGCACTTAAAAACAGCTCTTTTCTGGATTTTGATCATTAGCGAGCATAGTTCTAATTCTGTTCCGCATGTACTGCTTGGGGTTATGCTTTGTACATGAAGGTTGTTTTAGAAGAATTCTGCATGCGATGTCATTTAGAAATTAGCCTCCAACACTCTACTCAGCAAATTGGATGCAGTCGATCACAGTGCCATCCGTTTTGTCACCAAAGCCTCATATACCACCCACCACTGAGACCTGTATGCTCTCGTCGGCTGGCCCTCGCTCGCCAAACCCACTGGCTCCAGGTCATCTGTAAGTCTTTGCTAGGTAAAGCTCCGCCTTATCTCAGCTCACTGGTCACCATAGCAACACCCAACCGTAGCACGCGCTCCAGCAGGTATATTTCACTGGTCGTCCCCAAAGCCAACACCTCCTTTGGCCGCCTTTCCTTCCAGTTCTCTGCTGCCAATGACTGGAACGAACTGCAAAAATCACTGAAGCTGGAGACTTTTATCTCCTTCAATAACTTTAAGCATCACTTGTCAGAGCAGCTTACCGATCACTGTACCTGTATACAGCCAATCTGTAAATAGCCCACCCAACTACCTCATCCCCATATTGTTATTTATCTTCTTGCTCGTTTGCACCCCAGTATCTCTACTTGCACATCATCATCTGCACATCTATCACTCCAGTGTTAATGCTAAATTGTAATTATTTCGCCACTACGGCCTATTTATTGCCTTACCTCCCTAATCTTACTACATTTGCACACACTGTACACAGATTTTTTCTCTTGTGTTATTGACTGTACGTTTGTTTATGTGTAACTCTGTGTTGTTGTTTTTGTCGCACTGCTTTGCTTTATCTTGGCCAGGTCGCAGTTGTAAATGAGAACTTGTTCTCAACTGGCCTACCTGGTTAAATAAAGGTGAAATATATATATTTTTAAATGCATAGTCTCATTTGGGTGTTTGTCCCATTTAGTGAGTGGACCCGAGACCTGACATCTAGAGCAGTGGGTTCTATAACTGATTTAAGTATTGGGGACAAACACCGAATTGAGACTCTGCATGCAGAACTCTGCAAAAGCATCGTCTGTGTACAACGTAAAACACCAAATAATGCATGCATAGCAGAATTAAGGACCATACCCGCTAATGATGAAAATCCAGGAAAGAGACATTAAATTCTACAACCACCTAAAAGCAAGCGATTCCCAAACCTTCCATAACAAAGCCATCACCTACAGAGAGATGAACCTAGAGAAGAGTCCCCTCAGCCAGCTGGTCCTGGGGCTCTGTTAAACACAAACACACCCCACAGAGCCCCAGGACAGTAACACAATTACACCTAACCACCTAACCAAATCATGAGAAAACAAAAAGATAATTACTTGACCTATTTGAAAAAACTAACCAAAAAAACGAAGCAAACTGGAATGCTATTTGTCCCTTAACACAAGAACTGCTGGGCCCCAAGAAACCCCCCTTCAATCTAACAAGCAGTCATATAGACAGCAACATTTTAACAGTGTTATTAATATATATATATATCATATATGCTATCGCAAAAAATATATAATTTGGTTGTTTATGAAGGTTAGAATACGATTAACATTAGAATACGATTTTAATTTGATTTCAAATATACAATATATACAATTGATTTCAAATATACAAAATATACAATAGCATGTTCATTAGTTTATGTTACTGTCGGATATATGTCAAACACAAAAAACACCAAAATTCAAGTGTTCAATACATTCTTTTTGTGGGATGCCTTTGTTACAACTATGAAACAGAAAGCATGTGTGTTAAAACACGGAAAAAGCTTCTACTGATAACGACTAAATAAAATACCCCATTCCACAGACGCACGGTGAGCAATAAGAAAACGTCAGTAGTGTGCTTGAGAAATAGTGAAAATCTGCACAAAACCAATAATGGCATTGTAATGAAGATAAAAGTGTCGATATATGACAGCCGTCAAATATTGTCTGCACTTGTTCCAAACGTCGGATTCCATGGCAAATGTGTATGTTTCCAGGCGTCACGTTCTCGTTTCTCTGTCATCAAAATGGAGGTAACGCATGATCTCTCTGGAACGATTCTGTGACATGGTTCTTCCAAAGAATGGTATCCCACACACACACACACACACACACACACACACACACACACACACACACACACACACACACACACACACACACACACACACACACACACACACACACACACACACACACACACACACACACACACACACACACACACACACACACACACACACACACACACACACACACACACACACACACACACACACACGTCTGAGCAGAAGCTCTCCGTACACACGCGCGTTCCGCCGAATGCTCCACGCACACACAGGAATGAAATGAACGCTTCCAGGTCATCAACAGGCAGCTTCCAGGTCATCAACAGACAGTGTCTCCTTGCTCCCTCTGCACCTCAGCCACAGTAAAGTGGGCTGTGCGTCCATGCCACGTAAACAACAAGTGTGTGCCGATATTGTATAGCGCCTGCTTGCTCAGTGATGACATTTAGTGCTGATAAATCGGCCCGTAGCATTGTCACCGGCTTATTCTATCCAAACGGTGCCATCCCTTTCTAATGCTCAACGTTTCCTTTGGTGGTGGCGCGGGCAACTGCTCAACGATCACCGCTCTGGCTGTTTAACGCTTAGGCCTCGCCATGTATAGGCTCAGACGGAGGCCCAGAATCAGAAGGATAATCATCAGAGATGTCACGATTCATTTCTTCCCCACCACCTGAGTGGTTTTCAGTCGGATGTTGTGGCATCCGTTCGTCTCGGCCTTTTTGCCGTTGTACATTTTTTGACACTCTCACTGCGTAGGAGTCGACTGAGTCTACAGTGGCGCGTGGATTGATATAGGGTACATACCGTTTTGAGATTACAATTAGAACATACAGTATCAATAAAATGTTATGGGCAGCCCTGTTCTTCATTCACAACTGGTGATTACATAATTATGCATCGTTCGCTTCCCCTCGCTCATCAACTCACCCATTCTCCCCAATCATACTCGACTCCATTTATTTCATCTGTTATGTGTGTGAAATTAGTTTGGGTATAGTTTATGTTCAGTTGAGGCAATTATCAGGGTGATTATCAACTGGGCAAGGGCACCTTCCACTGTCGGGAGGAGGGGCAATGGGGGAAAACCTTTTAAAAAAATGACATGCCCTCTTAAAACTGGTTGTAACTCCAGTTCTGTTTATGATATTACAATTCTAACAGCAGTATGCAATATAGACTCATTTAGGAAATGGTCAGTCACAGTGGTATTCTGCCACTGTGTACTCTCTGTTAACACTAGATTCACTAAAGCATTCATTTGACTGCTCATGATTTTCTATTTTTGTTATTACGCTGCCATTTTTTAAGTCACGCCCCCCTCTGTCCTTCACCAAAATGAAGGAACGCTTTGACTATGTACAGACTCAGTGAGCATAGCCTTGCTATTGAGAGAGGCTGCCGTAGGCAGACCTGGTTCTCGATAGAAGACTGAGGTGAACTTCCTAACCTCCTGCCAAATGTATGACCATATTAGAGACACATACAGGGCCTTCAGAAAGTATTCACACCCCTTGACATTTTCCACATTTTGTTGAGTTACAACCTAAAATGGATTAAATTGAGATTTTTGTCACTGGCCTACACACAATACCCCATAATGTCAAAGTGGAATTATGTTTTTAGAAATGTGTACAAATGAAGCAAAAATGAAAGGCTGAAACGTCAACACCTTTTATGGCAAGCCTAAATAAGTTCAAAAAAAAAAAAGGTCACAAAATAATTACCTGGACTCACTCTATGCTTGGTATGTCAACAGCACCGCCCTCGATCGCATGGCGCTACAGAGGGTGGTGCGGACACCCCAATACGTCACTGGGGCCGAGCTCCCTGCCATCCAGGACCTCTATACCAGGCGGTGTGAAAGGAGACTGTTCTCTTTGCTTCCGCACGGCAAGCGGTACCAGTGCATGAAGTCTGACACCAATAGGCTCCTGAACAGCCTCTATCCCCAAGTCATGAGACTATTTAAATAGCTAACAGAATGGCTACGTGGACTGAGTAGACGCATGTATTTAAAAAAAAATGTTTTGCCTTGTCTCTATGCACACCTACAGGACTCTACACACTCACCGACACTCCTAACACACACACATAACATGCACACACATCAGGGTTTCCTTAGGAAACTGTGGGGGCGGAAATGTGTGTCCGGCACCATTTTCGTTTAACCGGACATTTAAGAAATGTACTGGATTCATATGTATTGGCTGTGTAACCTGATTAGGGCGTCCACACACGGTACTCAGAATGCCAGAAATCACTTTTAGTTTCTGCTAAGATGAATTAACAGAACATGCAATGGCGTGCATCATTTTTACCGAATTCCCATGAGATGTTACAATACATAGGTGGCACTTCCGCCCGGCTAGGGGAAGCTTTCCCTAAAGTACATTGAATTAAACTGCTAAAATTATATAGCCTAAATAGCTCATTTACATATGTAAATAAAATGATTCAAAATAGGGTACTACATCAGAAAGCATGATTTGGCCACGCAGTCCACACTTCTTAAACGAAAAAAAGGCTGTGGCTTTAAAATCGCATAACCTACAGTCAAGAGTCTTAAGAGTCTATTGACACACCCGTGCGTTTATCTGAGTAACATAATAAAACAATCCCCATCAAAATGTCAGTTTAAATTAGAGATACATTTTTTTTTTTGTATCGGCTGCATCCGCCTATGTCGGCCTTCCGCATCTGCGGTGGAAGGTGGCCGAGCCGTAGCGGTGTTCGTCAGACCACGAGACGTCCGGAAAAATATATGACCCCGCCGTGTAAAGGGGAGACTCTCACAAACACGATGGTGGTCTCCGTTTTGCTCTACAACCACCACAAGCCCCACGGGACTGGTCTGAATTTGGTAACGCTGATGTACAAACTTCTGTAGCGTCCAAACCGTTTGGGCTACAAACCATCATGACCCCACTGTGTAAAGGGGAGACTCTCAGAAACAGATGGTGTTCTCCGTTTTGCTCTACGACCCCCACAAGGGTCATGGGACTCATCTGAAGCTAACCCATACAAATGTATGGAGGTAGATGATTCTAACAAAAATAAGGGGTTAAATAAGTGACCATCTTAATACAATCCCATACGTTAGCTTAGAAGAAGCCAGCAATGATCAACAAACAATTTGACAGTGCTTGAAAATTTTTGAAAATAATAATAAAAAATAAAAAAAAATGGGCAAATGTCACCCAATCCAGGTGTGGAACACTTAGAGACCTACCCAGAAAGACTCACAGCTGTAATCGCTGCCAAATGTGATTCTAACATGTACTGACTCAGGGGGTTGAACACTTATCTCATCATGATACTGTATATGAGTGTTTTCCCCCCCCACTTTGACATCAAGAGTATTTTGTGCCGATCACTAGCAAGAAATGACACCGTTTAATCCCATTTAGTCACAACAAATGGGGATAAAGTCCAGGGGTGTGAATACTTTGACGGCTCTGTAGCATATTTCCCTCAGATTACACAGACCTGAATTTGAAAACAAATCCAATCTTGATAAACTCCCATATCTATTCGGTGAAATACCACAGTGCGCCATCACAGCAGCAAGATGTGTGACCTGTTGCCACAAGAAAAGGGCAACCAGTGAAGAACAAACACCATTGTAAATACAACCTAATGTCAAGCCCATAAAGCCCATTGAATTGAAAGAGAAAGAAAGAATTGGCTGCAATATGGAACTGTTTAGGTGTGGGGGTGGGGAAGGAGGGAGGAGGGGCAGACATGTGACCCAGCTGCAGCAGATTCCTCACAGAGGTGTGGTCCCCCAATCAGCCTAGGTGTGGCTCCACTCACACGCACACACACACCCCATCCCCCCACCACACACACCCCTCCCCCTTCACACATGCTGTCCTCTCCCAATGCCCATTGTAGAAGAACAGAGACCCCTCTATAGCCACAAAAGTAAGCAGTGAGCTCAATGTGATGCGACACCTCTGACTAGCTAGCTAACCACGACAGACAGAGAGCAGTAGATCCACAAAGAGGCAGTCAGGAAGGCTACAGGCTCAGGATGGCTAACTGGGCTAGCTTCCTCTCTCCCTCCCTTCTCTCCCACTGGGAGAATCTCAATGGCATACTCCTCTCTCCTTGCCTCCTTCTCAAAACTCATTGGATGAGAAAGCCAGCGGTCCCTCCCTTCTGACCTTCTCCTCCAATGGGGTTTGAGAAAGAGGCGAGGAAGAGGACGCAATGAGTATGCAATTGAGATTCTCCCCCTTTCTCTCTATCTGTACTAGGCTACTTCCTGTGTTCACCCAGCGCTTTGAGAAGAGAGAGCTGAGATGCCAGCTGAGGGGGCAAGGGGCTTGGGGGACTGTTTGTATGCATGTGTCAGAGAGAAAGAGAGAGACATGGGGGCTAAGGGTATGTGGGGTATGCTTGTGTCTCCCCTCACCTGGGACCTCACACTGTGGGGAGTTCCAGGAATAAAGAGGGTGGGGTGGGTGGGTCCCCAGCCATGCTTGTCCCACTACAGGAAGTTACAGAGAGAGAGTGGGAGGGAGGGAGGAGAGGGTGGGGTGGGTGTGACCCCAGCCCTGTTTTTCCCACTACAGGAAGTTATAGAGAGAGAGGGGGAGGGAGGAAAGGGTGGGGTGGGTGGGACCCCAGCCCTGTTTTTCCCACTACAGGAAGTTACAGAGAGAGAGGGGGAGGGAGGAAAGGGTGGGGTGGGTGTTTTTCCCACTACAGGAAGTTACAAAGAGAGAGGGGGAGGGAGGAAAGGGTGGGGTGGGTGTGACCCCAGCCCTGTTTTTCCCACTACAGGAAGTTACAGAGAGAGAGGGGAGGGAGGAGAGGGTGGGGTGGGTGTGACCCCAGCCCTGTTTTTCCCAGCACAGGAAGTTACAGAGACAGAGGGGGAGGGAGGAAAGGGTGGGGTGGGTGGGACCCCAGCCCTGTATTTCCCACTACAGGAAGTTACAGAGAGAGAGGGGGAGGGAGGAAAGGGTGGGGTGGGTGTTTTTCCCACTACAGGAAGTTACAGAGAGAGAGGGGGAGGGAGGAAAGGGTGGGGTGGGTGGGACCCCAGCCCTGTATTTCCCACTACAGGAAGTTACAGAGAGAGAGGGGGAGGGAGGAAAGGGTGGGGTGGGTGTTTTTCCCACTACAGGAAGTTACAGAGAGAGAGGGGGAGGGAGGAAAGGGTGGGGTGGGTGGGACCCCAGCCCTGTTTTTCCCACTACAGGAAGTTACAGAGAGAGAGGGGGAGGGAGGAAAGGGTGGGGTGGGTGTTTTTCCCACTACAGGAAGTTACAGAGAGAGAGGGGGAGGGAGGAGAGGGTGGGGTGGGTGTGACCCCAGCCCTGTTTTTCCCAGCACAGGAAGTTACAGAGAGAGAGGGGAGGGAGGAGAGGGTGTGGTGGGTGGGACCCCAGCCCTGTTTTTCCCACTACAGGAAGTTACAGAGAGAGAGGGGGAGGGAGGAGAGGGTGGGGTGGGTGTGACCCCAGCCCTGTTTTTCCCAGCACAGGAAGTTACAGAGAGAGAGGGGAGGGAGGAGAGGGTGTGGTGGGTGGGACCCCAGCCCTGTTTTTCCCACTACAGGAAGTTACAGAGAGAGAGGGGAGGGAGGAGAGGGTGGGGTGGGTGTGACCCCAGCCCTGTTTTTCCCAGCACAGGAAGTTACAGAGACAGAGGGGGAGGGAGGAAAGGGTGGGGTGGGTGGGACCCCAGCCCTGTATTTCCCACTACAGGAAGTTACAGAGAGAGAGGGGGAGGGAGGAAAGGGTGGGGTGGGTGTTTTTCCCACTACAGGAAGTTACAGAGAGAGAGGGGGAGGGAGGAAAGGGTGGGGTGGGTGGGACCCCAGCCCTGTATTTCCCACTACAGGAAGTTACAGAGAGAGAGGGGGAGGGAGGAAAGGGTGGGGTGGGTGTTTTTCCCACTACAGGAAGTTACAGAGAGAGAGGGGGAGGGAGGAAAGGGTGGGGTGGGTGGGACCCCAGCCCTGTTTTTCCCACTACAGGAAGTTACAGAGAGAGAGGGGGAGGGAGGAAAGGGTGGGGTGGGTGTTTTTCCCACTACAGGAAGTTACAGAGAGAGAGGGGGAGGGAGGAGAGGGTGGGGTGGGTGTGACCCCAGCCCTGTTTTTCCCAGCACAGGAAGTTACAGAGAGAGAGGGGAGGGAGGAGAGGGTGTGGTGGGTGGGACCCCAGCCCTGTTTTTCCCACTACAGGAAGTTACAGAGAGAGAGGGGGAGGGAGGAGAGGGTGGGGTGGGTGTGACCCCAGCCCTGTTTTTCCCAGCACAGGAAGTTACAGAGAGAGAGGGGAGGGAGGAGAGGGTGTGGTGGGTGGGACCCCAGCCCTGTTTTTCCCACTACAGGAAGTTACAGAGAGAGAGGGGGAGGGAGGAGAGGGTGGGGTGGGTGGGACCCCAGGGTGGGGTGGGTGGGACCCCAGCCCTGTTTTTCCCACTACAGGAAGTTACAGAGAGAGAGGGGGAGGGAGGGGAGAGAGAGGGAGGAGGGAGGGGGAAGAGAAAGTAGAAGGCAGAAGGGTGAAGAGAGCATGGGGAGAGAAAGAGGGAGGGATAGAGGGAAGGGGAACAGAAACAGGATCGGGAGTGAGAGGGATAGAGGCAGGGAATGAGGGGCAGACAAAAAGATGAAGAAAAAGAGAGAGCGTGACGAGTGTGAGAGAGGGGAAGACCGTGTGTGACAGAGAGCGAGAGGGGGGAACTGAGTGACTATTTGGGTCAGTGCTCTTCCCTCCTCTCCTCCCCTGTCGCCACACCTTGTGGCTGCCTGGCTGTGTCCCTCCCTGTGGGTACCGCACGTGGGCACAGTGTGGCCTGTCGTCTGGAACACACACGCCTGTATCCCACAGACACAAAATTAGACACAGGAGTCTCTGGGACCATTGTGGCTTTCACAGGCACACAGTGACACAAGGCCCATCACAGTGCCGTCTGTTTTGTCACCAAAGCCCCGTATACTACCCACCACTGCGACCTGTATGCTGTCACTGCGACTTGTATGCTCTCGCTACATATTTGTCACCAAACCCACTGACTCCAGGTCATCTATAAGTCTTTGCTAGGTAAAGCTCCACCTTATCTCAGCTCACTGGTCACCATAGCAACACCCACCCGTAGCATGCGCTCCAGCAGGTATATCTCACTGGTCATCCCCAAAGCCAACACTTCCTTTGGCCGCCTTTCCTTCCAGTTCTCTGCTGCCAATGACTGGAACAAATTGCAAAAATCACTGAAGCTGGAAACACTTATTTCCCTCACTAACTTTAAGCATCAGCTGTCAGAGCAGCTCACAGATCACTGTACCTGCACAGTCCATCTGTAAAAAGCCCACTCAACTACCTCCTCCCCATATTGCTATTTATCTTCTTGCTCATTTGCACCCCATTATCTCTACTTGCACATCATCATCTGCACATCTATCACTCCAGTGTTTATTTGCTAAATTGTAATTATTTCGCCACTATGGCCTTTTTATTGCCTTACCTCCCTAATCTTACTGCATTTGCACACACTGTATATATATATTTTTCTATTGTGTTATTGACTGTACTTTTGTTTATCCCATGTGTAACTCTGTGTTGTTGTTTTTGTCCCCACTGCTTTGCTTTATCTTGGCCAGGTCGCACTTGTAAATGAGAACTTGTTTTCAACTGGCCTACCTGGTTAAATAAAGGTTAAATAAAAAAATATATATATAAAAAAATTGCCATTGACTATGAGGTGAGGAAAATGGGATAGATCCAGACTGAAGGAAGTGACAGTACGTTCTGTCTACTGTAACTGTACCGCGACTTCATGTTGGTTCAGTATGAAGTAAGAGTTTATGGTTTACCATCGCGACTCACAGATGACACGGCTGACACAAATAGAAGACCACAGCCAAGAGGCGACTGAGGGGAAGAGAACACAGACAGACACATAATAAAACGCTCTGTCTCGCACGCACGCACGCACACACACAAATTACACCGCATATACAGCAAACACGTGCACACACAGTGACCCGGCCTTGCCCCCTCTCCTCCAGTTGAAGTGCTGCCTCTCAGTGGCTGCTATGAAGTCTGCCACTCTGACCTCTGTGTCTTCTGCTTAACAGTCATAATGAATAAGGAGCATAATTCTAGTGGGCACTCTGGACACACACACACACACAGTCTTCCTCTGGTGGAGAGTAGCAGATCAACACACTTCCACGTAAGAGAGAAAACGTCCTGTTTACCATGCAGGTGGATGAGGGAGGGAGGTTTCTAGGCTCTGGTCTTAGGTTCTGCAGGCGGATGAGGGAGGGAGGTTTCTAGGCTCTAGTCTTCGGTTCTGCAGGCGGAGGAGGGAGGGAGGTTTCTAAGCTCTAGTCTTCGGTTCTGCAGGCAGAGGAGGGAGAGAGGTTTCTAGGCTCTAGTCTTAGGTTCTGCAGGCGGATGAGGGAGGGAGGTTTCTAGGCTCTAGTCTTCGGTTCTGCAGGCGGAGGAGGGAGGGAGGTTTCTAGGCTCTAGTCTTTGGTTCTGCAGGCGGATGAGGGAGGGAGGTTTCTAGGCTCTAGTCTTATGTTCCACTAGGCTCAAAAGCTCTACCACTGTTTGCTTATCCTCCATATGACACCTCACCACTGGGTGAGGGGAGAAGAGGGGGTGGAGAGGAGAAAAAGGAGGGGAGAAAGGATGAGATGAGAAAAATAAGATTCTGTACAGGTATGAGAGAGGAGAGGAGAACAGAGAGCTAGAGGGGTAGTAGGAGAGAGAGGAGGGGAGAACAGAGAGCTAGAGGGGTAGTAGGAGAGAGAGGAGCGGGAACAGAGAGCTAGAGGGGTAGTAGGAGAGAGAGGAGAGGAGAACAGAGAGCTAGAGGGGTAGTAGGAGAGAGAGGAGAGGAGAACAGAGAGCTAGAGGGGTAGTAGGAGAGAGAGGAGAGGGAACATAGAGCTAGAGGGGTAGTAGGAGAGAGGAGGGAACAGAGAACTAGAGGAGTAGTAGGAGAGAGAGGAGCGGGAACAGAGAGCTAGAGGGGTAGTAGGAGAGAGAGGAGAGGGAACATAGAGCTAGAGGGGTAGTAGGAGAGAGGAGGGAACAGAGAACTAGAGGGGTAGTAGGAGAGAGAGGAGAGGGAACAGAGCGCTAGAGGGGTAGTAGGAGAGAGAGGAGAGGGAACAGAGAGCTAGAGGGATAGTAGGAGAGAGAGGAGAGGGAACAGAGAGCTAGAGGGGTAGTAGGAGAGAGAGGAGCGGGAACAGAGAGCTAGAGGGGTAGTAGGAGAGAGAGGAGAGGGAACATAGAGCTAGAGGGATAGTAGGAGAGAGAGGAGGGAACAGAGAGCTAGAGGGGGAGTAGGAGAGAGAGGAGGGAACAGAGAGCTAGAGGGGGAGTAGGAGAGAGAGGAGAGGGAACAGAGAGCTAGAGGGATAGTAGGAGAGAGAGGAGAGGGAACAGAGAGCTAGAGGGGTAGTAGGAGAGAGAGGAGCGGGAACAGAGAGCTAGAGGGGTAGTAGGAGAGAGAGGAGAGGGAACATAGAGCTAGAGGGATAGTAGGAGAGAGAGGAGGGAACAGAGAGCTAGAGGGGGAGTAGGAGAGAGAGGAGGGAACAGAGAGCTAGAGGGATAGTAGGAGAGAGAGGAGAGGGAACAGAGAGCTAGAGGGATAGTAGGAGAGAGAGGAGAGGGAACAGAGAGCTAGAGGGATAGTAGGAGAGAGAGGAGAGGGAACAGAGAGCTAGAGGGGGAGTAGGAGAGAGAGGAGGGAACAGAGAGCTAGAGGGATAGTAGGAGAGAGAGGAGAGGGAACAGAGAGCTAGAGGGGTAGTAGGAGAGAGAGGAGGGAACAGAGAGCTAGAGGGGGAGTAGGAGAGAGAGGAGAGGGAACAGAGAGCTAGAGGGGTAGTAGGAGAGAGAGGAGAGGGAACAGAGAGCTAGAGGGGTAGTAGGAGAGAGAGGAGGGAACAGAGAGCTAGAGGGGTAGTAGGAGAGAGAGGAGAGGAGGGAACAGAGAGCTAGAGGGGTAGTAGGAGAGAGAGGAGAGGGAACAGAGAGCTAGAGGGGTAGTAGGAGAGAGAGGAGAGGGAACAGAGAGCTAGAGGGGTAGTAGGAGAGAGAGGAGAGGGAACAGAGAGCTAGAGGGGTAGTAGGAGAGAGAGGAGAGGGAACAGAGAGCTAGAGGGGTAGTAGGAGAGAGAGGAGAGGGAAGAGAGAGCTAGAGGGGTAGTAGGAGAGAGAGGAGAGGGAACAGAGAGCTAGAGGGGTAGTAGGAGAGAGAGGAGGGAACAGAGAGCTAGAGGGGTAGTAGGAGAGAGGAGAGGGAACAGAGAGCTAGAGGGGTAGTAGGAGAGAGAGGAGAGGGAACATAGAGCTAGAGGGGTAGTAGGAGAGAGAGGAGAGGGAACAGAGAGCTAGAGGGGTAGTAGGAGGGAGAGGAGGCTGTGAGGTTCACAGCGATCCGTTACACAATCACTGTAACTGGAGCTGTAAGGCTGGAGTCCACTCACCACCAACCCCTCTTGCCTCCCCCTACATGGCTAGGGCATGGGGCTGGGGCTGAGGATGATGTTAAAGATTCAATGTATAGCCAATTAGAATTTGTGGTCTGTATATTTCATAATTTCATTTAGGATACCATCAACAACACAGGCCTTTTTGGTTTGGAGGGTTTGTATTTTGTCCTGTAGTTCCTTTAATGCAATTGGACAATCCAGTGGGTTCTGATAGTCTTTCAAAACTGATAAGATTTGTAATTGATCATGTATATGTTTTTACTTTGTCAGCTCAGGTATTCGATCCAGCAACCATTCGGTTAGTGCCCCAACGCTCTAACCACTAGGCTACCTGCTGGTACTGTGTGTGTGTGTGTGTGTGTGTGTGTGTGTGTGTGTGTGTGTGTGTGTGTGTGTGTGTGTGTGTGTGTGTGTGTGTGTGTGTGTGTGTGTGTGTGTGTGTGTGTGTGTGTGTGTGTGTGTGTGTGTGTGTGTGTGTGTGTGTGTGTGTGTGTGTGTTCGTGCATATATATATATATATATATATATATAAAATTAAGAAATATCAGAATTGAGCAATGCCAGAGACAGGAATACAGTGGGGCAAAAAAGTATTTAGTCAGCCACCAATTGTGCAAATTCTCCCACTTAAAAAGATGAGAGGCCTGTAATTTTCATCATAGGTACACTTCAACTATGACAGACAAAATGAGAAAAAAAAATCCAGAAAATCACATTGTAGAATTTTTTAATGAATTTATTTGCAAATTATGGTGGAAGGTTTTAGGTTTGTAATTTTGATTTGGAGTGAAGGTTGTTGTAGAGGGTAGTATCCTCTGTAAGTCTTTGCAAAAAAAAAAAATTATTACATTTTTTTGGCAGAAAAAGTCAGGCTCTCTCTCTCTCTCAAGGTGGAGTAGGAATGGGGTCAGAAGGTAGGGGGGCGAGGTGTGCAGCCTCAGTAACAGGAGGCTTGACATGGGGGGGGGGGGAGGGGAGTGGTGGGGCGGGGCAATAAAGCTCCCTCTCTATAACTGTGTTCAGGGGGGAGGGATGTGACTGGAGAGAGGACAGTACACGCGCAGGCGTGACCCCTTCAGACCACACGCTGTAACGTCTGAATGCTGATAGTTTTTCACACAATTCTTCATGTCTGAGCCCTCCCTCTCTTCCTACGGATATCATGGACCTCCAACCTCCTCAGATCCCCCTCTATCCACCAGTCTGTACAATATATGTGTCAACTCCACCAGCCCCAGCCAATTACCAATTGCCCAGCCCTGCCAGCCCCTGCCATAGCCCCAACATGTCCCAGCCATGGCTCAGTTTAGCATAGTAGTAGAACACACAGTACATGATACACATTGTATCCAGGAAAACTAGCTGAGACCCAGCAGTAAGTACCAGGTGGCTACTTCTCACTACATACAGTCCCTCAACATAGACACCGAACACAAATAGAAATGCAACATATCAAGTGTTGGTCCCATCTTTCATGAGCTGAAATAGAAAGAGCCCAGATATTTTCCATACGCACAAATGTGTTTACATGCCTGTTAGTGAGCAGTTCTCCTTTGCCAAGACAATCCATCCAGCTGACAGGTGTGGCTTATCCAGAAGCGGATTAAACAGCATGATCACTACACAGGTGCACCTTGTGCGGGGCACTCTAAAATGTGCAGTTTTGTCACACAGCACAATGACACGGATGTCTCAAGTTGAGGGAGCACGGAATTGGCATGCTGACTGCAGGAATGTCCACCAGAGCTGTTGCCAGAGAATTGAATGTTCATTTCTCTACCATACGCAGTCGCTTTAGAAAATGTGTCAGTACGTTCAAAACGGCCTCAGAACCCAGACCAAGTGTATGGTGTCGTGTGGGCGAGCGGTATGCTGATGTCAACGTTGTGAACAGAGTGCCCCATGGTGGTGGTGGGGTTATGGTATGGGCAGACATAAGCTACGGACAACGAACACAATTGCATTTTATCGATGGCAATGTGAATGCACAGAAATACCATGACGAGATCCTGAGGCCCATTGTCGTGCCATTCATCCGCTGCCATCACCTCATGTTTCAGCATGATAATGCACAGCCCCAAGTCGCAAGGATCAATACACAATTCCTGGAAGCTGAAAATGTCCCAGTTCTTCCATGGCCTGAATACTCACCAGACATGTCACCCATTGAGCATGTTTGGGATGCTCTGGATCAACATGTATGACAGCATGTTCCAGTTCCCGCCAATATTCAGCAACTTCACACAGCCTTTGAAGAGGAGGGGGACAACATTCCACAGGCCACAATCAACTCTATGCAAAGGAGATGTGTCGCGCTGCATGAGGCGGTCAACACCAGATACTGACTGGTTTTCTGATCCACGTTTTCTGAGCCACGTTTCTGATCCAAAGGTATATGTTACCAACAGATGCATATCTGTATTCCCAGTCATGTGAAATCCATAGAATAAGGTCTACTTAATTTTTTTCAACTCTCTTTTCTACGTTGCGTTTCTATTTTTGTTCAGTATAGAAGTGTGTGTGTGTTTAACCATCATCTGTTGACGGAGGAGGCGCATCGTGCGTCTCTGTATCTGTGTGCACATGAGGTGTTTAACATGAGTGTGTCTGTGTGGGTCTGCATGCCCATGTGCCTATATGTGTGTGTATGAACGTGTGCCTGTGCCTGTGTGTGTGTGTGTGCCGTTTTAAATACAGTGCCTTCAAAAAGTATTCACAACCCTTGACATTTTCCTAATGTTGTTGTGTTACATCCTGAATTTAAAACTGTATTACATTTAGATTTAGCGCCACAGGCTTACACACAACACCCCATATTATCAAAGTGACTAGCCTTCACACAACACCCCATATTATCAAAGTGACTGGCCTACACACAACACCCCATAATGTCAAAGTGACTGACCTACACACAACACCCCATAATATCAAAGTGACTGGCCTACACACAACACCCCATAATATCAAAGTGACTGACCTACACACAACACCCCATAATATCAAAGTGACTGGCCTACACACAACACCCCATAATATCAAAGTGACTGACCTACACACAACACCCCATAATATCAAAGTGACTGACCTACACACAACACCCCATAATATCAAAGTGACTGACCTACGCACAACACCCCATAATATCAAAGTGACTGGCCTACACACAACACCCCATAATATCAAAGTGACTGGCCTACACACAACACCCCATAATATCAAAGTGACTGGCCTACACACAACACCCCATAATATCAGTGTGACTGGCCTACACACAACACCCCATAATGTCAAAGTGACTGGCCTACACACAACACCCCATAATGTCAAAGTGACTAGCCTACACACAACACCCCATAATGTCAAAGTGACTAGCCAACACACAACACCCCATAATGTCAAAGTGACTGGCCTACACACAACACCCCATAATATCAAAGTGACTGGCCTACACACAACACCCCATAATATCAAAGTGACTGGCCTACACACAACACCCCATAATATCAGTGTGACTGGCCTACACACAACACCCCATAATGTCAAAGTGACTGGCCTACACACAACACCCCATAATGTCAAAGTGACTAGCCTACACACAACACCCCATAATGTCAAAGTGACTAGCCAACACACAACACCCCATAATGTCAAAGTGACTAGCCTACACACAACACCCCATAATGTCAAAGTGACTAGCCTACACACAACACCCCATAATGTCAAAGTGACTAGCCAACACACAACACCCCATAATGTCAAAGTGACTGGCCTACACACAACACCCCATAATGTCAAAGTGACTGGCCTACACACAACACCCCATAATGTCAAAGTAGAATTATGTTTTTAATAAGTATTCAACCCCGTTGTTATGGCAAGCCTAAATAAGTTCAGGAGTAAAAATGTGCTTAACAAGTCACATAATAAGTTGCATGGACTCACTCTGTGTGCAATAATAGCGTTTGACATAATGTTGGAATGACTGCCTCATCTCTGTACCCCCACACATACAATTATCTGTAATGTCCCTCAGTCAAGCAGTGAATTTCAAAACAGATTCCACCACAAAGACCACCACAAAGTTTTCTAATGCCTCGCAAAGAAGGGAACCTTCTTGAATATCAGGCATTGAATATCCCTTCGAGCATGGTGAAGTTATTAATTACACGTTGGATGGTGTATCAAGACACCCAGTCACTATAAAGATAGAGGCATCCTTCCTAACCCAGTTGCCGGAGAGGAAGGAAACTGCTAAGGGATTTCAACATCAGGCCTATGGTGACTTTAAAATAGTTATAGAGTTTAATGGCTGTGATAGGATCAAACCGAGGCTGGATCAACAACATTGTAGTTACTCCACAACACTAACCTAAATGACAGAGTGAAAAGAAGGAAGCATGTACAGAATAAAAATATTCCAAAACATGCATCATGTGTGCAACAAGGCACTAAAGTAAAACTACCAAAAATGTGGCAAAGAAATTAAATTGATGTCCTGAATACAAAGCGTTATGTTCGGAGCAAATTCAACACACCACCGAGTACCACTCTTCAAGCATGTTGGTGTCTGCATCATGTTATGGGTGTGCTTGTCATTGGCAAGGTCTAGGGTTTTCATGTTGATAAAAAGAAAATGAATGGAGCAAAGTACAGGCAACATCCAGACACTGGGAGACAAATTCACCTTCCAGACGGAAACTAACCTAAAACACAAGGCCAAATATACACTGGAGTTGCTTACAAAGACGGCACTGAATGTTCCTGAGTGGCCTAGTTTGAGTTTTGACTTAAATTGTCTCGAAAATCAATGGCAAGACTTGAAAATGGCTTTCCAGCAATGAGCAATGACCAACCTGACAGAGCTTGAAGAATTTTTTAAATAATAATGTGCAAATATTGTACATTCCAGGTGTGCAAAGCTCTTAGAGACTTACTCAGAGAGACCCAGAGCTGTAATCGCTGCCAAAATGGATTCTAACATGTATTGACACAAATGTTTTCATTATGGGTTATAGTGTGTAAATCCATTTTGAATTCAGCCTGTAACACAACACAATGTAGAATAAGTCAAGGTGTATGAATACTTTCTGGAGGCACTGTATATACAAGGCGGCAGGTAGCCTAGTGGTTAGAGCGTTGGGCCAGTAACCGAAAGGTTGCTAGATCGAATCCCCGAGCTGACAAGGTAAAAATCTGTCATTCTGCCCCTAAATAAGGGGCAGAATGTTCCTAGGCTGTCATTGAAAATAAGAATTTGTTATTAACTGACTTGCCTAGTTAAATAAAGGTCAAATAAATAAACAACAAAATGTGGAATTAAGTCAAGGGGTATGAATACTTTCTGAAGGCACTATCTACATTTTAATTTTGTATGTCAGGGCAGTGTGTGTGTTGTAAGGGCAGCCCTGGGGCACACAGTGTTCTGTACCAGCCAACGCCATCCCTCCCTTGTTCCCTCCCTGCCCCTCTGTCCTGCATATGGCCAACTGCACTAAAAAAAAAAAAAAAAAAAAGAGAGAGAGAGAGAGAGAGAGAAAGAGAGAGAGAAAGAGAGAGAGAAAGAGAGAGAGAAAGAGAGAGAGAAAGAGAGAGAGAGAGAGAGAGAGAGAGAGAGAGAGAGAGAGAGAGAGAGAGAGAGAGAGAGAGAGAGAGAGAGAGAGAGAGAGAGAGAGAGAGAGAGAGAGAGAGAGAGAGAGAGAGAGAGAGAGAGAGAGAGAGAGAGCGAGCGCAATGGGACAGGCTAGAAAGAGAGCACCACTGCGACACTGACTGCCTCCTCCGCTGTGTGTCACTAACCTCGCTCTCTCTCTAATATGGTCATACATTTGTCTCTCTCTCTCTTTTTTTCCTCTCTGCTGCTCCCCCATCCCCCACCCCCCAAGCCAACCCCACACAGATGTGCCCTTACATGTGTATCCTCCTCTCTGCCTCCCTCAGTCACTCCCTCTCCCGGACCCACCCTGTCCCACCCTCTCCCGGTTCCACCCTGTCCCTCCCTCTCTCACTCTTTCCCCCTGTCTATTGCTCTCTGCCTGGCTTTGGCAGTGGTTCTTAAAGAGCGACTGCCCCTAAAACCAACAAATCCCTTTTAAAAACGGCCTATGTGGCATCGATATGATACAGAAACATTTATTCTGGTGTAAACATTGCCTACAGCGTGTGATTTTGGATCATTTTGGTCATAAAGTCAGTCTCGTCCAAAACGGAGTATGGAACCTCAGTGCGTCACAATGAGTAAATTAAGGTTGGGTTTAGATTATACAATTATGTCAACAAATCATGCCCCCTTTTGCCAAGCTCCACGTGCAAATCGCCCCTCCACCCACTCCACTTCCCTTCATTAAATGGGGTTCCGTTGTTTTATTGCCCCCCCCAGCGAGTTCAAAAGGTCACGGTTGTTGGAGACTGAATAGTCCTAGCTATACGGATTGACCAATTATGGTTTGCATGCCCTGCCGAAGGTACCAATCTTGTGGAATCGGTGGTTGGATTTCGTTGGTCCCCAGTGGTGGTGAGTATACCAGCAGCCAAACCATAGACTGCTGGTTATGTATATTTTGATAATCATTATCACTATCATTCCTAGCATAACTGGCGTTAGCTAGCTAGCTACCTAACTAGCTCGCTGGTTAACGTTAGTCTACCTCAATACAACTCGGATTTGGCTTGGAAACACGATAACAAGTCAAAAGAAAGCAAATAATTAGTAATAAAACCTTAGTAATAAAACATTTCGGCATGATTGTGATGTCGCCAGACTGACTTTAGATGCAGTATAACTTTAGCCAGCTAACTAAGACTGAGGGGACCACTGTATTTTACCTTGCTAACATTAGCATTGCTAGCTATTTGACTAACTTTGCTAGTAACAGTAATTGCAACATTGCCACCTCTCTTAAGGTAACTTTACAACGTCATAATATGGCAAATTTGTTTCCTTCTAATTATTTGCCTACTTTACCAATGTCATCGTATATCCATGCCACTCTAAATTGGTGTAATTTAGACTAAACAGTCACAATAGTCTGAGGTTCAACCCATGTCTAGGGCACAAGTAAATATTAGATGCAGCTATGGTGGTACTAGCTAACTCATGTCTGACTACAACAACGTACTAACTAGCAACAACAAACTCAAAACCAACCCAGGGCCATAGCAAAACATGTCACAGTTGGTTGCATACTGTAATGGTGTCACTGGCCTGAATCTAATCCATTCTGGAGTCAGTCAGTCTACATCTGTAAAGCATAGAATTAGCTTCCAAACGAGATTACCATATTTCCTCAAGCTATGTTTATAATTGAGGGATGATGACAATCGTTGACCCTGTTTTTCTGTTAGACAAAGTGCACAGTTGGGTGTCAGATGGATCCCCTGGTCATGAATGGATGCCAGGACCTCCCAGAAGGAGCAAAGGTGGCTATCATAACCTGTCCAGCAATGTGATTGCAATGGAATAGGGACTTCCAAAAATAATTTCATTCACTGTTCACTTGCAGTTTTCACAGCTTGTCAGGCAAGACCTCAGAATACAAGTGAGTCATGCGACACAAGTACCCTTGTGATTAGAGGTTGACCGATTAATAAAAATGGCCGATTAATTAGGGCCGATTTCAAGTTTTCATAACAAAAATCGGTAATTGGCCTTTTTGTATGCCGATTATGGCCGATTACATTGCACTCCACGAGGAGACTGCGTGGCAGGCTGACCACCTGTTATGCGAGTGCAGCAAGGAGCCAAGGTAGGGGGCAGTCAGGTCTGGATTGAACTAGGGGCTATATCTGTTCCTGGTTCTCCATTTTTTGAAAGGGGCATATTTAAGATGAGGAGGATATTACTTTTAACTTCTTATGGCTGCAGGGGCAGTATTGAGTTGCTTGGATGAAAGGTGCCCAGAGGTGCCCATAGTAAACTGCCTGCTCCTCAGTCCCAGTTGCTAATATATGCATATGGATAGAAAACACTGAATCATATGGCAGGCAAAAACCTGAGAAGTTCCACTTCCTGTTTGAATTTTTTCTGAGGTGGCAGATTTTCAACCAAGCTCTCATTGAAATTACAGCGAGATATTGATGAGTTTTCACTTCCCTTCAC
The DNA here is from genome assembly GCF_029448725.1 of Salvelinus fontinalis. NCBI lineage: Eukaryota > Metazoa > Chordata > Actinopteri > Salmoniformes > Salmonidae > Salvelinus > Salvelinus fontinalis. The sequence continues at coordinate 44,772,438 of NC_074677.1, forward strand.
CATATAATGTCCAGGGCATAACCTAGCCTGGTGGAACCAGCCTGATCCCTGGGTTCACCATATAATGTCCAGGGCATAACCTAGCCTGGTGGAACCAGCCTGATCACCATATAATGTCCAAGGCATAACCTAGCCTGGTGGAACCAGCCTGATCACCATATAATGACCTGGGCATAACCTAGCCTGGTGGGAACCAGCCTGATCACCATATAATGTCCAGGGCATAACCTAGCCTGGTGGAACCAGCCTGATCACTGTGTTCACCATGTAATGTCCAGGGCATAACCTAGCGTGGTGGAACCAGCCTGATCACCATATAATGTGTAGGGCATAACCTAGCCTGGTGGAACCAGCCTGATCCCTGGGTTCACCATATAATGTCCAGGGCATAACCTAGCCTGGTGGAACCAGCCTGATCCCTGGGTTCACCATATAATGTCCAGGGCATAACCTAGCCTGGTGGAACCAGCCTGATCACCATATAATGTCCAGGGCATAACCTAGCCTGGTGGGAACCAGCCTGATCACCATATAATGTCCAGGGCATAACCTAGCCTGGTGGAACCAGCCTGATCCCTGGGTTCACCATATAATGTCCAGGGCATAACCTAGCCTGGTGGAACCAGCTTGATCACCATATAATGTCCAGGGCATAACCTAGCCTGGTGGAACCAGCCTGATCCCTGGGTTCACCATATAATGTCCAGGGCATAACCTAGCCTGGTGGAACCAGCCTGATCACCATATAATGTCCAGGGCATAACCTAGCCTGGTGGAACCAGCATGATCACCATATAATGTCCAGGGCATAACCTAGCCTGGTGGAACCAGCTTGATCACCATATAATGTCCAGGGCATAACCTAGCCTGGTGGAACCAGCCTGATCACCATATAATGTCCAGGGTATAACCTAGCCTGGTGGAACCAGCCTGATCACTGTGTTCACCATATAATGTCCAGGGCATAACCTAGCGTGGTGGAACCAGCCTGATCACCATATAATGTCCAGGGCATAACCTAGCCTGGTGGAACCAGCCTGATCCCTGGGTTCACCATATAATGTCCAGGGCATAACCTAGCCTGTTGGAACCAGCCTGATCACCATATAATGTCCAGGGCATAACCTAGCCTGGTGGAACCAGCCTGATCACTGTGTTCACCATATAATGTCCAGGGCATAACCTAGCCTGGTGGAACCAGCCTGATCACCATATAATGTCCAGGGCATAACCTAGCCTGGTGGAACCAGCCTGATCACTGTGTTCACCATATAATGTCCAGGGCATAACCTAGCCTGGTGGGAACCAGCCTGATCACCATATAATGTCCAGGGTATAACCTAGCCTGGTGGAACCAGCCTGATCACTGTGTTCACCATATAATGTCCAGGGCATAACCTAGCCTGGTGGAACCAGCCTGATCACTGTGTTCACCATATAATGTCCAGGGCATAACCTAGCGTGGTGGAACCAGCCTGATCCCTGGGTTCACCATATAATGTCCAGGGCATAACCTAGCCTGGTGGAACCAGCCTGATCACCATATAATGTCCAGGGCATAACCTAGCCTGGTGGAACCAGCCTGATCACCATATAATGTCCAGGGCATAACCTAGCCTGGTGGAACCAGCCTGATCCCTGGGTTCACCATATAATGTCCAGGGCATAACCTAGCCTGGTGGGAACCAGCCTGATCACCATATAATGTCCAGGGCATAACCTGGTCTAGGGCACTGCATCGCAGTGCTAGCTGCGCCACCAGAGTCTCTGGGTTCGCGCCCAGGCTGGGCTGGGTTCGCGCCCAGGCTCTGTCGCAGCCGGCCGCAACCGGGAGGTCCGTGGGGCGACGCACAATTGGCATAGCATCGTCCGGGTTAGGGAGGGTTTGGCCGGTAGGGATATCCTTGTCTCAGTATGTAAAATGTAATAAAATGTATGCACTCTACTGTAAGTCGCTCTGGATAAGAGCGTCTGCTAAATGACTAAAATGTAAATGTAAATAACCTAGCCTGGTGGAACCAGCCTGATCCCTGGGTTCACCATATAATGTCCAGGGCATAACCTAGCCTGGTGGAACCAGCCTGATCACCATATAATGTCCAGGGCATAACCTAGCCTGGTGGAACCAGCCTGATCACAGGGTTCACCATATAATGACCAGGGCATAACCTAGCCTGGTGGAACCAGCCTGATCACCATATAATGTCCAGGGCATAACCTAGCCTGGTGGAACCAGCCTGATCACAGGGTTCACCATATAATGACCAGGGCATAACCTAGCCTGGTGGAACCAGCCTGATCACCATATAATGTCCAGGGCATAACCTAGCCTGGTGGAACCAGCCTGATCACTGTGTTCACCATGTAATGTCCAGGGCATAACCTAGCCTGGTGGAACCAGCCTGATCACCATATAATGTCCAGGGTATAACCTAGCCTGGTGGAACCAGCCTGATCCCTGGGTTCACCATTCTATTTCACTTCATATTTTATAATATCTGAAGGCTAATCATAACCACCATTGTTAATGTAATCAGTGGCGTTTGTGTGAGTGACAGACCAGTATCTTTTTTTTTTTTTTTTTTTAGTTAAATTTTTTATCCCCTTTTCTCCCCAATTTTCGTGGTATCCAATAGCTAGTAATTACTATCTTGTCTCATCGCTACAACTCCCGTACGGGCTCGGGAGAGACGAAGGTCGAAAGCCATGCGTCCTCCGAGGCACAACCCAACCAAGCCGCACTGCTTCTTTAACACAGCGCGCCTCCAACCCGGAAGCCAGCCGCACCAATGTGTCGGAGGAAACACCGTGCACCTGGCCCCCTTGGTTAGCGCGCACTGCGCCCAGCCCGCCACAGGAGTCGCTGGAGCGCGATGAGACAAGGAAATCCCTACCGGCCAAACCCTCCCTAACCCGGACGACGCTAGCCCAATTGTGCATCGCCCCACGGACCTCCCGGTCGCGGCCGGCTGCGACAGAGCCTGGGGGCGAACCCAGAGACTCTGGTGGCGCAGTTAGCACTGCGATGCAGTGCCCTAGACCACTGCGCCACCCGGGAGGCTGCAGACCAGTATCTTTGTTGAGGTGCCAGGAGTTGATCTACGCTGCTATGCCCATCAACAGGGCTCTGGCAAAGAACTCACCTCCAGGCTCACCTCTTGCCTGCTCACCAACGGTCGTCGATGGGGAGATCGGAATTAGGAAGGTTTAGTCTGACTTTATTTTTTAAACTTTGACATAGGTGATATCTGACACACAAACAGGTATTATCCTAACTTCCATTGGGAATAGAACAGTGACTGTGTGTCAGATATCTCCTGTCCTAACTTCCATTGGGAATAGAAATGTGACTGTGTGTCAGATGTCACCTGTCCTAACTGCAATTGGTAATAAAACAGTGACTGTGTGTTCACAGAAACATATATGCAGCCAGCACATGGAGACTTGCAAGATGATGATGAAGTCCAGACTGACAGACAGACTTGATACTGATGTCTCTGAATGGAGAGAGACCTTGCACTCTGACAGACAGGCTAGATGCTGATGTCCCTGAATGGAGAGAGACCTGCCACTCTGACAGACAGGCTAGATGCTGATGTCTCTGAATGGAGAGAGACCTTGCACTCTGACAGACAGACTTGATACTGATGTCTCTGAATGGACAGATACCAAACAATAGAACGCAAGTATAAACACCATGGGACCACGCAGCCGTCATACCGCTCAGGAAGGAGACACGTTCTGTCTCCTAGAGATGAACGTACTTTGGTACGAAAAGTGCAAATCAATCCCAGAACAACATTAAAGGACCTTGTGAAGATGCTGTAGGAAACAGGTACAAAAGTATCTAAATCCACAGTAAAACGAGTCCTATATCGACAACCTGAAAAGCCGCTCAGCAAGGAAGAAGCCACTGCTCCAAAACCACCATAAAAAAGCCAGACTACGATTTGCAACTACACATGGGGACAAAGATCGTACTTTTTGGAGAAATGTTCTCTGGTCTGATACAAAAATAGAACTGTTTGGCCATAATGACCATCGTTATGTTTGGATGAAAAAGGGGGAGGCTTGCAAGCAGAAGACCACCATCCCAACAATGAAGCACGGAGGTGGCAGCATCATGTTGTGGGGGTGCTTTGCTGCAGGAGGGACTGATGCACTTCACAAAAGAGATGGCATCATGAGGGTGGAAAATTATGTGGGTATATTTAAGCAACATCTCAAGACATCAGTCAGGAAGTTAAAGCTTGGTCGCAAATGGGTCTTCCAAATGGACAATGACCCCAAGCATACTTTCAAAGTTGTGGCAAAAAGGCTTAAGGACAACAAAGTCATGGTATTGGAGTGGCCATCACAAAGCCCAAACCTCAATACTATAGAAAATTTGTGGGCAGAACTGAAAAAGCGTGTGCGAGCAAGTAGGCCTACAAACCTGACTCAGTTACACCAGCTCTGTCAGGAGGAATGGGCCAAAATTCCCCCAACTTATTGTGGGAAGCTTGTGGAAGGCTACCCGAAAAGTTTGACCCAAGTTAAACAATTTAAAGGCAATGCTAACAAATACTTATTGAGCGTATGTAAACTTCTGACCCACTGGGAATGTGATGAAAGAAATAAAAGCTGAAATAAATAATTCTCTCTACTTTTATTCTGACATTTCACATTCTTAAAATAAAGTGGTGATCCTAACTGACCTAAGACAGGGAATTTTACTAGAATTAAATTTCAGGAATTGTGAAAAACTGAGTTTACATGTATTTGGCTAAGGTGTATGTAAACTTCTGACTTCAACTGTATATCCTACCAACGGGACATTAAAAACTCTAAGTAATATCTTATGTTTCACCGAGTCGTGGTTGAACGACGACATGAATAACATACAGCTGGTGGGTTATACACTGTGTCGGCAGGATAGAACAGGAGTCTCTGGTAAGACAAGAGGTGGCAGTCTAGGTATATTTGTAAACAACAGCTGGTGCACAGATATCTAAGGAAGTTTTGCTCACCTGAGGTAGAGTATCTCATGATAAGCTGTACACCACACTATCTGTATTTTTCGTAGCTGTCTACATACCACCACAGACCGATGCTGGCACTAGGACCGCACTCAATGAGCTGTATACAGCCATAAGCAAACAGGAAAACTCTCATCCAGAGGCAGCGCTCCCAGTAGCCCGGGGACTTTAATGCCGGGAAACTCAAAACCGTTTTACCTCATTTCTACCAGCATGTTAAATGTGCAACCAGAGGGGGGGAAAAATCTCTAGACCACCTTTACTCCACACACAGAGACGCATACAAAGCTCTCCCTCGCCCTCCATTTGGAAAATCTGACCATAATTCTATCCTCCTGAATCCTGCTTACAAGCAAAACATTTAGCAGGAAGCACCAGTGACTCGGTCAATAAAAAAAGTGGTCAGATGAAGCAGATGCTAAGCTACAGGACAATTTTGCTAGCACAGGCTGGAATATGTTCCGGGATTCTTCCGATGGCATTGAGGAGAACACCATAACATAACAATACCTACCATACATAAGAAATCCCGCTATGTCCTCTGATGAACCATCAAACAGGCAAAGCGTCAATACTGGACTAAGATCAAAACGTATTACACCGGTTCCGACAGTCGTCGGATGTGGCAGGGTTTGCAAACTATTATTCCAAAGGGAAGCACAGCCGAGAGCTGCCCAGTGACACAAGCCTACCAGATGAGCTAAATGCCTTCAATGCTCGCTTCGAGGCAAGTAACACTGGAACATGCATGAGGGCATCAGCTGTTCAGGACAACTGTGTGATCACACTCTCCGCAGCCGATGTGAGTAAGACCTTTAAACAGGTCAACGTTCACAAGGCCGCAGGGCCAGATGAATTACCAGGACATGTACTCCGAGCATGCGCTGACCAACTGGAAAGTGCCTTCACTGACATTTTCAACCTCTCCCTGTCCGAGTCTGTAATACCAGCATGTTTCAAGCAGACTACCCTGTGCCCACGAACACGAAGGTAACCTGCCCAAATGACTACCGACCCGTAGCACTCACGTCTGTAGCCATGAAGTGCTTTGAAACGCTGGTCATGGCTCACATCAACACCATTATCCCAGAAACCCTAGACCCACTCCAATTTGCATACCACCCCAACAGATCCACAGATGATGCAATCTCTATTGCACTCTATTACACTGCCCTTTCACCCCTGGCAAAAGGAACACCTGTGAGAATGCTATTCATTGACTACAGCTCAGCGTTCAACACCACAGTGCCCTCAAAGCTCATCAATAAGCTAAGGTCCCTGGGACTAAACACCTCCCTCTGCAACTGGATCCTGGACTTCCTGACGGGCCGCCGCCAGGTGATAAGGGTAGGTAACAACATATTCGCTACACTTTATTTATTTTATTTATTTAACCTTTATTTAACCAGGTAGGCAAATTGAGAACACGTTCTCATTTACAATTTCGACCTGGCGACTGACCTGGCGACTGACACTGATCCTCAACACGGGGGGGGGCCCTCAGACGTGCGTGCTCAGTCCCCTCCTGTACACCCTCTTCACTCATGACTGCACGGCCAAGTATAACAAGTATTCTCTGACAGAATTCAGTGTGTCAAATTGGAGGGCCTGTTGTCCGGGCCTCTGGCAGTCTATAGTGGTGCCACAGGGTTCAATTCTTGGGCCGACTCTCTTCTCTGTATACATCAATGATGTCGCTCTTGCTGCTGGTGAGTCTCTGATTCACCTCTACGCAGACGACACCATTCTGTATACTTCTGGCCCTTCTATGGACACTGTGTTAACAACCCCCCTAGACGAGCTTCAATGCCATACAACTCTCCTTCTGTGGCCTCCAACTGCTCTTAAATACAAGTCAAACTAAATGCATGCCCTTCAACCAATCGCTGCCTGCACCTGCCCGCCCGTCCAGCATCACTACTCTGGACGGTTCTGACTTAGAATTTGTGGACAACTACAAATACCTAGGTTTCTGGTTAGACTGCAAACTCTCCAGACTCACATAAAACATCTCCAATCCAAAGTTAAATCTAGAATTGGCTTCCTATTTCGCAACAAAGCATCCTTCACTCATGCTGTCAAACATACCCTTGTAAAACTGACCATCCTACCGATCCTCGACTTCAGCGATGTCATTTAAAAAATAGGCTCCAATACCCTACTCAATAAATTGGTTGCAGTCGATCACAGTGCCATCCATTTTGTCAGCAAAGCCCCATATACTACCCACCACTGCGACCTGTACGCTCTCGTTGGCTGGCCCTCGCTTCATACTCGTCGCCAAACCCACTGGCTCCAGGTCATCTACAAGACCCTGCTAGGTAAAGTCCCCCTTATCTCAGCTCGCTGGTCACCATAGCGGCACCCACATGTAGCACAAGTTCCAACAGGTATATCTCTCGTCACCCCCAAAGCCAATTCCTCCTTTGGCCGCCTCTCCTTCCAGTTCTCTGCTGCCAATGACTGGAACGAACTAAAAAAATCTCTGAAACTGGAAACACTTATCTCCCTCACTAGCTTTAAGCACCAGCTGTCAGAGCAGCTCACAGATTACTGCACCTGTACATAGCCCATCTATAATTTTGCTCAAACAACTACCTCTTCCCGTACTGTATTTATTTATTTTGCTCCTTTATTTCTCAATTATTTCTATTTCTACTTTGCACATTCTTCCACTGCAAATCTGCCATTCCAGTGTTTTACTTGCTATATTGTATTTACTTCGCCACCATGGCCTTGTTTTGCCTTCACCTCCCTTATCTCACCTCATTTGCTCACATTGTATATAGACTTATTTTTCTACTGTATTATTGACTGTATGTTTGTTTTACTCCATGTGTAACTCTGTGTTGTTGTATGTGTCGAACTGCTTTGCTTTATCTTGGCCAGGTCGCAATTGTAAAGGAGAACTTGTTCTCAACTTGCCTACCTGGTTAAATAAAGGTGAAATAAAAAGTAAATAAAAATGTCAAAAATGTTGTTTGCCGATGACACAACAGTGGTAGGCCTGATCACCAACAACAACGAGACAGCATATAGGAAGGTCAGAGACCTGACCCTGTGGTGCCAGTACAACAACTTCTCCCTCAACGTGATCAAGACAAAGGAGATCATTGTGGACTACAGGAAAAGGAGGACAGAGCAGGCCCCCATTCCCATCGACGGGGCTACAGTGGAGCAGGTTGAGAGCTTCAAGTTCCTTGGTGTCCACATCACCAACAAACTAACATGGTCCAAGCACCCCAAGACAGTTGTGAAGAGGGCACGACAAAACCTATTCCCTTTCAGGAGACTGAAAAGATTTGGCATGGGTCCTCAGATCCTCAAAAGGTTCTACAGCTGCACCATTGAGAGCATCCTGACTGGTTGCATCACTGCCTGGTATGGCAACTGCTCGGCCTCCGACCGCAAGGCACTACAGAGGGTAGTGCGTACGACCCAGTACTTCACTGGGGCTAAGCTTCCTGCCATCCAGAGGAAGGCCCTAAAAATTGTCAAAGACTCCAGCCACCCTAGTCCTAGACTGTTCTCTCTGCTACCGCACGGCAAGCGGTACCGGAGCGCCAAGTCTAGGTCCAAGAGGCTTCAAAACAGCTTCTACCCCGAAGCCATAAGACTCCTGAACATCTAATCAAATGGCTACCCAGACTATTTGCATTGCCCCCCCCCCCCCTCCCTCCCTCCCTCTTTTTGCGCTGCTGCTACTCTGTTATTATCTATGCATAAGTCACTTTAATAACTCTATCTACATGTATATACATGTATCTACATGTGTATATATATATATATATATTACCTCAATTACCTCGACTAACCGGTGCCCCTTATATAAAGCCTCAAAGGTCATTTGCTGTTATTTGATTGCTGTTTTGTTTCATATTGTGTTGCTGTGATCATGGCACCCTTTTAAACGAAACCCTGGTCTCAATGGGTTTCCCATGAATAAATAAAAGCTTCCTCTGGCATCTCACCATACATTGCCTTCAGAAAAGTACGTATTCTACATTGTTGCATTACAGCCTGAATTCAAAATGGATTTTAAAAAATGGATTAGCACCGGATGTGCTACCTGTCCCAGACCTGCTGTTTTCAACTCTCTAGAGACAGCAGGAGCGGTAGAGACACTCTTAATGATCGGCTATGAAAAGCCAACTGACATTTACTCCTGAGGTGCTGCACCCTTGACAACTACTGTGATTATTATTATTTGACCATGCTGGTCATTTCTGAACATTTGAACATCTTGGCCACGTTCTGTTATAATCTCCACCCGGCACAGCCAGAAGAGGACTGGCCACCCCTCATAGCCTGGTTCCTCTCTAGGTTTCTTCCTAGGTTTTGGCCTTTCTAGGGAGTTTTTCCTAGCCACCGTGCTTCTACACCTGCATTGCTTGCTGTTTGGGGTTTTAGGCTGGGTTTCTGTACAGCACTTCGAGATATCAGCTGATGTACGAAGGGCTATATAAATTAATTTGATTTGATTAAATAGATGTTTCTTCTCACTTATCTGAACACAATACCCGATAATGACAAAGTGAAAAAAATGTTTTTAGAAATATCTAATTTAAATAACTATTCACACCCTTGAGTCAATACTTAGAATCACCTTTGGCTGCAAGTACAATCTTTCTGGGTAGATCTCGAAGAGCTTTCCACAACTGGACTGTACAACATTTGCCCATTATTCTTTTCAAAATTCTTCAAGCAGTCAAATTGGTTGTTTATCATTGCTATACAACCATTTCCATGTCTTGCCATAGATTTTCAAGTAGATTTAAATCAAAACTTTAACTCAGCCACTCAGGAACATTTACTATCTTCTTAGTAAGCAACTTCAGTGTAGATTTGGCCTTGTGTTTTAGGTTATTGTCCTGCTGAAAGTGAATTCATCTCCCAGTGTCTTGTGGAAAGCAGACTGAACCAGGTTAACCTCTAGGATTTTTGCCTATGCTTAGCTCCATTCCTTTTCTTCAGTCCTGAACGATTACAAGCATACCCATAACATGATGCAGCCACCACTATGCTTGAAAATATGGAGAATGGTAGTCAGTAAATGTGTTATATTGGATTTGCCCCAGACATAACACTTTGTAGTCAGGGCAAAAAGTTAATTGCATTGCCACATTTTTTTGCAATATTACTTTAGTGCCTTGTTGCAAACAGCATGCAAGTTTTTGAATATTTTTAATCTGTAGAGGCTTCCTTCTTTTCACTCTGTCAATTAGGTTACTATCGTGGAGTAACTACAATGCTATATATTTGTGGTGACTGGGTGTATTGATACACCTTCCAAAATGTAATTAATGACTTCACCATGCTCAAAAGGGATATTCAATGTCTGTTTTGTTTTTTTATCTACCAAAAAGGTACCCTTCTTTGCGAGGCATTAGAAAACGTCCCTGGTCTTTGTGGTTGAATCGGTGTTTGAAATTCACTGCTTGACTGAGGGACCTTACAGATCCTTTTATGTGTGGGGTACAGAGATCAGGTAGTCATTCAAAAATCAATGTTAAACACTATAATTGCACATACAATGAGTCTATGAAACGTATTATGTGACTTTTTAACCAAAGTTTTACCCCTGAACTTATTTAGGCTTGCCATAACAAAGGGGTTGAATACTTATCGACTCAAGACATTTCAGCTTTTCATTTTTTATTAATTTGTACAAATGTCAAAAAAACACAAGACCACTTTGGCATTACGGGGTATTGTGTGTAGGTCAGTGACAAAACATATATATTTAATACATTTTAAAATCAGGCTGTAACACAACAAAATGTGGAAAAAGTCAAGGGTGAATACTTTCTGAAGGCACTGTAGATATTGAACTCAACCTGCATGTGGTTTGTTTATGCGATTGAGTGGGGGGGAAACAGCTGCAGCAAGGTTCTGACAGATGGCTGTGTCTTGGTGGTGACAAGGACACACCCCCACATCATGCCACACCCACCAAGCCATCTAACATTTGGCTTCTGTCATGGCCGGCAACTTTTCTTGAGGAGCAAGACAAAAAAACTAGGACAAATCAGCGGGTGTGGTTTCCCTTTAAAAAGGGTACAGGGAGTCCCTGAAAGCTCTACCCAAGCCTGGGTGCCCCTTACATAGCTCCCCTTCCATCCCCCTGAAACTTGGTGCTGGAGCTGGGGTATAGGATAGGGTCTGAAACTGAGAATGAAGCTGGGTACTGAGATAGGCTCTGGCTTGAGTAAGGGGTTAAGACTGGGTTACTGTCCACCTTTCTCCCAGGATGAGGAGGAGCAGAACAACAAAGGAGTGGTGTTCACTGACAGGCTGGGATCAAAGGTGAACTGCTGTGGGTTATGCAACATGTTGTCACACTGACTTGTTATTGTGATTTTGTCTATCAGGAAGAAGGAGAGAATAGGGATGGAGAGAGAAAGGAAAGTGGGGAGAGAAAAGTTGTGGTTTAAAAAGGGGAACTTAATAGAAGTGTATAGTACTTTATCAGAGGGCGCCATAAACACCAAAAAGTGTGTTCTTCCTCTGTACCCTCAAAAAGGCATTTATTGACTGTGTCACACAGATACCAAAAGAAAGGCACAAACACTACTATTTAATTGTTTTAAGGCTTTAGCAGGCTTGGTCAAAAAATGAAGGAGTCTATGTGTGTGTACACACACACACACACCTGAGAGTGTCTCCCTCCCTGGTTGGCAATGCAGCTCACAGCAGGAGAGGAGAAGGGAGGAGAGACTGGGTCTTATCTTACCACACCCTGCTGACGCAAGGCTGGCCACCGCTTCCGACACGCCCTAAAGAGGCACTGCACACTGTGCACAATTCTCTCTTGTCCACACAGACAGAAAACACACACATTGCCCACCCCACATAAACACTAACTGGGATTGGGATCCATTTGAAGAGGACATTCAATTCAAGAATTGGAGTTTGAATTCCAATCTACCCGCCTGCCTCCCAAACTGTTCCTAACTGACTCACCCGCACACTTAAAAAGAGAGAGAGAGAGAGAGAGAGTGAAAAAGAAAGAGAGGAGAGACCGAGAGAGGCAGAGTGAGAGAAAGAAATGGCAAACAGTTCTCAGAACTATAAATTTGCTACCAGCTTGTTCCCTGGTAGCAATGTTTATCTAGGGGGGGGGGTTCTCTCTCAACAACCAGAAGACAGTCACACAGCTGTATCTGAAATGGCATCCTAATTCCCTATGTAGTGCCCATAGAGTCCTGGTTGAAAGTGGTGAACTATATAGGGAATAGGGTACCCTTTGGGATGCACATGATGGCTGATTGACACCATATTAGACACAGGAAGGAAGGAGTTTGGCCTAATGACTGCTACTTCTCCAAAAGACAGCTCATCTGCACTGCACACTGAAGAAGGCAGGCCAGGGTTACTATTCAACATGTATCTATTCTATTATTATAGGATTTGTCAATACTTGAAAACATATTCATTAGACCCTTCTTTTTGATCTACAGTGATATACAGCGCATTCAGAAAGTATTCAGACCCCTTCACTTTTTACACATTTTGTTACGTTACAGCCTTGATCCTTAATCTTTTTTTTTTTAATTCTCATCAATCTACACACAATACATCATAATGAAAATGCAAAAACAGGTTTGTAGACATTTTTACAAATGTACATACATTTTTGGGGGAAATACAACATTTACATTTCCTTGCAAAAGTATTCATCCCCATTGTCATTTTTCCTATTTTGTTGCATTATAACCTGTAATTTAAATAGATATTTATTTGGGTTTCATGTAATGGACATACACAAAAGTCAAAATTGGTGAAGTGAAAAAAGAAAAGGGGCATATGTATTCACCCCCTTTGCTATGAAGCCCCTAAATAAGATGGTGCAATCAATTACCTTCAGGAGTCACATAATAAGTTAAATAAAGTCCACATGTGTGCAATCTAAGTGTCACATGATCTCAGTATATATACACACACCTGTTCTGACAGGCCCCAGAGTCTGCAACACCACTAAGCAAGGGGCACCACCAAGCAAATGGCACCATGAAGACCAAGGAGCTCTCCAAAACAGGTCAGGGATAAAGTTGTGGAGAAGTACAGATCAGGGTTGGGTTATAAAAAAATATCCGAAACTTTTAACATCCCACGGAGCACCATTAAATCCATTATTAAAAAAATGGAAAGAATATGGCACCACAACAAACCTGCCAAGAGAGGGCCGCACACCAAAACTCACAGACAAAGGCAAGGAGGGCATTAATAAGAGGCAACAAAGAGACCAAAGATAAAACTGAAGGAGCTGCAAAGCTCCACAGCGGAGATTGGCGTATCTGTCCATGGGACCACTTTAAGCCGTACACTCCACAGAGCTGGGCTTTAAGGAAGAGTGGTCAGAAAAAAGCCATTGCTTAAAGAAAATAATAAGCAAACACGTTTTGTGTTCGCCAAAAGGCATGTGGGAGACTCCCCAAACATATGAAAGAAGGTACTCTGCTCAGATGAGACTAAAATGTAGCTTTTCGGCCATTAAGGAAAACGTTATATCTGGCACAAACCCAACACCTCTCATCACCCCGAGAACACCCTCCCCACAGTGAAGCATGGTGGTGGCAGCATCATGCTGTGGGGATGTTTTTCCATCGGCAGGGACTGGGAAACTGGTCAGAATTGAAGAAATGATGGATGGCGCTAAATACAGGGAAATTCTTGAGGGAAACCTGTTTGTGTCTTCCAGAGATTTGAGACTGGGACGGAGATTCACCTCCAGCAGGACAATGGCCCTAAGCATACTGCTAAAAAAAAAATTGAGTGGTTTAAGGGGAAATATTTAAATGGCTTGGAACGGCCTAGTCAAAGCCCAGACCTCAATCCAATTGAGAATCTGTGGTATGACTTAAAGATTGCTGTACACCAGCGGAACCCATCCAACTTGAAGGAGCTCGAGCAGTTTTGCCTTGAAGAATGGGCAAAATCCCAGTGGCTAGATATGTCTCTATAAACTTGGCACACGCCAAGAGACTTGCGGCTGTAATTGCTGCAAAAGGTGGCTCTACAAAGTATTTAATTTTGGGGGGGTGAATAGTTATGCATGCTCAAGTTCTGTTCTTTTTGTCTTATTTCTTTTTTGTTTCACACAAAAAATATTTTGCATCTTCAAAGTGGTAGGCATGTTGTGTAAATCCAATGATACAACCCCCCACCCCCCAAAATCAATTTTAATTCCAGGTTCTAAGGCAACAAAATAGGAAAAATGCCAAGGGGGGCGAATAATTTCGCAAGCCACCGTACATAAGTATTCAGACCCTTTACTCCTTTGGCAGCAATTACAGCCTTGAGTCTTCCTGGGTATGACGCTACAATCTTGGCACACCTGTATATGGGGAGTTTCTCCCATTCTTCTCCTCTCAAGCTCTGTCAGGTTGAATGGGGAACGTCACTGCACAGGTATTTTCAGGTCTCTCCAGAGATGTTCAATCGGGTTAAAGTCCGGGCTCTGGCTGGGCCACTCAGGGACATTGAGACTTGTCCCGAAGCCACTCCTGTGTTGTCTTGGCTGTGTGCTTAGGGTCGTTGTCCTGTTGGAAGGTGGACCTTCGCTCCAATCTGAGGTCCTGAGCGCTCTGTGGCAGGTTTCATTTTTTTTCTAAAACATATTATAATGAATAAGCTGACAATACACAGCTAACTCCTGCTAGCTAACTAACAACAACATGCTTCGTGATCAAGTAACGTTAGCATGTAAAAAATGAACGTTAATCATATTATAATATAAGCTACACAGCTAGGTAACGTTAGCTAGATGGCTAAACAAAACCAGTTTGAGTACTCACATAAACGTGCTGGCTGTAGCTGAATGCTGACGTTTAGCTGTACCATAGCTAGATAGGAGCGCTTAGGCTTACACTAGCTACCATATTAAAATTAGCTTGGAACTAACCAGGCTTCATTTTATCAATATCATGGAAGTCGTTATATATGAGGTAAAAGCAAATTACAACTGAAAACGTTGATCATTCCCAGGGGAGATGCTTCTTGCCTGGACCTCCCTTAGTGCAGTCAAGCAACAACAACAAAAAATCAACACTTGAGACTAAAAGTTATGGCGACAATTTCAGAATGTAATGGCAGTTGTTACTATAATTTCTGGTACAAAAATCAATAAAACAAGTCCAAACCATTAGGAAAATGTCTGTACATTTCAGCTGTTTCAAAAGCATTGCTGTTGCAATTGTTACTGTAAAAGTGTTGGCTCAACGAGACAATTCTCTTTACACTGCCCTGCTTAGAGGGCGGCAACTGTCGGGCAAGTGTTATACGCTATCTCCGGAGGTAGCTGTCGAGACGTGACAAGTTCACAAGTTTGTATTGCAGTATACGTAGCCAAGGTTTTATTTGCGAAAAGTCTAGTAAGTGTGAAGACCCTCTTAGAAGGAGAACAACATGTTCACTATACAGTCACAGACACACGTGTCAAATGTTCCTAACACCTCAGCTCTGAGGAATTTTTTCACTTAAAATGTATGCCAAACAAAAACAATTTATTTCAAAGTTTAACAAACCACACAACTCTTCGCACAATGACAACTTTTAACAATTTACACTGAACATTTTTACAAAAACACATTTACTGGAAAAACTGTGCACGTTTTCTAAAATCTCTTCAATATCTGATCCGAATTAAGATTCAACGATATATGCAGACAGAATGGGGTGTCAGCTATGGCATGACACATTAACTTTGAAAAAAAATCTCTTTTGGTTATTGAACTACAGTAAATGAAGTGGATTTACACCAGGTAACGGAATTGCGGTAACGGAATTTCATCATGTGTCCCTGATCTGTACTACACAAAAAACTGTGCTGTCCAAACTTGTTTCTAGATTCTCTATTGTACTGGACTCTACTGTTATGTACTGTACAATTTGGTAACAGAATTTGAATCACTTAATAATTCATAAACAAAATGGATATCGATAAAACACTAACTAATTGATCGGTGTATCTTTACTTAAATTCACAGTTAACAGTTAATTCTGTGCACTTTCATTATCCTCCCTCATGAGGAATATCTTCAAGATATGTGGGTTTTTGGTAACATAATATCAAGGCATAAAGCAATGTTTCTTAAACTTACAGAAGGCAGAGTCATTTCTCCAAAACTAAGTAAAAGTGTTGGTATTAGTTGGCAGGGTCTTAACTTCAGCAGTATTGTGTTTTAAAGCATGTCTAATTCCTGTTAAGACTTTTTCTGGTAGATGTTTCATAAGACCCCTTTTCCATTTGTTTGACAAGGTATCAAAGCCTTTACTTATTCAAAAATTTTCGGGACGGAAAATAATTGAAAAAAATGACACATGCCTTTATTTCTCAAAAATATAGATGCTCATCTTTCATTTGACACCCAATTTGACATTCTCCTATGAACTTAACATGTTGGTGCTCTCTCACTCTCTCTCTCCCTCCATTGCCAAAGCAAGTTAAATAGATAAACAAAAGTTAAATAAACATTACAATTTCACAGTAAAAATGACTCATAAAAGTTCCAAAAGAATAAAGATGTTTCAAATGTCAGGCGTTGTAATGATGTGTAAATAGTTAAGAGTACAAAAGGGAAAATAAACAAACATAAATATAGGTTGTATTTACAATGGTGTTTGTGCTTCACTGGTCGCCCTTTTCTTGTGGCAACAGGTCACAAATCTTGCTGCTGTGATTGCACACTGTGTTATTCCACCCAATAGACATGGGAGTTTATTGTGGGCCTGTGTAATGTGAGGGAAATATGTCTCTCTAATATGGTCATACATTTGGCAGGAGGTTAGGACGTGCAGCTCAGTTTCCACTCCATTTTGTGGGCAGTGTGCACATAGCCGGTCTTCTCTTGAGAGTCAGGTCTGCCAACGGCGGCCTTTCTCAATAGCAAGGCTAAGCTCACTGAGTCTGTACATAGTCAAAGATTTCCTTACATTTTGAGTCAGTCATGATGGTCAGGTATTCTGCCACTGTGTACTCTTTGTTTAGGGCAAAAACGCATTCTAGTTTGCGCAGATTTTTTTTTGTAAATTCCCTCTCTCATACACATTGACACACCCTTCCCACCCCACCTCCTCCTCTCGCGTTTCAGCTTGGCAGAGCTGCAGGGGTTGCTATGGGGACAGAATTATTTTGCTGGTTAATGATTGTGGTGCGATGGTAGGGGGTCACTCCGTCACATCAGCCCTAATCTGGAAAGACATGGACAATATCCCCCCCCACACACACACACACCTACCAGAGGCACTCAGATACAAGAGCTGTTCACCCCTTCTCGTCTCTCCCAAACAGCCTTCATCCCCACCGTCTCCAACAGAAAAAAAAACGCAGTTCCTTTTCTCCAAGCTAAACCACACAGCCAGCTAGCCAGGCAGCCCCTCCTATCCTACTAAACCCAACCCAGACTGACTCCCTCCCTCGCAGTTCCCAGCTCCCCTCCGCCTGCAGTCTGCCTTCATCCTCTCACCCAGCCGCTTGCTCCTCCTTTCCCCAAGACACACACACACACACACACACACACACACACACACACACACACACACACACACACACACACACACACACACACACACACAAAGACCCATAACACACACACACGTTCCTCAGAATCCTCCAACTAGCGGCTCCCACTAAGTAAACCTTCCCCCGGCTGATAACATCTGCAGTGTGAGCGTGTCTCAGCTGCCACCCTTCTCTTTGAAGCAGCCCTAGTTCTAAGACGTAGGAAACATTTGTTTCAATACACCTGAATCGTGGAACAGTGGCTCTATATGCCAGACAGGCCCAGATGGAGCCAAACTGGGCTCTAATCTTACTGGATTCACAAGAAGCGCTAGAGGAATAGGAGTTTCAGGAGAGCACTCAGGGTAAAGGAGGAGAGAGAGCGAGAGCCATATGACACTTCAAAAGTTTCTATTCCTTTCTATTCCAAATGTTTCTATGAAATTTTGTGAGTTTAATGTTTACGGTTCATTTTTTTTTTTTTTTTCCAATTGTGTTTATTATCCACTTCACTTGCGTTGGCAACGTAACATGTGTTTCCCATGCCAATAAAGCCCCTTGAATTTAAATTTAGAGAATGAGTGAATTAGAGAGAGAAAATGAGTGAACAAGAGGGAGACCATCATTAAGCCACAATGAGATGTGTTCTTGCTATAACCTCACCTTACCTTACCACCTTCAAACAAGCTTCCTGTAAAATAACATACACCGTGTATTCTAGATACACATCCATTGTCCTAATCTAAGCAATCCATAACCAAATTATTATGCGAATGCTTCTGGTTTTGGTTCTGAGGTAACATCGACAGTGCATTTGGAAAGTATTCACACCCCTTCATCTTTTCCACATGTTGTGTTAAAGCATTATTCTAAAATTGATGATATAATTATTTTTCTTCAATCTACACACAATACCCCGTAACAACAAAACAGGTCAAGAATTTTTTGCAAATGTTAAAAAAAAAAAACTGGAAATATTTTCTTTACATACAGTTGAAATCAGAAGTTTACATACACCTGAGCAAAATACATTTAAACTCAGTTTTTCACAATTCCTGACATTTAATCCAAGCAAAAATTCCCTGTCTTAGGTCAGTTAAGATCACCACTTTATTTTAAGAATGTGAAAATGTCAGAATAATAGCAGAGAGAATTATTTATTTCAGCTTTCATTTATTTCATCACATTCCCAGTGGGTCAGAAGTTTACATACACTCAATAAGTATTTGTTAGCATTGCCTTTAAATTGTTTAACTTGGGTCAAACTTTTCAGGTAGCCTTCCACAAGCTTCCCACAATAAGTTGGGGTAATTTTTGCCCATTCCTCCTGACAGAGCTGGTGTAACTGAGTCAGGTTTGTAGCACAAACTTTTTCAGTTCTGCCCACAAATTTTCTATAGTATTGAGGTCTGGGCTTTGTGATGGCCACTCCAAAACCTTGACTTTGTTGTCCTTAAGCCATTTTCCCACAACTTTGAGGGTATGCTTGGGGTCATTGTCCATTTGGAAGACCAATTTGCGACCAAGCTTTAACTTCCTAACTGATATCTTGAGATGTTGCTCCAAAATATCCACATAATTTTCCACCCTCATGATGCCATCTATTTTGTGAAGTACACCAGTCCCTCCTGCAGCAAAGCACCCCCACAACATGAGGCTGCCACCTCCGTGCTTCATTGTTGGGATGGTGGTCTTCTGCTTGCAAGCCTCCCCCTTTTTCCTCCAAACATAACGATGGCCAAACAGTTCTATTTTTGTTTCATCAGACCAGAGGACATTTCTCCAAAAAGTACGATCTTTGTCCCCATGTGCAGTTGCAAACCGTAGTCTGGCTTTTTTATGGTGGTTTTGGAGCAGTGGGTTCTTTCTTGATGAGCGGCCTTTCAGGTTATGTTGATATAGGACTTGTTTTACTGTGGATATAGATACTTTGTACCCATTTCCTCCAGCATCTTCACAAGGTCCTTTGCTGTTGTTCTGGGATTGATTTGCACTTTTCTTACCAAAGTATGTTCATCTCTAGGAGACAGAACGTTTCTCCTTCCTGAGCGGTATGATGGCTGCATGGTCCCATGGTGTTTAAACTTGCGTACTATTGTTTGTACAGGTGAACGTGGTACCTTCAGGGGTTTGGAAATTGCTCCCAAGGACAAACCAGACTTCTGGAGGTTTACAATTTTTTTTATGAGGTCTTGGCTGATTTCTTTTGATTTTCCCATGATGTCAAGCAGAGGTACTGCGTTTGAAGGTAGGCCTTGAAATACATCCACAGGTACACCTCCAATTGACTCAAATGATGTCAATTAGCCTATCAGAAGCTTCTAAAGCCATGACATCATTTTCTGGAATTTTCCAAGCTGTTTAAAAGGCACAGTCAACTTAGTGTATGTAAACTTCTGACCGACTGGAATTGTGATACAGTGAATTATAAGTGAAATAATCTGTCCGTAAACCATTGTTGGAAAATGACTTGTGTCATGCACAAAGTAGATGTCCTAACTGGCTTGCCAAAACTATAGTTTGTTAACAAAAAATTAGTGGAGTGGTTGAAAAATGAGTTTTAATGACTACAACCTAAGTGTATGTAAACTCAGACTCTTTGCTATAAGAATCTAAATTTAGCTCAGGTGCATCCTGTTTCCATTGATCATCCTTGAGATGGTTCTACAACTTGATTCGAGTCCTGCTGTGGTAAATTCAATTGATTGGACATGATTTGGAAAGCGCACACCTGTCTATATAAGGTCCCACAGTTGACAGTGCCTGTCAGAGCAAAAATCAAGCCATGAGGTCGAAGGAATTGTCCGTAGGCACTGATTTGGGGAAGCATTGAAGGTCCCCAAGAACACAGTGGCCTCCATCATTCTTAAATGGAAGAAGTGTGGAACCACCAAGACTCTTCCTTGAGCTGGCCGCCCAGCCAAACTGAGAAATTGGGGGAGAATTGCCTTGGTCAGGGAGGTGACCAAGAACTCGATGGTCACTCTGACAGAGCTCCTTTGTGGAGAAGGACAACCATTTCTGCAGCACTGCTCCAATCTGTCATTTATGGTATAGTGGCCAGTTGGAAGCCACTAAAAGGCACATGACAGCCCGCTTAGAGTTTGCCAAAAGGCAGCTAAAGGACTCTCACACCATGAAAGATTTTCAGGTCTGATGAAACCAGGACTGAACTCTTTGGCCTGAATACCAAGTGTCACTTCTGGAGGAAACGTGGCACCATCTCTATGGTGAAGCATGGTGGTGGCAGCATCATGCTGTGGGGATGTTTTTCAGCAGCAGGGACTGGGAGACTAGTCAGGATCGAAGGAAAGATGAACTGAGCAAAGTACAGAGAGATCCTTGATGAAAACTTGCTCCAGAGCGCTCAGGACCTTGGAAGGTGAACTTTCGCCCCAGTCTAACAGGACAACGCCCCTAAGCACACAGCCAAGACAACACAGTCTTTGAATGTCTTTGATTTGCCCAGCCAGAACCCGAACTTGAACCCGATCTAACATCTCTGAAGAGACCTGGAAATAGCTGTGCAGCGACGCTCGCCATCCAACCTGACAGAGCATGAGAGGATCTGCAGAAAAGAAATGGGAGAAACTCCCCAAATACAGGTGTGCCAAGCTTGTAGAGTCATACCCAAGCAGACTCAAGGCTGTAATCGCTTCCAAAGGTGCTTCAACAAAGTACTGAGTAAAGGGTCTGAATTCTTATGTAAATATGATATGAACCTGTCTTTGCTTTGTCATTATGGGGTATTGTGTGTAGATTGATGAGGGGGGAAAAAAACTATAATACATTTTAGAATAAGGCTGTAACATAACAAAATGTGGACAAAGTCAAGGGGTCTGAACAGTTTCCGAATGCAATGTATATGATGAGTCGGTTGAGGTGAGGGAGGATGGATGCGTTCCAAATGGCACCCTATTCCCTATATAGGTATTGTGCTATTTTTTGACCAGAGCCCATATGGGCCCTGAGTGGTATACTATGAAGGAAGTTAGAAAACACAGAGTAGATCTAAAGCTAGCCGCTGACTCTCGCAGGCATGGTACTTTTAGAAGTGCCGTCTTTATTGTATTACTTATCGTCATGCCAACTAGGGTGTGCTTTGGTGTGTACAAGCATCTTTTCCTCCACTCCTAACAAATGCATTCTGTCATTACTAAATGTGGAATGTGATAGGTATTTTAACTCTTTTTTTTGGGACACAAACATTTGATCAATTAAATAATCGAATTAGTCATCTTCCTCAAATGAAGGGAATACTCCTGAGTGGATTTAGCCTGCCCTGGAGCAGGTTAGGTCTGAATGCAGGATTGTGGAGTTAGTCCTGGGTTAGCCTGCCCTGGAGCAGGTTAGTTCTGAATGCAGGATAATGGAGTTAGCCCTGAGTTAGCCTGCCCTGGAGCAGGTTAGTTCTGAATGCAGGATAATGGAGTTAGCCTTGAGTTAGCCTGCCCTAGAGCAGGTTAGTTCTGAATGCAGAATAGTGGAGTCAGCCTGCCCTGGAGCAGGTTAGTTCTGAATGCAGGATAGTGGACTTAGCCCTGAGTTAGCCTGCCCTGGAGCAGGTTAGTTCTGAATGCAGGATTGTGGAGTTAGTCCTGGGTTAGCCTGCCCTGGAGCAGGTTCGTTCTGAATGCAGAATAGTGGAGTTAGCCTGCCCTGGAGCAGGTTAGTTCTGAATACAGGACAGTAGAGTTAGCCTGCCCTGGAGCAGGTTAGTTCTGAATGCAGGATTGTGGAGTTAGCCCTGAGTTAGCCTGCCCTGGAGCAGGTTAGTTCTGAATGCAGAATAGTGGAGTTAGCCTGCCCTGGAGCAGGTTAGTTCTGAATGCAGGATAGTGGACTTAGCCCTGAGTTAGCCTGCCCTGGAGCAGGTTAGTTCTGAATGCAGGATAGTAGAGTTAGCCTGCCCTGGAGCAGGTTAGTTCTGAATGCAGGATAGTGGACTTAGC
Organism: Salvelinus fontinalis; assembly: GCF_029448725.1. Classification (NCBI taxonomy): domain Eukaryota; kingdom Metazoa; phylum Chordata; class Actinopteri; order Salmoniformes; family Salmonidae; genus Salvelinus; species Salvelinus fontinalis. The sequence goes on from NC_074677.1 coordinate 44,794,910, forward strand.
CCTGAGTTAGCCTGCCCTGGAGCAGGTTAATTCTGAATGCAGGATAGTAGAGTTAGCCTACCCTGGAGCAGGTTAATTCTGAATGCAGGATAGTAGAGTTAGCCTACCCTGGAGCAGGTTAGTTCTGAATGCAGGATAGTGGAGTTAGCCTGCCCTGGAGCAGGTTAGTTCTGAATGCAGAATAGTGGAGTCAGCCTGCCCTGGAGCAGGTTAGTTCTGAAGGATTGGTGAGCCACTTTTGTAGTTCCGGTCATAGTATAGTGAGCAGGTCAAAAGTAGTGCATTAAAAGGTAATAGGGGGAAATTTGGGACGCATACCCTGGTAGTAGAACCCTTTAATGTTTTATCCCAGAGTGTTAGTCCACCATAAAAAAAGACAGGTGTAGCTCACTCTCTCTATCCTTATCAGACATGAGAATCCACCAACCCCACTCTTCACACACACATCAGTCTGTGTGTGTGCATGCTAGCGTGTGTACCCCTGACAGAAATGACCCCATTACATTCCCTGTCCCCCTCTCTTTTCCGTCCTTTATTCTGCGGCTGCCGCCACCTCACACTGCATGGAGTCCAGAAAGAATCTTCTCTGAGAGGAGCTACTTTCGCTGAAACCAGCGTCAGTCAGCAGGTTGACACGCATATGAACTGAGCCCTGGCACTACTGGAAGAAAAGGTAGAAGTGAGAGAATACCTGTGTCTCGTCTTCACGCCTTCACAGAGAGACAGAGGATGCATTCCAAATGGAAACCTATTCCCCATGTGACAAATACAATTTGATTCGTAGCGCACTACTTTTGACCAGGGCCCAGGTCAAAAGTTGTGCACCATATAGGGAATAGGGTGCCATTTGGGATTTATCCAATGAGACAGAGACAGAGTACTGGAGTATGCATTCCTAGCATGGTGGCTGCAAGGTTAGGGTATAGCAGCTAGCTGATCCTTGTTATAGCAGGCGAGAGTGTTGGGGAGTTATTCTCCAGCCAGAGCTCTCTCTATGTCCACTCCTCTCCATGTTGGGCAGGGGGAGGCTGGTTGAGGGAGGGGCTGAAATAATAGCGAGAGTGGTAGTGTGCCTGTTGTCTCTGACAGCACCTCTGCTTGACTGCTTCTCCTCACAGTCAGCCTCGTTCCTACAACCCTGCCCCCATCAGTGTTTTTCCTAGGTGCCTAAACAGCCGATAAGAGTCATTGTCGGCCGGCTACTTACCCCAATTCAGGCTTTTCCCCCCCTCATTTAAAAGTTTCAATTCGCTAGTCAGAAAAGTCTGTATAGCCCTCTACCGCTCGAATGAACGATATGCATCTTCTAGTGATCTATTGATAGGACAGGCGCCTGTCAGTCACAAAGCCAGCTACGACATGGAAACACTGCTGGTTTGTCAGTCTACAGTCTGTCCCGCCTCTCGGTACCGGTGTTATTTTGTGCAGTGTGGTTGGTTGCAGTCAAATTTATTTTCACGAAAGAGGGAGAGAGCATGATGCTTCTTCATTGTCTCCTGTGAGTGAATGTAGACGTACCGACGAGACAGCCTATAGGGAGGAGGTTCATGGACCTGGCCGTGTGGTGCCTGAATAACAACCTATCCCTCAATATAGCCAAGAATAAGGAGATGATTGTGGACTACAGGAAAACGAGGACCGAGCACGCCCCCATTCTCATCGACGGGGCTGTAGTGGAGCAGGTTGAGAGCTTCAAGTTCCTCGGTGTCCACATCAGCAACAAACTAGAATGGTCCAAACACACCAAGACAGTCGTGAAGAGGGAACGACAAAGCCTATTCCGCCTCAGGAAACAAAAAAAAATTGCCACGGGTACTCAGATCCTCAAAAGGTTCTACAGCTGCAACATCGAGAGCATCCAGACTGGTTGCATCACTGCCTGGTACGGCAATTGCTCGGTCTCTGCCTGCCATCCAGGACCTCTATACCAGGCGGTGTCAGAGGCAGGCCCTAAAAATTGTCAAAGACCCCAGCCACCCCAGTCATAGACTGTTCTCTCTACTACCGCATGGCAAGCGGTACCGGAGTGCCAAGTCTAGAACAAAAAGGCTTCTCAACAGTTTTTACCTCTAAGCCATAAGGCTCCTGAACAGGTAATCAAATGGCTACCCGGACTTTTTGCATTGTGTGCCCCCCCCAACCCCTCTTTTTACGCTGCTGCTACTCTCTGTTTATCATATATGCATAGTCACTTTAACTATACATTCATGTACATACTACCTCAAATAAACTTTTGATTTGACCATGTAAGTGGTGACGCTGAGTTTATTTGGCTTAATTGTTTTGTGGCACACTCATGCATTTTATTTTGTGCGTTTCAACTTTCATATTGCCTGCCAGAGTCGGGCGGCATAGGCTATTCACTGTGCCTTGACTGGGCGACCGAACAGCTAGTGTTGAATAGGTTTATAAAAGCTGTTGAACTGACTGGATAAAGTCAATCTCCTACATCCCTTTGCCATTCAGAAATCATACAACGTAGTTCTACAGTACGTCCATGGTTTCGCATGGGGACAAGTAAACCAAGATCTCGTTTGCATTTTCTTATGCCGAGACTTGCCAGTGACCGCTAAAGTGACTCAATCAGTAATGAGTTGTTCGGGAACGAACGGCTCCTTTTTGAACGGATCAGGAACCGAATCGCATTGGTGAAAGAGCTGTTCATTTGGCTACCTAATTTGCATACTGGCAGGCTGCTCCTGCTTTTTGGTGATTATCTGCAGATAAATGAGGAAAACATTTGATGAAGATGTTGAATCCTCACTGCAAGAACAATAGAGAGAGAGCCTCATTCTAGTCCAAAATGTAGGGGGGGGGGGCTCCCGATTTAAGAAATCATAGGCCCGGGGCTTTGTTTTTTTATTTTTTATTCTGACTCACCTTTTGATGAGGATGTAAGCTACTCATGGTGACGGCAGATGCGCTACTTTGAAAAACAGTGCTGCTGTTTGCGAAACATTTTGAAAACATTGTTTCAAATTGGTTTCCAAACTGTACGTTTTTCCCACAATTGTATTTTGAAACTTGCAAAATGACACTTGCAACCAACCATAGAAATATAATCTATAGATGGCACTTCACATTCAAGACAGGACTGGCATCCATTGCTAGTGTACCCATGAGTTCAACAATCAAATTGGCAGGGTAAGAGGTTCCAATACCCTTCTACGGACTATATATTAATGGCCACAATGCAACAAGCTGCATATTTGATGCACATGCTGCCCAAACTGCAGCCTTCCTGACTGTAGGCATACCGGTAACTGCCAAAATAAACAAACACATACAGTGTTTATGCACAGTGTGCATAAATTGATCACCACATTTAATCTGATCTTCATCAAAGTCACAACAATAGACAAACAGAGTGTGCTTCAACTAACAACACACACATTATTGTATTTTTCTTGTCTATATTGAATACATCATTTAAACATTGAAGGTGTAGGTTGGAAAAAGTATGTGAACCCTTAGGCTAATGACCTAATGACCTGAATTCTCCAAAAGCTAACTTGAGTCCAATCAATGAGACGAGACAGTTTTTTTTATACTCACAAAATTTGAGTTTGCTATTCGCAAGAAGGATTGCCTGAAGTGAACCTCGAAAAGAGATCTCAGAAGACTCAAGATTAAGAATTGTTGACTTGCATAAAGCTGGAAAGGGTTAAAAAAAGTATCTCTAAAAGCCTTGATGTTCACCAGCCCACTGTAAGAAATTTGTCTATAAATGGAGAAAGTTCAACACTGTTGCTACTCTCCCTAGGAGTGGCCGTCCTGCAAAGATGACAGCAAGAGCACAGCATAGAATGCTCAATGAGGTTAAGAAGAATCCTAGAGTGTCAGCTAAAGACTTACAGAAATCTCTGGAACATGCTAACATCTCTGTTGACGAGTCTGCGATACGTAAAACACTAAACAAGAATGGTGTTCATTGGAGGACACCACGGAAGAAGCCACTGCGGTCCAAAATAAACTCATCCCAACTGTAAAGTATGGTGGAGGGAGCATCATGGTTTGGGGCTGCTTTGCAGCCTCAGGGCCTGGACAGCTTGCTATCTTCGACAGAAAAATGAATTCCCAAGTTTATCAAGATATTTTGCAGGAGATTATAGGCTATCTGTCCGCCAACTGAAACGCAACAGAAGTTGGGTGATGCAACAGGATAACGACCCAAAACACAGAAGTAAATCAACAACAGAATGGCTTCAACAGAAGAAAATACGCCTTCTGGAGTGGCCCAGTCAGAGTCCTGACCTCAACCCAATTGAGATGCTGTGGCGTGACCTCAAGAGAGCAGTTCACACCAGACATCCCAAGAATATTGCTGAACTGAAACAGTTGTGTCCAAAACTCCTCCTGACCGTTGTGCAGGTCTGATCCGCAACTACAGTAAACGTTTGGTTGAGGTTATTGTTGCCAAAGGAGGGTCAACCAGTTATTAAATCCAAGGGTTCACATGCTTTTCCCACCCTGCAATGTGAATTCAAGAAAGAGATGAAAACATATCATTGTTTGTGTATTATTAGTTTAAGCAGACTGTGTCTATTGTTGTGACCTAGATGAAGATCAAATTTGATGACCGATTTATGCAGAAATCCAGGTATTTCCAAAGGATTCACATACTTTTTCTTGCCACTGTATACAAAGTAAATGTTATGGTGCAGGGTGCATTTTCCTGGCATGGTTTAGGTCCACATGTAAAATCTATGCCAAGGCGCATTCAAGCTGTTCTGGAAGCTGGTGGTGGCCCAACACCCTTTTAAGATAATTGACGTTGGGGTTTCCTTTATTTTATTTTTTTATTTTATTTATATATATATTTTGTTTGCCTTCACCTCCCTTATCTCACCTCACTTGCTCATATTGTATATAGACTTATTTTCACTGTATTATTGACTGTATGTTTGTTTTACTCCATGTGTAACTATGTGTTTGTTGTATGTGTCGAACTGCTTTGCTTTATCTTGGCCAGGTCGCAATTGTAAATGAGAACGTGTTCTCAATTTGCCTACCTGGTTAAATAAAGGTGAAATAAAAATAAAAAATACAAAATTTTGGCAGATACCTGTATGCGCTTGTGATAAAACTTAAATCTACAGTTATTTCTTTATAAACTATTGATCCTCTGTGGCTAAATTATGCTCTCTGGTGTATTCTGAAAACTGAGAGCAAAGCCCTGTGGTTGGATAACAAATCATAATAATAAGGAAATACAAATGAATGTGTAATTGTTTTGCCTCTATGGGCTTGGGCCCAGTCCCTGACTCACACAATTGACCAGTCACATTTACTTACACTAAACAAAAATATAAAAAGCATCATGTAAAGTGTTTCATGAGCTGTAATAAAAGATTAATAATACATTTTCAATATGAAGAAAAAGCATATTTCTCTTAAATGTTGTGCACAAATGTGTTTACATCCCTGTTAGGGTGCATTTCTCCTATGCCAAGATAATCCATCCACCTGACAGGTGTGGCATATAAAGAAGCGGATTAAAACGCTTGATCATTACACAGGTGCACCTTGTGTTGGGGACAATAACATGCCACTATAAATGTGCAGTTTTGTCAGTTGTCACACAATACAATGCAATTGGCATGTGGACTGGAGAAATGTCCACCCGAGCTATTGCCAGATAATTTTATATTAATATTTCTCTACCATAAGCCACCTTCAACGTTGTTTTAGAGAATTTGTCAATACGGCCAACCGGCCTCACAACCGCAGACCACATGTAACCACGCCAGCCAGGACCTCCACATCCAGCTTCTTCACCTGCGGTATCGTCTGACACCAGCCACTCGGACAGTTTGATGAAACTGTGGGTTTGCAAAACCGAAGAATTTCCGTCTCACGGAACGTCATCTACGTGATTGTCATCCTCACCAGGGTCTTGATCTGACTGCAGTTCGGCATCGTAACCGACTTCAGTGGGCAAAGGCTCACCTTCGATGGCATTTATATTTTTGTTCAGTGTATTATTGTATTGTTCAGTGTATTATTATCAGTGTATTAGTTCACCTCCTCCCCATCTGATGATTAGCAGAGCAGCAGACTGTCTACACTCATTGAGAGCTCCTCCTTTGGTTGGCGGTTGCAACAAAAAAAAGAAGTTAAACTACATGTATAACATTCTTTGGATATATATTCTATATTTCCTTTATTATTATTTTTTCTGTAATAAAATAAAGGCTTTTTTTTTTGCTTTCCAGGGTCTCCAGCCCCAGTACCACCCTACATTAAATCGAGCCCTGAAGCGAACAAATGGAATTGTTTTAAGATGGTCATACCATGGATCATTTAGCTATTTGATTTAGATTTTTAGGACCCATTTAGGTATATAAAATATATATACAGTACACGTCAAAAAGTTTGGACTAGAGGTTGACCGACTATGATTTTGCAATGACGATACCGATTATTGGAGGACCCAAAAAAAGCTGATACCGATTAAAATCGGCCGATTTTTATATATATTTGTAATAATGACAATTACAACAATACTGAATGAACAATGAACCCTTTTATTTTAACTTAATATTATACATAAATAAAATCAATTTAGTCTCAAATAAATAATGAAACATGTTCAATTTGGTTTAAATAATGAAAAAACACAGTGTTGGAGAAGAAAGTAAAAGTGCAATATGTGCCTTGTAAAACAGCTAACATTTAAGTTCCTTGCTCAGAACATGAGAACATATGAAAAATGGTGGTTCAATATTCCCAGTTAAGAAGTTTTAGGTTGTAGTTATTATGACGTGTCGACTATTTCTCTCTATACCATTTGTATTTCATATACCTTTGACTATTGGATGTTCTTATAGGTACTTTAGTATTGCCAGCCTAATCTCGGGAGTTGATTGGCTTGAAGTCATAAACAGCGCTGTGCTTCAAGCATTGCTAAGAGCTGCTCGCAAACGCAGGAAAGTGCTGTTTGAATGAATGCTTACGAGCCTGCTGCTGCCTACCACCGCTTAGACTGCTCTATCAAATCATAGACTTAATTATAATAAACACACAGAAATACGAGCCTGTGGTCATTAATATGGTCAAATCCGGAAACGATCATTTCGAAAAAAAAATGTTTATTCTTTCAGTGAAATACGGAACCGTTCCGTATTTTATCGAACGGGTAGAAACCCTAAGTCTAAATATAGCTTTTATATTGCACAACCTTAAATGTTATTTCATAATTATGTAACATTCTGGCAAATGAATTACGATCTTGTTCGCAATGAGCTAGGCAGCCCAAACTGTTGTATATACCTTGACTCTGCTTGCACTGAACGCAAGAGACGTGACACAATTTCCCTAGTTAATATTGCCTGCTAACATGCATTTATTTTAACTAAATATTCAGGTTTAAAAAAAATATTACTTCTGTGTATTGATTTTAAGAAAGGCATTGATGTTTATGGTTAAGTATATTTGTGCAACAAATGTGCTTTTTTTGCGAATGCGCTTTTGTTAAATCATCACCCGCATCAGGCACCGCATTGATTATATGCAACGCAGGACAAGCTAGTTAACCTAGTAATATCATCAACCATGTGTAGTTAACTAGTGATTATGTGAAGATTGATTTGTTTTTATAAGATACGTTTAATGCTAGCTAGCAACTTACCTTGGCTCCTTGCAGCCGCAAGGTCCTTTTGACGCTGCACTCATGTAACAGGTGGTCAGCCTGCCACGCAGTTTCCTCATGGAATGCAATGTAATTGGCCATAATCGGCACCCAAAAAGGTCGATTACCAATTGTTATAAAAACTTGAAATTGGCCCTAATTAAATTGGCTATGCCGATTAATCGGTCGACCTCTCGTTTAGACACACCTACTCCCGCTCGCGCACCTGCTCGCGCACGCGACGTGTCCGGTCTGGTCAGCATGTAAGACGTTGGGGTGGGGGATGGGTGCTAAGCTGATATACCACATAGAATTGTTCCGAGAGCCAATCCGTAACCCGCCATATAAAAATAAATAATAATTATATTAGCATTATTATTAGGCTATTATTACTATTCCCCTTCCCTGCATTAATTTGTCTGTATGTCTATTCGATATTTGGATAAAAGGAAACTATGCTATGAATTAAGAAAAATATTTTTATTTTCACAATGCGTTGAGTCACTCAAATTGCTTTGAGAAAAAGAGCCTTCTAATTAGCCTTCTTACCTAATAAAAGCCTGTAGCCAAAATAACAAAACAATACATATGCATTCAATATTGTTAAAATAATCAAATAGTTCAGAATTAATTCAAACTTGAATAAACCATGCCCAATATACCGCGCGCATTCGGAAGTATTCAGACCCCTTGACTTTTTCCACATTTTGTTACGTTACAGCTAGGGATGCACGATATATCGGTGAACATATCAGAATCGGCCGATATTAGCTAAAAATGCCAACATCGACCCGAAGTGTAGTTTAATGCCGATGTGCAAAACCGATGTCAAAGCTGACGTGCATACCTATACAATGTAGGTACATGACGTAATGACGCCACGTAAAATGTTGCGCTACACGTGCAACACAGCATTCCTAACCTAGCCCACAATGTCTGTTGTGTGGATCGAGCAGTCAACAAGTCGAGCAGTCATTTGAAAAGAGTAAGAACATTTCAGCGAGACAACTCAAAGGTGAAATCCATTAACGCCAAGATAATGGAATTCATTTCCCTTGACAATCAACCGTTCTCTGTCATGGGAGACGTTGGCTTTCGGCAACTGGTCGAGCACCGGTACACGCTACCAAGTGCGCTATTTTTCAGATGTTGCCCTACCGGAGTTACACAGTAATAGCGTCACTGCTATTAGCTTCACGACTGACATTTGGACCAGCAATATCAGCCCCATGAGCATGCTGAGTCTGACAGCACAGTGGGTCGTCGAGAATTTCGTACTGAGGAAAGTCGTATTGCATGCTGATGAATATGCTGGTTGTCATACCGCTGCTGCCATCTCAATGGCATTTGAGAACATGTTTGAAACATGAACACACTAGCAAGCTCAATTCTAAAGACTGACTCGAGAAATAAGCTCATCAACTGCGCCTGCAGCAGACGTGAAACCCTCTGTCATGGCATTGAAACACCTGATCAACAAAACTGGCGACACAGGCTGTGAACAAGCGATTCGGTGGCATTCTCTCTTTACTGTGTCGCCGCCATGCTCGATGCTATGTACAAGGACCGCAACTTCGATGCAGACAAGAAACAGGGTTTACGTGAAATGTTACATACACAGCTGGACAAGATGGAAACGGACACAGTGACAGTGCGCACCGAGGAAGAGGCCACTGACAGACAGAGCTGAAACTTCACTGCTTGACATGTATGATGAAATCCTGGTTGAGAATGAAACAATTGAACAAATGAACAACGAAACAGCACAGAAAGTAAGTGAAAGAAATAGGTTTTGATTGTTTTACTGGTAATGGGGACATACGTAAATGCCAACAAAATTTGGTCAGTGTGGTGTGTGTGTGTAACCTTTATAAACCTAGGCAAGTCAGTTATGAACAAATTCTTATTTACAATGATGGCCTAACCCGGCCAAACCCAGACGATGCTGGGCCAATTGCGCGCCGCCCTATGGGACTCCCATCACGGCCGGATGTAATAACAGCCTGGATTTGAACCAGGGATTGTAGTGACACCTCTTGCACTGAGATGCAGTGTCTTAGACCGCTGCGTGCATGTGTGTGTTTTAACTATTTAACTGTACTAGAATGCTTAAAAGGCCACTAAAAGTTTAAATATAGTTATTGTGGCAGACTGAAGCCACTCCTCAGTAAAAGGCAAATGACAGCCCGCTTGGAGTTTGCCAAAAGGCACCTAAAGACTCCAATCAAGTTGTAGAATCATCATGGATGATCAATGGAAACAGGATGCATCTGAGCTCATAGCAAAGGGTCTGAATACTTATGTAAATTAGGTATTTCTGTTTTTGTTTTTTTTACTCAATTTGCTAAACTTTCGAAAAACCTGTTTTCACTTTGTCATTATCAGGTATTGTGTTTAGATTGATTAAATAATTTTCCCCCCTCATCAATTTCAGATTAAGGCTGTAACGTAAAACAAAATGTGGGAAAAGTCAAGCGGTCTGAATACTTTCAGATTTTAATTTAAAAAATTACGGTTATGACGATTATTTTATGTTCATAAAGGTCTTCAGCCATAACTGTCCATTACACAGTTAGGCCTATACTGTAATTGTGCCTGCCCTAGTGACACGCTTGACACCCCCCTTACCATCACCCCACCTCTCCTGTCCTCCAAAACTAATACCCTTATGACACCACCCCAACCCTACCACTGCTGTCCTTCCAAACGAATACCCTTATGACACCACCTCAACCCTTCCACTCCTGTCCTTCCAAACTAATACCCTTATGGATAGGGGGCAGTATTGAGTAGCTTGGATGAATAAGGTGCCCAGAGTAAACTGCCTGCTACTCAGTCCCAGAAGCTACGGTATGCATATTACTAGTATATTTGGATAGAAAACACTCTGAAGTTTCTAAAACTTTTTGAATGATGTCTGTGAGTATAACAGAACTCATATGGCAGGCAAAAAACGGAGAAAAAATCCAACCAGGAAGTGGGAAATCTGAGGTTTGTAGTTTTTCAACTCATCGCCTATCGAATATACAGTGGGATATTGGTCATATTGCACTTACTAAGGCTTCCACTAGATGTCAACAGTCTTTAGAACCTTGTTTGATGCTTCTACTGTGAAGGAGGGGGGAATGAGGGCTCTTTGAGTCAGGGGTCTGGCAGAGTGCCATGAGCTAACCACGCTCGTTCACGTAAGAGTTAGCTTGCGTTCCATTGCATTTCTGAAGACAAAGGAATTCTTCGGTTGAAACATCATTGAAGATTTATGATAAAAACATCCTAAAGATTGATTCTATACATCGTTTGACATGTTTCTACGGACTGTAACGGAACTTTTGGACTTTGTCTGCTCGCGCCTCATGAATTTGGATTACTGGGCTAAATGACGTACTTTATCGAACAAATCAAACATTTATTGTGGAACTGGGATTCCTGGGAGTGCATTCTGATGAAGATCATCAAAGGTAAGTGAATATTTATAATGCTATTTCTGGCTTCTGTTGACTCCACAACATGGCGGATATCTGTATGGCTTGGTTTTGTGTCTGAGCGCTGTACTCAGATTATTGCATGGTTTGCTTTTTCCGTAAAGTTTTTTTGAAATCTGACACAGCGGTTGCATTAAGGAGAAGTAAATCTTTAATTCCATTTTCATCAACATTTATGATGACTATTTCTGTAAATTGATGTGGCTCTCTGCAAAATCACCGGATGTTTTGGAAGCAAAACATTACTGAACGTAATGCGCCAATGTAAACTGAGATGTTTGGATATAAATATGCACTTTATCGAACATACATGTATTGTGTAACATGAAGTCCTATGATTGTCATCTGATGAAGATCAAAGGTTAGGGATTAATTTTATCTCTATTTCTGCTTTTTGTGACTCCTCTCTTTGGCTGGAAAAATGGCTGTGTTTTTCTGTGAGTAGGTGCAGACCTAACATAATCGTTTGGTGTGCTTTCGTCGTAAAGCCTTTTTTGAAATCGGACACTGTGGTGAGAAACAACAAGTTTATCTTTAAAATGGTGTAAAATACTTGTATGGTTGAGGAATTTTAATTATGAGATTTGTTGTTTTGAATTCGGCGCCCTGCACTTTCACTGGCTGTTGTCATATCGATCCCGTTAACGTGATCTTAGCCGATATCAGCCATAAGAGGTTAACCTATACACCCCAACCCCACTCAACTGTCCTTCCCTTCCTTCCAAACTAATACCCCTGTGACTGTGACACCATCCACCCTGTCTCCCCACCCAGCTCATACCCCCGTGACTGGCTGCCCCACAAAGTCAGCTAATGCCCCCAGTCTGCCAAATCAGGGTCACCTCACCTCTCTTTACCCCCTGTTGTGACACTCTCACCAATGAATCCCCTCTCCCTCAAATATCATGCACCACATGCTACAACCCTGTAATAGTACAGGGCCACTCCTGTCTCAAACAAGCTGAACCCAGAAAGGGGCCAATGCTCCTAGCCTGGGTGCCAGTCTGTTTCTGCCTTAGTCAACTTGTCAACGTTTTATTTAGAAATGTGACAATTTGGCATGCTTGAATGCAAAACGGTCAGGTTCAGGCCTATGTTTGTATTTGTATTTATTATGGAGCACCATTAGCTGCTTCCAAAGCAGCAGCTATTCTTCCTGGGGTCCAGCAAAATTAAGGCAGTTTATACAATTATAAAAACATTACAACACATTCACAGATTTCACAACACATTGTGTCCCCTCAGGCCCCTACTGCATATCTACAGTACTACACCGTGTGTATGTATAGTGCGTATGTTATTATGTATGTTATCGTATGTGTGTATGCATGTGTCTGTGCCAATGTTTGTGTTGCATCACAGTCCCCACTATTTCATAAGGTGTTTTTTTAATCAAATTTTACTGCTTGCTTCAGTTACTTGATGTGGAATAGAGTTCCATGTAGCCATGGCTCTATGTAGTACTGTGTGCCTCCCATAGTCTGTTCTGGACTTGGGAACTGTGAAGAGACCTCGAGGCATGTCTTGTGGGGTATGCATGGGTGTCCGAGCTGTGTGCCAGTAGTTTAGACAGACAGCTCGGTGCATTCAACATGTCAATACCTCTCATAAATAAAAATAGTGATGAAGTCAATCTCTCCTCCACTTTCAGCCAGGAAAGATTGACATGCATATTATTAATATTAGCTCTCTGTGTACATCCAAGGGCCAGCCGTGCTGCCCTGTTCTGAGCCAATTGCAACTTTCCTAAGTCCTTTTTTGTGGCACCTGACCACATGACTAAACAGTAGTCATGGTGCAACAAAACTAGGGCCTGTAGGACCTGCCTTGTTGATAATGTTGTTAAGGCAGAGCATCGCTTTATTATGGATAGACTTCTCACCACCTTAGCTACTGTTGTATCAATATGTTTCGACCATGACAGTTTACAATCCAGGGTTACTCCAAGCAGTTTAGTTATCTCAACTTCCACATTATTTATTACACGATTTAGTTGAGGCTTAGGGTTTAGTGAGTGTTTTGTTCCAAATATAATGCTTTTAGTTTTAGAAATATTTAGCGTTAACTTATTCCTTGTAATGTAAAAAAGCAAGGGGCCTAAACAGCTACCATGGGGAATTCCTGATGCTAACTGGATTATATTTTAGAGGATTCCATTAAAGAACACCCTCTGTGTTCTGTTAGACAAGTAACTCTTTATCCACATTATTGTAGGGGGTGTAAAACCATAACACATACAGTTGAAGTCGGAAGTTTACATACACCTGAGCCAAATACATTTAAACTCCGTTTTCACAATTCCCGACAATTAATCCTAGTAAAAATTCCCTGTTTTAGGTCAGTTAGGATCATCACTTTATTTTAAGAATGTGAAATGTCAGAAAAACAGTAGAGAATGAATTATTTCAGCTTTTAGAATGAACTATTTCATCACATTCCCAGTGGTTCAGAAGTTTACATACACTCAATTAGTATTTGGTAGCATTGCCTTTAAATTGTTTAACTTGGTTTAACAATCGTTTAACAAATGTTTCAGGTAGCTTTCCACAATAAGTTGGGTGAATTTTGGCCCATTCCTCCTGACAGAGCTGCAGTAACTGAGTCAGGTTTGTAGGTCTCCTTGCTTGCACACGCTTTTTCAGTTCTGCCCACACATTTTCTATTGGATTGATGTCAGGGCTTTGTGATGGCCACTCCAAGATCTTGACTTTGTTGTCCTTAAGCCATTTTGCCACAACTTTGAAAGTATGCTTGGGGTCATTGTCCATTTGGAAGACACATTTGCTTTAACTTCCTGACTGATGTCTTGAGATGTTGCTTCAATATATCCACATCATTTTCCTCCCTCATGATGCCATCAATTTTGTGAAGTGCACCAGTCCCTCCTGCAGCAAAGCACCCCCACAACATGATGCTGCCACCCTGTTGCTTCACGGTTGGGATGGTGTTCTTCGGCTTGCAAGCCTCCCCCTTTTTCCTCCAAACATAACGATGGCCAAACAGTTCTATTTTTGTTTCATCAGACCAGAGGACATGTCTCCAAAAAGTACAATCTTTGTCCCCATGTGCAGTTGCAAACCATAGTCTGGGTTTTTTATGGCGGTTTTGGAGCAGTGGCTTTTTCCTCGCTGAGTGGCCTTTCAGGTTATGTCAATATAGGACTCGTTTTACTGTGGATATAGATACTTTTGTACCGGTTTCCTCCAGCATCTTCACAAGGTCCTTTGCTGTTGTACTGGGATTGATTTGCACTTTTCGCACCAAAGTACATTCATCTCTAGGAGACAGAACGCGTCTCCTTCCTGAGCGGTATGACGGCTGCATGGTCCGTGGTGTTTATACTTGCATACTATTGTTTGTACAGATGAACGTGGTACCTTCTGGCATTTGGAAATTGCTCCGAAGGATGAACCAGACATTGTGGAGGTCTACAACTTTCTTTTGATTTTCCCATGATGTCAAGCAAAGAGGCACTGAGTTTGAAGGTAGGCCTTGAAATACATCCACAGGTATACTTCCAATTGACTCAAATGATGTCAATTAGCTTATCAGAAGCTTCTAAAGTCATTACACCATTTTCTGGAATTTTCAAGCTGTTTAAAGGCACAGTCAACTTAGTGTATGTAAACGTCTGACCCACTGGAATTGTGATACAGTGAATTATAAGTGAAATAATCTGTCTGTAAACAATTGTTGGAAAAATTACTTGCGTTATGCACAAAGTAGATGTCCTAACCGACTTGCCAAAACTATAGTTTGTTAACAAGAAATGTGTGGATTGGTTGAAAAACAAGTTTTAATGACTCCAACCTAAGTGTATGTAAACTTCCGACTTCAAATATACGTTCTTCCAGCAGCAGACTATGATCGATAAGGCCAAAAGCCTCACTGAAGTCTAACAAAACAGCCCCCACAACCATTTTATCATCAATTTCTCTCAGCCAATCAAGTGCTGTGCTTGTTGAGTGTCCTTCCCTATAAGCATGCTGAAATTCTGTTGTCAATTTGTTTACTGTGAAATAGCATTGTATCTGGTCAAACACAATTTCTTCCAGAAGTTTACTAAGGGTTGGTAACAGGCTGATTGGTCGGCTACAGACACTACTGGCCTCCAAATGACTGGGCCTCTCCCTCCACAAAACTCAGTGGTCACCACCATTAGGCCTGCTGAGGCTGCTGCTGTCCTGCATAGGAATGTGTTATAGGCCCTGCATATAGATTACACCTTCAGAGCTGGCCTAATCCATGCCATGCACACAGAGACAGAGGCGTATACAAGCCAAACTCGCACACAGAGAGAATACCCGCAGACGAGCACACACACACACACACGCACAAAGACGCACACACAAAGATGCACACTTGCACACACACATACAGGAAAAGGAGTGTGCTCTGTGTCTCTTGTGTAGCAGTGACGAGTGACGACATCCGATTCATGTTTCATTACAGCATGAAACTGTCAATCATCATAATGAGGCAACTACACAGACTACAGACATGATAAGAAATGGATGTGTCACGCTCAGAGAAAAACAATAACTGAGGCCAAAAGTAATGTGGAGGTATCTCAGACATAATGCATCATTTGTGTCAACATGATGATAGATCAGTAGGCTATCTGTTTAATGTATGATGCATAATGAAACTTTCATTGATATTGCTGTTGAAGGATAACGATCTTGTGAATGATGAAAAGTCTTGACACCCCAGACAAGCTTGAAGGATGGGTTCTTTCCTGTCCCTGGTTGAGCCTGAATACTTGTCTTGCACTCTGACCCTTTGCTACTGTACCTGACGGCTGTACCAAAATATGTACAGCAGGCTTCCAAATCATGTAAAGTTCTGTGCACGAGATGCGGCAGGCCGGATGCGTGTACAGTGTCGCTCGAGGCAGTAGGCCTACACCTGGCTCGTTCCCAGGGTTGGGAGATGAGCGAGTGCTACTGTCCCTTTAAGGAACTCAGACTGTGTCCTACTAGCTCATAGAGATAAATAGAGATCTAATCTTTGTATCTGTGCCATTATGGCGGCTGTGGTGGCATGGGCAACACCATTGAGGCCATCTCCATTTTAAAAGAAGTCAATTTTCTTATTTTGTCTTTAAAAAAAGCATAAAGCTAATATTGGTGATTTACCACCACCTGCAGTGCTGGAGTCCTCAACCAAATCTTGTATCATTCATCTATTGTGACCACTAGATGACAGTGATATAGCTTAAAGCCATAATCAACCCAATTTGAAGAAGACAATGCTCTGATCATTTGCTGATCTCTCCCAACCCATAGGAATCCCCACCCAGTTCATGATGGAAACCCTCAATGGCAATGCCCATGCTAAAAGAGGTTATATCCATCTAGAGATCTCTATCCATCTCTATGTACTAGCTGCAGTTCCTGTGTTTCCTTCCTGCCTCACTAGCTCACAGCGCACTTTTAAAAAACCTGTACCCCAAACCTCGCACAGAGAGAGGGGATGAGAGAGACAGTTACCCGAGAAGGAATATATAGTTAACACGTTTCAGTTCCTTCCATTTGCATGCACGTTAAATTGTTAACGTTTACAGAGGAGAGAACAGTGTTTAAGAGACAGTGAGGGAGAGGCAACAGCACTGTCTGCGGTCGATTGTCGGAGCTATCGAACCTCTTTCTTTGCTGTGGAAGATGCGAGAGTTTGTGTTCTCGGAAGTAGCCTACGGCAACAGTCTCCTCCGTTGCGAAAATACTGAATCGTATGAGTCGATTCCTAGCTAAATCGAAGCTTGACACACAACTGGGAGTCGATGAATCGATTCGACTCTCCACCTCTAGCGCTCAGTAGCCTGCGTCAGTCACCTAGCTAGCTAACATGCTATTATTATCAGTACCGTTGCCTAGTAGTTGGTCAACTAGCTAGCCAACTGAATGTAACAGTCAAGCTTCTTACATATGCCTTCCCCTTTGTCAGACACTCTCCAATTGTCTTTAAATTGGCACATGTTAAACTGACAATGTAAACTCATTTAAATATCGGCCGATAGCAGTTTGCTGGACAGGGCAAAGTCAATAATGGTCAAGACTGACTTACTTTCTTGCTTCGAGTCTCCGTGTGCATCTCGGTAGCTAGGGTGCAGTGGGGGGGGGGGGTTGATCGGGTGGGGTGAATTTGAATAATAGTAATCTTTTTGGCAGTTTTCCACCTTTTGAATCAATTTGCTATTTGGGAGAAAGTTGTATTGTTTGCCTCTTCGGATATTCTTTTAGATCATATCCACGGCGTCGACTATTCCTCTTTCTTCACCAGTAAAGTCTCTCTCTCTCTCGGTGTGTTGTTGCCGTGTACAGGGTTGGGCGCTCTCTCTTCGTTTCTCCTCCGCCTCTCCCTGCTTGTGACCCCACCCTGCGTCTCCACCCCTCAACCCTGTCAATCAGAAACTGAGCAGCCAGCCACAGACCAGACCTACCCGAGCTTGCAGCAACGCCAAACTATCCCCCAAAACCACACACTAAATGTGCATGCATTTCGCCGTCATAGCTTCTGTAAAGGCACACACACATCCATGTCAACCTAATGATGTAAAGTAAGTTGTAGTGGATGTCTATGAGGCAAATTGATATGTCACAGCTGAATATTGCAACTAACTTGGAACATGTATTCAATGCAATTCAAGAAAGACCGGTCCCAAAAGACATTAATGTGTTATTACATTCGGAATATTCTGTTTATGCTGGTGTAAGGGGAGGGTAGGATGGCTTTCGACCACACCCTCTGTCATGACGTAGCAAGGGTGTGGTGTCTGTCATGACGTCTAGAGGGTGTGGTTCCTAAAAAATATTTTTTGGAAGGGATAGCGTAGGTGCCCAAATTACTACTGTACATTTATGATCAGTACAGTGACAATATTATCTATAGTAGAAGATATTGACGAGTATGAAAACATGTTAAAAAAAAATACATATTTTCCTAAAAAATATATAAATTCTGGGAGCTCTTTCACAACTCTAGAAAATGTATTAAAAAGGTGTCCTCCAATATTATATAGCCTATTCATCTTCTACTTTATAGGTATCCATAAGATGAATAAGGAAAATTTGACATTAAGGTGAATTATCACTTCACAACTATCAACGAGCATTTCACTACATCCCCAATAAATCTGCTAAATTTGCGTATGTGACCAGTACAATTTGATTTGATCTGAGTGTTGATCCAACAGAGATGTTTCAACCACATAGTCTATGGTTTCAGCTAAACAGCTAAATGCTATTACAATTTTATTACTATTAATGCTGACAATACATAACTGATCCAAGGTTTTTCCTTTTAGTGCAACAAATTGAAACATTTCAGGATCTGGCTCAACCTACCTTTGTAGACTTTCTACACTAAACCTAAGGCACAGCTATGTGGGAATGGCTTCTGTCCTCAAATGCTCTTCCATTAACTCCTTTAAAAGGCTATTATTATAGATTAAACAATCATTCCCTCTGGGAGTCTGTGAAATTGAGCTAGCACAATTTCACTACATTTCCCAAAATCCCGCGCTGCGTCCCAAACTCCTCCTACAGGAGAACAAAACGGAAACATGCGACGGTAAACAACATTCTCTGCTAACAAGCTCACATTACATTGATTTACTACGGTTTTATTGCCCTCATTTTGCTGTATAATATGCATGCATATATGAAGTGTTTATATAATCGTGTTGCCAAAAGCTGTCTGTCACCTGCATTACTAACATTGTGTAGATGGAATGCGATGCACTAACGTTAGCTAGCCAACGTCAGCTACTCCAGTGATAGCTGCACCGTTAAAATCGGTTGCTAAAATCAGTTGTATATTTAATGAAAATGTATAGAGTAATGTGTATGACACCAACGCATATACTGTGTGTGTGTGTGTGTGTGTGTGTGTGTGTGTGTGTGTGTGTGTGTGTGTGTGTGTGTGTGTGTGTGTGTGTGTGTGTGTGTGTGTGCGCGTGTGTTTTACAGTAAGACCTGTCATTTGTGTGAGGAACGGGACAGAGACCGCGCCACAGTCTCCTCCTACACAGCAGCTGGACACGGACTTCAACATAGACAGGTGAGCCTCCACACACACACACACACACACACACACACACACACACACACACACACACACACACACACACACACACACACACACACACACACACACACACACACACACACACAATAGCATCAACCACACAGTTTACATACAATAGCCTACACTCCTACTAAATAATAATAATTTGATTTGGATTTCTATAGCGCTTTTTTTTTTTTTTTACCAACTTAAAGCTCAAAGTGCTTTACATAGTAAGGGAGAAACTCACCTCATCCAACTGTTTATTTTCTTCTACAGCATTACAATAGCAAGTTGCAACAGCCCCACTATTTACATATTCTTATATGTCTGAACTGACCTCAGGGGAGGGTCTACATTCTGCTGTGCATTCCAGTACAGGTTCACCTAAGGACAGCCAGCCAGCCAATGATTTGTCAACGTCTAGACACATGAACTCGTCAATTTACCTTAACCCAAGCCGTTAATTAAGCAATGTCTAAAAGTCAGAGAATAAGACAAGAATTCCTCAACTCTCGTGTTTTACCTGATTGACTCTTGAGTTTTACCTGAAATGATCTAGGCATAATAACTAAATTATTAAGTATTACTGCTAAATGTCATTATGTACTTTCAGACCACATTCAGAGAGACTAGACTTTTAGACCTCTCGTGTGTTGTCCCAGATGTGTTGCCAAGAGGAAGTGTTTTGCACCTGTGGCGCTGTACAAGCCTTTGGGGAGCAGGCTACCTGGGTGAGGAGTATATCCCAGTTCCAGGCTCACCAGAACGGGGGGAGGGAGCTGGCCAGTCTTAGGGAGTTGGGGCTCTCAGACCTGGAGATAGAACTGTGGTTCCCCAGAGACCAGCCTTAAAACACTGAGAAGGTGAATGTTATTTATTTATATCATTTATGCCATTTACTACCAGGGGACAGTACATTTGGACAGCCGCATAGAAGGAAGAATAGGTAAAAATAGTGAAGAGAAGGTGATTGTTGCTTCCCAGACAGTGGGCAAAGTGGTTGAAATGATGTCTCTACAACCAGGTTGTAATAATGTCCTTTTAACCAGTTTTGCACCACTGTTTTTGCCAGCTGCTGGATGTAACGACGAGATGTTTAATGTATAGAGACAATGTGTGTGGTTGTGGTTATCAATTACACCTCCTGAGAAGGAATACAGAGCCTGTATTTAAACCCAACATTGTCAAAATGTTAGTGATATTGACTGATCAACTATGGGTGTGTTGTCAGACATGAAAAATATCCTGGTGATGTGGCCTGATATTGATTATTTGACTCAGGCATCCATCCAAACTGGAAGAGATCAGGGTGTAACTTTCCTCAACTCTATTTACTTCAATACTCACTGATAAAAGGATGCTATTATTATTCCAGCTGTATTACCGGTTGGACTCATTGAACAACATGGTCAAGTAGGCAGCTGTGTTGTGTGTGTGCTTCAGGCAGCCACGTTGTGTGTTCTGCCCTACAGGGTCATGGGGTGGGTGTGTGTGCCCCCGGGGTGCGGCAGCAGCGTCTGCAGGTGATCCAGGACAAGATGGCGGCTCGGGCAGAGCTCATGTCAATCCACATTGCTTCTCAGCCAGCCGACCCCTGTCCCGCAGAGAGATGGAGGTCGAGAAGGCCCTGTTCCATGGTAATGACCACCAGGGCTTCCTCACTGCACTCTATCACCAAGGTGGGATGATGTTATATATGCTAAGTGTCTGGTCGTTCACACTGCAACTCCCATAGACCAAGAGGTTAGAAAGGAGTTAGAACGAAAAGGAGTTATGGAGGCGTTTGAACAAGTCCTATGTGTGTTGGAAGTGTCTTTGAAATTCCTTGAAAAGACACGATAGGAGTTGGGTGCTGGGCTTGAGCCGGAAAATATAATGACAATATTTTCTTATCTAAATGTTTTATTTTTAATGACCTTGGCATCACTGTGTTTTTTGTGTGTGTATTTTGTGTATATGTTGAATGTTTTGTGTTGTTGGTGGCTGTCATCTATTGAAAATATAAAGTCAAATGTTTCAAAGAAATAAAGGAATTCAGCTGTCCATCATCCTGTTAGTCATTTGCCATATTGAAATCTGACAGTAAGCAATTACCCTGTATTGATGTGTAATATTGTTATTATTGTTGCAATATTTTTAGTTTTTAAATTACCCTGTAACTACCTAGTAAGTAGGCTACAAACTGTCATGGAGTACTAACACTTACCTGCTCACGTTTTTATGATTTTCCCTTAGAGGAAGATACCCTGGCTGACCAGCAGGGGGCATCCTCCTCAGACCTGGACTCTGTACAGCAGGGGTGCCCAGACTTTAGTTACATAGGATCTACTTTTTCCACCCTGCTTCCTAACGCGGTCTACCTTATTGATTGGATGGTTTGCACTGAATGCTATCAGCTAGCTTAGCATGGTCTGGGTTGTAGCTACTGATTGCTAGCCTCAAGCAGGTGTCCAGGTGATCATCTGTTAGAGTGGACCGCTACTTTGACTTGATGATCTTCATGTCTTAAAATGCTGACTCGCAAAGGTAGATAGATCCAAAAAATGCTGTCAAGTACATGGCAACTTTTTGTACATGTTTGGATATTTTTCCTCCACGATAAGGTTCCAAAAGTGTTCCCCCAATGCCCTCGATTTGATATAGAGGTCGCTTTGCAGAGTCAAAATTTCACTCTTGACGGCTGATGTCTCCATGTGAAACAATGATGCAATTTAATCAACATCAACTTCCACACCAAACAGAAAGCACATAAATGTTGCCACAGGTTCCAGGATCGCAAAGTCTTGAAAGCGTCGGTCAAAGTCTCGACCAGTCACAAAGTGCAGATGCCTTTCCCTGACTCGAGTTGACATATTGACATATTTTTGAAATTCCGCAGTTCATGTCGCTGCAAGTGTGAGGACAGCAATTTGAATGTTTGCTTAAAAGCTGTCACATAGCTAATCATATCAACAATATTTTTGTATTTTCCTTGCAGCTTTAAATTTAGTTCATTCAGCCGAAAAGTTACATCGGTCAAAAAAGATAAATCTAACAGCCACACTTTATCTTCCAACTGCTCATATTCGGCATCTTATGAGGCCAGAAACTCCTTGATTTCAAATAACAGATCCCTAAATCTCTGCAGGAATGTACCTCTACTAAGCCACCTTACATCCGTGTGTTGCAAGAGGTCTGTGTTCAGCTTCACTTTCTTCCAGTTGAGACCTGAAGAGATCTGCAGACTTCTGGCCTGAATCAAATTCACGATTTTGAGCGCGATATCCATGACATCGTTCATATTCAGCATTTTACAACACAAGGCTTGTTGATGGATTATGAAGTGATAATTGAGGAAGTCTGGAAAGTCATCACTTTTGCAAAGGGCAATAAACCCATTGATGCAGCCAGTCATGGCTGATGCTCCATCTGTAGTTTGTAAATGGGTAACTGATTGCTATTAAAAAAGTCCTTGAATGCCACAAAAATGTCCTCCCCTCGAGTTTTTCCTTTCAGCGATATGATTGTGAGCAGTTCCTTTTTGGCAGTCATATCTTCAAACACCATTCTGATGAAAATGCACAACTGAGATGTGTTGATCACGTCTGTCGACTCGTCAAATTGAAGTGAAAAGAACATTTATACTCATTTATGTCTTTTTTAAGATGCTCCCTCAAATCCTCACCCATCATTTCACAGTATTTCTGGATAGGTGAACATCCTTAATAGTGGAAATGATTTCTGATTTATTTTTGAACACATCAAACAATGAGTCTGTTGCCTCTAAAAAGGCCTCTTTTACTATTTCTCCATCCTGGAACGGTTTCGTGTGCTTTGCTAGTATGCAACTCACCCGGGATTATGAAATCGTGGCTGCCTTTGATTTTGAGCTGGGCCTTGTAAAGATCGATTGTTGGGCAGCTAGTTGAGACTTCAACTCTTACTTTTCTCTTACGTAGTTCACTTTTAGCTGGAAAGTCACTTTCATATTTCTTGTGAACAGTTTTGAAATGCCTCTCGACATTTCCCTTCTTATCAAGAGCTACGTTTGAATGGGAAATCAGTCACACACATTTTGAATATGTTGTGGTGAAAAAAATTTCTCACTGTGAAAGTAGTTGTTGGTCTCTCGCTGCTTGGTCCAGCACTCATATTAAAAATGTAACTGCAACTTCATAGGAGAAAAGTAGTAAAAAAAAACAACTACCATTGGAACAACAAAAAATATTGTGTTTCAGGTCTGGCAAGCATGGAAATGTAAATGTACTAACTGCAGACGGTTGCTATGGTAGCGACAGTTTGGAAAACAAATGTAGCCACTATAGTGACGGGGTTGGTCCAATTTTATGTCAATCAAGCAGTTTTTAAATATTGCAGTAATATTTGAGAAAGAAGCTAACCTGTAAGCAAAGCATACTGTGCTTCAGAACTGTGGACTTCATAAATTTTTAAGCAGACTCGATGGTAACGCTGTGAATTGCCAAAATATATATTTTTAGTGCATACATTTTGAAAACTTTTATGTGGTCTACTAGAAAGAAGTTTGCGGTCGACCGTGACCGACGTCCTGGATACCAATGCTATACAGAGATGGCCCTAGTGATGGGAGAAAACGGACTGTATCAGAGAATTCTGAACTGAAAACCACAGGTGACTCATCTCTACCTCAGCCCAGACCTTAAACTGAGTTTGACCAATCACATAGCTCATGGAAAAGCACTGACCAATCAAAAGTCCAGCCTGACTGTAAATCTGTCATTGATCAAATCACATTTTTATTTGTGTAGACTAAAAGTGAAATGCTTATTTATGGGTCAATTTCCAACAATGCAGAGTTAAATATAAGATTTAAAATTTAAAAAATAGTGATACGTGGAATAAATAAACAGTGGCTATATACAGGGAGTACCGGTACTGAGTTGATGTGCAGGGGTACGAGGTAATTGAGGTAGCTACAGTTGAAGTCGGAAATTTACATACACCTGAGCCAAAAACATTTAAACTCAGTTTTTCACAATTCCTGACATTTAATCCTAGTAAAAATTCCCTGTCTTAGGTCAGTTAGGATCACCACTTTATTTTAAGAATGTAAAATGTCAGAATAATAGTAGAGAGAATGATTTATTTCAGATTTTATTTCTTTCATCACATTCCCAGTGGGTGAGAAGTTTACATACACTCAATTAGTATTTGGTAGCATTGCCTTTAAATTGTTTAATTTTGGTCAAACCCTTCGGGTAGCCTTCCACAAGCTTCCCACAATAAGTTGGGTGAATTTTGGCCCATTCCTCCTGACAGAGCTGGTGTAACTGAGACAGGTTTGTAGGCCTCCTTGCTCGCACACGCTTTTTCAGTTCTGCCCACAAATCTTCTATAGGATTGAGGTCAGGGCTTTGTTATGGCCACTCCAATACCATGACTTTGTTGTCCTTAAGCCATTTTGCCACAACTTTGGAAGTATGCTTTGGGTCATTGCCTATTTAGAAGACCCATTTGCAACCAAGCTTCAAATTCCTGACTGATGTCTTGAGATGTTGTTTCAATATATCCACATAATTCTCCCTCATGATGCCATCTATTTTGTGAAGTGCACCAGTCCCTCCTGCAGCAAAGCACCCCCACAACATGATGCTGCCACCCCCGTGCTTCACGGTTAGGATGGTGTTCTTCGGCTTGCAAGCCTCCCCCTGTTTCCTCCAAACATACCGATGGTCATTATGGCCAAACATTCTATTTTTGTTTCATCAGACCAGAGGACATGTCTCCAAAAAGTACAATCTTTGTCACCATGTGCAGTTGCAAACCATAGTCTGGGTTTTTTATGGCGGTTTTGGAGCAGTGGCTTTTTCCTCGCTGAGTGGCCTTTGTGAGGTTATGTCGATATAGCACTCGTTTTACTGTGGATATAGATACTTTTTTACCTGTTTCCTCCAGCATCTTCACAAGGTCCTCTGCTGTTGTTCTGGGATTGATTTGCACTTTTCGCACCTAAGTACGTGCATCTCTAGGAGACAACGCGTCTCCTTCCTGTGCGGTATGATGACTGTGTGGTCCCATGGTGTTTATACTTGCGTACTATTGTTTGTACAGATGAACGTGGTACCTTCAGGCGTTTGTAAATTGCTCCCAAGGATGAACCAGACTTGTGGAGGTTTACCATTTTTTTCAGAGGTCTTGGCTGATTTCTTTTGATTTCCCCATGATGTCAAGCAAAGAGGCACTGCGTTTGAAGGTAGGCCTTAAAATACATCCACAGGTACACCTCCAATTGACTCAAATTATGTCAATTAGCCTATCCGAAGCTTCTAAAGCCATGACATCATTTTCTGGAATTTTCCAAGCTGTTTAAAGGCACAGTCAACTTTGTATGTAAACGTCTGACCCACTGGAATTGTGATACAGTGAATTATAAGTAAAATAATCTGTCTGTAAACAATTGTTGGAAAAATTACTTGTGTCATGCACAAAGTAGATGTCCTAACCGACTTGCCAAAACTATAGTTTGTTATTAAATTTGTGGAGTTGTTGAAAAACAAGTTTAATGACTCCAACCTAAGTGTATGTAAACGTCTGACTTCAACTGTATACAGTGGGGCAAAAAAAGTATTTAGTCAGCCACCAATTGTGCAAGTTCTCCCACTTAAAATGATGAGAGAGGCCTGTAATTTTCATCATAGGTACACTTCAACTATGACAGACAAAATGAGAAAAAGAAATCCAGAAAATCACATTGTAGGATTTTTAATTCATTCATTTGCAAATTATGGTGGAAAATAAGTATTTGGCCACCTACAAACAAGCAAGATTTCTGGCTCTCACAGACCTGTAACTTCTT
This sequence comes from Salvelinus fontinalis, assembly GCF_029448725.1. Taxonomy (NCBI): domain Eukaryota; kingdom Metazoa; phylum Chordata; class Actinopteri; order Salmoniformes; family Salmonidae; genus Salvelinus; species Salvelinus fontinalis. The sequence goes on from NC_074677.1 coordinate 44,820,906, forward strand.
CTTTAGGAGGCTCCTCTGTCCTCCACTCGTTACCTGTATTAATGGCACCTGTTTGAACTTGTTATCAGTATAAAAGACACCTGTCCACAACCTCAAACAGTCACACTCCAAACTCCACTATGGCCAAGACCAAAGAGCTGTCAAATGACACCAGAAACAAAATTGTAGACCTGCACCAGGCTGGGAAGACTGAATCTGCAATAGGTAAGCAGCTTGGTTTGAAGAAATCAACTGTGGGAGCAATTATTAGGAAATGGAAGACATACAAGACCACTGATAATCTCCCGTGATCTGGGGCTCCGCGCAAGATCTCGCCCCGTGGGGTCAAAATCATCACAAGAACGGTGAGCAAAAATCCCAGAACCACACGGGGGGACATAGTGAATGACCTGCAGAGAGCTGGGACCAAAGTAACAAAGCCTACCATCAGTAACACACTACGCCGCCAGGGACTCAAATCCTGCAGTGCGAGACGTGTCCCCCTGCTTAAGCCAGTACATGTCCAGGCCCGTCTGAAGTTTGCTAGAGAGCATTTGGATGATCCAGAAGAAGATTGGGAGAATGTCATATGGTCAGATGAAACCAAAATATAACTTTTTGGTAAAAACTCAACTTGCCGTGTTTGGAGGACAAAGAATGCTGAGTTGCATCCAAAGAACACCATACCTACTGTGAAGCATGGGGGTGGAAACATCATGCTTTGGGGCTGTTTTTCTGCAAAGGGACCAGGACGACTGATCCCTGTAAAGGAAAGAATGAATGGGGCCATGTATCGTGAGATTTTGAGTAAAAACCTTCCATCAGCAAGGGCATTGAAGATGAAATGTGGCTGGGTCTTTCAGCATGACAATGATCCCAAACACACCGCCCGGGCAACGAAGGAGTGGCTTCGTAAGAAGCATTTCAAGGTCCTGGAGTGGGCTAGCCAGTCTCCAGATCTCAACCCCATAGAAGATCTTTGGAGGGAGTTGAAAGTCCGTGTTGCCCAGCAACAGCCCCAAAACATCACTGCTCTAGAGGAGATCTGCATGGAGGAATGGGCCAAAATACCAGCAACAGTGTGTGAAAACCTTGTGAAGACTTACAGAAAACATTTGACCTCTGTCATTGCCAACAAAGGGTATATAACGAAGTATTGAGATAAACTTTTGTTATTGACCAAATACTTATTTTCCACCATAATTTGCAAATAAATTCATTAAAAATCCTACAATGTGATTTTCTGGATTTCTTTTTCTCATTTTGTCTGTCATAGTTGAAGTGTACCTATGATGAAAATTACAGGCCTCTCTCATCTTTTTAAGTGGGAGAACTTGCACAATTGGTGGCTGACTAAATACTTTTTTGCCACACTATATATATACAAATGTTTGATGATTCGTTGGAGGGCATAGCAGGATTGAGAGGCCAGATCAAGGACTCTGACCAATCAGCCACAATCACAGGCTCAGGACAGAGCGGGACTCAAGCGATTGGCAGCTCCAAAGAGCATCAACGTGAGTCAGTAAATCAGTAGCCTGTGTGGTGCGGCGAAGGCAGGGTCCGGAGATAGGTAGAGGATTTTTATTTTTATTTATTATAGATCCCCACTACTCTTCCTGGGACAGGAACATTTAAGACAGTTTATACAATTTTAAAAACATTACAACTGTCACGCCCTGACCTTAGTATTCTTTGTTTTCTTTATTATTTTGGTTAGGTCAGGGTGTGACATGGGTGATTTATATGTTTTTGGCCTGTCTAGGGTTTTTGTATGTTTATGGGGTTTGTTACCAGTCTAGGGGTTTTGTATGTCTATGGTTGCCTAGATTGGTCCTCAATTAGAGGCAGCTGTTTAACGTTGTCTCTGATTGGGAACCATATTTAGGTAGCCATATTCCTTGAGTATTTCGTTGGTGATTATCCATGTCTATGTTTAGTTGCTTGTGTCAGCGCTATGATTATATAACTTTACGTTCGTTTTGTATAGTTCTTTCAGTTTTCTTTCTTTATTAAAAGAAGATGCATTCAAATCACGCTGCGCTTTGGTCTCATCGCTATAACGAACGTGACAACAACACATTCGTGCATTCATAATGTCAATACCTCTCACAAATACAAGTAGTGATGAAGTCAATCTCTCCTCCACTTTGAGCCAGGAGAGATTGACATGCATATTACTGATGTGAGCTGTCTGTGTACATCCAAGGCCAGCGTGCTGTCCTGTTCTTAGCCAATTGCAATTTTCCTGGGTCCCTTTTTGTGGCACCTGACCACACCACTAAACAGTAGTCCAGGTGCGACAAAACTAGGGCCTGTAGGACCTGTCTTGTTGATAGTGCTGTTAAGAAGGTAGAGCAGCACTTTATTATGGACAGACTTCTCCCCACCTTAGCTACTGTTGTATCAATATGTTTTGACCATGGACAGTTTACAATCCAGGGTTACTCCAAGCAGTTTAGTCACCTCAACTTGCTCAATTTCCACATTATTTATTACAAGATTTAGTTTAGGTTTAGGGTTTAGTGAATGATTTGTCCCATATACAATGCTTTTAGTTTTAGAAATATTTAGACCCAACTTGCCACCCACTCTGAAACTAACTTCAACTCTTTGTTAAGTGAAGCAGTCATATCAGTCGCTGTAGTAGCTGACGTGTATAAATCATATCAAATTTGCGCCGAATAAAACAGATGTAGACCTTAGTGAAATGCTTACTTACGAGCCCCTAACCAACAGCGCAGATTAAGAAAATACGGATAAGAATAAGAAATAAAAGTTACAAGTAATTAAAGAGCAGCAGTAAAATAACAATAGCGAGACTATATACAGGGGTGTACCGGTACAGAGTCTATTTGCGGGAGCACCGGTTATTTGAGGTAATATGTACATGTAGGTAGAGTTATTAAAGTGACTATGCATAGATGATAACAACAGAGAGTAGCAGCGGCGTAAAAGAGGGGGGAAATGCAAATAGTCTGTGTAGCCATTTGATTAGATGTTCAGGAGTCTTATGGCTTGGGGGTAGAAGCTGTTTAGATGCCTCTTGGGCCTAGACTTGGCGCTCCGGTACCGCTTGTCGTGCGGTAGCAGAGAGAACAATCTATGACTAGGGTGGCTGGCTTCTTTGACCATTTTTTGGGCCTTCCTCTGACACCGCCTGGTGTAGAGGTCCTGGATGGCAGGCAGCTTAGCCCCAGTGATGTACTGGGCCGTATGCACTACCCTCTGTAGTGCCTTGCGGTCAGAGGCCAAGCAGTTGCCGTACCAGACAGTGATGCAACCAGTCAGGATGCTCTCGATGGTGCAGCTGTAGAACCTTTTGAGGATCTGAGGACCCATGCCAAATCTTTTCAGTCTCCTGAGGGGGAATAGGTTTTGTTGTGCTCTCTTTATGACTGTCTTGGTGTGCTTGGACCATGTTAGTTTGTTGGTAATGTGGACACCAAGGAACTTGAAGCTCTCAACCTGCTCCACTGCAGCCCCGTTGATGAGAATGGGGGCGTGCTCGGTCCTCATTTTCCTGTAGTCCATAATCATCTCCTAGTATTGTGGATGACTCCTAGTGTTGAGTCGTCCACATACATAGACACACTGGCTTTACTCAGTAAAATAGCGTTGTTTCTGGTCAAACACAATTTTTTGCAAAAGTTTACTAAGGGTTGGTAACAGGCTGAGCCAGTGTAGGGGGCTTTACTATTCTTAGATAGCGGAATTACTTTTGTTTCCCTCCGGGCTTGGGGGCACACACTTTCAAGTAGTAGGCTTAAATTGGAAATATGGCAAATAGGAGTGGCAATATTGTCCGCTATTATCCTCAGTCATTTTCCATACAAGTTGTCTGAGCCCGGTGGCTTGTCATTGTTGATAGACAACAATCATTTTTTCACCTCTTCCACACTCACTTTACAGAATTCTTTCATAATTTGGTCAGATATACTTGTCAGTGTTTGTTGCTGGCATGTCATACCTAAATTTGCTAATCTTGCCAATGAAAATATAATTAAAGTAGTTGGCAATATCTGTGGGTTTTGTGATGAATGAGCCATCTGATTCAATGAATTTCCCCAAAATGTCATTGAAGGTGCTCCAAAGCTTTTTTACTATCATTCTTTGTCATTTATCTTTGTTTCATCCTTCTGCCTCATCCGTCTCAACCAGCTTAGTGGTCAGAGCATTTGGCCAGTAACCGAAAGGTTGCTGGATCGAATCTCCAAGCTGACAAGGTAAAAATCTGTCTTTCTGTCCCTGAGCAAGGCAGTTAATCCACTGTTCCCCGAGCGCCGAAGACGTGGATGTCGATTTAAGGAAGCCTTCCCCCGCACCTCTCTGATTCAGAGGGGTTGGGTTGAATGTGGAAGACACATTTCAGTTGAAGACATTCAGTTGTACAACTGACTAGGTCTCCCACTTTCCATAAAAATCCACAGGGATGTAACAGTTTTTATAGTCATTTCATTAATAGGTGCATGCTTATTAGTAACTGAGATAAGTAATTTCATAAATGTGTCAAGTGAAGCGTCTGGTTGCTCCTCATTACGCACCACGGACCTACAAATATTATTTACATCAAGAACATAGGAATCACTACAAAACGTCTTGAATGACCTCTAATACACTATATTAGGCCCAGCCTTTGGAACTTTGGTTTTCCTAGATATGGCTACTATATTGTGATCACTACATCCGATGGATTTGGATACTGCTTTAAAGCGCATTTCTGCAGCATTTAGTAAAGATGTGATCAATACATGTTGATGATTTCATTCCTGTGCTGTTTGTAACTACCTTGGTAGGTTGACTGATAACCTGAACCAGGTTGCAGGCACTGGTTACAGTTTGAAACTTTTTCTTGAGTGGGCAGCTTGATGAGAGCCAGTCAATATTTAAATCACCCAGAAAATATACCTCTCTGTTGCTATCACATACATTATCAAGCATTTCACACATATTATCCAGATACTGACTGTTAGCACTTGGTGGTCTATAGCAGCTTCCCACCAGAATGGGCTTTAGTTGAGGCAGATGAACCTGTAGCCATATTACTTCAACAGGATTTAACATTATCCAGATACTGACTTATCACTTGATGGTCTATAGCAGCTTCCCACCAGAATGGGCTTTAGGTGAGGCAGATGAACCTGTAGCCATATTACTTCAACAGGATTTAACATTATCCAGATACTGACTTATCACTTGATGGTCTATAGCAGCTTCCCACCAGAATGGGCTTTAGGTGAGGCAGATGAACCTGAATATTACTTCAACAGTATTTAACATGAGCTCTTCTCTAAGCTTTACAGGAATGTGGTTCTGAATATAAACAGCAACACCTCCACCATTGACATGTCTGTCTTATCTGTAAATGTTATAACATTGTATTACTACCACTGTATCATCAAAGGTATTGTCTAGGTGAGTTTCAGAGATAGACAGATTATGAATATAATCTGCTACTAGCAAATTATTCATTTCATGAACCTTGTTTCTTAAGCTACATATGTTAACGTGGGCTACTTTTATTCTGGGATGCTTGATTGTTTTCATTGCTTTACTGGGAAGCGTAGCAGAGGTAGATATTCTCATGTTATTTTTGTTAGTGCAGGGTGAGCTGCACACAGTGGACTTCCTGCTAGGGCACACCGCCTCAATGCTAACAGTATAGTAAATCTGGTTCATAGGCACATGATTACTGCATACAATATTTTTATATTTAACCTTTATTTAACTAGGCAAGTCAGTTAAGAACAAATTCTTATTTACAATGACGGCCTACCCCAGTCAAACACGGATGGCGCTCGGCCAATTGTGCGCCGCCCTATGGGACTCCCAATCACGGCCGGATGTGATGCAGCCTGGATTCTACAATAGCTGTAGGATCTGCAGGGGCAGTTAGAGGGACATAAATTAGGTTACTTGCATTGTGTCTACCAACGCCCCTGGTATAATGTACATTTGCTAAAGCATTATGATAATTCAGCGTCACAAGGGTAGGGATTAAATGAGCTGGGCTTGGGTCATTGATAAGTCATTGTCTCAACAAAGCCTTATAATGCTGTACCCAAATGAATTTTACGTGTCTGATATATCAGCCTGGTCTCATAGACTAGACGTAACATAGTAAATGTAAACCCAGGACACTCAAATGAGTGTGATATGTTACGTTTGGTACGGTTACATAAGACAGATGGTTACTTAAAGCAAAAACGAAAGGAGGGTGGCAGATCAGGGTGGGCGTATACCATGAACGTCTGGCAACCCAAAGGTTGCGAGTTTGAATCTCATCACGGACAGCTTTAGCATATTAGCTAATTAGCCATTTTTCAACTACTTACAAATTATTTAGCTACTTTGCAACTGCTTAGCATGTTAGCTAACCCTTCCCCTAACCTTAACCCTTTAACCTAACTCATAAACTTAACCCTAACCCAGCTAACATTAGCCATGTTATGTCATATCTCATAGTGGTATAACCATAGAATTAGGAATTAGAATGCTTATTTAATAGTAATAATAATGAACGAAATAGTCATTTAATAGGTTCTCTATGGGGTATAAAATATTGAAACATCCCAGAGAGTCCTGGGGATAGTGAATGGGTACTGGTTGCTATGGACATCTCTGGTGATTGAGTTTGGCCAAGAGCGGCGACTGAGCATCAACCGAAAAGGGAGGAGGAGAAAAAGAGGATGTAGTGATCTCTGACCCCAGTACTATAGACTACAGCCTCAACAAGGGCTGAGTCGTTAATAAGAGACAGTCAACTGATGTTGTCAAAGGAGGAGAGTGTTAGGTACTCCGCAGCTCAATGACTGAGGTTTGTCATTTCTGGCCATTGTGCAATTTGTTGTATGAAGATCAATAAAAAACAAATGTGGATTTATTTGTGTTTTTGTCCTGGATGTTTGTGGTTTTTATGTGTGATCGCTTTGGCTGTGTTTGAAATGGGAGTTATATAAACCCAACGTGAGTTCTCTTTCACTATTGGTCGGGTTTCATTCTGAGTGGGTGTCATTCCTCTGGTGGGTCACCAGATGTTCCTATACCCCACTGCTCATTCTGAGTGAGTGTCATTCCTCTGGTGGGTCACTAGATGTCCCTGTACCTCTTTGCTCATTATGAGTGGTTTTGGCTTGCACTCACTTTCCTCTTTGCCATAATCTGCCTTTGGAACCTGTTTTGGAACTGCAGAGGGCAGAGTAGCCACTTGAGAGAGTTGTAGAGGCGATCTTTCCATGGTATTCTTCTCTCCACAGAGCAAGGAACCGTTTTATTCTCATGTTGAAATGATAATGGTCAGATAAGGTACAAATATGACTAGTAGTCCTGACTGGTAGGCCATTTTTAAAACTCAGTGAAAAGATAAGCTTGGTGTTCCACCCCGGGATTTAAGTGAAGTTTGTACACAAAATGTTTACGTGGGATGATCAACTACCAGTCCCAGGGACACAGTTTGAATGGAGCGGGAATAAACTGAAATACATACTGTATGGAGAGAATGTGTGTTAGGTTGTGTTTGTTTTTCCCACCAGCAGAAGTGTGTGTTAAACCGTGCACAATACTGCTCGATCAAGGTTAAAGTCCAGGGTTGGGAGTTTACAGCAGTCTTTTTAGAGGTCGTTTTAGGGGTCATTAAACCCCACATACAGTTACGTTGTTTTCCCACCAATACAAGGAAACAGCGGTCTTGTCTGTCTACCTGTGGACAACAGCCAAAGTGACCTGTTTTCAAATCATCTGTCAAATCACAACCTCCCCAAGTACCTCACTCCTGTCACCAACACCGAAACTAACTACCTATCGATGAGAGGGGAGTTTGTCTTTGTTGCTTGTTTTTGGGTTTATTTGCGCCCATCTTTCCTTCTTGTTTGTCTTTCGTCATCGTTCATGGCTCATCTGTTTTGGAATGGGATGGGACATAAGGTTCCCTCTACAACAGAGATGCAGTAGATAACATTAAGGTTGATAAGCCGTCCGGGGGCTTCATCTGTAATAAACTGAAAATGACTGACGGTTCTAATGAAGATCAAAATATATTTTATTTAGTTAAATCACTTGCTTTTTTCTTTACTATTTTGACTGCAAAATATCTTTGGAAAATAGAAGTTCTGTTGAGAAAGTGTTGCAATTATTTGTAAACAGGTCTTAATATGAAAAAACTTTTAAAAGAACAAAACAATCAGTAGTGTTAAAGCACATGAAACATTCTGCAAAACAGAAGAAAGCATTTCAACTTTCACATGAATGATTATCAATCAAAAGGAACATGTAGAGGAGATTAGCTAACATAGTAATTGATAATGAACATTTGTCAATTATTTTAATTCACAAGAGTCTAGGGGGGGGGGGTTCTACTAAGCTAACAAATGGAATTGCTTTAAGATGGTCATACCATGGATCATTTAGCTATTTGATTTTGAATTCTAGGTATAATAACATATTTATTTTATATATTTTTTTATGAAACATTAAATTTGGCTTTGCTGCTATTAGCCAATAGAAATGCATTGAATAACAGATTCATACATGGAAAAACAGAAAAAAAATATCAAAAGGACATTTGTTTTATAGTGTCTATCCTGTATCTGAGATATAAGATAGATCAGGAAATGATTGTACATACGTATATTGTTTTGCAATATTTAACACATTTTCTGGGGCATTAAGCTACCATTATATACTTCCATACATGTTTTTCAACTGGTACCGGGCTACCTTCAGACGAGGCTTGTGGGGGTCTTGTAGAGCAAAAAAAAATAGAGGGGTCATATTAGTGTGCAGCACAAACTGTTGGGACGTTACAAACAGACGTCGGCAGATTGGTGGTACCGACTTCAGACGAGTCCCAAGACGCTTGTGGGGGTTGCAAGAGCTAAACCGGAGAACACCATCGTGTTTGTGAGAGTCACTACATATGTTTTCGTTAGAACACTGGTTTTCTAGATGTCTCATGGTCTGGACAACCACCGCTGTAGTCCAGGCCACCTTCCGCTGCAGATGTAGACGGTCGACATCGGCGGGACGCGCTGGCTTGACACGCAGTCCACGCAGATACCTCTAGCTGAAACAGACGGATTTTGACGGGGATTTTTTTTTTTATTATGCCCATTTTCGATTTCCCGCGTGGCCGCGGACATCGACTCTAGGGTGAAAAGGCATAAAATAAAGTGTGTCCTAAAAAAACTACTTGGTTGAGTGATACAGTATCGTTGTTGGTGACCCAGTGGACCTTTACTGAAGAGGCTGGCACAACATTGCAATTGAAAATAATATATTGAACTAAAACAGAGACAGTGGCTTCTTGGAAACAATACCGAATTCATGTTAAAACCCATTCATTTCCAAAATGAGAAATGTTACTACAACCTGGTTCCACATATACATTAGCTGTGTGTGATTACTGAGTGTGTGTTGACTTCCAAGACCCCTTATCTCCAGATGTGGCGAACACTTCCGAGTAATCACCTCAAGACAGATGTTACTGCAATAAATCCATTTTTAATAGTAAATCTACCAAAAGATCTATAAAATATTCTCAGTTCGTTCAGTCACTACAGTGCTGTATGCATGGTCAGGCACTACAAGTCTCTGATTTCCATTGTGAGGAACAAAAGTCTTCCTATACAGTAGTGTGGCACTAAAAGTCCCCTGATCAGTTAATTGTGAAAGATAACACATTCAGTTACCTTAGCACGTTGTCGGGGTCGTCATTCTCTGCACCACATACTGTATAGAAGAGACAGCGTGATGTGTGTGCGAATGTTAACATTGGCCTGGACACGATCAGACGTACCCGGTGACATCGTAGCCCACCGCAGGGTTGCGACGTTGGTCTTTCTTGGCCCCCTGGGCGGGGGTGCTGGACTGGGTAGTAGTGCTGGTGTGACTCCTTGCCAGGGTCGCTGCCTTGGTGGCAGCGTTCACCCCCATCTGTAGCGTTGGGTTCCTATAGGTCTGTGAGCTGGTCCTGGCCCGCCCAGTGGGTACCCCCATGCCCGGGGCTGGGTAGGGGTACCCTCCGCCGTGCCTTCTCCCTCCACGGCGCCCCCCATCCACCTTCTCACAGCAGGAGAAACACAGCAGCCCCCCGCCCAGCATGGAGAGCAGGGCGGCGGCTAGCCCCACGTACAGACATTCCCCCAGCTCGTACTTCAGGCTGCTGTGCAGGTTGGCTTGGTAGAAGGTCTGGACAACCTCGTGGGTGGTCCACGACACTGGGATCAGAGCCAGGAACCCCGCGGTGAGGAAGAGGCCTCCCCCAGTACCGGCCACTCGGCCTTTAGCCGCGGAGCCCTCCATGCAGATGGTACACTGCATGCCCACGGTGGAGATGGCGATGGCCAGGACGGAAAAGACCACGGACACCACCATCAGGGCCCGGGAGGCCTGGAGGTCTGAGGGTAAGGCCAGCATGGAGTTGTAGGTCTCACACTGGAATGTTCCGGTGCTCTGGTAGACACACTCCATCCAGAGGCCCTTCATATTGGTCACGGCAGTGACGATGTTGGGCCCGATGTGGGCAGATATCCGCCAGTAGGGAAGCACTGTGGACACCAGGGTACCCAGCATGCCTAGCAGACCCATGAAGAAGCCCATCAGTTCTAGAGCAGCTGACGCCATGGTGGACTGATGATGATAATGATAGACCCTCTTGCTGCTGTTTCAGTTAACTCCAGCTCTCCATCCTTTTAACTCATGCACTCTCACTGGTCCTCCTTCCCCACACTAACACAAACACTACACTCTCTTCTGCTACAAACACGATTGCTCTTACGGTACTGTTGCCTGTTACAATCCTCTAAACTCGCTGCTCTCTCTTTGACGGTAACTTGCCATAGAACCAGTTCCAATCCTGTGGGAACTCCTTACTCACACCCAGTCTCGCTCTCTCTGACACACTGGTTAGCAAAGACTGACCTACCGACTGACTGGTAACTTGATTGAATCCATGCTCCTCACCATAACACTCGGTAGCCACTCTTCAAACTCTCCAGATGGAGTGTTACACTAGCTTGCTACGACTGTGATCAGAATTCTGGCCACTTTGTCAGGAAAGAACAACACAACACCTGACGAATTATGTTTTCTCTCTCAATAACGTTCTCTCTCAATTCTTGTTCTACTCTACAGTCTCAATCCTGACTTTTTCCCCCCCTCTCTCTTTCCTCCACTCTCTACTGCTCAGCATATTGCGCCTCTCTCGTTGTGTTTGTGAACCCACCATCACACTAACCTATCAGGTCCTTCACCTCTCCATGTACACAGACACTGGCATCCCCATTGGCACGGTGGGTTAAACATTCATTCAGCAATCAGTCATCTCTTTCCCAAAACAGACCTTTGGCACACGGTTCAGGCTACAACAAGGCCAGCTGATGGACAGGCCAGGCTAAAGAGAGCGGCATCTCTCCTGTATCTTCGCCAAACACTTCTATGGAACTGAGGGTAAACGAGGGAAACACATTTTAAGAAAGGGAGATCAAATTGAGCAATATTGAAAACTTAAACCCTCAACCAAATCCCATAGCTGTAATGTTATTAATGTACATTATTAATTGAAACAACATCACACACACACACACGTACCGTCACAAAACCCCTGCGTCTGGCTGAGAGATGGTAATGCTATTCCTTAATGGAGACAGACAAGTGTGTGTTCATACTAGGCCTCGGTGTGTATGAAACCTGACGCTCTGCTCCTAATCTGTATTCATCTGTGCTCACATGTCACCAACAGCATAATGGGATTAGCATGTAATCCAGCCACTCTTTCAGTGGAGGGAGGGAGAGGTCCAAGGTCCAAATGCACCAGAAACACTACATGATTATTAAGTGCAGTCTATATGGGCATACTGTACCAACCATAGAATTAGAATGAATGGGCCTTCTGGCCATTCTACTGACAATGTTTGTCTATGGAGATTGCATGGATGTGTGCTTTGATTTTATACATCTGTCAGCATCGGGTGTGGCTGAAATAGCCGAATCAACTAATTTGAAGGGGTGTCCACATACTTTTGTATATATAGTGTATGTAACACAGAGTGTGATTTTTACACTAGGTCTACCATTCAAAAGTCTGCAGACAAATTTCAAAGCAAAGCATTTACTATACAACATTACAATAAGGCTAGAAATTATTATAGCACATGCTATCCATTCAACAATTCCAAGCAGCTATACTATTAAATAATTGTTTAACTGTGAAAGGTTTTGTCTAAATGTTTTTTACATCCAAGATAAGTGGCCCAATCAAAAATCATCCCCTAAACCCTATGTCCTATGCACTTGTGGAGATCTGAGAGGAATTGACAGGTGCATCAACTGGTATAGCTTGACCTTGCCCCACTAGATGTGCAGTACACTATTCCATCACATGTACAGCTGATTCTCAAGATCTTGCACACTAATGAGATGCTATTGAGCCCACACTGCCAGACTGTCTGAGCCAAGGACTACATGCTTTCTGGTAAGTTTTGATTACAATACTGGGTGGGTGAATATATTTTATATCTGTACATGGAATTGTATTTGTTATTTCTTTACAACAAAAAAAAATCTTTACAGGAAAATGCCACGGGCACTATCTGATGTGTGGAGGCATTTCACTGCAGCTAATGTAGATGGAAAAGCTTTGTACATTTGCAAATACTGTGCCAAATCATATGTGAAGAATGCAACAAAGATGCAGAATCATCTGGCCAAGTGCATAAAGTTCCCTCAGCGCTCACAATAAGCAACCTCTGACAAAAGTCCCTCTACTTCTATTCGAGGTGAAAATTATGAATCAGACACCTTATTGGTAGCAACAGCTCATGGTTCTCCTGGAATCAGAAGTTTTTTTGACTCAAGGGAGGAACGTAGTCAGAGAAATGCTGATGAATGTCTTGCTCGAGCTGTGTATGCAACTGGTTCACCTCTGATGCTCACAGGCAATGTGTATTGGAAGAGATTTCTGAATGTTCTTTGCCCAGCATACACCCCTCCAACCAGACATGCTTTATCTACTCATTTGCTGGATGCAGAGTTCAACAGAGTTCAAGTGAAGGTCAAGCAAATCATAGAGAAAGCAGACTGTATTGCAATCATCTCTGATGGGTGGTCGAATGTTTGTGGGCATGGAATAATTAACTACATCATCTCCACCCCTCAACCAGTATTCTACAAGAGCACAGACACAAGGGACAACAGACACACTGGTCTCTACATTGCAGATGAGCTGAAGGCAGTCATCAATGACCTTGAACCACAGAAGGTATTTGCACTGGTGACAGACAATGCAGTGAACATGAAGGCTGCTTGGTCTAAAGTGGAGGAGTCCTACCCTCACATCACACCCATTGGCTGTGCTGCGCATGCATTGAATCTGCTCCTCAAGGACATCATGGCACTGAAAACAATGGATACACTCTATAAGAGAGCCAAGGAAATGGTTAGGTATGTGAAGGGTCATCAAGTTATAGCAGCAATCTACATTGAAGCTGCCCAGCAACACCCATTGGGGTGGTGTTGTCATCATGTTTGACAGTCTCCTGGAGGGGAAGGAGTCTCTCTAAGAAATGGCCATATCATAGTCTGCCGATATGAACAGTCCCATCAAGAGGATCCTCCTGGATGATGTATTTTGGGAGAGAGTGCTAAGCAGCCTGAAACTCCTGAAACCTATAGCAGTAGCCATTGCGCGGATTGAGGGAGACAATGCCATCCTGTCTGATGTTCAGACTCTGCTTGCAGATCCGTACTTCCCTACCCACTTCACTGTTGCTCCAAGCAGAGAAAAATGCAGCTCTGAATACATCAAAAAGCATGAAGACTTCTGCCTGAATCCCATACACGCCGCAGCGTACATTTTGAACCCCAAGTATGCTGGCAAGAGCATCCTGTCTGGTGCAGAGATCAACAAGGCCTATGGTGTCATCACTACCATGTCTTGCCACATTGGTCTGGATTCATTTATTTATTACCATTATTTAACTAGGCAAGTCAGTTAAGAACAAATTCTTATTTTCAATGACGGCCTAGGAACAGTGGGCGGCAGCAAGAACAACTCTCCCAAATATCAGAGACCCTCTGGGCACTTACCCATTCCCTCCAACCACGGCCCAACCCTAACCCAGTAGGAGCCAATGCCCAAGTCTCATCGCCCAGTGCAAAAGATGTCGCCATAGTTCCTCCAGGGAGCCTGCACCGGGAACCCAAGATCCCAGCCCCCAAGCGGTATGACGGCCACCCAGGAGAATGCAAGAGGTTCCTCACTCAGTGCTCTCTGGTGTTCGAGCTACAGTCCTCCTCGTTCCACACCGATCGGGCCATGATCGCCTACATCATCTCCTCTACTCTCGGGCAAGGCCCTGGCGTGGGCAACGAGGGTGTAGGAACAGCAGCCACCATCCTGCAACTCCATATTAGACTTCACTGCCGATCTGCGACGAGTCTTCAACCACCCAGTCGGCGGACGAGAAGCGGCAAGCCGACTGTTCAATCTCCGCCAAGGGTCTGGCTGACTTCGCCATTGAGTTCCGCACCCTCGCCGCAGTGAGTGGAATACTGAGGCACTTGTCACCGCTTTCCACCAGGGTCTGTCTAACTCAATCAAGGATGAACTGGCCACTCAGGAACTGGGAGAGGACCTCGAGTCCCTGATAACGCTGGCCGCCAGGATTAACAACTGCATCCAAGAACATGTGAGACAACGCCTTTTTGACACCACCCCCGTATCCCGGTTTCCAGAGCAACCCAAGCCTCCCGAGCCCAGCATTGAGGAGCCCAGGCAGCTATGACGCACACGTCTGAGCCCACAGAAAAATGACAGGCGCATGCGCGATGGCTGCTGCCTCTACTGCAGAGGTTTCGGCCATCTCCCTTCTCATGCCCAGAGTTGACGGTAAACGCCGGGTCTCACCAGGACAAGGGGAGACCCTGACGAGCTGTGCAGTTACACCCCAGCAACCCGGTCAACATCTGACACTACCCGCAACCCTCCATTGGGACAACCGTCAGCACCACATTCAAGCCTTCGTGGACTCCAGGGCCACGGATAATTTCATTGACCAGTACTTCGCCAGGGAATTACAAATCCCCTGCATGAAATGTCCCGTCCCTCTGCAGATTCAAGCCCTCAATGGATGCCCCATCAGCTCCGGCCAGGTGGAATATCAGACCAAGCCCATTCTACTGCAGGTTGGGGTGAACCACTCCCTCTTAAGTTTTCTTTTGATCACTGCTCCCGAGAACACCCTTATCCTACGGTACCCCTGGCTAGTGCTACATTACCCACAATTCTCCTGGTCCACGGGACACTTACTAGACTGGGAGAAGAACTGCTTACTAAATGCCTAAGACCCCCACCAAAGACTGCCTTCAACACCCAGAGTGGCCACTCGGGTATTTAATCATGCCCTTCGGATTATTGAACTCACCGGCAGTCTTACAAGCATAGGTCAATGACACGCTTAGGGATATGTTGAATCGGTTTCTCTTTGTTTACCTTCTCCAAGACCCTTCCGGAGCACATCCTGCACGTCCTGAGTCAACTATACATCAGATAGAGAAGTGTGAGTTCCATGTATCCCAAGATTCAGTAAAGGTGAGGGTGGTCACCAATTGGCCCCGTCCCGCCTCACTCAAACAAGTCCAACGGTTCCTTGGGTTTTCCCATTTTTACAGGCGTTTAATACGCAACTTTGGTGCGGTGGCAGCGCCTCACAGCCCTAACCCGCAAGTCCCAGAACCGTTTTTGCTGGACCCCCGAGGCTGACAGGGCATTGGGGAACTCAAGGGACGTTTCACCTCCGGACCCATCCTCGTCCATCCTGATCCTACCCGTCCCTTCGTGGTAGAGGTGGACGCCTCAGACACCGGAGCAGGGGTAGTCCTTTCGCAGCGGCACGAGGGGGACAAGAAACTGCACCCATGTGCCTTTCTATCCAAGCAGTTCTCGCCACCGGAACGCAACTACAATGTAGGCAACCCGGGAGCTTTTGGCATTTAAGTGGGCCCTTGAGGGGTGGAGACACTGGTTGGAGGGGGCACCTCATCCTTTTTTAATCTGGACGGACCATAAGAACTTGGTCTCCATTCAAGAAGCCAAGAGGTTGAACGCTCGCCAGGCTAGGTGGGCTCTGTTTTTTTAACAGGTTTAACTTCACACAAGGCCCGGGATCCAAGAATCAGAAAGCAGACGCCCTGTCCCGCAAAACACAATGTCTCTAATGAGGAGAGGGACTCCAAGCTCATCATCCCCAGCTCCCGCATTGTGGCCCCCGTGATATGGAGTATTGAGACCACGGTCCGACAAGCCCAGACCCGAGAACATGACCCCGGCGGGTGTCCCACGAACAGACTATGTTCCGCGATCCGCCCGTTCCAGAGTACTACAATGGGGACACTCCTCTAAATGAACTGGGCATTCAGGAGTTAATCAGACACTGGACTTCCTGATGCGGATATTCTGGTGGATATGAGATCCTTCGTTATGGCCTGCTCCACCCGTGCCCAAAAACAACAGCGACCGGCTGGGTTGCTCTAACCTCTGCCTATCCCCAGCCGCCCCTGGTCTCACCTGTCCGTAGACTTTACCACAGGGTTACCCCCATCCCAAGGGCTTTTCACTATCCTGGTGTTTTGCCATCTTCCATAGTTTGAAGACCATGCCTTTTGTACAGAGATGGAAAGTGGTATAAAAAAAATACCCCAAAAATTGACTATTTTAAGTGAAATAAATAAATGACTATAGTAAGTGCCTAGCTGCCAAATAAAGTAACAGGGTTGAAGTTAACTTAAATAAGTGAAAAATCTGCTGATTTCAGAAATGGTCATTTCCGCTAACATTTCTGTAAAATCGCGTACGAAAGTCAAGATGTGTCAATTTGTTAGTCTACATGTCCTTTTATTAAATACAATGTAGATATTGGAGTAAATCTATTTTGGGTTAAGACAAGTAATATGAGTAAGGGCAAATATCTTAAGCTTGCAAAATGAGTTTGAATAAGACAGAAGATTAACACTGCATTTATAACGGTTGGTTTTACTATATCTAATAAATGACCAAATCATTGATGGATTAATAGATCAAATGAATGCATTCTCATGACCGGTACATACGGATACTTTGTTATACCTAACGATCCCGCTCCTTTTGGAAGGAAAAGAAATGCAAGATTGCAGGATTTTATTAGGTCAAACATATAAATCTAATATTGGATGTGCAACAGACATGTCGAGGAACTACTTTGCAACGCTGCCCACCCTCGAGCGTTTGCGTTACACAGAAAAGTTAAGATTGATCCGTCTTCCCTCATGCCCCTTCAGTCTCCCTCCTTCAAACTGGAGCAATGACCCTACACAGTGGCCAGAGATTTATCATCTGGACATCTACTCCTTCTTGATAGAATCTCCAGGTAGTAAATGGCCATTCCTGGTGCTATATTTAAATATATACAGTACTAGTCAAAAGTTTGGACACCTACTTATTCTCAGGTTTTTCTTAAATTTTTTACTATTATCTACATTGTAGAATAATAGTGAAGAGATCAAAACTATGAAATAACACATATGGAATCATGTAGTAACCAAAAAAGTGTTAAACAAATCAAAATATATTTTATATTTGAGATTTGCTGCGCATATGCTGAGCACTTGTTGGCTGCTTTTCCTTCGCTCTGTGGTCCAACTCATCCCAAACCATCTCAATTGGGTTGAGTTCGGGTGATTGCGGAGGCCAGGTCATCTGATGCAGCACTCCATCACTCTCCTTCTTGGTAAAATAGCCCTTACACAGCCTGGAGGTGTGTTGGGTAATTGGCCTGTTCAAAAACAAATGATAGTCCCACTAAGCGCAAACCAGATGGAATGGAGTATCGCTGCAGAATGCTGTGGTAGCCATGCTGGTTAAGTGTGCCTTGAAATCTAAATAAATCACTGACAGTGTCACCAGCAAAGCACCCCCACACCATAACACCTCCTCCTCCATGCTTCACGGTGGTAACCACACATGCGGAGATCAGCCGTTCAGCTACTCTGCGTCTTACAAAGACACAGCGGTTGGAAGCAAAAATCTCAAATTTGGACACAGGACAGATGTCCACCGGTCTAATGTCCATTGCTCATGTTTCTTGGCCCAAGCAAGTCTCTTCTTATTGGTTTCCTTTAGTAGTGGTTTATTTGCAGCAATTGGACCATGAAGGCCTGATTCACGCAGTCTCCTCTGAACAGTTGATGTTGAGATGTGTCTGTTACTTGAACTCTCTTTATTTCTATTTGGGGACCTTTTGTCAGGAATGCCAGCAGGACTACAAGCTATGAATTACCTAACTGTTGTCCATTTCCTGTAGTTTGAATATGATTTTGCCCTATAGAAAATGTATTTGGGACATGGAAAGTTCATGTTTAAAGGCCTTTTTTTATATAAATGTGAAAATTATCAACTTTTAAACATTTGATGGTTTTACTTTTTTAATTGTACATTTTACTGGCTTTTAGCTTTTTTTTTTGTTCAATGTGAATTTCAAAATAGTCAACAAAGGATGTAAGATGAGGAAATGTTGCTTTCATCTCTGGTGGTACAGTACATGAAATGTATTCCCTGTCAGGCCAGTGAATCAGGAAGTTTATTTTAGCATACATCAAGCTAAGCCATCTCAAAAACATGTCCCGTATAGTAACGTTAGTGTGTCCCAAGTTCAAGATTTGGCACAGCAGGGTTAAGGGTGGATTCTGGCGTAGCTTCAACAGGCAGAGGAAAAGTTGGTCACGAGTTGACAATTTGAAGTCCTTGTGTGGTGACTTGATCAATTGCACAATATATTCATGAAGGCGGAAAAACACTGACCAGCTTAGCCCAGTCATGGCTTTGCGTGCCTTGTCATTCCCTTTCACAGGATTGGCTCACGTCTCGTTTTCTTCCATTGCCAAAACGGCTGAGCTTTCTTTCAGAGCAAGTGTAACCGGTGCTGTACTGCACCGCTGTAACTCTGGGTTGTGTGTGGTTAATTGAGACTATAGACGTGGACTTTGGAGATCAGGTAGTTTTAATGAATCAGAATTCACTCTCTGCATCTGCATCCAAAAGAAAATAAAACATTTGTAGAGCACATGTGTTCTGCGAATCGTCGCCTCGTTCTACAACAGGTGCACAATACAAGGGACTGGGATCATTCGAGGAGCTAGCCATCGTTCACACATACAATAGCCTGCTAATACCTTAGCTAGCTATTAACCACATGTTGAATTCAGAATGTTGATATCATCCTAAAAAGTACAATTACAAGTGCATCTTAACAATACCATCCACTTATGAGTAACCTCTAAACATACAACATTATTCATGAACAAAACACTGTGTGCATGAGTTTGTGCTTAAAAGTATCAAACTTTTCTGAAGACGACAGAAAAAGCGTACCTACCTCTCAAAGTGCATCAAAATGATTTGAGCACGAGCACGCAGGGCAAAACGTAAGTACACACTCCTACTCCCAGGATGCCAGGCATGCATAATAACAAATCAACATGACATATTAATATATGAACCTGGTGAAATTCACAAAGTACTTTAACAACTGTTGCATTCACCCCTCCTGAATTTCACCAACCATGTAAAACTAAACAAAATAACCTACCAAGCTCAAGGCATAATTCTGAATTCAGCTCAAAGCTAACCATAGGGTTCAGGGCAAGTGAACGTTGGTCAGGCCTTCAACTGCTCCTAGATGCATAGTGCCTCTTACACTATACCTACCTTAGCATTAAAAAAAACTGTCATTCTGTACAAAATTATATCTCTGTACTATGTTAAACTTGCACCTTCTGGTGGATTAACTCAATTAGTCTCTTGACTGGTTTAACTACCCTCCCCGCCCTTGTGCGACCTGCCACCGGGCTATGGGCCATGGTGACTAACAGTGGCTCTGGCCTTGGATCATTGGTCAGAGGAGTGTTTGAAGGAATCAGCTCCAGGATCTCAGAGGTGCTTCCCAGGTCATTTTCCTCAGGCAGGCGAGGTTCTTCTGGTTCTGACTTTCCATCCGATGTCCAGAGCTCGGAGTAATCGCTTGAATCCTCCGCCACCCAAGATGCACTTTCCTCCCCAGAGTCCTCCATGTCTTCCCTGTCCAGTCCATCGCCGGAGTGGGTGGCCTCTCTTGCATCTACATTGATTGAAGGTCCTGCAGCATCACTGTCATTGAAGTGGACTGAATCATCAATTTCAAATGGCAGGAAATTCACCTGCAGCAGTAGATTCCTGTGAACCACTTTCTCTCTGCCGTAACGGTCTTGGATTATGTACGTGTGAGCTTGTGGATTACCTGGAGTCACTGTGAAAATCTCGGGGTTCCACTTGTCAGCCAACTTGCGGTGGCCCGTTTCACCCTTGTTGGCAATGAGGACAAGATTACACATGTACAAACTGATGCCTTTAACCCGCTTGTCATACTCCCAACCTTGTCGTCTGTTGCTTGTCAGTGTGCCTTTGGGCAACACTCATAGCTTCCTTCAGCCCAGTGATCAGAGTCTCGACATACTTGTTGCAATCCACAGCACTGGAGTCGTCTAAAACATTGCGTAACATCACATCCATTGGTAGCCGAGGGACCCTACCAAACATGAGAAAGAATGGAGCATAGCCCGTAGTCTCGAGAACAGAGGCATTGTAGGCAAATGTCAATGACTGGATTTGTTCAGGCCAATGTGCTTTGGTTATCAAGGGCAGACTCCTGAGCATGCTACCTAAAGTTCTGTTGAAGCGTTCAGTTTCTCCATTCCCCATTGGGTGATATGCCGTGGTTCTTGAACTTTTGGACACCGGAGAGCCTAAGCAGTTCTGCTATTAGCTCACTCTCGAAATTCGCGCCCTGATCAGTATGGATCCTTGAAGCAAATCCAAATAGAATAGACAAATAGACACAGAAGACATTATCCCACAGTTTACGAGCTACTTGCTTGGCTGTCTGGTTTCTGCATGGCTATGCGTGGGCAAGTTTAGTGAAGTGGTCAGCCACCACCAGAACATCAACTGAGTTCTTCTTACTGTCTTCCACTGTTCAAAAATCCAAACACTCTCCATGGGAGAGCAAGTTTTGATGCTCTCTAACGGGGCTCTAGCCGCTGGCTCTGGAGTCTTTACTAGAACACATCTCTGGCAGCAGCGCACATACTCCTTGATGTCTCTCTCCATTGCAGGCCAGAATAACCTCTGTCTGGCCAAGGCTAGAGTTCTAGCTTGGCCTTGATGTCCTGCAAGGTCATCGCTTTGAGTCTCAACACCTCTGGCAAGACATTTTGGACATCATCATTCAACGTCCCAACAGCCTCAGACAGAAGTGCCAGTAGGACTCCCTAATCAGTTTCTGCGTGACAGTCACTGCGAAGGGGTTGCAGCTCAGTGTATCTGCTACTGTATTCTTGCTGCCTGGTATACGCTTCAAATCAAAGTTGTACAGTGCCAGCTTGGCAACCCATCTTTGTTCGTAAGCGTCCAGCTTGGGTTTTGTCATGATGTACGTTAACGGGTTACTATCTGTCCAGACAGTGAACTCGTGCCCCTTAAGCCAGTGACTGAATTTCTCACACACGCTCATTTCAGTGCTACAAATTCAAGTCTGTGTGCCGGATACCTTCTCTGCAACTTACTCAGGGTCTTGCTCACGAATGCTATGGGCCTTGCTTTATCTTCACCTTCAGGCACTTGACAAAGCACAGCCCCGAGACCATCCAAAGAAGCGTCAGTGAAGAGAATGAACAGCCTCTCAAAATCAGGGTGAGCTAGCACAACACAATTCAAAAGAGCCTCCTTCAGCATCTGGAATGCAACGACACACTCAGTCTAATCCGATAGTGTCAGCTTCCGGAAAATCCCACTGTTGATCTTCTTCCCATCTCTTCCTCTTCTCTTTTGACCCCCAGTGAGTGCAAACAAAGGTCTGGCTATGGCGAAACAGTCAGGAATGAAGTTTTGGTAACATAATACCATACCCAAGAAGGATTTCAGCCTCCAATCAGAGGAAGTGCATCTGTCTGCCTCCATCAGCTGAGCTTGGCTCATCTTGGCAATGGCCTCCACCTTCTCAGGATCCACTGACACACCGTCCTCTTTAATGATATGTCTGAGGAATTTCACTGGTCTTCGTAGGAAGTGGCATCTCTTGGGTGCTATTTTAAGATTGTTGGCTCTTAGACGGCTAAACACAACTTCAAGTCGCTGTAGAGCCTGTTCCTCGGTGGGTACAAAGACCAACAATTCATCTAGGTAACAAAGGAGATTTTAGAAATATAGGTCCACAAATATACTTATAATTTTCATGAAAGAGGCCGGGCTGTTACACAGACCTTGTGGCATGCGATTGTACTCATAAAGTCCCATCGGTGTGGTAAAGGCTGTGTATTTCTTGTCCTCTTCATGAACTGGAATGTTATAAAATCCTGAGGTCAAGTCCATGGTGCTGAAAAATGCACTGCAACCAAGGGCTGCGAGGCAATCTGCTTGATGAGGAAGGGAATGAGCGTCCTTCACCGTTTGTGCATTCATCCACCTGAAGTCAGTGCATAACCTCAGACTCCCATCTTTCTTCCATACCATGACTAAAGGGGAGGCATACTCACTAACCAACTTGCATATAAGACCTACTTCCTCCATATCTGTGAATACCTTCCTCAGCTTCTGGTAATGAGCAGGTGGAACTCTTCTGTATGGTAGCCGGAAGGGTCTGTATTCAACTAGGTGGATACGGTGAACATAAATAACCCCTGGCTTCTCCGCAGTCCAGATTATGTCTTGAGAAGATGTCTTTTGTGATGGTATTCACAAGCTTCTCCTTCCACTGGTCAGTCACCTGGCATCCATCAATGTCAATGTCTCCTAATTCTAGATCAGACCGTCTTTGTTTCAGGTTGTGGCAGCCATTGTCATCCTGCTTCTGTTCCATTGGGGTTTTCCTCACTTCATGAAGGGCCTGAAAGATTGTTGCATCCTCAACAGCTAAGCATTTAGACACATCAGCCAGCTTCATGTTACGTCTTAGGGTGAGATGTTTGTCAGAACAGTTTACTACCTTTTAAAGGGACCCAGCCATCTCCCTACATTGCGTAATAACTCTACCCACAAGTATGTTTCTGGGCATGACCTTTGACCTGGTAGGCTCAACTATTACAGTGCTGCCTGGAGACAATGCCACATTTTTAGGAAGTTTACCCCAAACTAAGTGTTCAGTCTTGGGCGAAAGAGTCACAGCTTGAGTGAGCCTCACTGTCCCAATCTTGCCATCAACTTGCTGTCCCTTCCATCTTGTGACACTTGTCATCATCTGCAGAAACTGCTCACCCTCTGGTGAGCAGGGCCATCCATGTTGTTGACGAGCTTCCAGTATTCGTCAGTGCCCTTCATCTTATGCAATAGATGCTTAATGACATTCGATCCCAGTAATGAGATCATCACACTGTCCAGGAACAACTAGGGTGGGAACTTTAACATCAATCCCATAGATTTGCATCTCCAAGTCATAGAAACACTTTGATGAGGTCTTCTTCCCCCCCACCCCACTAACACTAACTCTGTAGGAGGCTGATAATGCTGAGGAAGGGCACCTGCTTCCAAAAGCATCTGCTCCACATGTTCACTCAATGTACAGGCCATAGACCCAGTGTCAAGCATGCCCTTAAGCTGCACTTTCCCATGTACAGACACAGAGGTGTAAAACAAATCTGAAAAAGCCTCAACCTCTTGTGAACCTAACATAACAATTTTCTCTCCTTCTTTCGCATCAGAGCACAAAATCTCATATGTTTTCTCGAGATCATCAGATTCTTTCTGGAGGGCAGACAGTTGAACACCCACATTTCCCCCCTTCACCTGTGGGCGTGTCAGTTTAACGGTTGCTGCTGTGGTGAGTTTCTCTGCTGTTGTGGTGGGCATCTCTCACCACCGGGATTGGCATAGCGTTCCCCCTGTTTTGGACAATTTGACTTCCAATGATCTGGGGAAAAGCACCAGAGGCACAGGTTCTCATGTCTACAGTGCATCACAGTGGAGTGATCTGTTGAGCCACAAACCCTGCATTCCCTACGCCTGAAGGGTTGGGCGGGGAAAGATGGTGCCTTGGCCTGTGTCTGTGAAACCATCACTTGCACTCTGCCCATCTTGTTTGGCGCTTAATGTGAGAGAAGTGTCACTGCACGCACCAGCATTGACCCCGCCTTCAAACGGAGTTGTCTGGGGATGTACTGTTACTTGCTTTGAGGATACAGCGGTAGATTGACACATGGTGGCCTTCCTGCGGCGTTCATGTTCATTGATTCTCTCCTGTACTTCACTAGTAGTCCATTTCTCAACAGACTTGTATTGGAATACTGCTGCCAGTTTGGGGTCAGGGCAGTAGGTTACAAACATCCTGACGACATCTGAGTTGGAGTTGTCAATCTTCTTACCTTGTCTCTTAAGGCCCTCGTCAGCGACCTCTACGGCCTTGTTCAGTCGAACCCAATACTCCATAACAGCCTCTCCGGGTACAGGTTTAGTATTGTAAAAATCAGCCAAAGGCATGCATGAATAAGCCAATTCGCTGAAATTCTGTTTCAGAATGTCAAATACAATCTCTGGCTTCTCTGTAGGATCAACAGTTGTCTCATATCATAAATGTATCTTTACCATGTCTCTTGCTTTGCCAGATAATCGACTAATCATCTCATCCGATTGTTCCCCAACAGGACATCCCTTCCTCCTCAAGTACATTCTCATCAACTTCTCCCATTCATGAATGGAGCATTTGTCTGTACCATCTCCTCTATATGTAGGAGGTTCCTTCATGTCTGATTGCATGATGAACTTAAATTTGACTGAGGTCTACATATCCTACTGACTCTGAGTGATGATCACTTATCTTCTCTGTACTTACTGGTGGCTCGTAAGTACTGGACCTGCCACTCTGTAGTTCTTCCCTAATGGAGCTCCCTATTTCCCGGGCTAGCTGAGTGTCCAGCTCAGCTAGACCATCTACAGGGGCGTTTGGATTGAAGGGCTTTCATCCACATTTTTTGTGGAGCAAAACATGGGGGAACCTCCTGCACCTACACGCTTTACAGGGGTTTGATCAGAGTATGAGAAAAACCTCCCCCTCCCAGCAGGGAATTTGGGTTCATCATCACCATTATAAGATGCCATGCCACTAAACCACTAAAATTATGTTAAAATGTCTGTTGATGAACACACTTCTATGTTAGTTAACCATAAACAGCGCTCTCAATACATCGTTTTCAGAAAGTCAGGAAAGAAAATAGACTGCAGTTCCGCTTTTTGCCACAAGGCGGCAAGAGTACCTCAATGATGTAAACAGAGTCTCAAGAGCAGCAGCGCCATGGTGATTGAGCTGACGTCGATCAACGATGAATCCGGGTCTAGAAGGCCCCAATGTAACCGGTGCTGTACTGCACCGCTGTAACTCTGGGTTGTGTGTGGTTAATTGAGACTATAGACGTGGACTTTGGAGATCAGGTTGTTTTAATGAATCAGAATTCACTCTCTGCATCCTGCATCCAAAAGAAAATAAAACATTTGTAGAGCACATATGTTCTGCGAGTCGTCGCCTCTTTCTACAACAGATGCACATTACCATTTTAAGAAGTTTTTTTCCACATACGTATGTGTGTGGAGATGCTTGGTCCCAGTTTCCCTATCTCATCCTCTCGCCGAATGGCCTGAAGCCATAAGGCTCTTCTTTTTGGATCTCTTGTGATAAGGAAGGCCTGCGAACCGGAGACCTGGGTTTGTAGAACTATTACTGGTGCAATATGTGACACAGCATCTTTTCGGCATCATTTTTGCCGAAACGGTAAAGAAACGTGATCAAAGTTAGCCACGTGATAATTCGCTGCACGGAAAATGCTTTGTTTTACCCCAAAAAGGGGCACAGACCTGACGACGCATTTTGTTTATATTTTTGGGACGTATTACCGGTCGGCTGTCTGCCCCCCCCCCCCAACTACAAGCTATGAATTACTTAAATGTTGTCCATTTTTTGTAGTTTGAATATGATTTTGCCCCATAGAAAATGTATTTGGGACATGGAAAGTTCATGTTTAAAGGCAATTAAAAAAAAAAAATATGTGAGCATTTTGTTTATATTTTTTGGACGTATTATGGTCGGCTGTCTTACCTCAACTAGCCTGTACCCCCGCACACTGACTCGGTACCGGTACCCCCTGTAT
The DNA here is from genome assembly GCF_029448725.1 of Salvelinus fontinalis. Classification (NCBI taxonomy): domain Eukaryota; kingdom Metazoa; phylum Chordata; class Actinopteri; order Salmoniformes; family Salmonidae; genus Salvelinus; species Salvelinus fontinalis. Next base: position 44,847,078 of record NC_074677.1, read on the forward strand.
ATAGCTTCGTTATTGTTATGTTATTGTGTTACTTTTTATATAAAAACATTTTTTTACTACAGTTTATTTGATCAATATTTTCTTAACTCTTCTTGAACTACACTGTTGGTTGCTAAATTGTAATTACTTCGCCACCATTGGCCTATTTATTGCCTTACCTCCTTATTTCATTTGCACACACTGTATACAGATTTTTATATTGTTATTGACTGTACGTCTGTTTATCCCATGTGTAACTATGTGTTGTTGTTTTTGTCACACTGCTTTGCTTTATTTTGGCCAGGTCGCACTTGTAAATGAGAACTTGTTCTCAACTGGCCTACCTGGTTACATAAAGGTGAAATAATTGTTTTTTTAAAGGGCTTTTAAGTAAGCATTTCATGGTAAGGTCTACACTTGTTGTATTCGGTGCATGGGACAAATAAAGTTTGATTTGATTTGTCTGTGTCGTGGGTGGATCTTTGAAGCATGTTGCCAATCAAGGGTGTTATCTCTGGGGTGGCGCTAGAAGGAAATGCAAAGGATATAAGTGAAGAATTGGATCTTCAAGTGGTTAGGACCGAACGACTGAACCGCATGGTAGACATTATATTGTTTTTTTATGAATAGTCTCTCCCTTCTCAAGTGTATTTGGGTTACATGAGATTCCCTGTGAGAGCCTTCATGCCCAAACCCATGTATTGTGATACACTTGACACCAAATAATGTACATGTATGTAGAAGGGAGGACTATTATATGCAAGGTGAGCCTAAATGCTCCAATTGTGGTGGTGAACATGCACCCGAATTCTTGAAATGTCCTGTCGGGATGAAGGAGACAGAGGTGGCGAGAATAAGGGCTGTCCAGAATGTCTCCTATCCGGCGGCGTTGAGAAGAGTGGAAGAAGAAAGGCGTGAAGTTGAAGAAGTAATGGTAGTAGGAGTAGAGATGATGTTCCTTGTCAACACAGGGATCCTGCCATGTTGCATGTTAGAAGGTGGACTTTTTGTTACTTTGGTTATCAATTGCACAGCACAAACGTAGAGTAAGTCATTAGACAATAGGCATTGTGAGTGCGGCTGATCAATACCTTTTCTTCAGAGGAATTGCAAGGAATCCTCTCGATGAATGCTTCTTCCTCACAGGCACATGAGTCTGTAGGGATGTGATTGAAGTGACTGAAGGAGTGGGATGGTTGTTCAGATGTATTTTTGTATTATCCCCCAGCAATTGAATAGTGGGTGGTGGCAATACACCAATAGTTGTTGTCTGCCATAAAACTTTAAAGAAGGAAAATAAACGTGGTTTTAGAACCAGCTCGCTCCGGAGTCCACCTCACGGGGCTGTTTATTAATCCTGACTTTGTTTGCTCATTACTTATGCATTTCAATCCAAGTTTTGAGTGCGGTAGTGCTTTAGTGTTATTGCACTTTTGGTTTATTCTAGTTTCAGTGAAATGCATATGTAGCCTAAATGCTTTAACTGAACAAGTGAATATTTCCGATATTGTAGAAGTAACATGGCGCCTTGTAGGACAGTTGCTTATTTGCACTAAAGGTTTTGGTCTATCTGCATTTAGTGTGCAGCTCTATCCATTTCCTGCACTTGTGTTTGTGTGTAAATTATTGGATGTGACGTTATTTTTAATACTTAGCTAACTGAAATTAAATATCGTACACGGGCAGTTAGATTAGCTGACTTTGGTCTGCTCTACTACTTCATCAACCTTTCATTGTTTTGCAGAAGGCCTACTTTTCAAGGCTGCAGTTTGAGGGGCCCTGACGCAACTATCAACCCTGAGAGAACCAGTTGGTAAGTCTTTCAACTTCATTGATAACATTATTTAACAGAAATGTCTTATAGAATACGTTTGGGATTTCCCCTGTTTTAGTTAGATGGTTCCTCCTTCTGGCCTATTAATAAAGGCACAATCCGTAACTGTAACAATGCTCTGACTGGTGTCAAAAGATGACACATTGCCCTCATGAAATGTCTATTCTATTAGCTTATCTGATATGTTATTGACATTAAACAATAATTGCAGGTATAAACCGACATGCAATAGCTTAAAGATTCAAAATGGAAGGACATGGAACAGAGGTGAGTTGAAATTCACACATTGGGGTTGATGAGCTGAGGATTTCCATAATTTGTAGGATACATTCAGGATTATTCATGTAGAATGGTTACTTGCCCTGAAAGTAGCCCATATGTAAGTAGAAACTAAATCAAATCGTGGTTCAGATTAAAAAATACAGGTTAAAAAAGACTGTTTGTCTGACACGTTGCTGTACTAAGACAAATATTTAGGAATGGTGACATCAAGATTGATCTAATCGACTGATATGGTTCTATCATAATAATGTTTGGGCTATTGCCATAAGTACAAAAACTATTTTCCCCTTATAGACTGATGTTGAAATGAGAACTACAATGATTCCAGTGCAGTATTGTGACAATGGGTGACTTCATGACAATGGGTGACTTTTCAAAGTAAATATTTTTGGAGGGTTTCTTGTATTTTTGGATCGTTTGTTTATAGATTAACTTTCTAATATTTTACATAACACTTTTTATTTAACCTTTATTTAACTAGGCAAGTCAGTTAAAGAACAAATTCTTATTTACAATGGCGGCCTACCCCGGCCAAACCCTCCCCCAACCCAGATGACTGCTTGACAAATGGTGTACATTTGAAGACAAAGTGATACGAGAGAACCTGACAAGCACACCCTTGCCGCAGCGGTTGCTGAAATCTACAAGAAACCAGCATGATGACTGTCTAGGTCAGGCCTGGGCAAAGACCGGCACGGGGGCCACTCAAATCACATAAAGAATTTGCAATAGGAAAGTTTTGAAAAACGTGTTTGTTATTCAAATTAAAGCCCAATGAATACTCGCCTTTGTGTAATATTTTAACTCCCACCGCTTGTGGGACATTTATTTTGAAGGCACGTATAAATAACAACTGCACGAGGACAGACCGTGGCTGACACACACGACACAGTTACAAATAGGAGCTAGGGCCTCCCGAGTGGCGCAGTGATCTAAGGCACTGCATCGCAGTGCTAGTTGTGCCACTAGAGATTCTTCCAAAGTTGTGGCAAAATGGCTTAAGGACAACAAAGTCAAGGTATTGGAGTGGCCATAACAAAGCCCTGACCTCAATCCTATAGAAAATGTGTGGGCAGAACTGAAAAATCATGTGCGAGCAAGGAGGCCCACAAACCTGACTCAGTTACACCAGCTCTGTCAGGAGGAATGGGCCAAAATTCACCCAATATATTGTGGGAAGCTTGTGGAAGGCTACCAAAAACGTTTGACCCAATTAAAAAATGTAAAGGCAATGCTACCAAATACTAATTGAGTGTATGTTAACATCTGACCCACTGGATATGTGATGAAAGCGATAAAAGCTTAAATAAATAATTCTCTCTACTATTATCCTGACATTTCACATTCTTAAAATAAAGTGGTGATTCTTACTGACCTAAAAGAGGGATTTAAATTATTATTTTTTTTTTTATTTAATTTGACCCATTTTTCCCCCCCAATTTTGTGGTATCGAATTGGTATTTACAGTCTTGTCTCATCGCTACAAATCCCGTACTGACTTGAGAGAAGCAAAGGTCGAGAACAAGTAGAAGCCAACAATCTCACCCACACTACTAGTCTGCTCCCCATCAGATGACCAGCGGGAGAAGTATACATCGCTGCTGCGTGCTTTGAACGGTGAGTTTTCTCGTAATTTTGAAGATTTCAAAGTGTGGATAATGGCTTTCTGTTGGTTTCCTCACCTTTCACCTTCAATGTGGATAACGCTCCCACTGACTTGCTACTTGAGCTGATTGATCTTCAGTCTGATGCAGTGATTGGAGAACTATTCAAAACAATGTCAATGACGAGGTTCTATGCATCTCTCGATGAACAAACCTGACTTCACTGCTCTGGTCAATGCCCATCAGAGACTTCACTCCTCACACTGATTGAGTAGTTGAAATGTAATGTTAAGCTCTCTCTCTTTCTTGTGTTTTTGTGCATACCCGTTATTAACAAGAGTTCTGTCCGTGGTGCTGAATGCACAGTGTACTTTTCCCTCCGTGTTGTTCATTGCATGTTTAGTAATGAAAATACCTACCAAAAGGAGAACATGGATGTGGTTTATTTCTGTGCATGTTAAAAAAGTCAAATAAGTAGCATATCTGGATGTGACTTACAGTAGATATATCTGTCAACACAGTCATACACATGATGTATAATCCTGTAATATGATTCTGACCCGCGATGGCAAAAATATATTCTCATGTGGCCGTCTATGGAAAATAATTTCCCAGGCCTGGTCTAGGTAAACAGGGAGGGAATTGGCATGTTTTGTGATAATATGCCATGTTTCATTTGATTGCAAGGTGAATGTTTTTCTTTGTTTGGTCATGTTTCCCATAGAATGGGACAGCCATATGTCTTCACTCCTCCCTCTGCATCTCCTTTCTCCTCAACCTGCAGGGCGGAAGGGGCCACAAAATATCAGGGTTCAACTGACAACGGACTGTCTGGTGGTGTTTTAAAAGGTATTGTGCAGGCCTGTGTGATTTCTGTGATTCCACAGGGTCTGTCTACATGTTCAGTATGTGTACACTTTCATGTCCAGTGAAATGCCATCCACTTAGTCCTTCTTTCCTTTCACAAATCTTGTCGGAGCCTGACCGAGCTTCTCAACGAGATCGAGGGACCACGTCAACCTTACCTACTCACCACCGGAACAACAAAGCAGACGATCAATCTTCTTCATCTGTATGGACAAGAAACTCATCCAATGCCAGGCACACCTCTCTGGCAACGTTTGATGAACTCTTTAAGGCCCACTTTGTGTTCAGCGCACAATACGACGAGTCCCTCCGTGCCATGTACATCTTCCTCCAGACAACAGTGTTTGAAATTGGTGTTGGCAGCACCAGAGAGCTCCAAGGTAAAGGAACTGAGAGTTAAACTGACAATATATAGATGCTACATTTACCAGTCATTGAATGACACACCTTGCACGTTGATTCGCCACCTCAAGCTTTTGCATGGTTTACATCAAGGTAAAAATTTCATTTTGACATGTGCACAGGATGATGTTCATTGCAATTTAAAAGTTGAGTAGGTTTCAGAAAGCATCTAAGGAATTTCCATAGTGGTGAGTAAGCCCAATTAGCTGATATTGATACACCACCAACTCGACCAATAGTGATAGTTGATCAAGTTCCTTTGCAAATGTGTGCCCCTGATGCAGCCCCATCAGATTCAAGTGAAGAACCAGAGAGCTCTCACATGTCAAAGACCAGGCTCAATAGATATGTGCCCCTCGTGTAGTCTAATCAGATTCAAGTGAACAACCAGAGAGCTCTCAAATGTCAACGACCAGGCTCAAGAGATGTGTGCATCTATTGTTGCAAAGTTACAAGGCACTGGTGTTGCAATCAATGGGATTATTTCAGTAGTTGAAAGCATGGATGAATATGTGGAGTCTTAAGGGTTAACTTTGAGAGTAGTCCTCCCTGACAACCCAAGTGGAGCTGTAGAAGGTGTTTTTGACAATGTACATAATCCTTTCAGTGACCTGAATACTGATGCTAAGTGGAAGACATACTAATGTGAGAAATGGGGAGTTGTTGAACCTATTGGAATACCTTTAGGAGGGTCATCACTAGTTACCACAGCCACAATGTCAGGTTCGCCTACTCGACCAATCAGATGTGATAACATGTACGCCGGTTTAGTCAGATGATGGAGTATGATGATGCGTATGCCGACCGGCTTGCAGGGGAGAGACATGCAATTTTTTTTCTTACTGGCTCTGACTTTGATGACTGCTACTTTATTGAGGGAAAATGTACTTCCGATTTAGCTGATTGCTACTTTATTGAGGGAAAATGTACTTACTGTTTTATGTGGTTGTCCCACCTAGCTATCTTAAAACATTTTACTGTTTTGAGTGTTTCTTGGTACAAATCTACTTTGAAACCAAAGTACACACCACACACACGTGGTAATGGGCTTAAATGTCAGATATAAAATTGAAATGTATACAATTTTGAGTTATCCCAATATTGCACTTGCACTGGGGTGCAAAAGAGCAAGAGGGTAAGTGTAAAATATGGGGATGAGGTAGTTGGATGTGCTATTTACAGATGGGCTGTGTACAGGTGCAGTGATCGATCGGTAAGCTGCTCCGACAGCTGATGCTTAAAGAGACGGAGATAAGAGACTCCAGCTTCAGAATTGTTTTGCTATTCGTTCCAGTCATTGGCAGCAGAGAACTGGAAGGAAAGGCGGCCAAAGTAAGTGTTGGCTTTGGGGATGACCAGTACAATATACCTGCTGGAGCGAGTGCTACATGTGAGTGTAGCTGTGGTGACCAGTGAGCTGAGATAAGGCGGAGCTTTACCTAGCAAAGACTTATAGATGACCTGGAGCCAGTGGGTTTGGCGACGGATATGTAGTGAGGGCCAGCCAACGATAGCATAGAGGTCCCAGTGGTGGGTAGTATATGGGGCTTTGGTGACAAAACGGATGGCACTGTGATAGACTACATCCAGTTTGCTGATTAGAGTGTTGGGGGCTATTTTGTAAATGACATCGCCGAAGTCAAGGATCGGTAGATGTAACAGTTTGTAACAGTTTCCATCTCTGTACAAAGGCACGGTCTTCAACGTATGGAAGATGGCAGCAATTTAATAATAATAATATACTTAAACTATGTCATTTCTAGACACCCAAAGCCCTTTACAGTGTAGGCGAAACTCACCACCCTAACCCCACTTACATATGTCAAGTGTCAATGTGCAGCGGTTAGGACGGAGTCAGGCGCAGGACACAGAACTGAGTAAAATACGTACTTTACTCGAAAAGAAACAACAAATATTTCCACGCAGGGAAAACACACCAGCTCACAGTCTTGAGCACTAAACAATAAACAAACACGCACAAAACCATGTGGGAACCAGAGGGTTAAATAGGGAATACATTATAACATAATGGGAACCAGGTGTGTACAATCAAGACAAAACAAATGGAAAAAGAAACGTAGATCGGTGACAGCTAGAAAGCCGGTGACGACGACCGGCGAACGCCGCCCGAACAAGGAGAGGCACCAACTTTGGTGCCTCTCCAAATTATTCATATTTATTTTATTGGCCCTTCCAAAAGTGACTTACATTTAGTTTTTTTTACAGATATTTATTACATATACAGTGGCTTCAGAAAGTATTCACACCCCTTGACGTTTTCCACATTTTGTTGTGCTACAGCCTGAATTAAAAATGTATACAATTTAGATTTGAGTTTTTTAAACATTTTTACAAATGAATAAAAAAGAAAAATCCTTGCGTCAATAAGTATTCAACCCCTTTGTGATGACAAGCCAAAATAAGGTCAGGAGTAAACATTTGCTAAACAAGTCACATAATAAGTTGCATGGACTCACTCTGTGTGCAATAATAGCGTTTGACATAATGTTGGAATGACTGCCTCATCTCTGTACCCCACACATACAATTATCTGTAAGGTCACTTAGTCGAACAGTGAATTTCAAGCACAGATTCAACCACAAAGGACAGGGAGGTTTTCTAATGCCTCACAAAGAAGGGCACCAATTCGTAGATGGGTAAAAATAGAAAAAGGAGACTGAATATCCCTTTGAGAATGTTGAAGTTATTCATTACACTTTGGATGGTGTATCAATACACCCAGTCACTACGAAGATACGGGCGTCCTTCCTAACTCAGTTGCCGGAGAGGAAGGACAAGCATCAGGTAATTCACCATAAGGCCAATAGTGACTTTAAACATTTCTGTTTTTACGTTGTCATTATGGGGTAATGTGTGTAGATTTGTAAGTCGGTCTGGATAAGAGCGTCTGCTAAATGACTTAAATGTAAATGTTAAATGTAAATGTAGATTGATGAGCAAAAAACATTTGATCCATTTTAAAATAAGGCTATAACGTAGCAAAATGTGGAAAAAGTCAAGGGGTCTGAATACTTTCCAAGTGCACTGTATATAGGCAGGGATAAAGTGACTAGGCAACAGGATAGATGATAAACAGTAACTGCAGTGTATGTTATGCGTCAAAAGAGTTTGGGCAAAAAGGGTCAATGCAGATTGTCCGGGTACATATTGGTTAAGTATTTAACTTACTTAACTTACTTACTTTAGCAAAGTTATGGCTTGGGGGTAGAAGCTGTTCAGGGTCCTGTTGGTTCCAGACTTGGTGCATTGGTCCTGCTTGCCATACGGTAGCAAAGAGAACAGTCTGACTTGGATGGCTCAAACCATTTACTGTAATGGTTTGAAATGCAATTCATGAATGAGGTCGCCAGAGGGTGCTTTAGTTTATCTCACAGTATGAGACAGGAGGACTGAATATTCACAACGCAGTATACAGTACTTCTATCTTTAGAGTGAACTTTGCGTAAAGATTGCTCCAATTGTTTTCTGATGTTAGTGTCACTTGGTGTCCAGTGTATGTGTGTAACCACCGTGTGTCCCTGCCGCTGGCCCTCCTGACCACACCTCACCACTCTGGCCTCATTACGAGAGGTGCTGGGGTGTCAGGTCAGCCCTCACCTCCTCTCCTCACACCTCCAACGGCACACTCTAGGGCCCAGTGCCCCCCTCCCTCTCCCCTCTCCTCTCTAGCACCTAGCACCTTGTTAGAGCCAGTCTCACCCTGAGAGGAAACACACTGCCTCTCCCAAAACTGAGACCTGTTCCCACACAACCACTAACTACTACATTCCTTACCACCTGTACACACAGGCATGATGACACACACAGTCCCAGAAATACACTCTGAACTACTGACCCTGCTCTGACCTATAATACGCAAGAATGAAATGACAGAGGTAACATTGATAATACAGGTATTAAAACAACTTAGCTGACTGTCCAGAAGCATTTCGGGGAGACCATCATTCCATTTTGAAGATGACATCTTGACAACCTATAGAAATATAATACAAGTCCTCAGAAACATGTTTGAAAATCATCAGAGACCAACACCAGAAGGATTTTATTTTTTATTTCACCTTTATTTGACCAGGTAGGCAAAGTTCTCAAGGATGAGATGTAATTCCAAAATGAATCCTATATAAAATACATTTGGATATCCCTGGGAATTTAATGAAATTGTTTTTACAGCCACATCCAAGTAGCTGAATGTTAGGGGTATAAGAATGTGGGCTATGTCGTATTGTATGAGTTGACTTTCATTGTTTCTCTACGAAATGAAAACTGGTCAATACAGGGTCAGTGCAGTGGCTAAAAGTGTGTATCTGAGCTTGTTCAGGCATGTCAGTGAGTGTGTGAGGGTCTGCAGGTCACGGTGAGAGTGTGTAGACTAGGTGCTGATGTGGGAACTCTGGGACATTGTAGTGTGTTTCTCCTGCATGAGACTGGCTCTAACAAGGTGCTAGGAGAAAGAGGAGAGAGTGAGGAAGGGGGGGGGCCTCTGGACCCTGGAGTGTGCTTGTGGTGGTGTGAGGGGAGGGGGTGAAGGCTGACCTGACACCCCAACACCTCCCCAAATGAGGCCAGAGGTGTGAGGTGTGGTCAGGAGGGCCAGAGGCAAAGTCACTCTGTGGTTACACACATACATTGTGGACACACAGTGACCCTCAATGGGGTATCATTACATTTCATCATAGTGATATCTCTGTAATATTATAGTGAAATGTAATGCAGTGTGCTGTTGAACTACTTTAATTGACTGTGGAGGCTACATTGTAAACATTTCTTAACTTTTGGGTAAATTATCCTTTTGGTCTCTTTGTTTTTATTTATTTGAATACATTTATTTTATTTTAATACATTTTTTATGTAACCTTTATTTTACTAGGCAAGTCAGTTAAGTACAAATTCTTATTTTACAATGACGGCCTACCCCGGCCAAACCTTCCCCTAACCCGGTGCGCACGCCCTGACCGTATAGATCATTTTATTCTCTATGTTTGGTTGGTCAGTGGGTGGGAATCTCTATGTTGTCTGTTTCTATGTTTTGGCCGGGTATGGTTCTCAATCAGGGACAGCTGTCTATCGTTGTCTCTGATTGGGAATCATACTTAGGCAGCCTTTTCCCTTTTGTGTTTGTGGGTAGTTATCTTTGTTAGTGGCACTATAGCCGAAGTAAGCTTCACGGTCGTTTCCATGTTCTTTGGCGACATTTATAAATAAAAAAGAAAAGTACACTCACCACGCTGCACCTTGGTCCAGTCATTTTCAAGGTGACGATCATGACAGAACTACTCACCACAACAGACCAAGCGGCGTGGCCGGGAGGAGCAGACAGAATGGACATGGGAAGACATTCTGGAAGGAAAGGGATCCTGGACGTGGGAGGAGATCCTGGCTGGAAGGGATCGCCTGCCATGGGAGCAGGTGGAAGCAGCGCGGAAGGCGAAGGCAGCTAGTAAAGGTGCCCAGCGTTACACAGGGTCACGGCAGGCAAGGAAGACCGGGAGGCCACTCACCAAATTTTTTGGGGGGGAGGCACACGGGGGGGTTGGCGGAGCTAACTCCACGTGCTCAAGATAGGGAGCGTGGTACTGGTCAGGCACCGTGTTATGCGGTGAAGTGCACGGTGTCTCCAGTACGCATTCACAGCCCGGTGCGCTACATTCCAGCTCCATGCATTGGACGGGCTAGAGTGGGCATCCAGCCAGGACGGATGGTTCCGGCTCAGCGCTCCTGGCCTCCAGTGCGTCTCTTCGGCCCAGGATATCCTGCGCCGGCTCTGCGCACTGTGTCTCCGGTGCGTCTGCACAGCCCAGTGTGTCCTGTGCTAGCGCCTTTGCCGGGCGAAAGTAACCATCCAGCCAGGACGGGTTGTGTCAGCTCTATGTGTGAGACCTCCAGTGCGCCTCCACGGCCCGGTGTGTCCGGTGCCTGCTGCACGCACCAGGCTTCCAGTGCATCTCCCCAGTCCGGGGAGACCTGTTCCGATTCCACGTACCAGACCTCCAGTATGTCTCCCCAGCATGGTAAGCCCTGTGACAGCCCCACGCACCAGGCTTCCAGTACGTCTCCTCAGTCCGGTGAGACCTGTCCCGGCTCCACGTAGGAGGCCTCCAGCGAAGGTCCCCAGTCCGGAGCCTCCAGCGACGGTCCCCAGTATGGAGCCTCCAGCGACGGTCCCCAGTCCGGAGCCTCCAGCGATGAGCTGCAGTCCGTAGCCTCCAGTGAGGGTCCCCAGTCCAGGGCCTTTAGCGAGGGTTCCCAGTCCGGAGCCTCCAGTGAGGGTCCCCAGTCCGGGGCCTGCAGCGAGGGTCCCCAGTCCGGGGTCGGCGACAAGGGCCCCCGCACCAGAGGCGCCACCAAAGTTGGGGGAGCCAGAGGTGGAGCGGGGTCTGCGTCCCGCACCGGAGCCGCCACCGAAGTAGATGCCCACCCGGACCCTCCCCTATAGTGTCAGGTTTGCGGCCGGAGTCCGCACCTTTGGGGGGGGGGGTACTGTCACGCCCTGACCGCAGAGATCGTTTTATTCTCTATGTTTGGTTGGTCAGGGTGTGACTCGGGTGGGACACTCTATGTTCTCTGTTTCTATGTTTTGGCCGGGTATGGTTCTCAATCAGGGACAGCTGTCTATCGTTGTCTCTGATTGGGAATCATACTTAGGCAGCCTTTTCTCCCTTTTGTGTTTATGGGTAGTTGTCTTTGTTAGTGGCACTATAGCCGAAGTAAGCTTCGAAGTCGTTTCCATGTTCTTTGTTTTGTTGTCGACATTTATAAATAAAAAGAAATGTACGCTCACAACGCTGCACCTTGGTCCGGTCATTTTCAAGACGACGATCGTGACAGTGATACATTTATACTCATACTGTAAGACTGCATCGACTGTCTCTGAATATAACAGATTGTGGACCTAATGTGTCACTCAAATCTGTATCTACCGTTAAACTTCAATTAATAGCCCGGGCGTTTATTTGCTTAAATCACTGAACACAGGCTTGAGACAGGCTTCTATTTGAGCCAGGTATTTATTTCCTTAATGCACACAGTTTTTGCTCATTTGCATAGTTAAATGTTTAGTTTCAGCATTCACTTCCAGCATTTTAATACATTTCTTCATTTCCTGCACCATAGTGTTATCATTAACTCACTCTTTCACAGAGACTGTGCATTTTCGGCAGTTCTTCCTTTCACCACTATAGGGCGATCGTCCAATTTCTGGGGGGGTACTAAGCTAACATATGGAATTATTTTAAGAAGGTCATAACATGGACCATTTTAGCTATTTGATTTAGAATTGTTGCATCCCTTTAGGTATAATTTTTGTTAGGTATAGTAATGTTAGAAACGCATTGAATAACACATGCATAAATGGCAAAAATGACAGGCAAAAAATAAATCACAAATAAGGTTTTGAAGTGTCTGTCCTATATCTAGGATTGATAAAAAAGCTCAATAAATATTTTAGGTTTTTTGGATACATATTTAACCCCTTATTTTTGTTAGAATCATCTACCTCCATACATTTATATGGGTTAGCTTCAGATGAGTCCCATGACACTTGTGGGGGTCGTAGAGCAAAACGGAGAACACCATCTGTTTGTGAGAGTCTCCCCTTTAAACAGTGGGGTCATGTTGGTTTGTAGCCCAAACGGTTTGGACGCTACAGAAGTTTGTACATCAGCGTTACCAAATTCAGACCAGTCCCGTGGGGCTTGTGGTGGTCGTAGAGCAAAACGGAGAACACCATCGTGTTCATGAGTCTCGTCTTTCAACAGAGTCATATTAGTCCAAACCATTCGGACGCTATAGACGTCTTTGTGAGAAGACCGATTTTTGGGATGTCTCATGGTCTGACAAACAGCGCTGTAGCTCGCCCAACTTCCACCGAAGGCCCACATAGGCAGATGCGGCTAATTGAGACGCAGCCCAAGCAAAATGATATCTCTAGCTTAAACTGGGGATTTTATTTTATTATGTTACTTACATTGACGGACTCTTAAGGGATTTTAAGGGAGTTATCTACAGGGAGGAATAACTTGTGACAGGAATCCCAGACGTGTTTAGTGCCCATCGCTTGACCTGCATGTTGGATGGAAGAAAGAAAGCGAGAAAGTTATGTAAAGCTGGGGTATATGAGGTACGCAGTAAGAGCTTTTGTCCCCAAACTTTAAAGGATTTGGCCACGTTTCAAGTGTGTTCAGACGGGTGGAGTATACAGAAGATCGGAGTGAAGAATGGCCGTGTTGCAGTTGTGGTGGGGATCATGACCCAGAGTTCATGGAGCGCCCTGTAAGGGTGAAGGACGTTAAAGGTGGCAAAAGTTACGGCGGTCCATCGGATCTCCTATGCGGAGGCAATCAAAAATATTTGAGAGAGGAACTGAAGTTGACGAAATTGTAGTGGAATCACCAATGCCCAAGGTAAATGGGCCAATTTGTCAACCAAGAGAACCGGACATGCTGTATGTAAAGAAAGTGTATTTTGTTGCGTTCATTGCAACTGTGACAAGCTGTACAGCTCAAGTGGAGTGGTGTAGAGTGGTGTGGTCATTTCCGGTCACAACGTGCAGACCTGTTTACGTGTTGCTGTGCGTTTTGTTGTCAACCTTACTTTGCTACCTGACAACTTTACTGTTTTTACTTTTTAATTACCGTTTATGTTTTTTTTGTTTTTCCCTCAACTTTTTTTCATTCAACTTTTTCTCTCCGGGACGCTTTTATCTGGACATGGTTCGTCAGGACTTCCAACAGCCGAAGCTAAGTAGTAACATTAACATGATGCCTTCTAATTGCAGTCTCTGTATTCATAATATACAGGTGAACGATCGCGTTACCGTGAGGATAGCTGTGCTGCAAGCCCAGCTTCAGACGCAATCGTTAGGCAAGGGTAATTTCAGTGTAGGAAAGGATGAAACAGCGTCTGTGCCACCAGTAAGTACAGATAGTAACGTTAGTACAAATCCCCTCGCACGGTCCCTGCAGCCGGACAACTTTCTCATGGCTTCTGGAGGGAAATGCTGTAGGAATGCTCAACCGGTCGCTCATTCAGCCGACACAAACTTTCAACCGGTTTTCCCCATTAAGCAGCGAGTCAGAGGCCGAGCCTTCTCTGGTCTCTACTCCTCCCGTCACGGGGTCTGAGACGCCGAAGCGTCCCACCCTTACCTCTGACAAATTGAAAACCCTAGTCATTGGCGACTCCATTACCCGCAGTATTAGACTTAAAACGAATCATCCAGCGAGCATACACTGTTTACCAGGGGGCAGGGCTACCGACGTTAAGGGTAATCTGAAGATGGTGTTGACTAAAGCTAAAACTGGCGAGTGAAGAGAGTATAGAGATATTGATATCCACGTCGGCACCAACGATGTTAGGATGAAACAGTCAGAGGTCACCAAGCGCAACACAGCTTTAGCGTGTAAATCAGCTAGAACGATGTGTCGGCATCGATTAATTGTCTCTGGCCCCCTCCCAGTTAGTGGGAGTGATGAGCTCTACAGCAGAGTCTCACAACTCAATCGCTGGTTGAAAACTGTTTTCTGCCCCTCCCAAAAGATAGAATTTGTAGATAATTGGCCCTCTTTCTGGGACTCACCCACAAAGAGGACCAAGCCTGGCCTGCTGACGAGTGACGGACTCCATCCTAGCTGGAGGGGTGCTCTCATCTTATCTACCAACATAGACAGGGCTCTAACTTCTCTAGCTCCACAATGAACTAGGGTGCAGGCCAGGCAGCAGGCTGTTAGCCAGCCTGCCAGCTTAGTGGAGTCTGCCACTAGCACAGTCAGTGTAGTCAGCTCAGCTATCCCCATTGAGACCGTGTCTGTGCCTCGACCTAGGTTGGGCAAAACTAAACATGCCGGTGTTCGCCTTAGCAATCTCACTAGAATAAAGACGTCCTCCATTCCTGCCATTATTGAAAGAGATCGTGATACCTCACATCTCAAAATAGGGTTACTTAATGTTAGATCCCTCACTTCAAAGGCAGGTATAGTCAATGAACTAATCACTGATCATAATCTTGATGTGATTGGCCTGACTGAAACATGGCTTAAGCCTGATGAATTTGCTGTGTTAAATGAGGCCTCACCCCCTGGTTACACTAGTGACCATATCCCCCGTGCATCCCAACATTTACGATAGCAAATTTCAATTTACAAAAAAAAAAGACTTTTTCGTCTTTTGAGCTTCTAGTCATGAAATCTATGCAGCCTACTCAATCACTTTTTATAGCTACTGTTTACAGGCCTCCTGTGCCATATACAGTGTTCCTCACTGAGTTCCCTGAATTCCTATCGGACCTTGTAGTCATAGCAGATAATATTTACATTTTTGGTCATTTTAATATTCACATGGAAAAGTCCACAGACCAACTCCAAAAGGCTTTCGGAGCCATCATCGACTCAGTGGGTTTTGTCCAACATGTCTCTGGACCTACTCACTGTCACAGTCATACTCTGGACCTAGTTTTGAATGTTGTGGATCTTAATGTTTTTCCTCATAATCCTGGACTATCGGACCACCATTTTATTACGTTTGTAATCGCAACAAATAATCTGCTCAGACCCCAACCAAAGAGCATCAAAAATCGTGTTATAAATTCTCAGACAACCCAAAGATTTCATGATGCCCTTCCAGACTCCCTCTGCCTACCCAAGGACGTCAGAGGACAAAAAATCAGTTAACCGCCTAACTGAGGAACTCAATTTAACCTTGCGCAATACCCTAGATGCAGTTGCACCCCTAAAAACTAAAAACATTTGTCATAAGAAACTAGCTCCCTGGTATACAGAAAATACCCGAGCTCTGAAGCAAGCTTCCAGAAAATTGGAACGGAAATGGCGCCACACCAAACTGGAAGTCTTCCGACTAGCTTGGAAAGACAGTACCGTGCAGTATCGAAGAGCCCTCACTGCTGCTTGATTATCCTATTTTTCCAACTTAAACCTCTCTTGGGTACGTGAGACGTTAGCGTCCCGCCTCTTCAACAGCCAGTGAAACTGCTGGGTGCCAAATTCAAATACAGAAATACTAATTATAAAAATTCAGAAAACAAAACATATTTTACATAGATTTAAAGATTAACTTCTTGTGAATCCAACCACGGTGTCAGATTTAAAAAATGCTTTACGGCGAAAGCATACCTTACGATTATTTGAGAACATAGCCCACTAGACAAATCATTACAAACAGTAACCAGCCAAGTAGAACAGTTACACAAGTCAGAAATATTGATAAAATTAATCCCTTACCTTTGATGATCTTCATAGGGTTGCACTCAGCAGACATTCATTTACTCAATAAATGTTCCTTTTGTTCTATAAAGTCTCTTTATATCCAAAAACCTCAGTTTTGTTCGCGCGTTTTCTTCAGTAATCCACAGGCTCAAACGCAGTCAAAACAGGAAGACAAAAAAAATCCAAATTGTATCCGTAAAGTTCATAGAAACATGTCAAACGATGTTTATATTCAATCCTCAGGTTGTTTTTAGCCTAAATAATCGATAATATTTCAACCGGACAATAACGTCGTCAATTTAAAAGGTAAACAAGAAAGGCACTCTCTCGGTCTCGCGCATGAAAAAGCTCTGTGACACTTTAGGGTCCACTCATTCAGACTGCTCTTACTTCCTCATTTTTCAGAATACAGACTGTTGACATTTAGTGGAAGGCATAGAAACTGCAATTTGAGTCCTAAGTCAATGGATACTGTAATGGCATTGAATAGAAAACTACAAAAACACCAAAAGAACTACTTCCTGAATGGATTCTTCTCAGATTTTCGCCTGCCAAATCAGTTCTGTTATACTCACAGACACTACTTTAACAGTTTTGGAAACTTTAGAGTGTTTTCTATCCAAATATACCAGTTATATGCATATCATATATTCTGGGCCCGAGAAGCAGGCCGTTTAATTTGGGAATGCATTTCATCCAAAATTCTGAATGCTGCCCCCTACCCTAGAGAAGTTTTAATTGAGGAAAATAAGAACAATCCGAAATGTATTTTTGATACTGTCGCAAAGCTAACTGAAAAGCAGCATTCCCCAAGAGAGGATGGCTTTCACTTCAGCAGTAATAAATTCATGAACTTCTTTGAGGAAAAGATCATGATCATTAGAAAGCAAATTATGGACTCCTCTTTAAATCTGCCTATTCCTCCAAAGCTCAGTTATCCTGAGTCTGCACAACTCTGCCAGGACCTAGGATCAAGAGAGACACTCAAGTGTTTTAGCACTATATCTCTTGACACAATGATGAAAATAATCACGGTCTCTAAACCTTCAAGCTGCATACTGGACCCTATTCCAACTAAACTACTGAAAGAGCTGCTTCCTGTGCTTGGCCCTCCTATGTTGAACATAATAAATTGCTCTCTATCCACCGGATGTGTAACAAACTCACTAAAAGTGGCAGTAATAAAGCCTCTCTTGAAAATGCCAAGCCTTGACCCAGAAAAAATAAAAAACTATCGGCCTATATCGAATCTTCCATTCCTCTCTAAAATTTTTGAAGAAGCTGTTGCGCAGCAACTCACTGCCTTCCTGAAGATAAACAATGTATACGAAATGCTTCAGTCTGGTTTCAGACCCCATCATAGCACTGAGACTGCACTTGTGAAGGTGGTAAATGACCTTTTAATGGCGTCAGACCGAGGCTCTGCATCTGAAGTTTTACAGCATATAACCTTAACTCAGTCAGCCTCAATTCAGTGTCTGTATGGTCTCAACTTAGTCTCTATGTAATCTTTATTTTCTTCTTCAAAATGAGGTCAGTGGTTCAGTGTGTGTTTATTTGACCGAGTATGTCCAGGCAAGCCAGTGTGTCTCTCTCTTTTCCTGCGTAGGTCACAGCAATAGCGGTGTGTGGGTAAAATCACTGGGAAGCCAAGCCAGAAAAAAAGGCATATTAGAACCTATGTGTTGTGATATTTGCTTTGCTTGCTCCATAACATGTTAGTTCATATGCCTTGCCATCGTAATATACTGTATAGGCCTAAGGTGGTTGTGTGTGCGTGCGTTCGTTCGTGCAAGTAGAAAAAAACAGGTAAAAATGCTTGCTGGCTTCCCTTGCATTCAATGACACAGGCGGCAACAATGTCATACTCTTTTTGACCAGACAGCATCAGATAGATGGGCGACACATACAGAGACTGAGGGGCGCTGTTTCGCTCGCTCAGATGCTTTCTCCGGTTAGATACATTCAGCCTCTTGCGAATTGAAGAAAAGTTATGAAACACAGAGATGAAAGAGACATACATTTTTTGGGGGGAAGCCTGTCTTCCCTTGGCATACATGCCACTGGGTCACAGTGTGTAGCACTCAACGCTATAGACAGGAAATGCTTTGAAAGGTTGGTCATGGCTTATATCTTTTTTTTTTTTTTTTTTTTTTTATCACATTTTCTCCCCAATTTTCGTGGTATCCAATCGCTAGTAATTACTACCTTGTCTCATCGCTACAACTCCCGTACGGGCACGGGAGAGACGAAGGTCGAAAGCCATGCGTCCTCCGAAGCACAACCCAACCAGCCGTACTGCTTCTTAACACAGCGCGCCTCCAACCCGGAAGCCAGCCGCACCAATGTGTCGGAGGAAACACCGTGTACCTGGCCCCCCTTGGTTGGCGCGCACTGCGCCCGGCCCGCCACAGGAGTCGCTGGAGCGCGATGAGACAAGGATATCCCTACCGGCCAAACCCTCCCTACCCCGGACGACGCTATGCCAATTGTGCATCGCCCCACAGACCTCCCGGTCGCGGCCGGCTGTGACAGAGCCTGGGCACGAACCCAGAGACTCTGGTGGCGCAGTTAGCGCTGCGATGCAGTGCCCTAGACCACTGCGCCACCCGGGAGGCCGGTCATGGCTTATATCAACCCCATCATCCCAGACACCCTGCAACCACTCCAATTCGCATACCGCCACAACAGATCCACAGATGACGCAATCTCTGTTGCACTTCACACTGCCCTCACCCACCTGGACAAAAGGAATACCTATAGTACCAGTCAAAAATTTGGACACACACACTCAATCCATGATTTTTCTTTATTTTTTCTATTTTCTACATTGTAGAATAATAGAAAAGACATCAAAACTCATGAAATAAAACATATGGAATCATGTAGTAACCAAAAATGTGTTAAAAAATATATTTATTCAAAGTAGCCACCCTCTGCCTTGTTGATAGCTTTTCACACTCTTGGCATTCTCTCAACCAGCTTCATGAGGTAGTCACCTGGAATACATTTAAATGAACAAGTGTGCCTTGGTAAAAGTTCATTTGTGGAAGGTATTTCTTTCTTAATGTTTTTGAGCCAATTAATTGTGTTGTGACAAGGTAGAGGTGGTATACAGAATATAGCCCTATTTGGTAAAAGACCGAGTCCATATTATGGCAAGAACAGCTCAAATAAGCAAAGAGAAACAACAGTCCATCATTACTTTAAGACAAGAAGATCAGTCAATATGGGAAATGTCAAGAACTTTGAAAGTTTCTTTAAGTGCAGTCACAAAAACCCTTAAGCCCTATGGTGAAACTGGCTCTCATGAGGACCGTCACAGGAAAGGAAGACCCAGAGTTACCTCTGCTGCAGAGGATACGTTCATTAGAGTTAACTGCACCTCAGATTGCTGCCCAAATAAAATGTTCAAGTAACAGACACATCTCAACATCAACTGTTCAGAGGAGACTGTGTGAATCAGGCCTTCATGGTCGAATTTCTGCAAATAAACCACTACTAAAGGGCACCAATAAGAAGAAGAGACTTGCTTGGGCGAAGAAACACGAGCAATGGACATTAGACCGGTGGAAATCTGTCCTTTGGTCTGATTAGATTAAATTTTTGATTTTTGGTTCCAACCGCCGTGTCTTTGTGAGATGCAGAGTAGGTGAACGAATGATCTCCGCATGTGTAGTTACCACCATGAAGCATGGAGGAGGAGGTGTGATTGTGTGGGGGTGCTTTGCTGGTGAAACTGTTAGTGATTTATTTAGAATTTAAGGCACACAACCAGCATGGCTACCCAAGCATTCTGCAGCGATACGTCATCCCTTCTGGTTTGCGCTTAGTGGGACTATCATTTGATTTTCAACAGGACAATGACCCAAAACACACCTCCAGGCTGTGTAACGGCTATTTGACCAAGAAAGAGAGTGATGGAGTGCTGCATCAGATGAGCTGGCCTCCACTATCACCCGACCTCAACCCAATTGAGAGGGTTAGGGATGAGTTGGATTGGAGAGTGAAGGAAAAGCAGCCAACAAGTGCTCAGCCTATGTGGGAACTCCTTCAATACTGTTGGAAAAGCATTACAGGTGAAGCTGGTTGAGAGAATGCCAAGAGTGTGCAAAGCTGTCATCAAGGCAAAGGGTGGTTACTTTGAAGAACTTAACACTTTTTTGGTTACTACATGATTCCATATGTGTTATTTCATAGTTTTGATGTCTTCACTATTCTACAATGTAGAAAATAGTACAAATAAAGAAAAACACTTGAATGAGTAGGTGTATCCTTTTGTCTGGTACTGTACATAATATGCGCACACATGCATACGGACGCCAAACACACACTCAAACACACACACACACACACACTCAAACACACACACACACACACTCACACTCACCACATACGCTGCTGCTACTGCTCAGTTTATTACCTATCCTATTGCCTAGTTACTTTACCCCTACGTAAACACTGTACAAAACAGGACTGTCTCTTTTTTATTTATTCTTTTTTTTACCCCTTTTCCCCCCAATATTGTGGTATCCAATTGGTAGTTACAGTTTTGTCTAATTGCTGCAACTCCCGTACGGACTCGGGAGAGGCGAAGGTCGAGAGCCGTGCGTCTTCCGAAACACAACCCAACCAAGCCGCACTGCTTCTTGACACAATGCCCACTTAACCTGGAAGCCAGCCGCACCAATGTGTCGGAGGAAACACCGTACACCTGGCTACGGTGTCAGCGTGCACTGCGCCTGGCCTGCCACAGGAGATGGGACAAGGACATCCCTGCCGGCCAAACTCTCCCCTAACCCGGACGACGCTGGGCCAATTGTGCGCCGCCCCATGGGCCTCCCGATCGTGGCTGGCTGCGACAGAGCCTGGACTCGAACCCAGAATCTCTAGTGGCACAGCTAGCACTGCTAGCACAGCTAGCACTCTCTAACAGGATGCTAGGAGAGAGAGGAGGGGAGGGGGGCACTGGGCCCTGGAGAGGGGGGAATTGGGCCCTGGAGTGCGCCTGTGGAGCTGTAAGTGGAGGGAGGCGAGGGCTGTAACGAGGCCAGGGGGGTGAGGTGTGGTCAGGGGGGCTAGAGGCAGGGACACACTGTGGTTACACACATACACCAGGTTTCAGGTCAATTCAGACAAATCAGGAGATTGAAAATTGACAGTTATTTTCAGTGTGGACTTTTCAGAACATGAATATAATTTTATTTAATGTGGTCTTTTTAAATAATTTATTGAATTTCAATCGAATTTCAATTCATGCCCTGAATTGAATGAATTCAAATAGAATTGACCTGGGCTGGAGGCATGGCGCGTCAAAAGTCGCTGATGTGCTCAAACAAGCCGAGCATGAGAGACTTGGATATTTTCTGTCTACAATCATTTTGGTTTCACATTATATTATGTTGCCTAAAACTTGTCTAATTACACTGTAGTTACATGTACATGTAAAGTAATTACTTGCAACCTGCCTATGTAACTAACTACCATATTAGACCGCTCCATAAAAGCAGATCAGTGTTGGTGAGCACACTTTCCACATTACTCTCACTATATCTGAAGCCATAGAGCTCAAACTACCCCCTTTCTCTCCATGCCAAGCCAACCCAGATTCCAAGACATCCCTGAACTCATTCTAGCCAAGGCTACAGGCCTACAAGGCCAACTTCGCAGCAATCTGACCTATTTTTATTTAGCCTGCCCGCCCCAAAGTCCCCAAAAGGGACCGAGAGGATTATGTAAGTATCCTAAGCTTTGTTTAGCTCAAAACGTTATCACCACCACCACACTTATTTTAAGTTTCTCCTAGATAAGGGTCATATTGACCTTGTGAAAGGAGCACATGCACATAAGGCAAAAGAGCAGTTGGTCGCCAATTACTGGCATTCCACACCATGGGGGAGAGAGAGGCTTTTGGGGAGGAGAAGGGAGGGGGTTCTCTGTGCCTCTACTATCTATCAGCAAATGTGAAAACAGTAGGACACACACACAGATGAGCAAAGTAAACAAGCTGTGCCATTCCTTGTTGTCGTAAGGCTCTATTTTATAGTTCAGATATTCGGGTATCTGGACCGAGTTTGTCTAAATGCTAGTACTATTTGTTGAAGTCAGGTGACTTGACCATAGCCTGTTCTGGGGATGACCTTCCAGCCTTCTAGAACACATCATAATCTTCTTAGAATAGAACGAGACAATAATCTGGAATACTTCCGGATGACTGTTGGTTTTGATTAACAGCGCTCTATTCCACATCCGCCGGCCATAGTCTGTCTCTTCTGGGCAAGACCTTAGTCATCCTCTGAGAATCGTCATAGAATAGAATAGAAAGATCCAATAAATTATCCAGAATACTTTTGTGTGGCCTTTGGAGCCTGGGATGAGAAAAGAGGAGTCTTTTTCTATGCTCTTGTATTCATCTGCTGACTGTTGTTAGTGAGAAAAGACAATCCCTTTCCTTGTAATGGATATTATTACTAAATCAAGTCCAAAGCATATCTTGTCACAATGTATTTGTAAACCATGGGCAAATGTGTTACCATGATAAGCATGCAATTATTTATTTTCTGAAATGTCTATTGAAGTTTAATTGAGTTTCTCCCCTAGATGTTAGGTCCTTGCTATCCGGGGTCCTTGGGACGTCCCATTGAAGTTGAAATGTAAAATGGTTAAGGTAAGGGTTTAGGTTAGGAAATAGTTATGGTTAGGATTAGGGTACGGTTAGGGTTTAGGGTAGGGAGGTCCCAATGTGAAAAAAACAGGTGTTTCATTCATGTTTAAATCCTAGATTTTGGACAGAATTAGACTTTCATTTCTAAAGCATTGCATGTAGGCCAATCATGTCACTGTTTTCTGCGTTTTTAACGCGAATTCGTATGTAATCATTGTAATGTAATTAACGCAATCAGTCCAACTATGTTTATGCATGCTGCAAGTTGAATAGATAGTGTCCTCCTGATAATTATCGACTGGTTACGCTGATTGAGTGTTTGAGTGTTCAGTGTAATGGTAAACGTCCGCATGTCCCTATCCATTTGTTCCGTTTGCGCCAGTTTGCCGTCTCGACGGGAGCTGCTGGGCTCGACGATTGCTTTTCCAAAGGAAGCCGTAACGCGGCCATTAGAACCATTAGGACCATTAGAACACGGTGGTGAGGATTCTTACACCTGGATAGGCTATGACACGTGCGCTCTGGATAACAATATTGTCTTTGAATAGGGCTAGTGACTACTTTGACATTTACAGGGAAAATGTTTGATAACGACAGAAAGCCCTATATATATATATATATATATATATATATATATATATATATATATATATATATATATATATATATATATATATATACACACAGTTGAAGTCGGAAGTTTACATACACCTTAGCCAAATACATTTAAACTCCGTTTTTCACAAATCCTGACATTTAATCCTAGTAAATATTCCCTGTTTTAGGTCAGTTAGGATCACCACTTTATTTTTAGAATGTGAAATGTCAGAATAATAGTAGAGATAATTATTTATTTCAGCTTTTATTTCTTTCATCACATTCCCAGTGGGTCAGAAGTTTACATGCTCTCAATTAGTATTTTGTAGCATTGCCTATAAAATGTTTCACTTAGGTCAAACATTTTGGGTAGCCTTCCACAAGTTTCCCACAATAAGTTGGGTGAATTTTGGCTCATTCCTCCTGACAGAGCTTGTGTAACTGAGTCAGGTTTGTAGGACTCCTTGCTCGCACACGCTTTTTCAGTTCTGCCCACAAATTTTCTATAAGATCGAGAACAGGGCTTTGTGATGGCCACTCCAATACCTTGACTTTGTTGTTCTTAAGCCATTTTGCCACATCTTTGGAAGTATGCTTGGGGTCATTGTCCATTTGGAAGACCCATTTGCGACCAAGCTTTAACTTCCTGACTGATGTCTTGAGATGTTGCTTCAATATATCCACATCATTTTCCTACCTCATGATGCCATCTATTTTGTGAAGTGCACCAGTCCCTCCTGCACAAAGCACCCCCACAACATGATGCTGCCACCCCCATGCTTCACGGTTGGGATGGTATTCTTTGGCTTGCAAGCATCCCCGTTTTTCCTCCAAACATAACGATGGTCATTATGTCCAAACAGTTCTATTTTTGTTTCATCAGACAAGAGGACATTTCTCCAAAAAGTATGATCTTTGTCCCCATGTGCAGTTGAAAACCGTAGTCTGGCTTTTTTTATGGCAGTTTTGGAGCAATGGCTTCTTCCTTGCTGAGTGGCCTTTCAGGTTATGTCGATATAGGACTCGTTTTACTGTGGATATAGATACTTTTGTACCTGTTTCTTCCAGCATCTTCACAAGGTCCTTTGCTGTTGTTCTGGGATTGATTTGCACTTTTCGCACAAAAGTGTGTTTATCACTAGGAGACAGAACGTGTCTCCTTCCTGAGTGGTATGATGACTGCGTGGTCCCATGGTGTTTATACTGGCATACTATTGTTTGTACAGATGAACGTGGTACCTTCAGCCATTTGGAAATTGCTCCCAAAGATGAACCAGATTTGTGGAGGTTTACAATTTTGTTTCTGAGGTCTTGGCTGATTTCTTTTGATTTTCCCATGACATTTAGTAAGTATTTACTAAAATAAATTGAAGTTTGAAGGTAGGCCTTTGAAATACATCCACAGGTACACCTCCAATTGACTCAAATGACGTCAATTAGCCTATCAGAAGCTTCTAAATCCATGACATCGTTTTTTGGACTTTTCCAAGCTGTTTAAAGGAACAGTCAACTTAGTGTATGTAAACTTCTGACCCACTGGAATTGTGATAGAGTGAATTATAAGTGAAATAATCTGTCTGTAAACAATTGTTGGAAAAATTACTTGTGTCATGCACAAAGTAGATATCCTAAAAGACTTGCCAAAACTATAGTTTGTTAACAAGAAATGTGTGGAGTGGTTGAAAAACAAGTTTTAATGACTCCAACCTAAGTGTATGTAAACTTCCCGATTTCAACCATATATATATATATATATATATATATACATTTCAGATTCAATATATATTATATATATAACAATATATATATATACAATACCATTCAAAAGTGTGTACACCTACTCATTCAAGGGTTTTTGTTTATTTTTTTTACTATTTTCTACATTGTAGAATAATAGTGAATACATCAAAACTTTGAAATAACACATATGGAATCATGTAAACAAAAATCTAATCAAATTGTCACGTTCCTGACCTGTTTTCTGTTATTTTTGTATGTGTTTAGTTGGTCAGGGCGTGAGTTGGGGTGGGCATTCTATGTTTTGTGTTTCTATGTTTAGGTCATTTGTAATTAGCCTTATATGGTTCTCAACCAGAGACAGGTGTTTGACTTTTCCTCTGATTGAGAACCATATAAAGGTAGGCTGTTCACACTGTTTGTTTGTGGGTGGTTGTCTCCTGTGTCCGTATATGTTACCACACAGAACTGTATCGTTTGTTTGTAGTCTGTACCTGTTTGTGCGTTCTTCGTTATATGTAAGTTCACATGTTTTAGGTCAGTCTACGTTTGTTTGTTATTTTGTAGTTTGTTGAAGTGTTTTCGGTTTTTCGTCTTTACTATAATAAACCTCATTATGTCAAATTGTGTCCTCCTCCCAGAGTGCTAAGAACCTTGGCGTGATCCTGGACAACACCCTGTCGTTCTCAACTAACATCAAGGCGGTGACCCGTTCCTGTAGGTTCATGCTCTACAACATTCGCAGAGTACGACCCTGCCTCACGCAGGAAGCGGTGCAGGTCCTAATCCAGGCACTTGTCATCTCCCGTCTGGATTACTGCAACTCGCTGTTGGCTGGGCTCCCTGCCTGTGCCATTAAACCCCTACAACTCATCCAGAACGCCGCAGCCCGTCTGGTGTTCCCAAGTTCTCTCACGTCACCCCGCTCCTCCGCTCTCTCCACTGGCTTCCAGTTGAAGCTCGCATCCGCTACAAGACCATGGTGCTTGCCTACGGAGCTGTGAGGGGAACGGCACCTCCGTACCTTCAGGCTCTGATCAGGCCCTACACCCAAACAAGGGCACTGCGTTCATCCACCTCTGGCCTGCTCGCCTCCCTACCTCTGAGGAAGTACAGTTCCCGCTCAGCCCAGTCAAAACTGTTCGCTGCTCTGGCACCCCAATGGTGGAACAAACTCCCTCACGACGCCAGGTCAGCGGAGTCAATCACCACCTTCCGGAGACACCTGAAACCCCACCTCTTTAAGGAATACCTAGGATAGGATAAAGTAATCCTTCTAACCCCCCCCCCCCTTAAAAGAGTTAGATGCACTATTGTAAAGTGGTTGTTCCACTGGATATCATAAGGTGAATGCACCAATTTGTAAGTCGCTCTGGATAAGAGCGTCTGCTAAATGACTTAAATGTAAATGTAAATTATCACGCTGCGCTTTGGTCCAATCCCTACTCCTCCTCTTCTTCTGAAGAGGAGGAGGACAGCCGTTACACAAATGTTATTTGTCACATGCGCCGAATACAAAAGGTGTAGACCTTACAGTGAAACGCTTACTTAGAAGCCCTTTTTAACCAACAATGCAGTTTTAAGAAAAAAGGTGTAAAAGTATTTACTAAAATAAACTAAAGAAATAAATAAAACCGGGAACCGGTTAGTCGAGGTTACTAAGGTGATATATTTATGTAGGTAGAGGTAAAGTGACTGTGCATGGATAACAAACAGAGAGTAGCAGCAGCGTAAAAATGGGGGTGAAGGGGGGGCCAATGCAATTTGATTAGCTCTTCAGGAGTCTTATGGCTTGGGGTTAGAAGCTGTTAAGAAGCCTTTTGGACCTGGACTTGAAGCTCCGGTACCACTTGCCGTGCGGTAGCAGAGAGAACAGTCTATGACTAGGGAGTCTTTGGCAATTTTTTGGGCCTTCCTCTGACACCGCCTGGTATAGAGGTCCTGGATGGCAGGAAGCTAGGCCCCAGTGATGTACTGGGCCGTACGCACTACCCTCTGTAGTGCCTTGCGGTTGGAGGTCGAGCAGTTGCCATACCAGGCGGTGACGCAAACAGTCAGGATGCTCTTGATGGTGCAGCTGTAGAACTTAAAAAAAAATTGAGGACCCATGACAAATCTTTTCAGTCTCCTGAGGGGAAATAGGCATTGTCGTGCCCTCTTCATGACTGTCTTGGTGTGTTTAGACCGTGATAGTTTGTTGGTGATGTGGACACCAAGGAACTTGAAGCTCGCGACCTAATCCATGAAAGACCAGTTGAGAATGGGGGGGTGCTCATCCTCCTTTTCCTGTAGTCCACAATCATCTCCTTTGTCTTGATCACATTGAGAGAGGTTGTTACCCTGGTACCACACTGCTAGGTCTCTGACCTCCTCCCTATAGGCTGTCTCATCGTTGTCCGTGATCAGGCCAACCACTGTTGTGTCGTCAGAAAACTTATTGATGGTGTTGGAGTCGTGCTTGTACAGGAGGGGACTGAGCACGCACCCCTTAGGGGCCCCCGTGTTGAGGATCAGCATGGAAGTTGTGTTGTTACCTACCCTTACCACCTGGGGGCGGCCTATCAGGAAGTCCAGGATCCAGTTGCAGAGGGGGGTGTTAAGTCCCAGGGTCCTTAGCTTAGTGATGAGCTTTGAGAGCACTATGGTGTTGAACGCTGAGCTGTAGTCAATGGATAGCATTCTCACGTAGGTGTTCCTTTTGTCCAGGTGGGAAAGGGCAGTGTGGAGCGCAATACAGATTGCATCATCTGTTGATCTATTTGGGCGGCATGTAAATTGGAGTGGGTCTAGTGTTTCTGGGATAATGGTGTTGATATGAGCCATGACCAGCCTTTCAAAGCACTTCATGGCTACAGACGTGAGTGCTACGGGTCGGTAGTCATTTAGGCAGTTTACCTTGGTGTCCTTGGGCACATTCACTATGGTGATCTGCTTGAAACATGTTGGTATTAAAGATTCGGTCAGGGACAGGTTGAAAATGTCAGTGAAGACACTTGCCAGGTGGTCAGCGAATATTCGGAGTACATGTCTTGGTAATCTGTCTGGCCCTGCGGCCTTGTGAACGTTGACCTGTTTAAAGGTCTTACTCACATCGGCTACAGAGAATGTGATCACATCGTCCTGAACAGCTGATGCTGTCACTGTGGGGACGACGTCATCGATTCACTTATTGCTGAAGCCAGTGACTGATGTGGTGTACTCCTCAATGCCATCGGAAGAATCCCAGAACAAATTCCAGTCTGTGTTAGCAAAACAGCCCTGTAGCTTAGCATCTGCATCAACTGACCACTTTCTTATTGAGCGAGTCACTGGTCCCTTCTGTTTAAGGTTTTGCTTGTTAGCAGGAATCAGGAGTATAGAGTATTGGTCAGATTTGCCAAATGGAGGGCGAGGGAGAGCTTTGTACGTGTCTCTGTGTGAGGAGTAAAGGTGATCTAGAGTTGTTTTCCCCTCTGGTTGCACATTTAACATGCTGGTAGAAATTAGTTAAAACATATATAAGTTTCCCTGCATTAAAGTCCTCAGCCACTAGCAGTGCCGCCTCTTTCTTAATTGCTTATGGCCTTATACAGCTCGTTGAGTGCCATCTTAGTGCCAGCATCGGTTTGTGGTGGTAAATAGATAGCTACGAAAAATATAGATGAAAACTCTCTTGGTAAATAGTGTGGTCTACAGCTTATCATGAGATACTCTACCTCAGGTGAGCAAAACCTCGAAACTTCCTTATTATTCGATTTTGTGCACTAGCTGTTGACAAATAGACACAGACCGCCACCCCTTGTCTTACCGGAGGCAGCTGTTCTATCTTGCCGATGGACCGAAAACACAGCCAACTGTATGTTATCCATGTCGTTGTTCAGCCACGACTCGGTGAAACATAAGATATTACAGTTTTTTATGTTCCGTTGGTAGGATAGTCTTGATCGGAGCTCATCCATTTTGTTATCCAATGATTGCACGTTGGCTAATAGGACTGATGGTAGAGGGGGATTACTCACTCTGCGTCGTATCCTTACAAGGCACCCCGACCTACGTTCCAATATCTCCGTCTCTTCTTCATGTGAATGACTGGGATTTGGACCTTGTCAGGTGTCTGAAGTAAATCCTTTGCGTCCGTCTCGTTAAAGAAAAAAATCATTGTCCAGTACAAGGTGAGTAATCGCTGTCCTGATATCCAGAAGCTCTTTTCGGTCATAAGAGACGGTGGCAGAAACATTATGTACAAAATAACACGAAAAAACACACACAATAGCACAATTGGTAAGGAGCCCGTAAAACGGCAGCCATCTCC
Source organism: Salvelinus fontinalis (assembly GCF_029448725.1). NCBI lineage: Eukaryota > Metazoa > Chordata > Actinopteri > Salmoniformes > Salmonidae > Salvelinus > Salvelinus fontinalis. The sequence goes on from NC_074677.1 coordinate 44,876,572, forward strand.
GGCACATTCTCAAAAAATTGTTAAACATATTTAAATATATTTTTGATTTTGATTCTTCAAAGTTGCCACCCTTTGCCTTGATGCATTGCACACTCTTGACATTCTCTCAACCAGCTTCACCTGGAATTATTTTCCAACAGTCTTGAAGGAGTTCCCACATATGCTGAGCACTTGTTGGCTGCTTTTCCTTCACTCTGCGGTCCAACTCATCGCAAACCCTCTCAATTGGGATGAGGTTGGGTGATTGTGGAGGCCAAGTCATCTGATGCAGCACTCCATCACTCTCCTCCTTGGCCAAACAGCCCTTACACATCCTGGAGGTGTGTTTTGGGTCATTGTCCTGTTGAAAAACAAATGATAGTCTCACTAAGCGCAAACCAGAAGGGATGGCGTATCGCTGCAGAATGCTTTGGTAGCCATGCTGGTTAAGTGTGCCTTGGATTCTAAATAAATCACTGACAGTGTCACCAGCAAAGCACCCCCACACCCTCACATTTCCTCCTCCATGCTTCACGGTGGTAACCACACATGCAGAGATCATCCGTTCACCTACTCTGCATCTCACAAAGACACAGCGGTTGGAACCAAAAATCTCAAATTTGGACTCATCAGACCAAAGGACAGATTTCCACCGGTCTAATGTCCATTGCTCATGTTTCTTGGCCCAAGCAAGTCTCTTCTTCTTATTGATGTCCTTTAGTAGTGGTTTCTTTGCAGCAATTGGACCATGAAGGCCTGATTCACACAGTCTCCTCTGAACAGTTGATGTTGAGATGTGTCTGTTCTTTGAATTCTGTGAAGCATTTATTTGGGCTGCAATCTGAGGTGCAGTTAACTCTAATGAACTTATCCTCTGCAGCAGAGGTAACTCTGTGTATTCGTTTCCTGTGTCAGTCCTCATGAGAGCTAGTTTCATCATAGCGCTTGATGGTTTTTGCGACTGCACTTGAAGAAACTTTCAAAGTTCTTGAAATTTCCCATATTGACTGACCTTCATGTCTTAAAGTAATGATGGACTGTTGTTTCTCTTTGCTTATGTGAGCTGTTCTTGCCATAATATGGACTTGGTCTTTTACCAAATAGAGCTATATTCTGTATACCACCCCTACCTTGTCATAACACAACTGATTGGCTCAACTGCATTAAGAAGGAAAGCAATTCCACACATGTACTTTTAACAAGGCACACCTGTTAATGCATTCCAGGTGACTACCCCATGAAGCTGGTTGAGAGAATGTCAAGAGTGTGCAAAGCTGTCATCAAGGCAAAGTGTGGCTACTTTGAAGAATCTTAAATATAAAATATATTTTGATTTGTTTAACACTTTTTCGGTTACTACATGATTCCATATGTGTTATTTCATAGTTTTGATGTCTTCACTATTATTCTACAATGTGGAAAATAGTAAAAATAAAGAAAAACCCTGGAATGAATAGGTGTGTCCTAACGTTTGACTGGTACTGTATGTAAATAAATGACAGGCTCTGTCATATCAGACTCCATGTCGCATTTGAAACTGTGTGGTGTTGTTGATGTCCTTCAAGACAAGTGTTTGATAATTATAAACGGTAGATTATCCCGATAACAGATTAGTTGTAAGCTAAACATTGTCGACGACCTCTGCCTATATGATTTAGGCTACAGGGATTTAGCTAATATAGACTAAATATAGTTTCAGATTAAACGTAATAATACCAAAACTAAGACTACATAAGAATGCGGTATATGAGTGCATTGGGAATTCAGACATTTCGCCTGCTCTGTCCATTGGTGTATTGCCTCTGCTTGGCTGGCCTATTCTTCTTTACTCAATTCGATGGTGGCTCAAACTCTGTTCTTCGGTAATTGGTAAACGAGAGGATGACTCCCCCTTATTTGTCCCCCGCTGTCTTTCTCACAGATGGTGTCGCTTTTTCCTCCTCTGTGTTTTTCCAATAACCCTGCCGTAACAGATTTCTCACCCTCTCGGTGCGGGCCACTGTTTGGACAACTGGAGAACTCTTCACAACAAATTGCCCTGACCCCCAATCATTTGCCAGACAGGCTCGCCCCCACTGAGGTTTATCTCACCCCCCCTACCAATGGTCATTTGGCAGGTCAACTCCTCCCACACCCCCTCCAGATCTAGACGTCTTTATAAACCGCGGGCGTTGTGGCCAGTTGGACATCCATCTATACTTCTCAGTGTAGCCGTTCCACGGGACAGAAGCGCACCAATAGTAGCTCGCCGCCTATTCAAGCCATAGCAGATATCGCCGCGTTTACCGCAAAGGGAATATCGTTATTCAGTATAGTATTGAAGGGATACCAGCTACAGAAATGAGTACCGCATGTCTGATCGTCAAACAGACGCCCTTCGTTGTTGCTCCACGCCCGGTAGGGATGGACACTCGTCCGCAGACAAATGACAGGTAAGCGCTCCAAATAAGATCACAGAATATTCCAGGAATTATATATAGCACTTTAGATGGTGATATAATGTAATAATGTCTTTATATACTAAGTCTAGACCTATATTGACTCGTAAAATGTGCTTTATTATGGCACCAACCAATAGCCTTTTCAGTCATTTTCCAAAAGGAGTCTATTATTTTACATTGAATACTATTATTTTTATGTGGAGACAATAATATTATTTAACTTAAGCTTGTACAGTAGGGTGAATTCATATCAGCATGCACATGTCATTATTCAGAACACCGTTTTCCTTCCACATCTCTTAGTATGCTAATGATCTCTGTTTGATTGACACTACATGGCCTTTCTCTCTGCAGTTATGAATCACTATGGAGACCTTGGCTCACGACCAAGAAGAATATGCAACGGGAATGCCAGAGAAGCAGACAGTCATGTGTAAGTTTATATTAGCCCTAATAATAAGCTCTTGTCTTTTCTGTTGTCTTGCAGTTCTTTATAAGGGTTTGTTCAATATGGGCTACTTAGCCCACCTCAAATGTAGGGCACCAGTTTTTACATGCAGGAAAATATGAAAGTCGAGAAAAGCAGAGAAAGTCTGGCATTTTAATTTCACACCGAATGTACGGACAGGATGTTAGGTCAAGATAGGTGTTTGTGTATCATGTTGATTTGAAGCGAGAGGAGCTGCAGGATAGCATTTAAGGCAGTGTCCAAGGCCAGGCAGGAGACAGTCAGACAGTCCTGTAGAGGAATGGAGGGAGAGAGGGAGGGCAGTATTACCATTAGCAGCGTTGTTGCAGAGCAGAAGGTGTGAGTGCTTAGCTGTTTTCCTGTCACTGAGCCAATCAACTGAGGCTCAGAGGGTGAGAGGGCATGTCTGTTGCACCCTGACAGACTGACCCGCAGCACCATATGGCCCTACTGACTGCTTGCGTCCCAAATGGCACCCTATTCCCTATTTAGTGCATTGCTTTTGACCGGGGCTCTGGTCAGAAAGTAGTGCACTATATCGGAAATAGGTTGCCACTTGGGATGCATACCTGGCTCTATCCTGAGCTGAGCTGGCCCCACACCTCACACCGACACCGAAGGCGACAGCCAGAGAGCGGTGCCCTCCAGATATCCTACTAGCTTAGCACTTTCCTGCTGTTTGCTGGAAAAACACGACACTGGACACCTCAGGGAGGGTTGCATTGATAGAGCGAGAGGGAGAGCGAGAAGTTCAGGTACTTCACACACAGCAAACACCTCTTGTGACGTCCCTAGTTTGGCACCCAACTCCAGCTGGCAGTAACTTGTGCGGTGTGGTTGGCGCTGGTGTTGGTTTTGCTAGGACAGGATGTCAGTTCAAGATAGGTGTTTGTGGATTTTGTGTTTCTGTCTGGCAGTATGGTGAACGATAGGAGGAAGTCTAGGTGGTGGTTATGATAGCAGTGCATTTGGTGTTTGTGGATTTGTGTTTTGAAAGGACAAGGCGGTAGATTAACGCCTAATTCTCTCTCTCTCTCTCTGTGTGTATTTACAGCCTTACTCCAGACCTACAGACTACACCCCTGCAGCTCCAGGTCTCTTTCCATTCAATGGGAAGTCCCAGTCCTTCCAGCACCCTGTCAGGTCAGTACCAAGTCCCAATAGGCTACACTCCTGCTCCATTTTAGTTTTAATGTGTCGATACAGATAATAATATATCTGTATCGTTTAGGGCCAAATTATAATTTGAGATCTATACGTTATTAATATCTCATTCTCACCACAGCGTGATTTTACTTGAAAGTCAAGAATTGCATTTGCGGATCTCAAGTTAGGATTTGGCCTTTTATTACGTGTCTGTTTTCAGTCTGAAGATATTCCAAGGGGTCTGTGTGTTAACATTGCTTTATTCCTTCTGCCACTTCTGTCTCCTTGTGTGCTTTAATTCTCCGACTAATGGGCAAGGTGTCAGTTTTGTTAACGTTTCTCTATTCTTCTTCCCGCCACCACAGACTTTTCTGGCCCAAGTCCAAGTCGTTTGACTACCTGTACAGCGACGGAGAGGCTCTCCTGAGGAACTTCCCTGTCCAGGCCACCATCAGTTTCTATGAGGAGTCCGACAGCGAGGATGACGAGGAGGACGAGGAGTGGGAAGAAGAAATGTACAGCGAGGAAAAGGAGTACCTCGAGCGTCAGTCCCACGACACCAGCTACAACTGAAGTCGAGAGGGTTTCCAATTGGAACAGATGGAACATTAGATGGCGATATTCCATAATATCTCTTTGTGGTACAACAGAAAAGGATGTCTGGCGAGACACCTCTGGTGACACACCTGGAAGAACCTATATAACTGGAGCTGTCTTCACAGTCAGAATCCCTTCTTATTCTATGAATGGAATCAACACTGTCAGTCAGAGTCATAGACTTGTCCTAGAGGAGCACAGAACGATCCAACAAACCATTTATGTCACATATTCAGTAGGACACAGCATGCCGAGCACAGAGAAGGGATTGTAATGTCTTAGGTATTCTAGATTGTCTAGCTCACCTCCATGAAAGCAAAGTAGCCTAAGTTAAATGTGAATTGTGGAGCCTGTTTCAACTGGTATCTTGTATTGCCACTATGTAGGCATAGGCTCTGTCAAGCAAAGAGTTACAAGTATTTCTGTGGCAATACGTAGTAATGGAAAGTTGCAAAAAGTAATGTATGCAGTCTTATGCATATATTAGTCTTCCTCTGGGGCAGTGGGATGTATGTTATGGATTGTATAACTACATACATTAAATCCCACATTGGGATAGTTTATCTCAGGGTCTGTACCTTGTTTGTGTATAAAAAAAGTATTTATTTGCGTTTTATTTACATATCTAATTTATGATGTACAATTGTATATAGATACATACAGTAAATGTTTATATATTTCCTATGTTTCAACTTTTTTGTATATTGTCCGTCGAAAAACACTGTCTAAACAACAGCTGTTAAAATAAAAACCTATTTCGGGAAAACCAGATGATTTCATCCTGTTATTTTCCTATTGATTACATGATCAGAGAGAAAAATATTGTTTATGCTCAAAATGGCACCCTAATCCCTTTATAGTGCACTACTTTTGACCAGGGCTAATAGAGCTCTGTTCAAAAGTAGTCCACTATAGAATAGGGTGCCATTTGGAGCACACACATTATCACGGCAGGTCTGCTGTTGTTGTTGTGAGGGGGATCAGATTCTACTCTCTGTTTCCACCCTGTTATCTCTCCTCTCCTTTGATTGGCTAGTTCTCTGGGACTGGGAAGAGTGGAAGTTCACTACAGTCTCAGAACAAAAGAGTACAAAAGGGTTCTTCAGCTGTCCCCATAGGATAACCCTTTTTGGTTCCAGGACAAACCCTTTATAAAACCCTTTCCAAAGAGGATTCCACATGGAACCCAACATAGTTCTACCTGGAACCAAAAAGGGTTCTCTTATGTAGACAGCTGAAGAACCTTTTTGGAAACCTTTTTTTCTAAGAGTGTAGTACACTACCAGGCGAGGCAATCATTTGAGAAACCAAGGCTTTCGACTCTGTCAATCACCACATCCTCATCGGCAGACTCAACAGCCTTGGTTTCTCAAATGATTGCCTCGCCTGGTTTACCGACTACTTCTCCGACAGAGTTCAGTGTGTCAAATCTGAGGGCCTGTTGTCCGGTTCAATTCTTGGGCCGACTCTCTTCTCTGTATATATCATTTATGTCGCTCTTGCTGCTGGTGAGTCTCTGATCCACCTCTACGCAGACGACACCATTCTGTATACTTCTGGCCCTTCTTTGGACACTGTGTTAACAACCCTCTAGACGAGCTTCAATGCCATACAACTCTCCTTCCGTGGCCTCCAACTGCTCTTAAATACAAGTAAAACTAAATGCATGCTCTTCAACCGATCGCTGCCTGCACCTGCCCGCCCGTCCAGCATCACTACTCTGGACGTTTCTGACTTAGAATATGTGGACAACTACAAATACCTAGGTGTCTGGTTAGACTGTAAACTCTCCTTCCAGACTCACACAAAACATCTCCAATCCAAAGTTAAATCTAGAATTGGCTTCCTATTTCGCAACAAAGCATCCTTCACTCATGCTGCCTAACATACCATCGTAAAACTGACCATCTTACCGATCCTCGACTTTGGCGATGCCATTTACAAAATAGCCTCCAACACTCTACTCAGCAAATTGGATGTAGTCTATCACAGTGCCATCCGTTTTGTCCCTAAAGCCCCATATACTACCCATCACTGTGACCTGTACGCTCTCATTGGCTGGCCCTCGCTTCATACTCGTCGCCAAACCCATTTGCTCCAGGTCATCTACAAGACCCTGCTAGGTAAAGTCCCGCCTTATCTCTGCTTGCTGGTCACCATAGCTGCACCCACCCGTAGCACGTGTTCCAGCAGGTATATCTCACTTGTCACCCCCAAAGCCAATTCCTCCTTTGGCTGCCTCTCCTTCCAGTTCTCTGCTGCCAATGACTGGAACGAACTACAAAAATCTCTGAAACTGGAAACACTTATTTCCCTCACTAGCTTTAAGCACCAGCTGTCAGAGCAGCTCACATATCACTGCACCTGTACCCATCTACTCTATAAATAGCCCAAACAACTACCTCTTCCCCTACTGTATTTATTTATTTTGCTCCTTTGCACCCCAGTATTTCTACTTTGCACACTCATCTACTGTCAAATCTACCATTCCAGTGTTTTAATTGCTATATTGTATTTACTTCGCCACCATGGCCTATTTTTGCCTTTACCTCCCTTATCTCACCTCATTTGCTCACATTGTATATAGACTTGTTTTTGTACTGTATTATTCACTGTAGGTTTGTTTTACTCCATGTGTAACTCTGTGTTGTTATATGTGTCGAACTGCTTTGCTTTATCTTGGCCAGGTCGCAGTTGTAAATGAGAACTTGTTCTCAACTTGCCTACCTGGTTAAATAAAGGTGAAATAACAATAAATAAATAAATAAACTATATAGGGAATAGGGTGTCATTTGGGACACATTCTCTTCACTGTCTCAGGATGAGGTTGAACTGGTGGAAAGCAGAGAGAGGGCATCCAGGGTTGTGGTCAGAGATTAGGCTCTCTGGGGTCACAGTTCACCGGACGCCTCTGCTGTTGTCAGTTTGACCATTTAAGGCCTGACCTGTCACATGACAACATCTAGCCTCATCGAAAACAAGGTTTCCCTAATCGGAAAGCCTGGTGAAGTATATGGCTGAAAGAAGCTACAAAGGGGTGGAAACCAGTGACGCCTCGCAACATGTCAAACCAATCAAATGCCTTGCTTGGGGCGACACTGAAAATAAGCTTCTTAAATGGTTCTTCCTCAGCTCTTAAGTGTGAGGTTCTTGACATGGCATCTATGGTTCTTCAGAATTCTTAAAGGTTCTTGAAATGTATGTAATCCTGCAGATGTGTCCCTTTCACAGCATACAGCAAATTGGCCAGTGTTAACTCGTGTTGATTTTACCATGTAACATTTCAAGTGTTGATTCAGGAGTTAAACTAAGACTGTAAAGAGTTCAATTAACATTCTGTGGTGTAAAATAATCAAAGTGTTGGTGTTAATAACCAGAGTTGAACCAAAACCATGCCCATCATTATCAGTATTTCTCAGCATGCTCTGTTGCAGGTTGATTTTTAGAATAGTTTGTTTCAATATATATGTTTTTGCATGTGCATTGATTCATCTTATACTACTCAAATATAAATAACATACATTTTTCGAAACTATTCCAATCTGTTACCTGGATTTATTGCACCCGTTATTGAAATAGTTGTTCCAGTTTAGATATTCTCATATCTTAGTCTTCCCAGCCCTGGCAGTCATTCTGAATGCAGGTTGCAGGTGAATAAAAATTCAAAATGTTGGATTTCCCCACTCAGGCTGGATTCCAATAGGAATTACACATCACTTAGCAAAAAGCATAATGCGCCTTTCAGGACTGGTGTGGCCTGTAAACTATGATTTTTTTGAGGCCACTGTATAAAACTAAGCCCTAAAAAAAAAGCCTTATAAAATATGTATTTTTTTAAATAATAAAATTTGAATGTCAACATGGCGAGAACCACAGTATTAAAAGTAGGTGAATGAAACAAACATCTCTCTGTCACTAGCAAACATAGTCATGGGTGGTACTGGTAACTCCAATATTCACTCAAAAGGCACCCTGGGACGTATGCTAATAAGGCTTAAAACTTTATAGCAGGGCTATTCAAATCTGGTCCTGGAGGGCTGAAACATTTCTGGTTTTGGATTTTTCTATGGTTCTTCAAAGAACCATCCCATTTATGGTTCTTCAGAGACCCTAAATGGTTGCCCTATGGCATTGCTCTCAAGAACCTTATGTGGTTCCAATTTGTACCCTTACTTTTAAGAATGTAGATTAATGCCGTAGGAGCAACAGTGTGTGAGAATGGCAAGGTGTCCCTTTTAGGGGCATGTGCGGGAGGGTTCTTAAAATGTAACATACAGAATTTAAAAATTAAAAATCAAGCCGCTGGAAGCCAGTGGGCCATTCTATCTGTTTCGGCTAATACAACATTTATTTTTCATAAAATGCATTTCATACATTTTAGAATAACGCTGTAATGTAACAAAATGTGTAAAAAGTGAAGGGGTCTGAGTACTTTCCGAATGCACTATATATAATGAAGGTAGACTGATTTATTTTTTGAACAACATTTATTATCTTTGTCAGCATTATGCAAGACAAATTCTTTTGTTTACCATAATAATCTATTATTCATTAAACAATTATCATATTGTCACCATCTCTTTTGAAGCCTACAGATGAGCTATAAAGGCCTATAACTAGTGCTGCGTTTTTACGTTCTGGACCGTTCAATTGAACGGAAACGGTGCTGTACTGAACGACCAGTTGAAAAACGGGGAGGGGTTGTGGGTTGGGGAACGCTGTCAGCATGGCCACTGTCCTTTAAACAAGTCACTCGTTGCTTCAAGCCACACCCACCAAACGGGAGCAAACGTACCTCAAAGTTTGTTCAAGAACGTGCAACAACGTTTTGAGGAAACATGTCGTTCAGCACAAACTGTTCCGCAACATAGTAAACGTGAAATCGAACTGAACGCACCTATAAAAAGCCAACTGCGTGGAAAATGAAAGGGGGAATTCTGGGAGGTGAAGTATTTTGGTGTAAGGTGTGGTTTAGAGCAGGCGGCGGTGCTTTCCAGAAGGCTTTCATAAATACCCTGAACAAGATTGGAAGGACGGATAAACAGCAAAACATTGATTGGTTAAACACACACATCATATTCTACCAGCCTCCCACAAGACGAATTAGATGAAGCTGGGGGCGCGTTTATTCAACAACTCCATCACCCGAATGTCTCCGTATTCATAGAGGGGGGTTTCCCAATTCCTAGGAGTCATTTCATTGGACAAGGCCGGGGATTCCTCTTCTACCATTGCATGAGCGATATTTCGGTCACAGTGTGGTACTGTCTCGTGTGGTGGGGTACTCACTTATTAGAAAGGTAAGTGCTATTCCGAATCATTGGGACGTCCACACCCTATACGCTAACCATAATTTTAACCCCAACACTTACCCTAACCCTAAAATGTAACCGTAATCCTTACCAGTTAGGGTCAACCTCGTCAGAGTTCAAATTCAATGGGGTGACGTCAGAGTTGTACATCCCACGGATGCCGTATAGCAATGACACGGATGCATATTGAAAGCCCTTTGCTGTAGCTGGAGAGTGGAAGGTAGGGTTTCTTCTTCGGTTAATTTCTAAACTAGTTATGTTATAGACGAACACTTATGAGGGACAGTGTTTAATTTGAGTAGGCTAGAGAACAACACATTTTATGATCAGAGATGTGTCATATAATGGTAGAGAGAGAGAGAGAGAATGAGAGTAAAGGGACAGTCAGCAATGGTCTGCCTTTCCAGAAAAATGACTGTAAATCAACAAGGGTCTTGATAAATATTTCAATTTATATTATGGCAGCAAGAGCAGAGGGATCTTTGGCTGAGGTCACGACAATCACACATTTTTCAAGTCATGTTTTTTCTTCAAATGTCATTCTTTCGATTATTTACACATTCTTGTTGAAGATTACAAATGTCAAAATATCAAAGTATATCCTCCCCTCATTTTACATGGTAGCCTACTATTTGAGATTGTGGATGTGCAAACTGAGGCCGGGGTGTGCTTGTAAGGGCTTGTCTTGCACGCATCTGTGCGGTTGGTCTACAGGAGACTGGAGAGAGTTTATGTATAGGGCTCGTTTATCTGTACGGCAGATGGTTCGCGCGATCTACCGTGTGTGCTGCTTGCGCTCATATATCTCCGTTTTCTACAACAGATTACATTTTAATATTCCATCTCCACACGCACCTTCTCGAAATTATTTAATTTTGGCAGCATCCAGAATGGGGGTTGGGGGTTACGTTGCCTCTCACGCGACTCCTAGGCTACAACATGGTGATCCATTTATACAAGCATATACATCCCTATTATAGAGAGGATGTTCCTCCACCATGCATTATTGTCTTTGCCAGAAATACATGTAAGAACCATTTTATGGGTGGTCTACTGTATGACATCACGCCCAGCGTAGAAATACTGCTGGACCCATCATTGATTGAAGAGGTGGAGGTGGAGGGGGATGACAGTCCTAAAAAGCAACTGTTTACAATCGCAATTTTTTTTTTATCACGAGGCAATTTGCAACGTTATTATTTCTCAACACAATACTTTATGATTTTGTAAGGCATTTAATGTCAAGATCATAGTAGTCGCCTGTTGTTATTTTATCATAAACATTGGGGGAAAAGGCTGAATTTCTTATTGTATTTTATCAGGGTACACTGTGGTCTGACTTTGTGCTCCTCTTTCCTCTTCTCACCTCCCACAGGTTAGAAAGTCTTGGTCTGAGTAGCAGGGTGGTAGGATGGCGGAAGGTAAGAACATAGCATGGCCTGCTCCTCTGGATCTCCTATGGCTAATCTGTTCATTGTAACAACTGTATTATAACCTGTATCATAAGTGTTGGAACTGTACTATAACTATACGAAAACAGTATTGCATTATTGTATACGTGGTTTGTATATGTACAGTGCAGTCAGAAAGTATTCAGACCCCTTGACTTTTTTTCCACATTTTGTTACGTTACAGCCTTGTTCTAAAATGGATTACGTTTGGGGTTTTTTCCTCATCAATCTACACACAATACCCCATAATGATGAAGCAAAAACACGTCAACAGTGAAGAGACGACTCCAGGGTGCTGGCCTTCTAGGCAGAGTTGCAAAGAAAAAGTCATATCTCAGACTGGACAATAAAAAGAAAAGATTACGATGGGGAAAAGAACCCAGACACTGGACAGAGGAACTCTGCCTTGAAGGCCAGCAGCCCGGAGTCGCCTCTTCACTGTTGACGTTGAGACTGGTGTTTTGCGGATACTATTTAATGAAGCTGCCAGTGAGGCGTCTGTTTCACAAACAAAGACACTCTAATGTACTTGTCCTCTTGCTCAGTTGTGCACCGGGGCCTCCCAGTCCCCTTTCTATTCTGGTTAGAGCCAGTTTGCGCTGTTCTGTGAAGGAAGTAGTACACAGCGTTGTACCAGATCTTCAGTTTCTTGGCAATTTCTCGCATGGAACAGCCTTCATTTCTCAGAAAAATAATAGACTGACGAGTTTCAGAAGAAAGTGCTTTGTTTCTGGGCGTTTTGAGCCTGTAATCAAACCCATAGGTGCTGATGCTCCAGATACTCAACTAGTCTAAAGAAGCCAGTTTTATTGCTTCTTTAATCAGAACAACAGTTTTCAGCTGTGCTAAAATAATTGCAAAAGAGTTTTCTAATGAACAATTAGCCTTTTAAAATGATAAACTTGGTTTAGCTAACACAACGTGCCATTGGAACAAAGGAGTGAGGGTTGCTGATAAATGGGCCTCTGTACACCTATGTAGATATTCCATGAAAATATCAACCGTTTCCAGCAACAATAGTCATTTACAACATTAACAATGTCTACACTGTATTTCTGATCAATGTTATGTTATTTTAATGGACAAAAAATTTGCTTTTCTTTCAAAAACAAGGACATTTCTACGTGACCCCAAACTTTTGAACGGTAGTGTAAGTATTCAGTCCCTTTACTCAGTACTTTATTGAAGCACCTTTAGCAGCGATTACAGTCTCAAGTCTTCTTGCGTATGAGCTACAAGCTTGGCACACCTGCATTTGGGGAGTGTCTCCCATTCTTCTCTGCAGATCCTCTCAAGCTCTGTCAGGTTGGATGGGGAGTGTTGCTGCACAGCTATTTTCAGGTCTTTCCAGAGATGTTCGACCGGGTTCAAGTCAAGGACATCCAGAGACTTGTCCTGAAATCACTCCTGTGTTGTCTTGGCGGTGTGCTTAGGATCGTTGACCTGTTGGAAGGTGAACCTTCGCCCCAGTCTGAGGTCCTGAGCGCTCTGGAGCAGGTTTTCATCAAGGATCTCTCTGTACTTTGCTCTGTTCATCTTTCCCTTGATCCTGACTAGTCTCCCAGTCCCTGCCGCTGAAAAACATCCCCACAGCATGATGCTGCCACCACCGTACTTCAGTATAGGGATGGTGCCATGTTTCCTCCAGACGTGACACATGGCATTCAGGCCAAAGAGTTTAATCTTGGTTTCATCAGATCAGAGAATCTTGTTTTTCATGGTCTGAGAGTCTTTAGGTGCCTTTTGGCAAACCAAGCAGGCTGTCATGTGCCTTTTAGGGCTTCCATCTGGCCACTCTACCATAAAGGCCTGATTGATGGAGTGCTGCAGAGATGGTTGTCCTTCTGGAAGGTTCTCCCATCTCCACAGGGGAACTCTGGAGCTCTGTCAGAGTTTCCATCAGGTTCTTGGTCACCTCACTGACCAAGGCCCTTCTCCCCCAATTACTCAGTTTGGCTGGGCGGCCAGCTCTAGGAAGAGTTTTGGTGGTTCCAAACTTCTTCCATTAAAGAATGATAGAGGCCACTGTGTTCTTGGGCACCTTCAATACTGCAGACATTCTTTGGTACCCTTCCCCCAGATCTGTGCCTCGACACAGTCCTGTCTCGGAGCTCTACGGACAATTCCTTCGACCTCATGGCTTGGTTTTTGCTCTGATATCCACTGTGAACTGTGGGACTTTATATAGACAGGTGTGTTCCCTTCCAAATCATGTCCAATCAATTGAATTTACCACAGGTGGACTCCAATCAAGTTGTAGAAACATCTCAAGGATGATCAATGGAAACAGGATGCACCTGAGCTAAATTTAGAGTCTCATAGCAAAGGATCTGCATACTTATGTAAATAAGGAAAGTAAAAAAAAAAAAACATTTTTCACTTTGTCATTATAGGGTATTGTGTGTAGATTGATGAGCATTTTTTAATTTAATCCATTTTAGATTAAGTATGTAATTTAACAAAATGTGGAAAATTGAAGGGGTCTGAATACTTTCCGAATGCATTGTATCAGTTGTTCTCTCTGTGTGCCTCCCAAATGGCACCCTAGTCCCTGTATAGCGCTCTACTTTTGACCAAAGCCCCATAGGGAATGGGTTGCCATTTGGGACACAGCCTTTGGGACACAGCCCATTGGAAAGGGAACACTGTGTGTGTGTGTGTGTGTGTGTGTGTGTGTGTGTGTGTGTGTGTGTGTGTGTGTGTGTGTGTGTGTGTGTGTGTGTGTGTGTGTGTGTGTGTGTGTGTGTGTGTGTGTGTGTGTGTGTGTGTGTGTGTGTGTGTGTGTGTGTGTGTGGGTGTATTCAACAGAATGTGTGAATACATTAGAATAGATAACCAAGGTCAACCAGCCACAGGCCACCTTCTCGAAGCTGCAGCTCTCCTCCACGCAGAGTGAGTGTGTGTGTTTGTGTGTGTGTTTGTGTCATGCTATTTCATGTTCTCCTCGCTGTGAGTCAGTTGCATTCCTAGATGGGAAGGATGCTCACAAACACACGCACGCTCACGCTCTAATCTTTCTCTCTGTAGCGTTCCTAGATGGGAAGGATGCTCACTCTCTCCTCAAGCGCTTCCCCCGAGCCAACAGTTTCCTGGAGGAGTTCAGACAGGGTAACATCGAACGGGAGTGTGTGGAGGAGAGCTGCAGCTTCGAGGAGGCCAATGAAGTGTTCGAGAACAAAGAGAGAACAGTAAAGGATATCACACTCCTCTTTAGATACACAGATTTATTGATGACTGGGCTGAATAATTGAGTTCTTGTTATTGAGTTTTGGTTATACATGTATGTGCCCATACAGTATACAGTATGTGTTATAACAAACGTCTCTTCTCTCCTCCTCTTCCCCCTCTCTTCTCACTTCTCTCCTCTTCTGTCCTCTCTTCTGTCGTCTCTACTCCTCTTCTACACCCTCTCCTCTTCTCCTTGCCTCCCCTATCCTATCCTCTCCTCTCTTCCCCCCTCTCTTCTTCTCCTCCCCTCTCCTCGCAGGTTGACGGTTATTGTCATGAATCTGAGCAAATAATTACAGTTGAAGTCGGGAGTTTACATACACCTTAGCCAAATACATTTAAACTTAGTTTTTCACAATTCCTGAAATTTATCCTAGTAAAAATAAGTTGGGTGAATTTTGGCCCATTCCTCCTGCCAGAGCTGGTGTAACTGAGTCAGGTTTGTAGGCCTCCTTGCTCGCACATGCTTTTTCAGTTCTGCCCACAAATTTTCTATGGGATTGAGGTCAGGGCTTTGTGATGGCCTCTCCAACTTTGGAAGTATGCTTGGGGTCATTGTCCATTTAGAAGACCCATTTGCGACCAGGCTTTAACTTCCTGACTGATGTCTTGAGATGTTGCTTCAATATATCCACATAATTTTCCTACCTCATGATGCCATCTATTTTGTGAAGTGCACCAGTACCTCCTGCAGCAAAGCACCCCCACAACATGATGCTGCCATCCCCATGCTTCACGGTTGGGATGGTGTTCTTCTGCTTTCAAGCCTCCCCCTTTTTCCTCCAAACATAATGATGGTCATTATGGCCAAACGGTTCTATTTTTGTTTCATCAGACCAGAGGACATTTCTCCAAAAAGTACGATCTTTGTCCCCATGTGCAGTTGCAAACCGTAGTCTGACTTTTTTATGGCAGTTTTGGAGCAGTGGCTTCTTCCTTGCTGAGCGGCCTTTCAGGTTATGTTGATATGGGACTCGTTTTACTGTGGATATAGATACTTTTGTACCTGTTTCTTCCAGCATCTTCACAAGGTCCTTTGCTGTTGTTCTGGGATTGATTTGCACTTTTCACACCAAAGTGCGTTCATCTCTAGGAGACAGAACGCGTCTCCTTCCAGAGCGGTATGATGGCTGCGTGGTCACATGGGGTTTATAGGTAGGCCTTGAAATGCATCCACAGGTACACCTCCAATTGACTCAAATTATGTCAATTAGCCCATCAGAAGCTTCTAAAGCCATGACATCATTTTCTGGAATTTTCCAAGCTGTTTAAAGGTACAGGCAACTTAGTGTATGTAAACTTCTGACCCACTGGAATTGTGATACAGTGAATTATAAGTGAAATACTCTGTCTGTAAACAATTGTTGGAAAAATTACTTGTGTCGTGCACAAAGTAGATGTCCTAACTGAATTCCCAAAGCTATAGTTTGTTTACAAGAAATTTTTGGAGTGGTTAAAAAACGAGTTTTATTAATGACTCCAACCTAAGTGTATGTAACTTCCGACTTCAACTGTATCATTACTTAACTGTTTCCACAGCCTTTCTTTAGTTTGCTCAACTTTTTGGTCCAACTGTTAACGGATCAAATAATTATTATTACTTAACTGTTTCCACGGCCTTTATTTAGTTTATTCAACTTTTTGGTCCAACTGTTAACGGATCAAATAATTATTGTTCTCCCAAACTTAACTCCAATACAGTACCAGCAGCGTATGTGATGAGTCAAAAGAGACTAGTGCAAAAAGGGTCAATGTAGAATTCCGGGTAGTTATTGGTTAACTATTTAACTAACAACCTATTGGTTCACAGCATTCCATTTTTCCATCTACGCCACCATGTCTGTGTTAATAACTGATTTCACCTCTATATACCTCTTCGCACAGGACTAGTATTACTATAGAACATCTGTTATGTAATTATTACCCCAGCATGTCTGTTTTTCCAGTGGATGATTCAGACAGGACTGGTATTACTATAGATCATTGGTTATGTAATTATTACCCCAGCATGTCTGTTTTTCCAGTGGATGATTCAGACAGGACTAGTATAACTATAGAACATTGGTTATGTAATTATTACCCCATTATGGCTGTTTTTCCAGTGGATGATTCAGACAGGACTGGTATTACTATAGAACATCGGTTATGTAATTATTACCCCAGCATTACTGTTTTTCCAGTGGATGATTCAGACAGGACTGGTATTACTATAGATCATTGGTTATGTAATTATTACCCCAGCATGTCTGTTTTTCCAGTGGATGATTCAGACAGGACTGGTATTACTATAGATCATTGGTTATGTAATTATTACCCCAGCATGTCTGTTTTTCCAGTGGATGATTCAGACAGGACTGGTATTACTATAGATCATTGGTTATGTAATTATTATCCCATCATGTCTGTTTTTCTAGTGGATGATTCAGACAGGACTAGTATTACTATAGATCATTGGTTATGTAATTATTACCCCAGCATTACTGTTTTTCCAGTGGATGATTCAGACAGGACTAGTATTACTATAGATCATTGGTTATGTAATTATTACCCCAGCATGTCTGTTTTTCCAGTGGATGATTCAGACAGGACTAGTATTACTATAGATCATTGGTTATGTAATTATTACCCCATTATGGCTGTTTTTCCAGTGGATGATTCAGACAGGACTGGTATTACTATAGATCATTGGTTATGTAATTATTACCCCAGCATGTCTGTTTTTCCAGTGGATGATTCATACGGGATTAGTTTGACCAAACTGCCCCTGTAAAAAATGTTTTTCCTTTTTCAAAATTGACCGATATGACGGAGTGAAGATATTTCAAATGTTTATGGATTGCCTAGTATTGGCCTAATGGCTTTCAGTTTGGAGAAAGACATCATGCATATCAATAAGAACCATGAACTGTAACCTATGCAGACATTTAAATACTTGACGTATTTTGCAAGTGATCAATTCATTGGCACAATATCGTCCACTTCATCTTTTAAAAGAGAAGTTTGGCACCAGGAAAGTTGATATGTGACAAAGCTTATCATTCATGTGTAGGCTATGTGCATAGCACTTTGTTTTAAGCGCCAATTTGTTCCCATGTTTTTACCCAAACTGGGTGCAGCACCTGTTAAACTCTGTAACATCCCTCAAAACACAGGGATGACGATTTGCACCGGCTAAGTATTATCAGAGGAACCTGGGAGTTTGCCGAAAAACAGTAGGATTTTAGGGCTGGGATAATAACCTTCCTGCCAAGTAAAAACGACTGACATGGCAGATTCGGACGGGACTAAAATGATGGATGTGGGGATTTGTGCTCGTGCACATAATTCCATTACCTGAGCTCCCCCAGTAAAACTTATCCCATCCCAATAGGACTTTAAGGTTGTATTGTGCACTTTAAAGTACATCTCAGAGCTAAGGTATACTTTTAAGTGCAACGTGTAGCCATACAGGTGAAATCAGTTATTGACACAGATGTAGCAGGTGTAGCACAGGTGTAGCCGGAAGATTGGAATGCTGTGAACCAATAGGTTGTCAGTTCAAATCCCAGGTGTAGACATGCTGGACATGACTTACTGTATAAACGATGTAATCATGTACTGTATGTGAACTATGTACAGTACATGTAAGTTTGAAGAAGTTGTATGTAAAAATCACTGTGTTTAACTAGTTCCACAACCTTCTTTCGGTAAGATGTCCCAGAAATAATTTCAAGTTGAATGAACATATGAGACACTTTGAGCAAACACGTTTTAATTTGACAGAATTTTTTGGCAAATGTTGTCACATTTTTTTAAGTTCAGGTAACACTTTGACCAAAAAGTTGAGTAAACAAAAAAAAAACACTTACTTAATAATATTTAGTTGAAACAATTGTTATTATTTTTTACAGTGTAGATGGGCCAGCTGCAAAGTCAAAATTGGCTATATCGTAAAAATTCATGAAAACAGAAATTTGCTTTTTGGTCTTAATAAATGCCAACCTGCCTCTACTCTCCACCAGATGGAGTTCTGGAAGACTCGCAGTGTGTACACGGTGAGCAGCCACGAGCAGACCAGGGACGGCCGTTCAGAGGGCCACCTCTACATGGTGGTTCCCCTGCTGGGCGTGGCTCTCCTCCTCCTCATCGCCCTCTTCCTCATCTGGAGGTGCCAGCTGCAGAAGGCCACACGGCGGCGGCCCGCCTACACCCAGAACCGCTACATGAACAACCGCAACACCCGCAGCCTGCCGCGCATCCTGGTCCACCGGGACACGCCGTCCCACTCCGAGACCCCCTTATCCAGGCCCACAGTGGTGGTGAGTGGGGTGGAGAGAGTAGTAGGAGGAGGAAGTGGAGGAGGGTCGCTGGTTTGCGCCGCAAACGTTCCCCAAGAACCCCATTCCCACCCTCAGAACACTCGCTCCGCCCTGTACGTCCAGGATCCGTCTGTGTCAGTAGCGTCGCGTCTCTCCGGTGCCACACCTCCTCCTTCCTACGAGGAGGTGACAGGACACCTGGAGAGCAGCAGCGACGAGGTGTCGGCGCCGTACAGCGACCCTCCGCCCAAATATGAGGAGATTGTCAAGGAGAAGTAAGCAGAGGGAGGGAGAGAGGGATGGAGGGAGGCTGGGCCGGGGGCCATACTGTCAGATCCATCCCTCCCTCCATTGTTCTTGTCTCTGGTCTGAGGGGCTGGCAAACTGCTAGCTATCCGTGGGAAAGAATGCACTGTGGTATCTACTATCTTGGAGCACTTGCTGTATCTATCGCTGACTGACTACAGTACAAGGTTTGGAACGACGATGATCTGTGCTACACTGTGTTTCCTTCTTGAGTTATCTATCTTGCCAATGCCTGGGGCCTGGCGGTCTGTTTTGATTTGGCGTTGTTGTTATGCGTCAGCGTTTCTCACTGTACTCTGAATGTGGTGGTCCTTGTTTACTAGTGCGTATGACTCTGCAGTGAAGCGCTATATCCATAATAACTGTATATTTATAACGTATACTTTTCCACCTTTCTCTCATAACACCAGCTGTAGCTAGTCTCTTGGCGAAATGCAATCCCTGCGTCGACACTGCCTGCCCCCCCCCTAAACACTGAAGAAACGACACCAGTTCCCGGACACCCTGAGGCACACCTTTAAATGTGCCAGCCATCCCAAATGGTGCCCTATTCCCTACATAGTGTACTCACTACTTTTGACCAGGGCCATTTGGGACGTGGGTGTGAGAGGAATGGAACCTTGCCAAGTCACCCTGCATCCCCCTGAGAGGAAGAGACTACTGTGTGGATGAAGGAAGTGAGGAAGCTTCCAAGCCCTCAGTGGTACTTCTTCCTCACCAGAGTTGTGCCGTGACTCGTGACGAAGGAGAGTTGATTTGCCAAATGTGCACTGCTGATTACGTGTACTGCTGTCTGAACACACAAAATGAAAGGGAAAAAGTATATTCTTTCATTTGTTGAAAGTAGTATGGTTTAACAGACAGAAACAGTAGCCGGTGCTTGTGGACTATGGGACTATAGGACTATCTTATCATGAAGAGGATGCAGCCAGAGGATGCGTTGGGATCCTCAGTGTTTCTCCTCTTTGCCTGAATCCAACGCCAAGGCCGTCTTTCTCCACATACATCCTCTGGTCATGGAAGGGCATTGAATTAAGAGGAAACGGATGCACTCCAAGTGTATGGTGGGAAGAACACGCACACTATCTCAAAATGTCAATCAGGTATTTGAGGTTTTGGCTAATTAGAAAATAATTGAATGACCTGATGATCTTACACACACAAGCAAAGACACACAGGTACGCACGCACACACGCACGCACGCACACACGCACACACACACACACACACAGGTATGCACACACACACACACACACACACACACACACAGGTATGCACGCACACACACACACACACACACACACACACACACAGGTATGCACGCACACGCACGCACGCACGCACGCACGCACACACACACACACACACACACACACACACACAGGAAGCACAATCAGTAGCTCTGACAACATTCCAGTCAACCCTCGGCCTATCCCTCTCAAAGCTGCAGAGTGAACTTTACAATGCTGGCTTCAGTACTGCTGTGCTATAACTGTTTACAATTGCTACTTTTTAAAATCTCGTTTGAATAGATGTGTAAGAAATCTCTAGACTAGTGAGCAATCCATGGTTGGGTACAGTACATCACCATCGTGACATGCTAGCTGAATGGTACAAATGCTCTTCTTCTCTTTAGTCTATTCTTGTTTTGTTGTTTGCCTTTTGACTGCTTTTTCACTTGTGGCTCGTTTCGCTGGTGTTCAGACCTTGTTCAACCAGCCATCCACCAACCAGGACATGCAACAGAAGTCGTGTTTCAGAATCAGCTCAGGTTGCCAGCAGTAACCGTCTCTATGTTATATACTAATCACTGCCAATGGCTTGACCAAATGGGATCACAAGATAACTCTGACTTGTACTGCAATACCTGGAGTTCCTGTTTTTTACACAGGGGAGAGAGAAAAGGAACGACCAAGGGCAGAGAGAGAGGGAGAGAGAGAGATAGGGAGCGGGAGATGCCCTCTGGCCTGTCTGGGGCCTTATCCTCAAGGTTAGCAATGTTAGCGTCTGGCCTGGGCCCAGTCTGGTCTGCAGTTTTCCATCCTGGTGGAAGGGAACGAGGAAAGGGAAGGAGGGATGACAAAACACTAGGGCTACTGCAGGGAAGGGAAGGAGGGATGGACACAGGGCTACTGCAATGGTCCTTCCCTTTGTAGAGGAGCTGGATGCTGGCTGCTTCTGATGATGCGAGCGCTGTCTGTTTCTGTCTGCTGACTGGTTCCTAGTGTCCCCGGGGTCTCGAGGCTCTTTATACGGACATCTATTCTACAGTTTGTGCTGATTTATATTAGTGGAATGAACAGTGTGTGTTGTGTGTGTGTGTGCGTGTGCGCGTGTGTGTGCACCTGTATTTGTGCCCAAACTCTCCTCAAAAATTCACTTCGCTAAAGAATGAAATACCCCACAAAAAACCATCGGTCATGTTCTTTACTATATCTATATATTCATGCATGTACATGTGTGCGTTCGGAAAGTATTCAGACCCCTTGACTTTTTCCACATTTTGTTACGTTACAGCCTTATTCTAAAATGGATTCAATAGATTTGTTCCCTCAGCAATCTACACACAATACCTCATAATGACATGTTTTTAGAATATTTAGCAAATGTATAACCCCGCCCCCAAAAAACATACCTTATTTACATTAGTATTCAGACCCTTTGCTATGAGAATCGAAATAGAGCTCAGGTGCATCCTGTTTCCATTGATCATCCTTGAGATGTTTCTACAACTTTATTGGAGTCCACCTGTGGTAAATTCAATTGATTGGACATGATTTGGAAAGGCACACACCTGTCTATATAAGGTCCCACGGTTGACAGTGCATGTCAGAGCAAAAACCAAACCATGAGGTTGAAGAAATTATCCGTAGAGCTCCGAGACAGGATTATGTCGAGGCACAGATCTGGGGATGGGTACCAAAAAATGTCTGCAGTATTGAAGGTGCCCAAGAACACAGTGGTCGCCATCATTCTTAAATAGAAGACGTTTGGAACCACCAAAACTCTTCGTAGAGCTGGCCGTCCAGCCAAACTGAGCAATCGGGGGAGAAGGGCCTTGGTCAGTGAGGTGACCAAGAACCTGATGGTCACTCTGACAGAGCTCTAGAGTTCCTCTGTGGAGATGGGAGAACCTTCCAGAAGGACAACCATTTCTGCAGCACTCCCCCAATCAGGCCTTTATGGTAGAGTGGCCAGATGGAAGCCCTAAAAGGCACATGACAGCCTGCTTGGTTTGCCAAAAGGCACCTAAAGACTCTCAGACCATGAAAAACAAGATTCTCTGATCTGATGAAACCAAGATTAAACTCTTTGGCCTGAATGCCAAGTGTCACGTCTGGAGGAAACCTGGCACCATCCCTATACTGAAGTACGGTGGTGGCAGCATCATGCTGTGGGGATGTTTTTCAGCGGCAGGGACTGGGAGACTAGTCAGGATCAAGGGAAAGATGAACAGAGCAAAGTACAGTGAGATCCTTGATGAAAACCTGCTCCAGAGCGCTCAGGACCTCAGACTGGGGTGAAGGTTCACCTTCCAACAGGTCAACGACCCTAAGCACACAGCCAAGACAACGCAAGAGTGATTTCAGGACAAGTCTCGGAATGTCCTTGAGTGGCCAAGTCAGAGGCCGGACTTGAACCTGATCGAACATTTCTGGAGAGACCTGAAAATAGCTGTGCAGCAACGCTCCCCATCCAACCTGACAGAGTTTGAGAGGATCTGCAGAGAAGAATGGGAGAAACTCCCCAAATACAGGTGTGCCCAGCTTGTAGCGTCATACCCAAGAAGAATTGAGGTTGTAATTGCTGCCAAAGGTGCTTCAACAAATTACTGAGTAAAAGGTCTGAATACTTATGTAAATGTCATATTTCAGTTTTTTATTTTTAATATGTTTTAATTGAACCTGTTTTTGCTAAAACGATTTAATCCATTTTAGAATAAGGCTGTAACGTAACAAAATGTGGGAAAAGTCAAGGGGTATGAGTACTTTTCGAATGCACTGTAGATATATATATGGCACACTACGGTTGATGTTTTCTAATGGTTTTTAATGGCTGCATGAATATCTGATCATTTTTGTCAATGACTTGGGTTCAACACTATGTCCACATCGCAAATGGCACTCTATTCCCAATGAAGTGCACTTCTTTTGACCAGAGGCCTATGTGCCCTGGTCAAAAGTAGTGCACTATATAGGGAATAGGCTGCCATCTGGGACGAAGCCTACATCACTAGTCTAGAAGTGACTGCGCTTGTGATGCTGTTCAATGTTTAGAAAAGACGAACCTTGAAGCCTCACAAAATAGGGGCCAGAAGTTGAACCTGTTTAGAAAAACCCTTGGCTCTGTTCATGATCATGCCTCGCAAAAGAACTGTGAGCACAGTGAGATGAACATTGGTTTACAGTGGTGCTACATTAGCCTGAATGCTGGTCTGTTTGTGCTATCTTGCCAACTCCTGTCACTCATTGTCATGCCTAACATTGACTTCACAACGACAGCAATGGAGTTGGCAAGATCACAAACAGATCTGGGATCAGGCCAATGCTACAGGGAGTTCATTACAAATATGTATATTTAAAAAAAACACTGCTTGCTGCTCTCCACTGTTACATACATCAGTCAACAGCTGCATTTCTAACCATTACCACGAGCGGGAGGAAAAACATCTGACCCTGTATCAGTGTTTAACAGCTGTTTCTACCTACTGTGCATACATGAGGGTTACAAGTGAGAGTAGCTTCGATAGGTCTCCTAGTCTAATGAACCTTGGACAATCCAGGCCTCATCAACATTCAGTTAGTTCAGATACAGTAACATAAGTCATAGCCTGGCCTCCCACTCTGTTACAGTTTATTTCCCCCAGTTATCATGAAGAAACCACTGAAATGTTAGAAATGTCCAAATACTCATTCTCTTGTTCCTGGATGTCCATTAAATGGGTTCAGCCTGACAAATGCTTTATTAATACTCACGTGTCTTTGACCAAAGTACCATACAGTCTGTCTCTGGGTCACTGGCCCTATGCTTTGGTCCAGTTACATGTGGCCTTCTTCGACAAGGCTTGCCGCTTGTAACACCCTGGACCAGAGCAACTCTGGTCTATGCTTCCTCCTGGTTCTGTCAGGTTGTGGACATACTGGGCTGTCTGGATGTCAAATGTCACCCTATTCCCTATGTGGTGCACTTCTTTGGACCAGGACCCATAGGGATCTGGCAATAAGTCGTGGACTATGTAGGGAATAGGGGGCTATTTGGGACGCAGACCTGCATGTGGGTCAGTGTGAGAGTCGGAGGAGAGGGTGATGTGAAGGGGGCGCTGGGTGTCTCTCATCTTATGACAGACCCAGTGGAATTGGTGGTGGTCCTAATGGAATACAGCAGAGTTGAAATAGGTTGCTGTTAACCCAATTTCAAACACAAACCATGTGGTTGTACTGCCGCCTATCATTTTCCATGTATTATAAAGGTGGTGGGGGTGCAACAAACATACATTCAGTCAGCTACTGTCATATTTTGGTATAGTTAAGTTGACAACAATGTACACAATATAACAATGTATACAATATTACGTATCTTCACCCGTCTCTTCATGTTTCAATTGGGGTGAAACATGTAATATACACTGTGTACAAAACATTAGGAACACCTTCCTAATATTGAGTTGCACTCCCGTTTGCCCTCAGTACAACCTCAATCCGTCGGGGCATGGACTCTGCAAGGTGTCGAAAGCGTTCCGCGGGGATGCTGGCCCATGTTGACTCCAACATGTTGCGTCAAGTTGGCTGGTTACACACACAGGGAACTGTTGAGCGTGAAAAACCCTGCAGCATAGCAGTTCTTCACACACTGAAACCGGTGCGCCTCGCACCTACTGCCACACCCCGTTATAAGGTACTTCAATCTTTTGTCTTGCCCATTCACCCTCTGAATGACACACATACACAATCCAAGTCCCAGTAGTCTCAAGGCTTAAAAATCTTTTTTTAACCCGTCTCCTCCCTTTCATTTACACTGATTTGAAGTGGATTTAACGAGTGACATCAATAAGGGATCATAGCGTTCACCTGGATTCACCTGGTCAGTCTATGTCATGGAAAGAGGAGGTGTTCCTAATGTTTTGTACACTCAGTGTAAATATCATGCAATTGCAAAGTGAGGTCAGAGAAGTATGTTTTTTTTTTAGACATA
Source organism: Salvelinus fontinalis (assembly GCF_029448725.1). Taxonomy (NCBI): domain Eukaryota; kingdom Metazoa; phylum Chordata; class Actinopteri; order Salmoniformes; family Salmonidae; genus Salvelinus; species Salvelinus fontinalis. The sequence goes on from NC_074677.1 coordinate 44,901,991, forward strand.
TTTTTAGCGACCAGAAAAGACATCCAACAACCAAAATATGACGTCTTTCCCAGATGTCTTCATTACCTTGTCGTAATCAGGTTATCTTTATAACCAGAAAAACAGTTTTCAATTTCAAATGTTGCCCACTGGGTAAGCAGGCTAATATATCTATGTCAGATTGTGGATGCTGGGGGGTGGGGGGGGGGGGGGGTCTGTCCCAAATAGGTCCCAAATGGGTGCCATGTGGCTCAGTATGGCACTTCCCATGGGAGACCAGTATAAAAATGTAAGTCACTCTGGATAAGAGCGTCTGCTAAATGACTAACATGTAAATGTATTCCCTTGAAAATGCACTACTTTTGAAAAAGTATTCTGTGTGTGTCCCAAATGGCACCCTATGGGACCGTCCTGGTCAAATGTAGGTCTAGTGCACTAAATGTGGAATCGGGTGCCATTTGGGACACCTCCCTCTGTCACTAAATCCTCTTTATCACAGTGGATGGATAACCTCATCACTCGATAGTCACACACACCATACCGTACTAAGTGCCAATTTCTCTCTTTCTCTTGTTTGTAAAGCACTGTACCTGAATTACTTTGTGAATATATTAAAGTGCATTTATCCATACTCGTTTTCTTTCTCTGTGCCTCTGTTGTGTCTGTGATTGGTTTTGTATGAGTCAGATGATCAGATTGTTTGATTAGGAGATGTCTTTGCAATGAGATAAGATGTGTCATCTACATGGCACATTGAAGGATGTGTGGCTAGGTAGCCTGGTCAAGGCTGACTGAAAGCTGTACTTATTATTGGGCAGTCTGGTTAAAGTCTGGTTAAAGCAGTGTATGTGACCAAGGGGCTGGTGCTGGAAGGCTGTAACTGCACTTTGGCTCCATCTGGTGGGCAAACAGGAGTGGGTCACTGCGATGGATCAAAGAGTGAATGAACATTACAAGGTAATGAAGCTCGGGAAGCATGAGAAGGTCAAATCCCTTTTATTAAATATTCCTAAAAATCAAGGGGTTTATTTCATTAATTGTATTACAGGAAAACATACATACTGTGGATTCAAGTTAAAGGGGCAGTTGAAACAATGACAAAGTGCCACTGTTTCGGTAAAAAACTGACGGATGAGGCTGGAGAAATGTAACAACTAAGAAAGTGCTATGGATGCAAGGACTGACATTCCGTGATATCAAAATGATAGTTTTAACCGTGTTTTGAGGCTATAGAGTGTTTGTTTACATTTACTTTGTTTACGAACATTAAAGTCAAACAAACGTATAAATGCCTCGAACCCCATCAGAGGCCGAAGTATAAGTAATATTCTTCAAGAATCAATGGGCGCACATCCTTCATTTATTTGTAAGTTTAAAAAAGTATGTAATCAACCGCAGATTGTCCCTTTAATTCACATACATGTGTTTTAGTTTAGTTTCTTTTTTATCAGCATTATTACAAGTTCTTAAAAACAGTTTGAATTAAAAACGGAATAAACGTTTCCGTTACAAGACAAAACATCAATGTTATCAATAGCTGGAGATTTTAATGGGCTTCACTGTGCATCTGAGGCCACAGGTGAGATGGTACATGAGGATGTGTCTGAACGTCTTGTCTCTCAGGCCGTAGATCAGAGGACTCAGACACCTGGGCAGGATAATCAGGATGATGAACACAATATACTCAATCTGTGTGGCTTTGTCCATTGCTCTGGATTTCAAGGCTGACACTATAGTAGGAACCAGGGTGGAGGAGAGACTCAGGCCAAGCTGGATCAGGTGCAGTAAAACCGTGTTACGAGCCTTGGTGTTCGTATCCTTGTCTGAGGAGGCGGCGGACTTGGCTACCATCATGATAGCGATGTAGGAGTATATGATGATAAAACCAACGGCCATGAAGACGATGCTGATGAACACGTTGTCTACCTGGTTGTGAATCTTCAGTTGGAAAAGCTCGCTGGTAGAGCAGAATCCCTGCATTAACTGGTCCAGGGGCATGGACTCTAGAACCAGCAGCATGACAAGCTTAATGATAGTGTTTAGGGAACACAGGATCCACACCACAGCAATGACCACGCCCGTAGTCCCGGGGGTGACAATAGAGGCATGCCTCAAAGGATAACAGATAGCCACGTACCTGGAAAGGATCATTTTTATTGAGTACCAAATATAGGCCCTGGTCAAAAGTAGTACACTATTTAACCTTTATTTAACCCTTGAGGTTAGAAACCCATTTTTTTCTGGGGGACTAAATAGGGAAAAGGGTATAAGCAAACATACCTCTCTAGCGACATCACAGACAGGTTGAGAGGGGAAACACCGCTGGTGAAAATGGCCACCAACACAATCACAACACATATATATCGGATCACAAACAACCCAGCGACGGCCAATATGTACAGCAGTTGGCTGGTCACCAGTAGGATGGTGTCGGCGAAGAGGAGGTTACCTACCGGAAATGAACACGTTAAACATTTGTTGGAAATACAACAATTACACGATAACAGATTGTATTTGAACACAACTTGAATTGTAATGCAGTCCACCCCATCTTTGCTTTCACAAATACATGAAAAGCTAGTTTGGAGTGCATTTAGAGCTTCTAAAGACCTAAATACCAAACGTATTGGAAACGGGTTATCATGTAACAAGCCACATGCCATGGAAGATTTCAAATGGAATGTATGGCCTGATTGGGCTAGCGGTACTAGCTGAAGCATCTGATGAAGCATCTGCACACTTCTACAGAGGCGGCATAGGTTCAGATCTGGTCTACTGCCCCTTGACGCAACCTGTATCTTTCCCCACTCTCATCCTCTCTCAATATCTGTTCAATACATCTGAAAGCCCTTGAAAACATTTTTTTTTTTTTTAAGAATTGCAAACTAAATGAGTTACTCTTGTATAAAACTTCCGGTAGCCAGGTTTACCAAACAAGATGTAGCGTGAGGTCTCTCTGAACACGGGCTTGCTCTTCAGACTGTACAGCATGATAGTGTTGATATAGAGGAAGAGGAGACATGGAGACACAGACAGGAAGCCCATGAACGTCCTTATGGGCACTGCCAACCTCTGATTGGTCAACGAAATGTTGTTGGACAGGAGCTGGAATGGGGGTGTTGTATTGGACATGTTTCAGGCGCATCTGTAGAGACAAAAATACTTTCAAAAAATATTTACATTACATGTACAGTGAGGTCCAAAAGTATTTGGACAGTGACACATTTTTTTGTTGTTTTGGCTTTGTACTCTAGCACTTGGTGGCACAGCGGTCTAAGGCACTGCATCTCAGTGCTAGAGGCGTCACCACAGACCCTGGTTTGATTCCAGGCTGTCCCATAGGGCGGCGCACAATTGGCCCAGCTTCGTCCGGGTTTGGTTAGTTTAGGCCGTCATTGTAAATAAGAATTTGTTCTTAACTGACTTGCCTAGTTAAATAAAGGTAAAAATATATATACATATCAGGTGAACCTTTCAGAAATTACAGTAATTTTTGTACATTGGGACAAATTCACTTATATGTGTATTAAAGTCGTCAAAATTTAGTATTTGGTCCCATATTCCTAGCACGCAATGACTAAATCAAGCTTGTGACTCTACAAACTTATTGGATGCATTTGCAGTTGGTTGTGTATCAGATGATCTCTGCCCAATAGAAATGAATGGCAAATAATGTATTGTGTCATTTTGGAGTCACTTTTAACTGTAAATATGAATAGAATAAGTTTCTGAACAACTCGACATTATGAACACGAATGCAAATACTCTCATATTAAGCTGACAGTCTGCGGTTATAGTCGTTGTATAATTTCAAAGTGCTAGAGTACAGAACCGAAACAAGAAACAACATTTTCACAGTCCAAATACTTTTGGACCTCACTTGTATCTGTAATACAGTATATTGCGTATACAGGTCTGGAATGGTGGTGTTGTATTGGACACGTCTCTGTCGTATACATTAGGACAAACATACATTCCTTATACCTCTATGAGAAACATTGACAGGGTGGTCCCAGATCTCTTGGTGCTATACAGCCAAATCCTAAGGTCGTTGTCATTTTCCAACAACAGCTCTGGGACCAGACTAGCATATCGCCTGCCCCTGTACAGACCCCCATAGGATAAAATCAAACATGCAATCTGATAACAATCAAATCAAATCTCAAATTCAAACTGCTCTAAATGCAGTGCGTATTATGCTAATTGAATAGCAAAAACAATTGAACACAGAAAAGACAAAAAAATATTACAAAATCCCACAACTGTTTCCTTCTGTAGCTTTTCAGTCACAACTCAGTTCACATTGAAGGCAGAGGAATCACCCAGAAGATCTCCTGAAGTAATTTCAAAGCAGAAATACTCACTGTCAGTTCAGTTACAGTCTGAGGCTCTGGAGGGCTCTGCCCAAGGTGTGTGGGGTTCACCTCTTGTCCACCTCTTATAAGACATATATCGACAGCTCCCTCTACATCACACCGTCACATGTGCCGGTCCTGTAGCCAATAGCAGAGTAGCATGAGGTGATCTAGCCCTTGAGGGCAGATGTCGGTCTAATCGACCAATGTCTTTATTAAATGTGGACTCTAAAATAGTTGCTAAATTATTGGTGAATCATCAAGAAACGGTTGCATGCTGTAGTCTGGTCCAGTGGTAGTGCTGCCAGTCCTGTAGCCAATCAGGATCCAGAGAAAAACACAAACTGGTAGCATACTGTAGTGCAGGGCAATTATTTCCATGGAGGGCCACATTAGAATATATTTTTGTCATCGCGGGCCAGAATCATATTACAGGATTATACATCATGTGTATGACTGTGTTGACAGATATATCTACTGTAAGTCACATCCAGATATGCTACTTATTTGACTTTTTTAACATGCACAGAAATAAACCACATCCATGTTCTCCTTTTGGTAGGTATTTTCATTATTAAACATGCAATGAACTACACGGAGGGAAAAGTACACTGTGCATTCAGCACCACAGACAAAACTCTTGGGTATGCACAAAAACACAAGAAAGAGAGAGAGCTCAACATTACATTTAAACTAGTCAATCAGTGTGAGGAGTGAAGTCTCTGATGGGCATTGACTAAAGCAGCATTGACAGGTATAGCATTGACAGGTATAGTTTCTGATGTTGCTATGGGCAGGATTGCTGGGAAATGAGAGTCAGTAAGAGATGATCTGTGCCTTGACTTGTTATATTTCATCACTGAAAATGTCTGTTCACATACATAGGTTGACCCAAACAGTACAAACATCTTCTGAGCATGACTCCTAATCTTTGGAAAGTTTTGTTCATCGAGAGATGCATAGAACCTCGTCAGTGACATTGTTTTGAATAGTTCTCCAATCACTGCATCAAACTCAAGATCGATAAGCTTAAGTTGCAAGTCAGTGGGAGCGTTACCCAAAAAAGAAGAGGAAACCGACAGCAGGCTGCTTGCTTTGAGATTGTCACGGCCGTCAAAAGAAGTGGACCAAAGTGTAGGACCAAAGTGCAGCGTGTCGGAGTGTACATTTTCCTTTTATTTAAAATGTCGCCAACAAAACAACAAACGAAGAAACAACCGTGAAGCTTACGGTATAGTGCCACTAACAAAAGTCAACTACCCACACTGAAAGGAGGGAAAAAGGGCTAACTAAGTATGATTCCCAATCAGAGAGAAAGATAGACAGCTGTCCCTGATTGAGAACCATACCCGGCCAAAACATAGAAATAAAGAAACATCGAAAACAAAGCATAGAATGCCCACCCCAAATCACACCCTGACCAAACCAAATAGAGACATAAAAAGGCTCTCTAAGGTCAGGGCGTGACAGTACCCCCTCCCCCAAAGGTGCGGACTCCGGCCGCAAAACCTGAACCTATAGGGGAGGGTCTGGGTGGGCATCTATCCGCGGTGGCGGCTCTGGTGCGGGACGTAGACCCCGCTCCACCTCTGGCTCACCCCACTTTGGTGGCACCTCTGGTGCAGGGACCCTCGTTGCGGGCCCCGGATTGGGGACCCTCGTTGCGGGCCCCGGACTGGGGACCCTCGTTGCGGGCCCCGGACTCCGAACCCTCGCTGCGGGCCCCATACTGGGGACCCTCGTTGGAGGCTCCGGACTGGGCACCGTCATTGGAGGCTCCGGACTGGAGACCGTAGCTGGAGGCCCCTGGCAGGAGACCGTCACTGGATCATCACTGGAGGCTTCGTGCCATGGATCATCACTGGAGGCTTCTTGCCATGGATCATCACTGGAGGCTTCGTGCCATGGATCATCACTGGACGCTTCTTGCCCTGGATCATCACTGGAGGCTTTGTGCCATGGATCATCACTGGAGGCTTCTTGCCATGGATCATCACTGGAGGCTTCGTGCCATGGATCATCACTGGAGGCTTCGTGCCATGGATCATCACTGGAGTGAGGAGACGTATGGGCAGCCTGGTGAATGGAACTGCAACAGGGCTCACCAGGCTGGGGAGACATACTGGAGGCTTGGTTCTTGGCGGAGGCACCAGATACACTGGGCCGTGGAGGCGCACTGGAGGTCTCGAGCGTAGAGCCTGCACAACCCGTCCTGGCTGGATGGTTATCTTCGCCCTGCAAATGCGGGGCGCTGGCACAGGACGCACTGGGCTGTGCAGACGGACCAGAGACACAGTGCGCAGAGCCGGCGCAGGATATCCTGGGCCGAAGAGACGCACTGGAGACCAGGCGCACTGAGCCGGTACCATCCATCCTGGCTGGATGCTCACCCTAGCCCGGCAGATGCGGGGAGCTGGGATGTAGCGCACCGGGCTGTGAACGCGCACTGGAGACACCGTGCGCTCCACCGCATAACACGGTGCCTGACCAGTACCACGCTTCTCCCCACGGCAAGCACGAGGAGCTTCCGTGCTAGCTTCCGTGCTAGCCGTGTTCCCTCGTAACGCTAGGCCCCTTAACTCGCTGCCTCCGCCTTCCTCGATGCTTCCACCTGCTCCCACGGCAGGCGATCCTTTCCGGCCAGGATGTCCTCCCATGTCCAGTCCTCCTGAAAACGCTGCTCCCCCTTACCACGCTGCTTGGTCCTTTGGTGGTGGGTAGTTCTGTCACGGCCGTCAAAAGAAGTGGACCAAAGTGCAGCGTGGTGAGCGTACATTTTCCTTTTATTTTAAATGTCGCCAACAAAACAACAAACGAAGAAACAACCGTGAAGCTTACATGGCTATAGTGCCACTAACAAAAGTCAACAACCCACACTGACCAAACCAAATAGAGACATAAAAAGGCTCTCTAAGGTCAGGGCGTGACAGAGATGGATAGTTAAGGAGAATAAAGAATGTGTTGTGACTGAGGTCAACACTCAAGTTGTACAACTGATGTACAACTCATTAGGCACAATGGTTGTTATACAACAAAAAGTTTTCTGCACCACACATTATTTATTATTATATCACTAAAATATAATTTGTATATCCCAGTATGGTACTCCCAGATGGGTACTGTAGCATCATACGAGAAACTGTCTTTCCTACTTATCAACCATGTGGAGATATATTATTTGAAATGGGGTAAATATCTTGATCATATCAGTGGTTCATGAGACCTCAGTGAAAATGGATTGTTAAATTTAGGCCATAAGCATAGCCCTCTTCATGTGTTTCATAATCTTGGTTGATGTATTTATCCTATTCTCTCTGCCAGTGTGATGTGATTATGTATCGGTTTTCCTCCTCCTCTTCGTCCGAAGAGGAGGAGTAGGGATTTGACCAAAACGCAGCGTTGTGATACGACATGACTTTTATTTAAACAAGACGAAAACTAAACAAACTTGAGAATTTACAAAATAACAAAACGACGTAGACAGACCTGAACATGGAACTTACATAACTACACGAAGAACTCACGAACAGGAACAGACTACATCAAACGAACGAACAAACGAAACAGTCCCGTGTGGTGCGCAGACACAGACACGGAAGACAATCACCCACAAACAAACAGTGTGAACAGCCAACCTATATATGGTTCTCAATCAGAGGAAAACGTAAAACACCTGTCCCTGATTGAGAACCATATAAGGCTAATTACAAACGACCTAAACATAGAAACACAAAACATAGAATGCCCACCCCAACTCACGCCCTGACCAACTAAACACATACAAAAATAACATAAAACAGGTCAGGAACGTGACAGAACCCCCCCCTCAAGGTGCGAACTCCGGACGCACCACCAAAAGTCTAGGGGAGGGTCTGGGTGGGCATCTGTCCACGGTGGCGGCTCAGGCTCTGGGCGTGGTTCCCATCCCACCATAATAAATCCCCGCTTCTTTATCCCCCTCACAATGACCACCCTCCAAATAACCCCACCTAAATTAAGGAGCATCACCAGGATAAGGAGCATCACCAGGATAAGGAGCAGCACCGGAATGAGGGGCAACACCGGAATGAGGGGCAACACCGGAATGAGGGGCAACACCAGAATGAGGGGCAACACCAGAATGAGGGGCAACACCAGAATGAGGGGCAACACCAGCATGACGGGCGGATCCTGGCTGGCTGGCTCTGGCGGATCCTGGCTGGCTGGCTCTGGCGGATCCTGGCTGGCTGGCTTTGGCGGATCCTGGCTGGCTGGCTCTGGCGGATCCTGGCTGGCTGGCTCTGGCGGATCCTGGCTGGATGATGGCTTAATGCTGGATGACGGCTCTGGCTGGTCATGGCTGGATGACGGCTCTGGCTGGTCATGGCTGGATGACGGCTCTGGCTGGTCATGGCTGGATGACGGCTCTGGCTGGTCATGGCTCGCTGACGGCTCTGGCTGGTCATGGCTCGCTGACGGCTCTGGCTGGTCATGGCTCGCTGACGGCTCTGGCTGGTCATGGCTCGCTGACGGCTCTGGCTGATCCTGTCTGGCGGAAGGCTCTGGCTGATCCTGTCTGGCGGAAGGCTCTGGCTGATCCTGTCTGGCGGAAGGCTTTGGCTGCTCCTGTCTGGCGGAAGGCTCTAGCGGCTCCAGTCGGGCGGAAGGCTCTAGCGGCTCCTGTCTGGCGGAAGGCTCTAGCGGCTCCTGTCTGACGGACGGCTCTGTAGGCTCATGGCAGACGGGAGGCTTTGCAGGCTCATGGCAGACGGGCGGCTTTGAAGGCTCAGTACCGACGGGCGGCTTTGAAGGCTCAATACAGACGGACAGTTCATGCGGCGCTTGGCAGACGGACAGTTCAGACGGCGTTGGACAGACGGACAGTTCAGGCGCCGTTGGGCAGACGGGCAGTTCAGGCGCCGCTGGGCAGACGGCAGACTCTGGCCGGCTGAGACTCACTGTAGGCCTAGTGCGTGGTACCGGAACTGGAGGTACCGGGCTAAAGACACGCACCTTCAGGCTAGTGCGGGGAACAACAACAGGGCACACTGGACTCTCAAGGCGTACTATAGGCCTGGTGCGTGGTACCGGCACTGGTGGTACCGGGCTGAGGGCACGCACATCAGGGCGAGTACGGGGAGAAGGAACAGTGCGTACAGGGCTCTGGAGACGCACATGAGGCTTGGTGCGTGGTGCCGGAACTGGTGGTACCGGACTAGAGACACGCACCTCAAGGCTAGTGCGTGGAGGAGGAACAGGGCTCTGGAGACGCACTGGAAACCTGGTGCGTGGTGTAGGCACTGGTGGTACTGGGCTGGAGCGGGGAGGTGGTGCCGGAAATACCGGACCGTGCAGGCGTACTGGCTCCCTTGAGCACTGAGCCTGCCCAACCTTACCTGGTTGTATGCTCCCCGTCGCTCGACCAGTGCGGGGAGGTGGAATAACCCGCACCGGGCTATGTAGGCGAACCGGGGACACCATGCGTAAGGCTGGTGCCATGTAAGCCGGCCCGAGGAGACGCACTGGTGGCCAGATGTGTAGAGCCGGCTTCATGACATCCGGCTCAACGCTCAATCTAGCCCGGCCGATACGTGGAGCTGGAATGTACCGAACCGGGCTATGCACACGTACAGGAGACACCATGCGCTCTACTGCGTAACACGGTGTCTGCCCGTACTCTCGCTCTCCACGGTAAGTACAGGGAGTGGGCGCAGGTCTCCTACCTGACTTCGCCACTCTCCCTTTAAGCCCCCCCCAATAAATTTTTGGGGTTTACTCACAGGCTTTTCGGGTCTCCAGCCACGTCTCCTTGCTGCTGCCTCAAACCACCGCTCCTGGGCTTTAGCTGCCTCCCTCTCTTCAACAGAGCGGCGATATTCCCCTGTCTGAGCCCAGGGTCCTTTTCCGTCCAATATTTCCTCCCATGTCCACGAGTCCTGGTTTCTTTGTTGCGCTCTCCCACGCCGCTTGGTCTTTGGTTGGTGGGTGATTCTGTATCGGTTTTCCTCCTCCTCTTCGTCCGAAGAGGAGGAGTAGGGATTTGACCAAAACGCAGCGTTGTGATACGACATGACTTTTATTTAAACAAGACGAAAACTAAACAAACTTGAGAATTTACAAAATAACAAAACGACGTAGACAGACCTGAACATGGAACTTACATAACTACACGAAGAACTCACGAACAGGAACAGACTACATCAAACGAACGAACAAACGAAACAGTCCCGTGTGGTGCGCAGACACAGACACGGAAGACAATCACCCACAAACAAACAGTGTGAACAGCCAACCTATATATGGTTCTCAATCAGAGGAAAACGTAAAACACCTGTCCCTGATTGAGAACCATATAAGGCTAATTACAAACGACCTAAACATAGAAACACAAAACATAGAATGCCCACCCCAACTCACGCCCTGACCAACTAAACACATACAAAAATAACATAAAACAGGTCAGGAACGTGACAGATTAGCTAGTGATTTTAGTTGAGTCCCGTTTTCTATATTGTTTCGTTTTTTTGTCATACTTTTTATTTTATTTTTCTCACAGAAAGCCAGTTTATTGGTGTTTGTTGGGTCTTATTACTTTGTATTTGTTGTATTCTGTTGTTTCTGTACACAGCATTGAAAATGCCTGTCTCTCCATATCACAAGTCTGCATCATTCAGGCCCTTAATTCTCCCCATTGTGAAACCCTGACCACCAACAACCACAACAGACACTCATTATGTCCATGTTTACTCAGAATGTTAATGATGGCACAGAGAAAACAGATGTTTATTTATCATATTAAATATTAATATGACTTCATTAAGGAGGGGGACCAGGGGATTGAAGCAGCATCCCTCCATCCCTCTATGCCCCCATCCCTCCGTCTCTCTATCCCTCCATCCCTCCATCCCTCACAAAACAGACAGTCCCTTGTTCCTTTATTAACAGTTTGATTATTTTTAATACCATGATTAGACTTTTGATAATCCTTTGTGCCATCGTTAACGCTACCAGGCAGTAAATATTGACGCCATTCATGCCTGTTGTTCTGGTTGTTGTGTTGCGTGTCTGGGAGTCAGGGTTTCTCTACGGAGGGGAGTTGCTTGTGTTTGATACTTTTCAAATTCCTTTGGGATTGTCATTGCTGAGATCATTTGTGTCAAGCCTTTTAACCACTCATGTTTTGGACATGCAGATGCCTAAATGTTCTCACCATAAAGGTCGAAACTTTGTTACGTGTCATAGTTAGATTTCACCATGTACATGTCTATTCATTTTCAGTAGTTAAAGATGCGTGATTGTTTTGGATCGTTATGGATGTGTTCGGGATAACACAGATTTCGTTGTATGGTTCCAAGCTGTGTGTAGGCCTGCTGTATTCTCATGCAACAAAGCCACAGAGGCACCAAGGTGTATAGTCTAGCTACACAAGTTTAATGAATGTTCAGAATTTCACCACTTAAAATGTTGTTACACAAACATGGAAATAGGAACGGTTGGGCATTGTTTATTCACCTTCAGCTTTCTGTGAAAAGGGAGACAGAAAGCGAAGAAGGGCTCAACATCATCCTTTTCACTCAAAACCACATGAATGCTTGAAAGAATACAACGGACTCTGTCAAAAGTCAAAAGTATTGCACTATGTAGGGAATAAGATGCCATTTTGCATGCATCAGACCTATAGACTGTACTTTTCCTCCGGCGTTGCGACCCTTGGCCCCGAACTTGTTGACTTAGGTCTCAGCGATGGAAGCTCCTCTGCCTCCTCCAGCTCATCTCATGCTGCACCTTCCTAAACTTAGAAACGTCCTGTTTGGCTGCTTCCTCCTGTAAAAGAAAAGACAGAGGGAGAGAATGAGAGAATATGAGAGGAAGAGGAGAGACGGAAAGAGGAAAAGGATAACATCAGTGTTCAACGTTTGAACACTCCTTTATGCAGAGAAATGAAAGGGGTTATACTATTCAAGCAGCTCTCCTTGAATAATGGGAAAAAGTTAAGAATAGAAGGCCCTAGTCAAAAGTAGTGCGTTATATAGGGAATAGGGTGCCATGGCACCATTTCAGTTGCAGCCTCAGAGTATTTGACTGCATGTCTAGTGTGACTCATCACTTCCTCAGCCTGATTCTTGCCGGCCTTCAGTTTCAGCTGCAACTTATCCACCAAGTCCTGCAGTCCGAGAACCTCAAGGAGTCAAAGCCTGAGTGTGTGTGCATGTGTGGAATGAGTCCCCCCCCAAAAAATTACAGCTTCACACAGTGCCTTCAGAAAGTATTCATACACCTTCACTTATTCCACATTTAGTTGTGTTACAACCTGAATTTAAAATGTATTAAATAAAATAAAATCCTCACCAATCTACAGTACACCCAATACTCCATAACGCCAAAGTAAAACGTGTTTTTAGAAATATTTGCAAATGTATTGAACATGAAATACAGAAATATCTCATTTACATACAGGTAAGTGTTCACACCCCTGAGTCAATACATGTTAGAATCACTTTTGGCAGCGATTACAGCTGTCAGTCTTTCTGGGTAAGTCTCTAAGAGCTTTGCACATCTGGATTGTACAATATTTGCACATTATTATTTTTAAAACATTCTTCAAGCTCTGTCAAATTGTTTGTTGATGTCACGCCTTGACCTTAGAGATCCTTTTAATTCTCTATTAGGTTAGGTCAGGGTGTGACTAGGGTGGGCAATCTATGTTTTCTATTTCTTTGTTGGCCGGGTATGGTTCTCAATTAGAAGCAGCTGTCTATCATTGTCTCTGATTGGGGATCACCTTAGGATCTTGTTTTTGTACTGTTGCTTTCCAGCCCTACAGAACTGTGCGTTTCGTTTTGTATTTGTTGTTTTTTAGGTGTCATCAATAAAAGAAAGATGTACGCTGACCACGCTGCACCTTGGTCTCCTCATTCAAACGACGAACGTAACAGAAGATCCCACCACAAACGGACCAAGCAGCGTGGCCAGGAGGAGCAGACATCCTGGACATGGGAGGATATCTTGGACGGTAAGGGATCCTGGACGTGGGAGAAGCCTCCAGTGGCCTAGAGCCTCCAGTGATGATCCATGGCCAAGAGCCTCCAGTGACGATCCATGGCCCGGAGCCTCCAGAGACGATCCGCGGTCCGGAGTCTCCAGCGACGGTCGGCAGTCCAGAGTCTCCAGCGACGGTCGGCAGTCCAGAGTCTCCAGCGACGGTCGGCAGTCCAGAGTCTCCAGCGACGGTCGGCAGTCCAGAGCCTCCAGCGACGGTAGGCAGTCCAGAACCTCCAGTGACGATCTGCGGTCCAGAACCTCCAGTGTCGGTCGGCGGTCCAGAGCCTCCAGCGAGGGTTCCCAGTCCGGAGCCTCCAGCGAGGGTTCCCAGTCCGGAGCCTCCAGCGAGGGTTCCCAGTCCGGAGCCTCCAGCGAGGGTTCCCAGTCCGGAGCCTCCAGCGAGGGTTCCCAGTCCGGAGCCTCCAGCGAGGGTTCCCAGTCTGGAGCCTCCAGCGAGGGTTCCCAGTCCGGAGCCTCCAGCGGGGGTTCCAAATCCGGAGCCTCTAAATCCCGCTGCATAATCTCTACATTTTTTGTTGAGCAACCACTGTACATTAATGTGGATGCTACCATGATCACAGATAGTCCTGAATGAGTCATGTAGAATAGTAGTGAAGACATCAAAGCTATGAAATAACACATGGAATCATGTAGTAAACAAAAAAGTGTTAAACAAATCAAAATATATTTTATATTTGAGATTCTTCAAAGGAGGCGTTGATGACAGCTTTACACACTCTTGGCATTCTTTCAACCAGCTTCACCTGGAATGCTTTCCCAGCGTTCTTGAAGGAGTTCCCACATATGCTGAGCACTTGTTGGCTGCTTTTTCTTCACTCTGCAGTCCAACTCATCCCAAACCATCTCAATTTGGTTGAGGTCGGGTGATTGTGGAGGCCAGGTCATCTGATGCAGCACTCCATCACTCTCCTTGGTCAAATAGTCTTTACACATCCTGGAGGTGTGTTTTGGGTCATTGTCCTGTTAAAAACAAACGATAGTCTCACTAAGCGCAAACCAGATGGGAGTGTGTATCGCTGCAGAATGCTGTGGTAACCATGCTGGTTGTGGGCCTTGAATTCTAAATAAATCACAGACAGTGTCACTAGCAAAGCACCATCACACCATCTCCTCCATGCTTCACGGTGGGAACCACATAGACACGGTGGTTGGAAACAAAAATCTCAAATTTGGACTCATCAGATCAAAGGACAGATTTCCACCATTCTAATGTCCATTCCTCGCGTTTCTTGGCCCAAGCAAGTCTCTTCTTTCTGTTGGTGTCCTTTAGTAGTGGTTTCTTTGCAGCAATTCAACCATGGACTTCTGAACAGTTGATGTTGAGGTGTGTCTGTTACTTGAATTCTGTGAAGTATTTATTTGGGCTGCAATGTCTGAGGCTGGTAACTCTAATGAACGTATCCTCAGCAGAGGTGACTCTCGGTTTTCCTTTCCAGTGGCGGTCCTCATGAGAGTTTCATCATAGAGCTTGATGGTTTTTGCGACTGCACCTGAAATGTTCCGGATTGACTGACCTGTCTTGAAGTAATGGACTGTCATTTATTTTTGCTTATTTGAGCTGTTCTTGCCATAATATGGACTTGGTCTTTTATCAAATAGGGCTATATTCTGTATACCACCCAAACCTTGTCACAACACAACTGATCGTCTCAAAGGCATTAAGAAGGAAAGAAATTCCACAAAATAACTTAGGCACACCTATTAATTGAAATTGATTCCAGATGATTACCTCATGAAGCTGGTTGAGAGAATGCCAAGAGTGTGCAAAGCTGTCATCAAGGCAAAATGTGGCTACTTTGAAGACAAATATATTTTGATTTGATTAACACTTTTTTTGGTTACTACATAATTCCATGTGTTATTTCATAGTTTTGATGTCTTCACTATTTTTCTACAACGTAGAAATTCGTTTTTCTTTTAAAATAGAAAAACCCTGGAATGTGTACAGTCGTGGCCAAAAGTTTTGAGAATGACACAAATATGAATTTCCACAAAGTTTGCTGCTTCAGTGTATTTAGATATTTTTGTCAGATGTTACTATGGAATACTGAAGTATAATTACAAGCATTTCATAAGTGTCAAAAGCTTTTATTGACAATTACATGAAGTTGATGCAAAGAGTCAATATTTGCAGTGTTGACCCTTCTTTTTCAAGACCTCTGCAATCCGCCCTGGCATGCTGTCAATTAACTTCTGGGCCACATCCTGACTGATGGCAGCCCATTCTTGCATAATCAATGTGTGTTTGTCCACCCGCCTCTTGAGGATTGACCACAAGTTCTCAATGGGATTAAGGGCTGGGGAGTTTCCTGGCCATGGACCCAAAATATTGATGTTTTGTTCCCCGAGCCACTTAGTTATCACTTTTGTCTTATGGCAAGGTACTCCATTGTGCTGGAAAAGGCATTGTTCGTCACCAAACTGTTCCTGGATGGTAGGGAGAAGTTGCTCTCTGAGGATGTGTTGGTACCATTCTTTATTCATGGCTGTGTTCTTAGGCAAAATTGTGAGTGAGCCCACTCCCTTGGCTTAGAAGAAACCCCACACACGAATGATCTCAGGATGCTTTACTGTTGGCATGACACAGGACTGATGGTAGCGCTCACCTTGTCTTCTCCGGACAAGCTTTTTTTCCGGATGCCCCAAACAATTGTAATGGGGATTCATCAGAGAAAATGACTTTACCCCAGTCCTCAGCAGTCCAATCCCTGTACCTTTTGTAGAATATCAGTCTGTCCCTGATGTTTTTCCTGGAGAGAAAAGTGGCTTCTTTGCTGCCCTTCTTGACACCAGGCCATCCTCCAAATGTTTTTGCCTCACTCC
The DNA here is from genome assembly GCF_029448725.1 of Salvelinus fontinalis. Taxonomy (NCBI): domain Eukaryota; kingdom Metazoa; phylum Chordata; class Actinopteri; order Salmoniformes; family Salmonidae; genus Salvelinus; species Salvelinus fontinalis. The sequence continues at coordinate 44,918,190 of NC_074677.1, forward strand.
CCGTGCAGATGCACTCACACCTGCCTGCTGCCATTCTTTTTTTTATTTTTATTTTTTATTTTTTTTATCCCATTTTCTCCCCAATTTTTTCGTGGTATCCAATCGCTAGTAATTACTACCTTGTCTCTTCGCTACAACTCCCGTACGGGCTCGGGAGAGACGAAGGTCGAAAGCCATGCGTCCTCCGAAGCACAACCCAACCAGCCGTACTGCTTCTTAACACAGCGCGCCTCCAACCCGGAAGCCAGCCGCACCAATGTGTCGGAGGAAACACCGTGTACCTGGCCCCCTTGGTTGGCGCGCACTGCGCCTGGCCCGCCACAGGAGTCGCTGGAGTGCGATGAGACAAGGATATCCCTACCGGCCAAACCCTCCCTACCCCGGACGACGCTATGCCAATTGTGCGTCGCCCCACGGACCTCCCGGTCGCGGCCGGCTGCGACAGAGCCTGGGCGCGAACCCAGAGACTCTGGTGGCGCAGTTAGCACTGCGATGCAGTGCCCTAGACCACTGCGCCACCCGGGAGGCCCTCTGCTGCCATTCTTGAGCAAGCTCTGTACTGGTGGTGCCCCGATCCCGCAACTGAATCAACTTTAGGAGACGGTCCTGGCGCTTGCTGGACTTTCTTGGGCGCCCTGAAGCCTTCTTCACAACAATTGAACCGCTCTCCTTGAAGTTCTTGATGATCCGATAAATAGTTGATTTAGGTGCAATCTTACTGGCAGCAATATCATTGCCTGTGAAGCCCTTTTGTGCAAAGCAATGATGACGGCACGTGTTTCCTTGCAGGTAACCATAGTTTACAGAGGAAGAACAATGTTTCCAAGCACCACCCTCCTTTTGAAGCTTCCAGTCTGTTATTCGAACTCAATCAGCATGACAGAGTGATCTCAAGCCTTGTACTCATCAACACTCACACCTGTGTTAACAAGAGAATCACTGACATGATGTCAGCTGGTCCTTTTGTGGCAGGGATGAAATGCAGTGGAAATGTGTTTTTGGGATTCAGTTCATTTGCATAGCAAAGAGGGACTTTGCAATTAATTGCAATTCATCGGATCACTCTTCATAACATTCTGGAGTATATGCAAATTGCCATCATACAAACTGAGGCAGCAGACTTTGTGAAAATTAATATTTGTGTCATTCTCAAAACTTTTGGCCACGACTGTATGCTTTAAAATATGAGGAGTGGTACTCAGTAATGTGTTGTAATGGATTTGTCCCTAACATAACACTTTGAATTTGGGAAAAAAGATAATTGATTTGCCACATTTTTTGCAGTTACTTACTCGTGTCTTGTTGCAAACAGAATGCATGATTTGGAATATTTGTATTCTGTACATGCTTCCTTCTTTTCACTCTGTCAATTAGTTGTGTATTGTGGAGTAACTACAATGTTGTTGATCCATCCTCAGTTTTCTCCTATCACAGCCATTATTAAACTCCGTAACTGTTTTAAAGTCACAATTGGCCTCATGGTGAAATCCCTGAGCAGTTTCTTTCCTCTTCGCCATCTGAGTTAGGAAGGATGCCTGTATATTTGTATTGACTGGGTGTATTGCTACACCATCCAAAGTGTAATTTATAACTAACAGACCTCCAATATGATCGGCACTACTTTTATTGATCTCACACTATTTCTGTATTTTCCAGAGGTACGTGTAGTCGGGCTGTGTGTTATCATTTTAACTTCCAGTTTCCAAGATGATGTTTCTGTATGCAGTGGCCAAAACAAGAACAAGTTTGTAATCTGGTATTGTGCCTGGCGGACCATGCAGAAGCTCCACCACAGTCTGGACCTTCCCTTCCTGATCACAAGCCACACCAGGTTTGCCCCCGACTGGTGCTTCGGCATCATCAAGCAGAGCTTCAGAAAGACCAGAGGGAACACTTTGTATGAGGTTGCTGGTGTTCTGAAGGACAGCACTGTGACGGGTCAACATCCCACAGCTGGTTGAACTGGAGGATGGTACGGTGCTGGTGGAAAGCTATGGCTGGCAACTACACCTGACTCCGTACATCAGGACGCTGTCACAGATCAAGCAATACCAGCACTTCAGGTGAAAATAATTTTCATTGCATTGTATAAGGTTATTCTTCTTATCTAAACTTGGGAGGTGAATTGATGTTGTGCAAGGTTGTAATGTCTTAATTGTTTTTTGTTATTTCCTACTTTACAGCTTCGATGCTCTGGAGCCTGGTGTTGTTGTCACCAAGGAGCATTCTCAGTCGGGACCAGGTTTCAGCTGCTGCACAACGCTGACATCCTTCCTCCCATAGTTGGTCTGCATGTACAAGCACCACCTTGACTGGACACAGCTAGACAAACGTATCTTTTTGAGAAGATCAGGAAGTTTTGCGATGACCAGGCTATGGACATCACATGCCCTGCACAAAAGTCAAGGGAGAAACAGGCTCTCTGAATATAGATTCCCTTGTTCATGTGTGGTTTGTACGGACCAGTCATCAGCATTATCTGCAGTGTCTCTATTCACATGACTCTCTCCTAACACACACGCCATACATGTTACTACAATTTTTTTTTATCCTGCTGGTCAGCCACTTTTCCCCTGATTGTATGCATATAACGACCTCATCTACCTCATCTACATCTACCTCATCTATTGTTATTGATATTGTTCTTGTACCACTGTATGTTTTATTTATATTGATACTTTCTATTTCTGATATTGCTACTATGCAAGTAACAGTCTTCACAGTCTAGAGCCTCCAGCGACAGTTCTCAGTCCAGAGCCTCCAGCGACGGTTCACAGTCCTGCCAGTGAGGGTTCGCAGTCCAGAGCCACCAGCGAGGGTTCGCAGTCCAGAGCCTCCAGCGACGGTTCACAGTCCAGAGCCGCCAGCGAGGGTTCGCAGTCCTGCCAGTGAGGGTTCGCAGTCCAGAGCCACCAGCGAGGGTTCGCAGTCCAGAGCCTCCAGCGACGGTCCGCAGTCCAGAGCCGCCCGCGACGGTTCGCAGTCCAGAGCCGCCAGCGACGGTTCGCAGTCCAGAGCCTCCAGCGACGGTTCGCAGTCCAGAGCCTCCAGTGACGGTTCGCAGTCCAGAGCCGCCTGCGACGGTTCGCAGTCCAGCGCCTCCGGCGAGGGTTCGCAGTCCAGAGCCGCCGGCGACGGTTCGCAGTCCAGAGCCGCCGGCGAAGGTTCCCAGTCCAGAGCCTCCGGCGACGGTTCCCAGTCCAGAGCCGCCTGCGACGGTTCGCGGTCCAGCGCATCCGGCGAGGGTTCGCAGTCCAGAGCCGCCGGCAACGGTTCGCAGTCCAGAGCCGCCGGCGACGGTTCGCAGTCCAGAGCTTCCGGCGACGGTTCACCGTCCAGAGCTTCCGGCGACGGTTCACCGTCCAGAGCTTCCGGCGACGGTTCACGGTCCGGAGCTTCCTGCCTTGGTGGAAGAGTGGGGTAACATCTGTTCTGTTCTGGAGTGTTTTTCCGGTGTCCTGGAACGCACCCTGTCTGGTTGCCGGACGTTTTAGCTAGTTGGGAGATCTCAGATTACCCGCACCTGTATCCCATCAGCTATCTGTGCACCTGGTCCTGATCATCATCTCTCCTCTTCATAAGCCCGGATCTGACATCCATTCCCTGCCGGATCGTTAGCCTTAAACATTATTCACCCGGATCACTTACCCCATTCCTGCCTGGTCGTCGCAGGCTTCCACTACTCCCTTGGACCCACCTATTCACTCCCATCAACTCACCACCGCTGCCCGTTACGCTACCTGGATATTTCTACCCCTTCATATTCACTTGTAAATAAATACTCACCTTCTTCCTACTCTCCTTGTCCTGGTCTGCTTCTGGGTTCGATTTTGAAAGAACGTGACAGACGTAGGATGACTATCCGTACCAAACTTTAAATTGTATTTCCAGGCACTAGCATTTCACCCCATCCTTAATTGGTTTAGAAATTATTCTTCTGTTCCCTGGATGAGTATAGAGAGAAATATGGTGTCTCCTCTTGCCTTGGAAGAGGTGGTCTTTACTGATATACCCCTTAAACAATGCAAACTATGCTTGGTCCAGTTATTGCGCACACCATTTCTATTTGGAATCAAAATTGAAACTGGAAATCAAACTGGCATGCCCATACTCCAATATTTCACAATAATGCCTTGCGATCTGGAGGGCGGCCTTTTGCATTCCCTCAATGGTCTACATGTGGAATCCGTACCCTTACCAATAACTACAGTGCCACTGACACGGTCCCTTACCAAAACCTGCGGGCTCTCCTTCACGCAGCCAAGGTGAGTAAAACATTTAAACGTGTTAACCCTCCCAAGGCTGCCAGCCCAGACGGCATCCCTAGCCGCGTCCTCCGAGCATGCGCAAACCAGCTGGCTGATGTGTTTACTTGTAACAGATGTAAATCGTACTCTCCGTGCATTGTGTTTTGTCCAAATAAATCACATCAGCCAGTGGTCCCAGTTGAGCATCATTTATTTATGTTGCTGTTGTTAAATAGGAAACAGCACGTTAGTGGTGCAGGGCTTAACGATATTGATGGCTGTCGATGGCTAAATCTGTAGCATGAAGACAACTGTGTTAGCAGTGGGCTTATGTGAACATTACATCGGTGTATGCTAGCTAACACACTTATTTAGAGCAATCATATGCCAAAACACATCCCAGAAAGCCCCTCAATCCCTAACAGGTACCATGTACCCACACATGTATAAATCAGCAATGTACAGCAAACTTGTACACATTGTAAAATAGAAATATAGAAAATAGTATTCAGAACGTGACCTACCCCTTGCATCACATTTTCATACTGGGAAGACCTGACGTTCGTTCGCGATCTCCCCCTATCTGCAAGCGAGGCCAACAAGATCACGCCTTATTGTCATCAGAGTTGAACCAACCAATAAGAATGCTTGAACATTAAATACACCTTTCTTTAGAGGCAAGTGGAAACATACCCAACCCTGTTACATACAGACATATTCAATCAATCCCTATCCCAGTCTGCTGTTCCCACATGCTTCAAGAGGGCCACCATTGTTCCTGTTCCCAAGAAAGCTAAGGTAACTGAGCTAAATGACTATCAAGAGACTGAAAAGTAGCACCTACTTCCGTCATCATGAAGTGCTTTGAGAGACTAGACCTACTCCAATTTGCTTACCGCCCCAATAGGTCCACAGACGACACAATCGCAATCACACTGCACACTGGCCTAACCCATCTGGACAAGAGGAATACCTATGTGAGAATGCTGTTCATCGACTACAGCTCAGCATTTAACACCATAGTACCCTCCAAACTCGTCATCAAGCTCGAGACCCTGGGTCTCGACCCCGCCCTGTGCAACTGGGTCCTGGACTTCCTGACGGGCCGCCCCCAGGTGGTGAGGGTAGGTAACAACATCTCCACCCCGCTGATCCTGAACACCGGGGCCCCACAAGGGTGCGTTCTGAGCCCTCTCCTGTACTCCCTATTCACCCACGACTGCGTGGCCATGCACGCCTCCAACTCAATCATCAAGTTTGCGGACGACACTACAGTGGTAGGCTTGATTACCAACAACAACGAGACGGCCTAGAGGGAAGAGGTGAGGGCCCTCAGAGTGTGGTGTTAGAAAAATAACCTCACACTCAACGTCAACAAAACAAAGGAGATGATTATAAACTTCAGGAAACAGCAGAGGGAGCACCCCCCTATCCACATCGACGGGACAGTAGTGGAGAAGGTGCAACGTTTTAAGTTCCTCTGTATACACATCATAGACAAACTGAAATGGTCCACCCACACAGACAGCATGGTGAAGAAGGCGCAACAGCGCCTCTTCAACCTCAGGAGGCTGAAGAAATTTGGCTTGTCACCGAAAACACTCACAAACTTTTACAGATGCACAATGGAGAGCATACTGGCGGGCTGTATCACCGCCTGGTACAGCAACTGCTCTGCCCACAACCGTAATGCTCTCCAGAGGGTAGTGAGGTCTGCACAACGCATCACCGGGGACAAACTACCTGCCTACAGGACACCTACAGCACCCGATGTCACAGGAAGGCCAAAAAGATCATCAAGGACAACAACCACCCGAGCCACTGCCTGTTCACCTCGCTATCATCCAGAAGGCGAGGTCAGTACAGTTGCATCAAAGCTGGGACCAAGAGACTGAAAAACAGCTTCTATCTCAAAGCCATCAGACTGTTAAACAGCCATCACTAACATTGAGTGGCTGCTGCCAACATACTGACTCAAATCTCTAGCCACTTGAATAATACAAAATTGGATGTAATAAATGTATCACTAGTCACTTTAAACAATGCCACTTTATATAATGTTTACATACCCTATATTCCTCATATCATATGTATATACTGTACTCTATACCATCTACTGCATCTTGCCTATGCCGCACGGCCATCGCTCATCCATATATTTACATATTTACATGTAGATATTCTTATTCATTCCTTTACACTTGTGTGTATAAGTTAGTTGTTGTGGAATTGTTAGATTACTTGTTAGATATTACTGCACTGTCGGAACTAGAAGCACAAGCATTTCGCTACACTCACATTAACATCTGCTAACCATGTGTATGTGACTAATTTTCTTTTATTTGATTTGAATATCATGGACAGGAATGGTTTGAGAACATTCAGAGATTTAAAAGGTACATACACATTACCAGGCACCTCCTTTTTCCTATATTTACAACTTAGGTCAGCTATGCTTTTGGAAAGCTAATATTTGGAGCTAGCCATAAAAAAGTATGGTCCACAGATCTAATTGAATCTGAACAATCCTCTAACTGTTACAAAATATGGAAAAATATGACCTTGGCATCCCGTAATCCGAACCATCAATGTATACATTTTAAGTTTGTTCACGGACAGTATGTAACACCAAGGAAATTATTTATGATTAAATTGGCCCCCAACTCCCAACTGTTCACTGTGTCCCCTGAATCAGGTGGCACATTCCTTCATATGATGTGGGAGTGCACTGCAGTTAAACGCTTCTGGGGCAAAGTTACAAAATTCATTTTGAAACTGCATGAATTTACTTCAGAAAGTATTCATACCCCTTGACTTATTCCACATTTTGTTGTGTTACAGCCTGAATTAGAAATTGATTAAATATTTTTTTTCTCTCACCCATCTACACACAATACCCTATAATAACAAAGTTTAAAAAAAATACATTTATTGATCATGAAATACAGAAATATCTAATTTACATAAGTATTCACACATCAATACATGTTAGAATCACCTTTGGCAGCGATTACAGCTGAGTCTTTCTGGGTAAGTCTCTAAGAGCTTTGCACACCTGGATTGTACAATATTTGCACATTATTATTGTATTCTTTCAGGTCTGTAAAGTTGGTTGTTGATCATTGCTAAAGAGCCATTTTCAAGATGATTTAAGTCAAAACTGTAACTAGGCCACTCAGGAACATTCAATATCATCTTGGTAAGCAACTCCAGTGTATATTTGTGTTTTAGGTTATTGTCCTGTTGAAAGGTGAATTTTTCTCCCAGTGTCTGTTGGACAGCAAACTGAACCAGGTTTTCTTTTAGGATTTTGCCTTTTATCATTTAAAAGTTTATCAGGTTGAAAAACAAAATGAGAATAAAACAATGCCTATTTTTCCTTTCACCAATTTCAAAGCCAAAAGTGATCAAATGCAAAAATGCTTTGATTTCCCACCTTTCCACGTATTAAAACATTTGATAACGGTAGCGGACAAAATATAGAAACAAACTGTATTGTTCTATTTCCAAGCACGAATTCATATATTTTCCTTTTCAGGTGTTCAAATTGGAAATACCAAAAACAAGTTGTTTTATTTTTATGTTGGAAGATGTCATATTGCCGAAAACAAAAAATCACTCATTATCAGAGTAGATAACGATGATAGAAAAGAATCAGTTCCATTTCTCATTACTGATGATATGGATGGGATAAATCTGTAGTCCTGTATCATTGATCAACCCAGGTAAAGACAGATTCAGGTTGGATATTCAATGGATATTCGCCTGTAGTTTTCCTTACGTCCACCAACACCGTGGGACCGTGAACATAGTGACAAATAAATGTTTTCTAATTTCAACAGCTTTTTAACCATTACTCCTAAAACTTTCAAAACTGGTTCTAGCTTACCCGATGGCATAGACACACATTGCACACACTTTTTTTTTGTTGATTTACTTCTCGCACTATTTAAAATTATTATAATAATTTTTTTAATGTCAATAGCTCCTTGGTCATGTGACCTACTGACCTCAAACAAAGTTCAGAATGTACACTCAGTGGGCCTACACATTGCACACCCTTTAGTTTGTCAATTTTCATCTCACACAATTTTACATAAACATTTTTAACTTTCTAATTTCAATAGCTCCTTGGTCATGGGACCTACTGACTTCAAACAAGGTTCAGAATGTCCACTCACATTGCACACCCTTTAGTTTGTCCATTGTCATCTCACGCAATTCTACATGAATTTTCAATGTTTTTCAATGTTTATAGTTTCAATGCTCCTTGGTCCTGTGACCTACTGACCTCAAACAAGGTTCCGATTGTCTACTGACTACCCTTCTATATTGCACACCCTTTAGTTTATCCCTTTTCATCTTAAACATTTTTATAATATTTTTTTTAAACTTTCTAGTTTCAATAGCTCCTTGGTCATGTCACCTACTGGACTCAAACTGTGTTCAGAATGTACAATCAGTGGGCCTACACATTGCAAACCCTTTAGTTTGTCCATTTTCATCTCGTCGGGGTGGTGTCATCATGGGGGGTCACCAGCCCCTTGCGAGACCACGGATGAGGGACCACGAGATGGGCTGCACAAAGAACTTCCAATAGTGGCGAGAGGAGGGCAATGGAGCTGCTCCCCCAGACGCAGCTCGAGCCCAGACGCAGCTAGAGCCCAGCCCCGCTTCGCACCCCAGCCCGACCGACCCAGCCCTTAGAGCCAATCCTTATCCCGAAGTTACGGATCTTTTTTGCCAACTTCCCTTACCTACATTGTTATAACATGCCAGAAGCTGTTCACCTTGGAGACCTGCTGCGGATATGGGTACGGTCCGGCGTGAGATTTACACTCTCTCCCCAGGATTTTCAAGGGCCAGGGAGAGCTCATCGGACGACGTCGAAACAGCAATGCTTTCCAGGGCTTGGGCCCCTCTCTCGGGGCGAACCCATTCCAGGGTGCCCTGCCCTTCACAATGAAAAGAGAACTCTCCCCGGGGCTCCCTCCAGCTTCTCCGGGAATGGTCGTGTTACCGCACTGGACGCCTCGTGGCACCCGTCTCCGCCAGTCTGTGGACATTCTGAAAGTAGTTTGAGGTCAGTAGATCACATGACCAAGGAGCTATTGACATTTAAAAGTCTGAAAAATTCATGTAAAATCATGTGAGATAAAAATTTACAAACTAAAGGGTGTGCAATATAGAAGGGTAGTCAGTGGACATTCTGAACCTTGTTTGAGTGAAGTGGGTCACATGACCAAGGAGCTATTGAAATTCGAATGTAAAAAAAGTTTGTACTTTGTTTATGCTCCCTAACTAATTCAACTAGGAATACAAAATGCTGCTCACATTTCCACATGCTTTATATGCTTTGGAAAACGAATTAATGTCCAAATTGTGAAAATAAGACCTGTGCAATGTTGTGGACAATTTTTTCAACATCATGACACTTATTTGGAGTCTGTGGCTCAAGTGGTTTGAAAGCTATTGAGGTTCGAAAGCACAAATATCCGTCCATTTGAAACTGTCTTTACCTCGGTCATTGACCGAATGCATATTCTGTACAAACCTAGCCTTCAAAATAAGAGTTGAGGGTGTATTGTGACGACAAAATATTTATTATGTTCCAAGATGCATACTTGTGTTCTATCTAGATCATATAGCGAGTACGGAAGTCAACTGTCATTTATCAAGTCCCATAACACCTTGTGACACAGCAAAAATTCCTAAATCTTCTGAATTAATGGCAGACTGAAGTCCCCACATGGGAGAAAATATTCCAGAGGAATAAGGAATAACTTTGTAAAATGTAAGTATTACATTTATTTATTCACCAAATTATGTTGAAATGTTCAACAAATTACTATCATATGAATTTTGAATTCAAATGTTTAATCACTGTTGTTTATCAGCCCGCTAGCCGGGCTAAGTAGCTTGTCGGACACGATGTCTAGCTAGCACTACTAGTACAACTCCCTTCACAGAACAGCACAAACTGGCACTAACCAGAATTAAAAAAGGAGTGGGAGGCCCCGGTGCACAACTGTGCAAAAGGACAAGTACATTAGAGTGCCTAGTTTGAGAAACAGACGCCTCACGAGTTCTCAACTGGCAGCTTCATTAAAAAGTACCCTCAAAACACCAGTCAATGTCAACAGTGAAGAGAAAACTCTGGGATGCTGGCCTTCTAGGCAGAGTTGCAAACAAAAAGCCATATCTCAGACTGGCCAATAAAAATAAAATATTAAGATGGGGAAAAGAACACAGACACTGGACAGAGGAACTCTGCCTAGAAGGCCAGCATCCCGGACTCACCTCTTTACTTTTGATGTTGAGACTGGTGTTTTGCGCGTACTATTTAATCAATCTGCTAGTTGAGGACTTGTGAGGCATCTGTTTCTCAAACGAGACACTCTAATGTACTTGTCCTCTTGCTCAGTTATGCACTGGGGCCACCCACTCCTCTTTCTATTCTGGTTAGAGCCAGTTTGCGCTGTTCTGTGAAGGGAGTAGTACACAGCGTTGTACCAGATCTTCAGTTTCTTGGCAATTTCTCGCATGGAATAGCCTTCATTTCTCAGAACAAGAATAGACTGACGAGTTTCAGAAGAAAGTTCTTTGTTTCTGGAAATTTTGAGCCTGTAATCGAACCCGCAAATGCTGATGCTCCAGATATTCAACTAGTCTAAAGAAGGCCAGTTTTATTGCTTATTTAATCAGGACAACAGTTTTCAGCTGTGCTAACAGAATTGCAAAAGGGTTATCTAATGATCACTTAGCCTTTTAAAATGATAAACTTGGATTAGCTAACACAACGTGCCATTGGAACACAGGAGTGATGGTTGCTGATAATGGGCCTCTGTACGCCTATGTAGATATTCCATTAAAAATCTGCTGTTTCTAGCAACAATAGTCATTTACAACATGAATAATGTCTACACTGTATTTCTGATCAATTTTATATTAATGGACAAAAAATTTGCTTTTCTTTCAAAAACAAGGACATTTCTAAGTGACCCCAAACTTTTGAACGGTAGTGTATTGGTCATATTGGTCATGGCTCCTGAGTGGTGCAGTGGTCTAAGGCAGTGCAAGAGGCAACACTGCAGTCCCTGCTTCGAATCCAGGTTGTATCACATCTGGCCGGGATTGGGAGTCCCATAGGGCGGAGCACAATTGGCCCAGCATCATCTGGGTTTTGCCGGGGTAGCATTTTGCTACACTCGCATTAATATCTACTAACCATGTGTATGTGACAAATAAAATTTGATTTGATTTGCGTAGGCCGTCATTGTAAATAAGAATTTGTTTTTAACTGACTTGCCTAGTTAAATAATAAAAATGAAAAATAAATATATTATATTTATTACAGAGCCTTTCCATAAGTTCACTCAAGTTCCTTCAACTGTCTCCTGACTGTGATTAGAGCGATGTTGATGTTGTTCCGTGATGCCAGAAGATTCCAGATGGCCTTTGCCGATCGCCCATCGTCTTCAACCATCAGTGAGTTGATAGCTTGAATAGTCTTGCTGGAAATTGTAATGAAAAGCACTATACAAAGTAAATAATGTATTTATTATGGTCTGACATGTCTGCAGAAATGGTGCAATTTTGTAAAGTGTTTTGTTTGGTAAATTGTTTTGTATATAATATTTTACATTTGTGGTGCCACTTAATAAACACTGAATTATTTCAATCAATATTGTCAATATTCTTTCTATTATAATTAAAATATTTTTTTTATAATGGACGAAGGGTGGACAGGGATTTTTTTTAAATGAACCCTAAAAGGTTATTCGGGGAACCATTATAAGTTTTTTTTTCGAATAACCTTTTTCAAGGGTTCTTTGAAGAACTTATCGGGGTTCCCCCACAGTTTCAATTTGAAGAACCCCTAAAGGATACTTCAGGAACCTTTTCTTTTTAGAGCGTAGGGTACAGTGTAAATGTCAGTTGGCTTTTCATAGCCGAGCATTCAGAGGTCAAGACAGCAAGTGCGTGAGAGAGAGAGCGAGAGAGAGAGAGAGAGAGAGAGAGAGAGAGAGAGAGAGAGAGAGAGAGAGAGAGAGAAAGAATATCGAAACTCGTGTTAATGAGTTCCGAGAGCCAATCTGTTATCCAATGATTCGTTTAATAGCCCGGCTACTGTGTGAAAATCACCCCAACAAGCAATACCCTACCTGCTTGTGATCAATTATTTCAGCACCGTTCGCGCTGCTCTGAGACAAGCAAGACTACTTCATATACATTTTAAAACAGTTTTTTTTATTAACCCTGCAATACAATAGTATAATCTATTGAATCTCTGAACGTAATTAGATCTACTACTGTACATTTGATGGATCTGACAGTATTTCCATTTAGGGATTCCGGTAAAGAAATGTGTATGTAGAGGGGTAACTTTCTTCACCAGTTCTCTTACCATTTTGTGTCACACCCTGATCTGTTTCACCTGTCCTTGTGATTGTCTCCACCCCCTCCGGGTGCCGCTGATTTTCTCCAGTGTATTTATCCCTGTGTTTCCTGTCTCTCTGTGCCAGTTTGTCTTGTATGTTAGTCAAGTCAACCAGTGTGTTTTCCCATTCTCCTCTTGCTATTCTTTTTTTGATAGTCTTCCCGGTTTGGACCCCTGCCTGACTCTGGACTACTTTCCCACCTGCCTGATCATCCTGCCTGCCCTGACCTTGATTCTGCCTGCCCTTCGGTACCTTTTGAACTCTGAACTGGTTTTTCCCCGTTAGACATGGCCGCATGGCGCACCCCCTTTCCCCATTAGGCATGGCCACATGGCACACCCCCTTTCCCCGTTAGACACGGCCGCATGGCGCACCCCCAATACCAAGGTGCACATGGGCCTATTTATATAATGAATATGAATTCGGAGGGCAGAAATGATTAAATATTAAAGCATTAGTGTAGAAAAGGCCCATGGAGTTGGTGGAATAATCCTTTAATTCATGGCGACTTACTCAGCTGGGCCAGGGGCGCTTTAATTAGGTCAGATGGCAATGACCGACAGATCTCATCCCCATAAAAGGAGGAAAACGCCATCGCCTTATCTCACTGCTTCCTTAACTCCATCTGCTCCAGAAGCTCTGTGCGTCCATGAATCCACGTAAGTCCACCGACTCTGTTACCTTTCATCTGAACTATCTGTTGCGATCGGGAGTGGGCCATCAGTCATGTGAATTGTCAATGATCACGGCCCTACGGATCCTCATAGACCAATTATGTAATCGATATGGTTAATATGAAATGAATTACATGTACAAGTGAAGACAATTGAAAGAGTGAAATGAGAAACGTCATTGTTTGCTAACTGATCGACTTTGATATCAAACTAATGGGGATTATAGATTGAAGACATTCACTGTTTGTATTCTTTCATTATTTATGATAAACAGTTACGAGCCTAAATGACTTAATGAACTGGATTGTTGAATTCCCTAATTATGTTAATCATGAATGATTTATGATTTGATCTTTGTGATTATGAATTTGATTGGATACATGTTATTGTTTCCTTTGTTATGCAGCACAGACTACTCAGTAAATATACCACTTTATGGTTAAAGGAATTCCTGCCTCAGTCTCATCCATTCCTCTGTCATCTGACACGTGACCACCTGTTCACCTTCACTGTCAGTCATCCTACCTGTCCAGCTACCCACACAGATTCCACTAATCTTTCAATTAGACCTCTCACTAAAGGCGTCAGTCACACAAAAGTTATACGCGTGGAATAGAGCCATAAGAATGTCAGTTTAATATGCAGTGCAGATCACCTCCTATTACCCTTCTCAGAGTTTTAAGAATTGTGTGTGTTCAATTATTTGTGACAATGTGGCATTTAAAGCATATTGAAATTAGAAGCAATAGGATTTGAAGCAATAGCCTACCCGTGTGGTCAACTATTTCAGCACCGTTTCGCGCTGCTCTGAGACAAGCATGGAGACTGGTCTTGATAAATCAATGAGATTTTTATTTTCACTGAATCTCCGTTTGGGTGTTGGTTAGCCTACAATTAGGGTGTGGAAATGTTAGGATTATAGCCTACTCCCGACCGGTCACGTTGTACAGCGCCATATTTTCCTAAAGGAAACCCAGAGGGTTTCGTTTTTTATTATTCTTGGAATAGAAACACCATAATATGAATCAAATTAATTAAGCTACATTTCTTAATCAATCCCATATACAATGTTCTTATAAAAAAAGGTTTTAAATTCTCTAGTACAGCCAATATTAAACTGTCAAATGCTTCTCAAATATGCCCTCTGGTGGTCAAACTAGCACTAACTAAAATTAATGGCAACAATGGCTGACACTTAAATAATATGCCATAGAATTCTGCGGCAGCCCGCAAGGTGTGCTGCACTATGACGCAACTTTTCTAGTAAGAACCACTGTACAACCTAGCCTATGAATGAAAGTTTACAATGTTGGTGCACACAGGTCGAGACAAATTTGATATGACAGACCGTGACACACGGACAAACGGTGACATTCAATACTGCCTTGCAAAACTCTTGCCTGCATTGCGCTGATATAGGGTGTAATCATTAGTCCAACAGTTGCAAACGAGAGTTTCTGTTGAATATATTTAGGTATGTTTATCCCCGTTTTGTTCATTTTGTTTCCGATTTAAGAAATGTTTTTCAACAGAATTGGTGGAATGAATACACCCCTGATCACTCGTAAACAATTTACTTTCATAGCAGCCACGTTGTATTCCTTCTCGAATGTATGTGTTCTCCTCCTCTCTCCTCTTCCCTTCGCTTGTGGACTTCAATGCACAGCACATCAGCTGTATGTGACCAGGTGAAAAAACCTTTCCAAGCCAAACCACTACACACAGCCTACATCGTTGTCATCATATTAGCTCAATAACGTCATAGTCAGCATAGCTAATAGAACTATCAAGTTAGTTAACCCGCTACAATCAAGCAGTAACGTTACAGTGTACAGTCAGTAAGCAGTTACACCGGCAGGCCCCGGTGGCAATAAATGAGTGATACCAAAAGCTTACCTTGACTTGGAAGATTTCCAATGTTGTGTTGGAAAGTCATAGCCAGCTAGCTAACATAGCATCCCTCTGTTTGAGCAGGGTGTTTCAGTAGGCTAAACTAGCTAGCTGCATTTGCTAGCTACAATAAGCAACGCTTCGAACACACCGACAGCGTCATTGCATTTTAGTACAGCAGAATTACATTAATTTCCAATGAAACGATGTGTTTGCCTTGCAGCATGCGTTGCAGTGCGTTCGGTGTGGCGCAAAAGTTGGATTTATTGAACATGTGCGTCAAACTGTATGCGTAGACGGCCTGACAGAAATGGTAGCAGAAGGTGAATGTTGAACTTTTGTTGCATTCATATCCAGATGATGCTGCGTACTATGTTGCGCAGTGACGCAGTTGGTGTATTCGAAGCGTACTCTTGCTTCTCATTCATTTTGGAAGAATTTAATTGGTTCAGAACTGTTCAACTATTGTCTTTCTCTTTGAGTCAACTACTCGCGACATTTTATTCACTGCAGTGCTAGCTAGCTGTAGATTATACTTTCAGCACTAGATTAATTCTCTGATCCTTTGATTTGGTTGACATGTTAGTTCATGCTATAAGCGCTCTAATAGGCTGTAGGATGTCCAGACATTGTCATAATTACTGTAAGTGTATGGAAGGGGGTGAGAACCATGAGCCTCTAAGTTCTTAAGTTTTGTATTGAAGTCAATGTACACAAAGGAGGACGGAAGCTAGCTGTCCTCCGGCTACCCCATGGTGCTACCCTACAGAGTGCTGTTTATTTAATTTTTTAACATTTATTTAAATAGGTAAGTCAAATAAGAACATATTCTTATTTACAATGACAGCCTACCCCAGCCATATCCTAACCCAGACGACGCTGGGCCAATTGTGCGCCGCCCTACGAGACTTCCAATCATGGCCGGTTGTGATTGGAAGTCTCGTAGGGCGGCGCACAACAGGGTCTGTAGTGACGCCTCTAACACTGAGATGCATTGCCTTAGACTGCTGCGCCACTGTAGACCTTCGCAAAATAGTGTATTTTAATCAATTATTTGGTGACATGATTATATTTAGTATAGTTTTATCTAAGAAGGATAACATTTTACAATTAAAATGTTTATGAAATTCATTGGGGAGGATGGTCCTCCCCCTCCACTGCATGCTACTAGCCTCTGCTATGAATATGCATAGCCATCTCGAGACATAATGTCAGTCTAGGTGATGTGGGTAAGGCGGAGTCAGGCGCAGGACATAGAGATGCGAATAATAGTAACTTTACTCAAAAATAATCTTCCAACAAGGAGAACAAATCCAGAATCACAAACGAGACAACTGACAACAATAAACATGCACAAAACCATGATGGCTCCAGAGGGTTAAATAGGGAAATAATTCAAACGTAATGGGAACCAGGTGTGAACAATACAGACAAAACAAATGGAAAAATAAATGTAGATCGGCGGAGACTAGAAAGCCGGTGACATCGGCCGTCGAACGCCGCCCCGAACAAGGAGAGGCACCAACTTCGGCGGAAGTCGTGACACATAGTGTTTTTCTTAAAGTTGCCAGGATGTCATGTGTCCTACTTTTTTTTTTACCTAGGCAAGTAATTTTAAGAACACATTCTTATTTACATTGACGGCCTATACCGGTCAAACCCGGACAACGCTGGGCCAATTGTGCGCAGCCCTATGGGACTCTCAGTTGTGATATATACACTGCTCAAAAAAATAAAGGGAACACTTAAACAACACAATGTAACTCCAAATCAATCACACAGGCGGAGGTACCGGTCCTGCTGCTGGGTTGTTGCCCTCCTACGGCCTCCTCCACGTCTCCTGATGTACTGGCCTGTCTCCTGGTAGCGCCTGCATGCTCTGGACACTACGCTGACAGACACAGCAAACCTTTTTGCCACAGTTCGCATTGATGTGCCATCCTGGATGAACTGCACTACCTGAGCCACTTGTGTGGGTTGTAGACTCCGTCTCATGCTACCACTAGAGTGAGAGCACCGCCAGCATTCAAAAGTGACCAAAACATCAGCCAGGAAGCATAGGAACTGAGAAGTGGTCTGTGTTTACCACCTGCAGAATCACTCCTGTTTTGGGGGGTGTCTTACTAATTGCCTATAATTTCCACCTTTTGTCTATTCCATTTGCACAACAGCATGTGAAATTTATTGTCAATCAGTGTTGCTTCCTAAGTGGACAGTTTGATTTCACAGAAGTGTGATTCACTTGGAGTTACATTGTGTTTAAGTGTTCCCTTTATTTTTTTGAGCAGTGTATATATAACATTTAATTTATTCTTCACATGTAAAAAAAAAAAAAAAAAAAAAAAGTACATTTATATTTTCCAACGGGCTATACATTTGGGTATAGAGGTTTTTTTCTCGCCTGAGTAGCCTCGTTCCACTGCAAAAAATAAAATAAAATCATCTAGTCTTCAGCGAAATAACAACAAAATGTCAAATACAGGTAGCCTAGTCAAATAATTATCATCCAATCACATTAACTGTTACACTCTCGCGGGAAACCTTCACTCTACCATACCCTTGTCTGTACATTATGCCCTGAATCTATCCTACCACGCCCAGAAATCTGCTCCTTTTATTCTGTCCCCAACGCACTAGACAATCAGTTTTGATAGCCTTCAGCCGTACCCTCATCCCACTCCTCCTCTGTTCCTCGGGTGATGTGGAGGTTAACACAGGCCCTGTGTGTCCCCAGGCGCTCTCATTTATTGACTTGTGTAACGATAAAAGCCTTGGTTTCATGCATGTTAACATCAGAAGCCTCCTCCCTAAATTTGTTTAACTCACTGCTTTAGCACACTCCACCAACCCTGAAGTCCTTGCCGTGTCTGAATCCTGGCTTAGGAAGGCCACCAAAAATCTGAGATTTCCATCCCCAACTATAACATTTTCCATCTAGATAGAACTGCCAAATGGGAAGGAGTTGCAATCTACTGCAGCGATAGCCTGCAAAGTTCTGTCATACTTTCCATGTCTATGCCCAAACAGTTCGAGATTCTAATAAATAAAAAAATCTCTCCAGAAATAACTCTCACTGTTGCCGCCTGTTATAGACCCTGCTCAGCTCCAAGCTGTGCCCTGGACACCATATATGAATTGATCGTCCCCCATCTATCTTCAGAGTTCGTTCTGTTAGGTGACCTAAACTGGGATATGCTTAACACCCCGGCAGTCCTACAATCTAAGCTAGATGCCCTCAATATCACACAAATGATCAAGGAACCCACCAGGTACCATCCTAAATCCATAAACATGGGCACGCTCATAGATATTATCCTGACCAACTTGCCCTCCAAATACACCTCTGCTGTTTTCAATCAAGATCTCAGCGATCACTGCCTCATTGCCTGCATCGGCTATGGGTCCGAGGTCAAACGACCACCCCTCTTCACTGTCAAACGCTCCCTAAAAAACTTCTGCAGGCAGGCGTTTCAAATCGAACTGGCCTGGGGTTCCTGGAAGGATATTGACCTCATCCCATCAGTAGAGGATGCCTGGTCATTCTTTAAAAGTAAATAAGCATGCCCCATTCAAAAAATGTAGAACTAAGAACATATATAGCCCTTGGTTCACTCCAGACCTGACTGCCCTCGAGCAGCACAAAATCATCCTGTGGCGGACTGCACTAGCATCAAATAGTCCCCACGATATGCAACTTTTCAGAGAAGTCAGGAACCAATACACAGTCAGTCAGGAAAGCCAAGGCTGGCTTTTTCAAACTGAAATTTGCATACTGTAGCTCCAACTCCCAAAAGTTTTGGGACACTGTAACGTCCATGGAGAAAAAGAGCACCTCCTCCCAGCTGCCCACTGCACTGAGGCTAGGTAACACTGGCACCACCGATAAATCCACGATAATCGAGAATTTCAATAAGCATTTTGCTATGGCTGGCCATGCTTTCCTCCTGGCTACCCTGGCCAACAGCTCCACACCCCCCGCATCTACTTGCCCAAGCCTCCCCAGCATCTCCTTCACCCATATCCAGATAGCAGATGTTCTGAAAGTGATGCCAAACCTGGACCCGTACAATTCAGCTGGGCTAGACAATCTGGACCCTCTCTTTCTAAAATGATCCGCCGCCATTGTTGCAACCCCTATTACTAGTCTGTTCAACATCTCTTTCGTATCGTCCGAGATCACTAAAGATTGGAAAGCTGATGCGGTCATCCCCCTTTTCAAAGGGGGTGACACTAGACCCAAACAGTTTCAGACCTATATCCATCCTGCACTGCCTTTCTAAAGTCTTCGAAAGCCAAGTTAATAAACAGATCACTGACTATTTTCGAAACCCACCGTACCTTCTCCGCTGTGCAATCCAGTGTCCGAGCTGGTCACGGGTGCACCTCAGCCACGCTCAAGGTCCTAAACGATATCATAACTGCCATTGATAAAAGACAGTACTGTGTAGCAGTCTTCATCGACCTGGCCAAGGCTTTCGACTCTGTCAATCACAGTATTCTTATCGGCAGACTCAACAGCCTTGGTTTCTCAAATGACTCAAATGCCTCGCCTGGTTAACCAACTACTTCTCAGAGTTCAGTGTGTCAAATCGGAGGGCCTGTTGTCCGGACCTCTGGCAGTCTCTATGGGGGTACCACAGGGTTCAATTCTCGGGCCGACTCTTCTCTGTATATATCAACGATGTCGCTCCTCCCAGATCCACCTCTACGCAGACGACACCATTCTGTATACATCTGGCCCTTTGGAGACTGTGTTAAACAAACCTCCAAACGAGCTTCAATGCCATACAACACTCCTTCTATGGCCTTTAACTGCTTTTAAATGCTAGTAAAACTAAGTGCATGCTCTTCAACCGATTGCTGCCCACACCCTCCCGCCTGACTCGCATCACAACTCTGGACGGTTCTGACTTAGAATATGTGGACAACTACAAATACCTAGGTGTCTGGCTAGACTGTAAACTCTCCTTCCAGACTCACATTAAACATCTCCAATCCAAAATTCCATTTAGAATCGGCTTCCTATTTCGCAACAAAGCCTACTTCACTCACGCCGCAAAACATACCCTCATAAAACTGACTATCCTACCGATCCTCGACTTCGGTGATGTCATTTGTAAAATAGCCAAAAAACACTCTACTAAGCAAACTGGAAGCAGTCTATCACAGTGCCATCCGTTTTGTCACCAAAGCCCCATATACCACCCACCACTGTGACCTGTATGCTCTCGTCGGCTAGCCCTCGCTACATATTCATCGCCAGACCCACTGGCTCCAGGTCGTCTAAGTCTTTGCTATGTAAAGCTTCGTCTTCTCAGCTCACTGGTCACGATAACAACACCCACCCGTAACACGCGCTCCAGCAGGTATATCTCACTGGTCATCCCCAAAGCCAACACCTCCTCTGGCTGCCTTTCTTTCCCGTTCTCTGCTGCCAATGACTGGAATGAATTGTAAAAATCGCTGAAGTTGGAGACTTATTTCCCTCACTAACTTTAAACATCAGCTATCTGAGCAGCTAACCGATCGCTGCAGTTGTACATAGCCCATCTGTAATAGCCCATCCAATGTACCTACCTCATCCCCATATTGTTTTTATTTGTACTTTTCTGCTCTTTTCCACACCAGTATTTCTACTTGCACATCATCATCTGCACATCTATCACTCCAGTGTTCATTTGCTGAATTGTAATTACTTTGCTACTACCTCACCCCATTTGCACACAGTGTATATGGACATATTTTTGTTTTCTATTGTGTTATTGACTGTACGCTTGTTTATTCCATGTGTAACTCTGTGTCGCACTGCTTTGCTTTATCTTGGCCAGGTCGTAGTTGTAAATGAGAACTTGTTCTCAACTGGCCTACCTGGTTAAATAAATAAAGGTGAAATAAATAAGTAAATAAACTCTTGTGCAGACATTTAGAAACTAAACATGACAATTTGAAAAATTAGCCACAGGAGTTTTTTGAACGAGAAAGGAGATGACTTTCGAGTAGTAAGAGATGTATAAAAGCAACAGATACCATTAATAAGAAGGGGCTAGAAGCGTCCTATATGGTGAGCTACCGAGTGGCTAGGACAGGCAAGCACCATACTATTGTGGAGGACTTAATTATTCCTGCTGCCGCGGATATGGCTGGGACAATGCTGGGGGAAAAGGCCCAACAATGCCTTCATCAAACAACACTATTTCACGATGCATCAGTGACATGGCAGGAGATGTTTTGAAACAATTACTGCTTCGCATACAAGCCAGGGAATTCTGTGTTACTGCTGGATGAATCAACAGACGTGGCGGGCCTGGCACAGCTCCAGAGTTTCTTGCCTTTTACAAATCGCGCTGTTAAGACACTGATGCCCTTTGCAACCACGTACCTACGTGAGAGGGGATTCTCGGCCCTCACTAGCTTGAAAACTAAATACAGGCACAGACTGTGTGTGGAAAATGATTTAAGATTGAAACTCTCTCCAATACAACCCAACATTGCAGAGTTCTGTGCATCCTTTCAAGCACACCCTTCTCATTAACCTGTGGTGAGTTATTCACAATTTGATGAACAAATAAGGTTTTATATGTAAGATGGCTAAATCAAGAGCAAAATTATTGATTATTATTTGTGCCCTGGAGCTCTTTTTCACTTCCCAGGGGCCGGGTTTTGACAAACTCACACTCATTCTTATGTTTAATAAATGTATAGTGATTCGTAAATCGTATAGTGTTTGTGTGGCAGGCTTCAATGATGGCAAAAAACGAAATTTGAGAGTACGCTGACCCTGGTGCTAGAGGGGGTACGCAGCTGGAGGTTGAATGTTTGAAGGGGTACGGGACTATACAAGTTTGGGAACTGATTTACATAAATAAACTCATTGCTTGTTGGGCGAAACAACGAAATAACGCCGCCTGCTGGAGGGAGACAGATTTTCCGAGTTGTGCCTTTACTTTCCCCTCTGGTTTAAATTATACCAGTTTGGCTGTGCATGGCGGACTTTCTTCCGGGTGCAGCTCATAGTATTTTTCGCCTACAGCTGTTTTACCATTAGATTCAACAAGCTAACGGATTACTAAACTATCAGCACAGTATACTCACACCACTGATAACGATTACTTTACACTAACTAGCTACAGATCTCAATTTGAACGACCTCTTTGAGAACCGGTAGCTTGTTACCTCTTGACTTTAGCCAGCTAGCTAACGCTTGTTAACGTTAGCCATAATGGTCGTCTGGTGGATGAGACCGGGTGGAAGGCTATGAAATCCAGCTCCCAGTCGGGATAGCTTTGGAGGGAAGCCAGGTAGGCTACCGTGTGTTTCCATACTAGTTATATTTGGTTGATTTATTATTGTGGTTCATTTCAAAATGCATGCCAGAGCAGCTAACTAGCGAATATTCTGTCATGTTAACCTAACGTCAGCTAGCTGACTGGTTTGGCCATAATTATCCGCGCATGCGCCGATGGTCGGCCATAGTAGCTAGTTGGTTATTGAAATACAGCAAATAACGTTATGTAGCTTTTATTACTCTACTAGCCAACTGTCCAAGCATCCATGTTAAAAATAAAGTAGCCAAACGGTTATCAATGAAGGAGCTCGGCTAACGTTAGCTGTTCCATTTGTTTGGGTGATGTTTTGTTGACAGGATGCTGCAGGGACTGTACGGAAGTCTGGATCGGGACAAGCCGCTGATCCGGCTTCCTTTCACGGACTTTGCCGTTGGGACTGTCTTGCTGGCTCTAACCGGTCTGATAGCCTGCATCGTCATTTCTCTGATGTTCCATTTCGATGAGTCTACCTATACCCACTGTCAGGTGAGTAGTTCACCTCACTCCCGGTCTGTGTCTTTCTGTCTGTCTTGTCTCTCTCGCTGTCCATTGACACTTCATCTCAAGGTTTTTGACTAGGGAGGTTTTCCTATTTGTTTTTGTTAGTCCATTGTTGTTATTGTCCCAAAATGTATTAAATGTCAGCATTCAAGATATTTAACTTTAAAAATACATAAATATAGCAGGTATGATGCATGCATCATACCGGCTGTATTTTGAAAGTTAAATATCTTGGATGCTGACATGTAATACATTTTGGGACAATAACAACAATGGACTAATGAAACAAATACCAAAATATACTTTTTGGGTGGAATTTTCCTTTAAATAAGGGCCTATGTTGCACTTTGATAAGTGCAGTATTAGCTCAGCTATATGCAGAATGTTCTACACTACACATGCTACACTACTGGTAATACTGACAATGTGTGTATCGCCTAAATAAATACAGCATTGTAGAACGTGCTACACTACATATACAAATAACACTCCATTGACTGACCTCTCCTCATGCTGCACCTCCTCTCCACCAGGTGTCCAACTACCTACCCTCCATCAGTGCGTCTATCAGTCTGGTCCCTGAGCGCTATATATGGAGGTTCTGTATCGGCCTGCACTCGGCCCCTCGTTTCCTGGTGGCTGCGGCCTACTTCAGCTTCTACCGCGGACGGTTTGCTAAGAGCTTCCCTGACATGGCGCTTAGCGTCCTGGCTCTCATAGCTGCTCTGGCTGAGAACGTAGGCCTGCTGTTACTCACCTATGTGTCCTCTACTGAGACCTACAGTGAGTACCGGTAGATGTGCACAAGCATGCATCAAGCATACACACACATATATGCACACACGCACTGCTTCGCATTCCAAGTTAGGACATGGGCTAATGCATCGTACACATGCATTCATACACCCTGCATTAATGTCCACTTCATTTTAGCGTAAGTGACAGATGTGTGTTATGTGCTGGTGTTTTAGAGTTACATTCGCTGCTGGGTTTGTGTTCGGCAGGTGTTCACAAGAACGGTTTTATCACGTTTGCCGCCTGCTCTCTTCTGCACATGCTCATTACCTGCAGACTGTGGCAGGTGATTAAGAAGTTCAGTCTCAACCCCGAGGTAGAGTACACGCCCTCATTCCCTCGCCTTACCGTGCGTGTGCCTGCGTGCATGTTTCTTATTTGTGCTGTGTGCCTTCGTATTGCCATGCCTCTTCAGTCCTTGAGTACTAGTGTAATCCTCGTTGTGTTATCCCACTTTTTAAGACTCGTCATAAATGTCTCAATATCCTACTAAAAAAAGCTACTGTTCATTCTGTTCATCCTGTACTTGGAACAGGACCCCTTTTAAAAAAATGTTATATGGGATTTTCAGATTTTATTGAACAGATAGTGAAAGAGGATGACAGTGGGGTATGATATATATTCCATTGTAATTTTCGGTCCTTGATCTACAAAAAAGACCAGGTCAAACTGAAAAGAAATGTACCGGTAGTCTATTTTTAATTCCTTTGTAAACATTTGGAAAAACAATTTCATTGTTTGTCTGTTTCAAAATAGTAAATGTAGTAAATAAAAATGTTATATGGGATTTTCAGATTTTATTGAACAGATAGTGAAAGAGGATGACAGTGGGGTAAGAGATATATATATATGAGAGAGGTTGTATGAAAGGGGAGTAGGCTGGACTCAAACCTATGCCATTACTGTAGATGTGTGCCAGAGGCTGGGTCATTACTGCTACAGCAGCCATGCCAGAGAACAGGACCCTTTCTCACCACCCCATGACAGTGTTGAGCTACTGTTACCAGGGACCCTATTAATAAAGAGTCTAGGATCAGTTATGCCTTTTGATCATAATATAATTGGACAGAGAGACCTGATCCTAGATTAGCATTGCTGCTTTGAGATGCTTTTTGAATACCAGAGAGCTCATTATGGCCCTGGCTCATTATGGACACACACTAATCTCTGATAGCCTTTCAACACACATTGAGCCACAGTTTCAACACCAGCAAACAGGTGTGGAAATTAATTTATAACCACACACAGAACTATGATGGTGTCACCCGAGGTGTACAGTTGAAGTTGGAAGTTTACATACACAGCCAAATACATTTAAACTCAGTCTTTCACAATTCCTGACATTTAATCATAGTAAAAATTCCCTGTCTTAGGTCAGTTCAGATCACCACTTTATTTTAAGAATGTGAAATGTCAGAATAATAGTAGAGATTTATTTCAGCTTTTCTTTCATCACATTCCCAGTGGGTCTGAAGTTTACATACACTCAATTTGTATTTGGTAGCATTGCCTTTAAATTGTTTCACTTGGGTCAAATGTTTCGGGCAGCCATCCACAAGCTTCCCACAATAAGTTGGGTGAATTTTGGCCCATTCCTCCGGACAGAGCTGGTGTAACTGAGTCAGGTTTGTAGGCCTTGCTCACACATGCTTTTTCAGTTCTGCCCACAAATTTTCTTTAGGATTGAGGTCAGGGCTTTGTGATGGCCACTCCAATACCTTGACTTTCTTGTCCTTAAGCCCTTTTGCCACAACTTTGGAAGTATGCTTGGGGTCATTGTCCATTTGGAAGACCCAGTTACGACCAAGCTTTAACTTCCTGACTGATGTCTTGAGATGTTGCTTCAATATATCCACATTTTCTTACCTCATGATGCCATCTATTTTGTGAAGTGCACCAGTCCCTCCTGCAGAAAAGCACCCCCACAACATGATGCTGCCCCCCCCCCCCCGTGCTTCAAGGTTGGGATGGTGATCTTCGGCTTGCAAGCCTCCCCCTTTTTCCTCCAAACATAATGATGGTCATTATGGCCAAAAGGTTCTGTTTTTGTTTCATCAGAGCAGAGAACATTTCTCCAAAAAGTACGATCTTTATCCCCATGTGCAGTTGCAAACTGTAGTCTGGTTTTTTATGGAGGTTTTGGAGCAGTGGCTTCTTCCTTGCTGAGTGGCCTTTCAGTTGTGTCGATATAGGTCTCGTTTTACTGTGGATATAGATACTTTTGTACCTGTTTCCTCCAGCATCTTCACAAGGTTCTTTGCTGTTGTTTTGGGATTGATTTGCACTTTTCGCACCCAAGTACGTTCATCTCTAGGAGACAGAAGGTGTCTCCTTCCTGTGCGGTATGATGACTGCGTGGTCCCATGGTGTTTAAACTTGCGTACTATTGTTTGTACAGATGAATGTGGTACCTCCAGGCGTTTGGAAATTGCTCCCAAGGACGAACCAGACTTGTGGAGGTCTACTTTTTCTTTCTGAGGTCTTGGCTGATTTATTTAGATTTTCCCATGATGTCAAGCAAAGAGGCACTGAGTTTGAAGGTAGGCCTTGAAATACATTTACAGGTACACCTCCAATTGACTCAGGCTAATTAACATAAGTTACCAGAAGCTTCTAAAGCCATGATGTCATTTTCTGGAATTTTCCAAGCTGTTTAAAGGCAGTGAACTTAGTGCATGTAAACTTCTGACCCACTGGAATTGTGATACAATGAATTATAAGTGACATAATCTGTCTGTAAACAATTGTTGGAAAAATGACTTGTGTCATGCACAAAGTAGATGTCCTAACCGACTTGCCAAAACTATAGTTTGTTAACCAGACATTTGTGGAGTGGTTGAACAACGAGTTCTAATGACTCCAACCTAAGTGTATGTAAACTTCCGACTTCAACTGTATGCGTTTGAGTCCACAGCTTATGTATTGTTAGTGTGTGGCTCGGTCTGTTCAAAGCAGGGGAAGTGGGTTACACACACTGGGACCAACCCAACTACCCTCACCAGTCTGAGGCACTCTGAACTCACTGTTCCAACACCACCTGTTCTGTTTCCATTTGAACCGCTCTGTTTGTCTCCATCTCTTTCTTCCTCTCTCTGTCTCAATCTCTCTTTCTGTTTGTCGGTGGCTCTCTTTCTCTGTCTCTCCCAGGAGATCACGTCGTTTCGTTGGAAGGTGCGTCTCTTTCTCTTCAATGTCAGCTTTTGTTTGGTCGCCGCCTACTTTTTCAGACGCCACAACAAGTACTGCGAACCCATAAGTGAGTTTTTCGGCATCCTTATTGGAACCCTATTCCCTATATAGTGTACTACTTTTGAACAGATCCCCACCCATTCTTTT
The DNA here is from genome assembly GCF_029448725.1 of Salvelinus fontinalis. NCBI lineage: Eukaryota > Metazoa > Chordata > Actinopteri > Salmoniformes > Salmonidae > Salvelinus > Salvelinus fontinalis. Next base: position 44,945,399 of record NC_074677.1, read on the forward strand.
TTTATTATGCCCTTCTTTCCTCTCTGCTCAGTCAATCAGGTCCTGAAAATGTCATGTTTTGTAATATACATCACCCTGTAGTAGAGGAAGTTTGAGTAGAAGTTGTCTGTGTGTTTAGGGCTTCGTTTCTCCATTTCCCTCATATCTTTGTCAACCCCGTCTTTACCAGTAATGATAACACCAATACTACAGTTTGAGACCTCTGCTCCTTTCACCTCCACCCCAGCTGGTTTCTCGCTCCTGTCTCTTCTAGTGTACACATTCCCTCTACTCTTTTGTAACATGCTATGTATATCACATGTATGAATGTACACTACATTATTAAAAGGATGTGGACACCCGCTCGTCTAACATCTCATTCCAAAATCATGGGCATTAATATAGAGTTGTCCCCCCCCCCTTTGCTGCTATAACAGCCTCCACCCTTCTGGGAAGGCTTTCCACTAGATGTTGGAACATTGTTGTGGGGACTTGCTTCCATTCAGCCACGAGAGTATTAATGAGGACTGGCCGTGATGTTGGGCGATTAGGCCTGGCTCCAGCCAACGTATGGCGTTGCGCATGGTGATCTTAGCCTTGTGTGCGGCTGCTCAGCCATGGAAACCAAGAACAGTTCTTGTGCTACGTTGCTTCCAGAGGTAGTTTGGAACTCGGTAGTGAGTGTTGCAACCGAAGACGGAATATATTTCCGTGCTTCAGCAATCGGCGGTCCCATTCTGTGAGCTTGTGTGTCCTACCACTTCGCGGCTGATCCTAGACGTTTCCACTTCACAATATCAGCACTTTCAGTTGACTGGGGCAGCTCTAGCAGGGCAGAAATTTGATGAACTGACTTGTTGGAAAGGTGGCATCCTATGACGGTGCCACATTGAAAGTAACTGAGCTCTTCAGTAAGGCCATTCTACTGCCAATGTTTGTCTATGGAGATTGCATGACTGTATGCTCAATTTTTGTACACCTGTCAGCAATGGGTGTGGCTGAAATAACCAAATCCACTATGTAGGGGTGTCCACATACTTTTGTATATATAGTGTATCTCTCTCCTTCACTGAGACAAGTGACTGATAACTGACTGATGTCATCTCATTTACTCCCTCCCTCTCTTTCTTTCTCCCACCCTCCCTCTCCAGTCTACACTCTGTTCGCGCTATGTGAGTACCTGGTGGTGCTCTCCAACATGGCCTTCCACATGACGGCATTCTGGGACTTTGGAAACAAGGAAGTGATGGTCACCACTCCACCAGAGGACAAACGCTATTGAAGACTGAGCGCGACGGAGGAGACACCGCTACTCTTGTTAGTTTTTACCTTGTTCTTTAGAACCTGACGGACAACTATAAAAGCACACAGCAAGTTTATTCACCCAAAGGGTCAGACAGCTGAACAGACAAAGACATATTCACACAAGTACTGGTAAATGACCCTTTCTCTTACGCTGAGCCCTCTACCTACACATCTGAACAGCCAATACACCTCTTTTGCGATACAGAAGATTAGTGATATCTGTTCTTCCTCACTTCATCTGACCTGACCTCTTGCCCAAATTCCTCACTCCTCCCCAACTCACGGCTGTCCTTGTACCAGACTGTGACCCTTCTCCTTTCCATAGGATACCTGATGTTTAACAATAACATGTTCTGACGGAACGTAAAACCTTCTACATTCCCCTCTCTCCCTCTGTAACATGAATAAGGATATTTCATATTTTATCAAGTTTATAACCCATCAGTTCCCCCTTTGAACATTAATTCCATACTGTTCAACATTATATAAACTTGGAAATGACTTATAAATAAACAAACAATGATAATGAAACATGACCAAAAAATAAAACATGATTACCATTCACAGTTGATTATTATGTTTACAAATCCAAGACTTAATGGCCTCTGTTCTATAATCACACTTTTGACTTTCCCCATTTCAGCTTCTGGTTCCTAAGAGAGTGATAGCACAAGACTTGAAAAGCAAAAAGAAACACAAGACATAACAGTATTAATGTGTTAAGCTGTGCATAATTATATATGCAAAGACAAAACCAAAGTTTGATAACATGACAATTCCCACTCTCTCTTTGCCTGACTATGCTTTCAGGATACTTTTCGCCTGGGTTCCACAAAAATGAAGGCCCTAAAAAAAACTCATGCTTTCACCCAGTCTTCCCCGAACAAAGGCTCCAAGAAGTGTTCCCAAGCCATGTCCTTTTCACTTTGTTCCCCATCTCCTTCTTCCTCCATAGCCACTCAATATACACATGCGGTGGCTTTAACCAACTTTACCTCATCTTGAGGTAACTCAACACTGTATATATGTTTCACATCAATGCCCTCAGAAGATGATATACCAACAGTGCTACCAAGGTAACCCCTGCTACTACTAACACTGCCCTCAGAAAATGATATCCCAACAGTGTTACCAAGGTAACCCCTGCTAATACTAACACTGCCCTCAGAAGATGATATCCCAACAGTGCTACCAAGGTAACCCCTGCTAATACTAACACTGCCCTCAGAAGATGATATCCCAACAGTGCTACCAAGGTAACCCCTGCTACTACTAACACTGCCCTCATAAGATGATATCCCAACAGTGTTACCAAGGTAACCCCAGCTACTACTAACACTGCCCTCAGAAGATGATATCCCAACAGTGTTACCAAGGTAACCCCTGCTACTACTAACACTGCCCTCAGAAGATGATATACCAACAGTGTTACCAAGGTAACCCCTGCTACTACTAACACTGCCCTCAGAAGATGATATCCCAACAGTGCTACAGCGACTTCTGTGAGAATAGCTATGGAATCTGTCTCCTATTATCTTCAAGGTTTACTGATAGGTCTACAACTGAACCTTATAGATGCTCCCTACCTATCCCAACTCATCCGGTTCCCTATCCACCAACATCCCCAATGACCTCCTGTGTTCTGCTACAGTCAGTACCTGTGGATAATACTTCCCTGTGCTCAAGTTAGGTACACAATGGTGTTGGTAGACCCTATTGCTACTCATTAGACCCTATGATCACTCGGCTACACATGCCTCTCCCTAATGTCAATATGCCTTGTCTATTGCTGTTTTGGTTAGTGATTATTGTCTTATTTGACTGTAGCCCTGCCCAATATGCCTTAGATAGCCCCTTTGTCTCACCCCCTACACATGCGGTGACCTCACCTGGCTTATCTGGTGCCTCTAGAGACAAAACCTCAAATCGTCACTCAATGTCTAGGTTTACCTCCACTGAACTCACATCCTACCATTCCATTGTCTGTACGTTATGCCTTGAATCTTCCACGCCCAGAAATCTGCTCCTTTTACGCTCTGTTCCGAACGCACTTCTTATAGCCTTTAGCCGTACCCTTATCCTACCCCTCATCTGTTCCTCTGGTGATGTAGAGGTTAACCCAGGCCCTGCAGCCTCCAGCACCAATCCCATTCCCCAGGCGTTCTCATTTGTTGACTTCTGTAACCGTAAAGCCTTGGTTTCATGCATGTTAACATCAGAAGCCTCCTCCCTAACTTTGTTTTATTCACTGCTTTAGCACACTCCGCCAACCCGGATGTCCTAGCCGTGTCTGAATCCTGGCTTAGGAAGGCCACTAAAAATCCTTACATTTTCATCCACAACTACAACATTTTCCGACAAGATAGAACTGCCAAAGGGGGCGGGGTTGCAATCTACTGCAGAGAGCCTGCAGAGTTCTGTCATACTATCCAGGTCTGTGACCAAACAATTCGAGCTTCTACTTTTAAAAATCCACCTTTCCAGAAACAAGTCTCTCACCGTTGCCGCTTGTTATAGACCCCTTTCAGCCCCCAGCTGTGCCCTGGACACCATATGTGAATTGATTGCCCCCCCCCCCCCATCTATCTTCAGAGTTCGTAATGTTTAGGATACCTAAACTGGGATATGCTTAACACCCCGGCCGTCCTACAATCTAAGCTAGATGCCCTCAATCTCACACAAATTATCAAGGAACCTACCTGGTACAACATGGGCACCCTCATAGATATCATCCTGATCAACTTGCCCTCTAAATACACCTCTGCTGTCTTCAACCAGGATCTCAGCGATCACTGCCTCATTGCCTGCGTCCGTAATGGTCAAACGACCACCCTTCATCACTGTCAAACGCTCCCTAAAACACTTCAGCGAGCAGGCCTTTCTAATCGACCTGGCCCGGAAATCCTGGAAGGATATTGACCTCATCCCGTCCGTAGAGGCAGCCTGGTTGCTCTTTTAAAGTGCCTTCCTCACTATCCTAAATAAGCACGGCCCATTCAAAAAATGTAGAACTAAGAAAATATATAGCCCTTGGTTCACTCCAGACTTGACTGCCCTTGACCAGCACAAAAACATCCTGTGGTGTACTGCATTAGCATCGAATAGCCCCCGCGATATGCATCTTTTCAGGGAAGTCAGGAACCAATGTACTCAGTCAGTTAGGAAAGCTAAGGCTAGCTTTTTCAAACAGAAATGTATGTCCTGTAACAATAATTCCCAAAAGTTCTGGGACACTGTAAAGTCCATGGAGAGTAAGAGCCCCTCCTCCCAGCTGCCCACTGCACTGAGGCTAGGAAACACTGTCACCACCGATAAATCTGCAATAATCGATCATTTCCACGGCTGGCCATGTTTTCCACCTGGCTACCCCTACCCTGGCCAACAGCTCTGCACCCCCTGCAGCAACATGCCTAAGCCCCCCTGCTTCTCCTTCACCCAAATCCAGACAGCTGATGTTCTGAAAGAGCTGCAAATCTGGATCTCTACAAATCAGCTGGGCTAGACAATCTGGACCCTCTCTTTCTAAAATTATCCGCCACAATTGTTGCAACCCCTTTTACTAGCCTGTTCAACCTCTTTCGTATCATCTGAGATCCCCAAAGATTGGAAAGCTGCCACGGTCATCCCCCTCTTCAAAGGGGGTGACACTCTAGAACCAAACTGTTACATACCTATATCCATCCTGCCCTACCTTTCTAAAATCTTTGAATGCCAAGTTAACAAACAGATCACAAACCATTGTGAATCCCACCGTACCTTCTACACTATGCAATCTGGTTTCCGAGCTGGTCATGGGTGCATCTCAGCCACACTCAAGGCCCTAAATGATATCATAACCGCCATCGATAAAAGACATTACTGTGCAGCCGTATTCATCGACCTGGCCAAGGCTTTCGACTCTGTCAATCACCACATTCTTATCGGCAGACTCAAGAGCCTTGGTTTCTCAAATGACTGCCTCGCCTGGTTCACCAACTACTTCTCAGAGTTCAGTGTGTCAAACCGGAGGGCCTGTTGTCCGGACCTCTGGAAGTCTCTATGGGGGTGCCACAGGGTTCAATTCGGCCTCGGACTCTTTTCTCTGTATATATCAATGCTGTTGCTCTTGCTGCTGGTGATTTTCAGATCCACCTCTACGCAGACAACACCATTCTGTATACATCTGACCCTTTTGAGACTGTTAACAAACCTCCAAACGAGCTTCAATGCCATACAACACTCCTTCCGTGGCCTCCAACTGCTTTTAAATGCTAGTAAAACTAAGTGCATGCTCTTCAACCGATTGTTGCCCGCACCCACCCGCACGGCTAGCATCACTACTCTGGACGGTTCTGACTTAGAATATGTGGACAACTACAAATACCTAGGTGTCTGGTTAGACTGTAAACTCTCCTTCCAGACTCACATTAAACATCTCCAATCCAAAATGAAATCTAGAATCTGCTTCCTATTTCGCCTTCTTCACTCACGCTGCCAAACATTCCCTCGTAAAAATTACTATCCTACCGATCCTTGACTTCGGCGATGTCATTTACAAAGTAGCCTCCAACACTCTACTCAGCAAATTGGATGTAGTATCACAGTGCCATCCGTTTTGTCACCAAAGCCCCGTATACTACCCACCACTGCGACCTGTATGCTCTCGTTGGCTGGTCCTCGCTACATATTCGTCGCCAACACCCACTGGCTCCAGGTTATCTTAAGTATTTGCTCGGTAAACTTCCGCCTTATCTCAGCTCACTGGTCACCATAGCAACACCCACCCGTAGCACACGCTCCAACAGGTATATTTCACTGGTCATCCTCAAAGCCAACACTTCCTTTTCCAGTTCTCTGCTGCCAATGACTGGAACGAACTGCAAAAATCACTGAAGCTGGAATCTTATCTCCCTCTAACTTTAAGCATGAGCTGTCAGAGCTGCTTACCAATCACTGTACCTGCACACAGCCCATCTGTAAATAACACACCCAACTACCTCATCCCCATATTGTTATTTATCTTCTTGCTCTTTTGCACCCCAGTATCTCTACTTACAAATCATCATCTGCACATCTATCACTCCAGTGTTAATGCTAAATTGTAATTATTTCGACTCCATGGCCTATTTATTGCCTTACGTCCCTAGTCTTCTACATTTTCAAACACTGTACATAGATTTTCTATTGTGTCATTGACTGTACGTTTGTCTGTGTAACTCCTGTTGTTTTTTTTTGTCACGCTGCTTTGCTCTATCTTGGCCAGTGTAACAGTATAACTTTAGACCGTCCCCTCGCCCCGACACGGGCGCGAACCAGGGACCCTCTGCACACATCAACAACAGTAACCCACGAAGCGTCGTTACCCATCGCTCCACAAAAGCCGTGGCCCTTGCAGAGCAAGGGGAAACACTACTTCTAGGTTTCAGAGCAAGTGACGTAACTGATTGAAATGCTATTAGTGCATACCCGCTAACTAGCTAGCTATTTCACATCCGTTACACCAGGTCGCAGTTGTAAATGAGAACTTGTTCTCAACTGGCCTACCTGGTTAAATAAATAAATAATTAATTAAAGAACAGTGCAGCACAGTACACCATAATGTATACACATCTCTCATCCCAAGGCCGATCTACACCCCACTCCTTTGTGAACAGCCTCGTTCCAGTGTAACCTTTGGGTCTGACGGTTGATAAGCAGCCACCTTCAGACACTTTCTGGTTACCGTCACTCGGTCCCAATCTTCTGAGAGATGTGTCAAGTGTTAGCTGGCTGTTAGGAATGGGGGAGAGCCACATGTTTCTTACTCAAACTCTGCAGAAGATGTGATACATCAGCGAACTTCCCTTCCTGGGATGTGGCCTCCTGTATACAGGGATCTGTGGCTATTCTTTCAAGCATTGCACCTTCTTTAACAAACTCCTCGCTGAAAGTTGACTGTTGTCGTTTCAGACACTATCTCTGCTACATTCACCATGATCTGGGTATGTGTGACATTCAATTTAACCTCCATAGTAGTCTCTATATTGTGCACAGTTAGCTGTCCTTCCTCTCCTACGAGCTATCTCCTGTAACACTATACATAGAGGAGTGGGATTTTCTGGGGAACAATACATCACCCACTTAGCCACACAAATCTCCTCCCCAGTCATATTAAATTCTGCTTTCCCAATTCCCTGTAACCTTAATGCCTTGGTTTTTGGGACTCCATAGAATGCACTGGGTCCCCATCATACCATCTATACTGATGGATGTCTGTCTTTGTCACTAGTTCAGGCCCTAAATGAGTCTGTAAGTATGCCTTCATCTGCTCATCTGCATCTTCTTTCCCTTGACGCTTAACAGTAAGAGTAGTTTGGTTCCCATATTAGGACGTTGTCCAGAGTATAATTACCCCAACAAGCTATCTTTCCCCAGGTTCGTGGTCAACTGGTGTCTGAAACTTTCCCTGACCACTTCACTCCCTTAGTTGCTGTAGTAAAGGGCATTACTGGTGAATAAAACCTCCTTTTACGAGATGGCATTTCCCCCACACTACTGCTCTATCGTCAGCAATGGTTGTGTCCACGCTGTCAGCCTCCTGAAATGTTCTGGTAGCATTCATCTGAAAGTTATCTACTGAGCTTCAGCTGATCTAGAACCCTGGCACATTTACTTCTATCTGTGGCAACAGAGAGAATCTAGTTTGCTTCTTTGGACTCTCAGTATTATTACGTTCCTTCCGCACTCCTGTCTGTAATAAAACCACACCTTGTTCAGAACAACCTACGTCCAATGTACTAGTCTTGTTATCAAGTAGCTCCACCCAGATCACCATACCATTGTGATTAGTGACCTGTCTGGTATCTGTAGCATTAGTACTGACTCTACCCGAATGCATTCTCTTGTCTTCATATTTGACAACCCATTCTCTGCTAATAGTCAATCTATCTGTTATAGCTGTCGCTTTCCTCATCCTCGGATGAGGTGAGGAGAGAAGGATCTTCTGACCAAAATGCGGAGTCAGGGAAAAAAGCCATCTTTATTACAAATACGACGTAGACTAAACAAAACAAAACACTTTCAAAACTTACAAAATAACAAAACGTAACGAACGGAACCTGAACATAAACTTACATAGACAAACGTAAACTCACGAACAGGAACGTTACATCGAAACGTACGAACAGCCAAACAGCCCCGATAGTGAATAACATCGAACACAACGAAGACATCACAGGAGACAATCACCCACAAACAAACAGTGAGAATGCCCTACCTAAATATGACTCTTGATTAGAGGAAAACGCAAACCACCTGCCTCTAATCAAGAGCCATACCAGGCAAACCAAAACCAACATAGAAACAGAAAACATAGACTGCCCACCCAAAACACATGCCCTGACCATAAACACATAAAAACAACATAAAACAGGTCAGGACTGTTACAGTACCCCCCCCTCAAGGTGCGCACCAGCACAAAGTCCAGGGGATGGTCCGGGTGGGCAGTTGACCACGGTGGGGGTTCCGGCTCAGGACGCTGTCCCCATACCACCATAGTCACTCCCCTCTTCTGTCTACCCCTTCTAATGACCACCCTAACACTACCTTCCCCTAAATAAACAGCTAGCACCGGGACAAGGGGCAGCACCGGGACAAGGGGTAGCACCGGGACAAGGGGTAGCACCGGGACAAGGGGCAGCACCGGGACAAGGGGCAGCACCGGGACAAGGGGCAGCACCGGGACAAGGGGCAGCACCGGGACAAGGGGCAGCACCGGGACAAGGGGCAGCACCGGGACAAGGGGCAGCACCGGGACAAGGGGCAGCACCGGGACAAGGGGCAGCACCGGGACAAGGGGCAGCACCGGGACAAGGGGCAACACCGGGACAAGGGGCAACACCGGGACAAGGGGCAGATCCCGGCTGAAGGACTCTGGCAGGTCCTGTTTGGACGGCTCTGGCAGGTCCATGCAGGCTGACGGCTCTCGACGCTCATGGCAGACTGACGGCTCTCTACGCTCATGGCAGGCTGACGGCTCTCGACGCTCATGGCAGGCTGACGGCTCTCGACGCTCATGGCAGGCTGACGGCTCTCGACGCTCATGGCTCTCTGACGGCTCTCGACGCTCATGGCTCTCTGACGGCTCTGGCTGCTCATGGCTCTCTGACGGCTCTGGCTGCTCATGGCTCTCTGACGGCTCTGGCTGCTCATGGCTCTCTGACGGCTCTGGCTGCTCATGGCTCTCTGACGGCTCTGGCTGCTCATGGCTCTCTGACGGCTCTGGCAGATCCTGTCTGGTTGGCGGCTCTGGCAGATCCTGTCTGGTTGGCGGCTCTGGCAGATCCTGTCTGGCGGGCGGCTCTAGCGGCTCCTGTCTGGCGGACGGCTCTAGCGGCTCCTGTCTGGCGGATGGCTCTGTAGGCTCATGGCAGACGGGCGGCTTTGCAGGCTCATGGCAGACGGGCGGCTTTGCAGGCTCATGGCAGACGGGCGGCTTTGCAGGCTCATGGCAGACGGGCGGCTTTGCAGGCTCATGGCAGACGGGCGGCTTTGCAGGCTCCTGGCAGACGGATGGCTCAGATGGCGCTGGGGAGACGGATGGCTCAGATGGCGCTGGGGAGACGGATGGCTCAGATGGCGCTGGGGAGACGGATGGCTCTGGCCGGATACGGCGCACTGTAGACCTGGTGCGTGGTGCCGGAACTGGAGGCACCGTGCTAATGATAAGCACCTTCCTACTAGTGCGGGGAGCAGGGACAGGGCACACTGTATTCTCAAAGCCTACTCTATCCCTGATGCGTGGTACCGGCACTGGTGACGCCGGGCTGAGGACAAGCACATCAGGATTAGTAGGGGGAGAATATACAGTGTGTACAGGGCTCTGGAGACGCACAGGTGGCTTAGTGCGTGGGGCCGGAACTGGAGGCACCGAACTGGATACACGCACTATAGGGAGAGTGCGTGGAGGAGGAACAGGGCTCTGGAAATGCACTGGTAGCCTAGTGCGTAGTGTAGGCACTGTAGGTACTAGGCTGGGGCGGGGAGGTGGCGCCGGAAATACCGGACCGTGCAGGCGTACTGGCTCTCTTGAGCATTGAGCCTGCCCAACCTTACCTGGTTGAATGCTCCCGGTCGCCCGCCCAGTGCGGGGAGGTGGAATAACCCGCACCGGGCTGTGTAGGCGAACCGGGGAAACCATGCGTAAGGCAGGTGCCATGTATGCCGGCCCGAGGAGACGCACTGGAGACCAGACGCGTTGAGCCGGCCTCATGACACCTGGCTCAATGCCCAATCTAGCCCTACCAGTGCGGGGAGGTGGAATAACCCGCACCGGCCTATGCACACGTACAGGAGACACCGTGCGCTCTACTGCGTAACACGGTGTCTGCCCGTACTCCCGCTCTCCACGGTTAGCCTGGGAAGTGGGCGCAGGTCTCCTACCTGCCCTTGGCCCACTACCCTTTAGCCCCCCCCCCCAAGAAATTTTTGGGAGTTACTCACGGGCTTTTCGGGCTTCCGTGCAAGACGTGTCCCCTCATAATTCCGGTTACAAGCTTGATACTCCGGCTTCCATCCACGTCTCCTAGCTGCCTCCTTAAACCACCGCTCCTGGGCTGTGGCTGCCTCACTCTTCTCACGAGAGCAGCGATATTCTCCAGTTTGCGCCCAGGGTCCTCTACCGTCCAGGATCTCCTCCCAAGTCCAGAAATCCTTGTTGCTCCGTCGAGCATTCCCATACCGCTTGGTCTCTGTTTGTTGGTGGGTGATTCTGTTATAGCTGTCGCTTTCCTCATCCTCGGATGAGGTGAGGAGAGAAGGATCTTCTGACCAAAATGCGGAGTCAGGGAAAAAAGCCATCTTTATTACAAATACGACGTAGACTAAACAAAACAAAACACTTTCAAAACTTACAAAATAACAAAACGTAACGAACGGAACCTGAACATAAACTTACATAGACAAACGTAAACTCACGAACAGGAACGTTACATCGAAACGTACGAACAGCCAAACAGCCCCGATAGTGAATAACATCGAACACAACGAAGACATCACAGGAGACAATCACCCACAAACAAACAGTGAGAATGCCCTACCTAAATATGACTCTTGATTAGAGGAAAACGCAAACCACCTGCCTCTAATCAAGAGCCATACCAGGCAAACCAAAACCAACATAGAAACAGAAAACATAGACTGCCCACCCAAAACACATGCCCTGACCATAAACACATAAAAACAACATAAAACAGGTCAGGACTGTTACACTATCCTTCTTCATGGTTCAGTAAACATTAAAGCAACCGACACTATGGCTGTTAAAGTAGCTCCCAGACCCAACCCAACGGCTTGTCTACAGTGGAATCTACTCTTCCTCTCTCGCTTTAGCTCTACTTCCGCTATCATGGCGGCTTCCAGCTCACCCATTATGCAGCTGGATCTCGTTTCACATGAGAAGTGTGAACCCACCGAGGAGAGGCTGTGGTCTTTACTGCTGCAGGTGCTGTAAGGAGTACTGTGTGTTGTCCAGACCAACGCCGTCCCAACACCCCTGCCTGGTGATTTTTAATGTACACTGGGTCTCCAGGATTCAGCCCGTGCCCTCGGTTATCTCCTGGTGCCTGCTCCTCATGAGCTGCATTCACCTGGGAATATACACACTGCAACGCATTGGTCATTTTCTGGCAATGGGACAGATTCTCCCATTTCTCCCAAATCACTAATTTGTGACGTGAATAACAGCACCTGTGACTCTCATCGGTCTCCCAGTTACCACTTCATGTGGTGTGAGTCCTGTGGTGGCATTAGTTGACGCCCTCATTGACATCAGTACCAGGGGTAAATTCTTAACCCAGTCTTTTCCTTCGGCGCTTAACGTCTTGGCCAATTTCTCCTTAATCAAGTATTCTGACGCTCTGTAATCCCTGCCGCTTGCAGCCTATATGAACAATGAAAGCATGGGAAATTCCCAAAGCCTGTAGCACTTGGGAGTTGAAATGCGTCCCTTGATCAGAATCTAATGTCCGGAATAATCCCCATCTCGGCATCACTTCCCTTAACAAAGTTTGTGCTACAAAGTTCGCTGAAGCTGAGGAGATTATTTGTAACTTCCATCTGGAGAATCTGTCCACCACCAATGCATGAGTCTTTCCCCTGCTTCGAGGGGGTGGCCCTATAAAGTCTATCTGTAATGATGTAAATGGTCCATCGGGCAGGAGTAGGCATTGTAGGTGCAGTATTGTGTTGGGCACATATCACACATCTTTTAACCCAGTCCCGAAATGTTCCCAACACCCTCTTTGCCCACCACTTCGTCCTGAACTGAGAATACATGTTCACAGTCAATTGATGTATTGGTCCGTGATTCGTTTCAGAGAGAGTAACATGTATCCCACTTGGTGCTACAGGTCTTCCAGTGGTAGTATTATACCACAACCCTTCAGTGTCTACTTGGCACCCATGTTCTAACCACTCCCACAATTATTTCTTGTTAGTTTGCTGCTGTAACACTTTTGGACTTAGAGTCCCAGTCCTTATATCCACAATATTTACATGTGGTTCTTTAACAACTTCTCTTACTGAGGGTACCGCCTTGGCCTAAGGGAATCGCGGAGCAGAGAAACGGCTATTTTCTGTACTAGTATGAGCTTCACATTTTACCACTGCTAATTTACTGGGTAGTTGACACGCTTCTAATAATGCCTCTACCTCCTGTCCATTTTTTTTTATTGGTGTTCCTTTCTCTGTTAACATGCCCCGTTGGGACCACAATGTAGCGAAATCATGCACTAGCCCAAATGCATATTGAGAATCGGTGTACATTGTTACATTCTCCCCTTCCGACAACCTACAGTCCTCAGCTAATGCACATAACTCCGCCCCCTGGGCTGACACAGAGGCTAGGCAACGGCATTAACGACGCACCAATTTTATGGAGTTGTAGGTTTTCCCCATTTTAAAGTTAACTCCCATTTTGTCCATCTCGCACTAGTAACATGTCGTGCTGTTAACTGTTTGCTACTGCGTGTGGAATGCTATGTATGGAATAAGGTGCCATTGTGGGCCCGTCCCGCGTATACATTAGATTAGCAGTTACAATGCCTCTGCCTCAGATGGTTTCATATGAAAAGGCTGTCAGTGTCAGCAGCCCTGGATGAAGTTCTGACTCTAGACTCACACTTGCCGAGGTAATCAGTGATGAAGATGTTGTGATCTATCCTGGTGGGCGTATCCTTCAAACGCACGATGGCAGTTTTATACGGCGACGTCAAAGCTTGCTAGCAAGTGCTGCCGTCTCCCGATTGGCTGTCGTGCGGTCGGGCCGATCTCTGGTTGCTGGCTATTAAGTCGCTTTCTTCTTTCAATGAAGATGACTGGTTGAGGAAACACTGATTTCGAGATCTAGAGAACTCCAAGCACAACCTCTGTACTTTAAAATTTTAGTAATTTAGCAGACGCTCTTAGCCAGAGCGACTTAATGCATTTATATAAAGATAGCTAGTTGGGACCACCACATACAGTGCTTTCAGAAAGTATTCACACCCCTTTCCCTTTTCCACATTTTGTTGTGTTACAGCCTTCATTTTAAATGGATAACATGTATTTTTTGTGTCACTGGCCTACACAATACCCCATAATGTTAAAGTGGAATTATGTTAACAAAAAAATAAAATATTAAAAGTTGCAATGTCGAGTCAATTAATATTCAACCCCTTTGTAAAAGTTGCACTGTGTGCAATATGTATGTTTTTGAATGGCTACCTCATCTCTGTACCCCATGCATACAATTATCGGTCCCTCAGTCGAGCAGTGAATTTCAAACACAGATTCAACCATAAAGACCAGGGAGGTTTTTCAATGCCTCGCAAAGAAGGGCACATATTGGTAGATGGGTAAAAATAGAAAAAGGAGACTGAATATCCCTTGAAGATATTAATTACACTTTGGATGGTGTATCATTACACCCAGTCACTACAAAGATACGGGCTGTCCTTCCTAACTCAGTTGCCGGAGAGGAAGGAACTGCTCTGGGATTTCACCATGAGGCCAATGGTGACTTTTAAACGGAGAGTTTAATGGCTGTGATAAGAGAGAACTGAGGATGGATCAACAACATTGTAGTTACTCCACAATACTAACCTAATTGACAGAGTGAAAAGAAGGAAGCCTGTACATAATACAAATATTCCAAAACATGCATCCTGTTTGCAAAAAGGCACTAAAGTAAAACTGCAAAAAATGTGTTAAAGAAATGAACTTTGTCTTGAATACAAAGCGTTTTGTTTGGGGCAAATCCACCACAACACATCGCTGAGTAAGACGCTTCATATTTTCAAGCATGGTGGTGGCTGCATCATGTTACGGATATGCTTGTCATCGGCAAGGAAGTTTTTCAGGATCAAAAGAAACGGAATAAAGCTGAGCACAGGTAAAATCCTAGAGGAAAACCTGGTTCAGGCTGCTTTCCAACAGACAATGGGAGACACATTCACCTTTCAGCAGGACAATAACCTAAAACACAAGGCCAAATAGACACTCGAGTTGCTTACCAAGACGACATTGTATGTTCCTGAGTGGCCTAGCTACAGTGTTCTCTTAAATCGGCTTGAAAATCAATGTCAAGACTTGAAAAAGGCTGTCTAGCAATGATCAACAACAAACTTGACAGAGCATGAAGAACTTTTTAAATAATAATGTTGAAATATTGCACAATCCAGGTGTGCAACACTCTTAGACTTACCCAGAAAGACTCACAGCTGTAATCGCTGTGAGAATCGGTGATTCCTAACGTGTTGACTCGGGTGTGAATACTTATGTATATTAGATATTTCTGAATGAAATTGTCAAATTAGCAGAAACTTCTATGAACATGTGTTCACTTTGCCATTGTGGGTTATTGTTTGTAGATGGATGAGAGAAAAAAATGAATCCGTTCTGAATTCAGGCTGTAACACAACAAAATATGGGATGAATACTTTCTGAAGGCCCAGTATCTCAGTCATATTATGGGACCATTTTGTGTACTGTATGCTATGATTTATATGTACTGTTTGAATGGTGTAGTATGAGTGTGTTATTACTGTGTGTGGGTCGGGGGTTAGAGAGCAGGATACGCCATCTCATGGATTATTCTATGCCACTTTATATAATGTTTACATACCCTACATTACTCATCTCATATGTGTATATACTGTGCTCTATACCATCTACTGCATCTTGCCTATGCCGTTCGGCCATCGCTCATCCATATATTTATATGTACATATTCTCATTCATTCCTCTACACTTGTGTGTATAAGGTAGTCGTTGTGAAATTGTTAGGTTAGATTACTTGTTTTGATATTACTGCATGGTCGGAACTAGAAGCACAAGCACACTACACTCGCATTAACATCTGCTAACCATGTGTATGTGACAAATACAATTTGATTTGATTTACTCAAACAGTTGCCTGCTGTCGCCCACAGTCAATGCCCCTTTAGCCACGGTTTGTTTGCGTGAGTATGTGTACACTTGTGGATGTCACCAGCGCAGTAACAGTGTGCGTGAGTGTGTTACAGAAACGAGGGTGACTCAGCATACGGTTGCCTGGGACAAAGAAGCATTATGATTGAACCTGTAAGAGGTGGAGGGAAATACTGAGGGTTGATTTGACTTTCAAATCAGACTGGCTATAGGAAGAGGAGGCACAGCAGGGGGAGGATGCAGATAGCAGGATTGGCCTGGGTTGGTTACACAGTCAAACTACAGATCCCCCCCCCCCCCTGTCAAAGTACTCTTTTTGATTGTGATTTAACAAGCAAAACTGATCCTAAATCAGCACTCCTAATCTGAAAATCTTGATACATACGACCCCTGGTCTGTGGTTGACGTATAGTGACCTCCAAAAGTATTGGAACAGTGACAATGTATTTGTTGTTTTGGATCTCGGTACTCCAGCACTTTGATACAATGACTGAGGTTAAAGTGCAGACTGACAGCTTTAATTTGAGGGTATTTACATCCATATCAGGTGAACCGTTTCAGAAATGACAGTAATTTTTTGTACATAGTCCCCCCCCCTCCATTTTAGGGGACCAAAAGTATTGGGACAACATCACATGTGTATTAAAGTAGTCAAAAGTGTAATATTTTGTCCCATATTCCAAGCACGTTAGCTTCAAATTCCATATCAGGCTCGTACTATGACGGTGGATGGTGGATCTTGCTCGTCCGCCTGCCTCTAACGCTGCACTTTAACCTCATAGTCATTGTATCATTTAGCTCTGGCGTACAGATGCTTTTGGAGCTTGTTTAATCTCAGCCACCCAGAACTAAAATCTTGTGTAATTGCATCAGATGCTTGTTTAAATTCTGGAAGGAAACGTGTTGGATAATGTTCAATGTCCTCCCCCACTCTAAACAGAAACTGACAGCGAGTTTCGCTCAAGTCTGTGGGCCAAATGTCCCAACATGCGAAATTGTGATTTGTCCAAATGATCAGTGTCAAAAAATCTGTATAGTCTTTGCATCCCACTCTGTCGCCAGATGCTACTGCCGTTTATGTTATGTGCATCTGTCCATGAGAGATTAGGGTTGTTAGAGTAGGTAAAGTAAGACTGGACAGGTTGGGCCTTGAAAACTGAAGGGTGTTCGGTGTAGAGTAAAAAGTAAAACACACACATACTCACTAATAATTACTTACTTATAATTAATCCAACCAGAGAAGTTGAATTAGAACATATCTTTCTGACTCCAATATTGTAAAAGACAGGATGGCGGTCAGGATTGTAACATGATTTTATTCTCAGTTTATATCAAATTAAGACAGTCTGAATGTTACATTTTCTCAGTTTACACAAGGCCTGGCATTTGCCAACTTTTTTTAACATTGCATGGTCACTGAAATATATTTAAAAAAAATATTCAATCATGTTAAACACATATTACATTACAGGTTTGATAAATATTATACATACAAAATTACTTTCAAGCACAGCCCTTGTGGAATATAATGGGGAGGGGAGGAGAAGGAAGTAAAGGTGAGGGGAGGCATGGGGTTGGAGAACAGGGGAAAGGAGAGGTAGGGAAAGAGGAGGATAGGAACAGGGAGTGGAGGCAGAGGGTAGGAGAACAGGGGAAGAAGGGGGGGGGGAATAGGAGAGAGGATGAAAGGAACAGGGAGTGGAGGCAGAGGGTAGGAGAACAGGGGAAAGGAGGGGGGAGGAAAGAAGAGCGGATGAAAGGGGGGGGCAAGGGTGGTCTGTAAAGATTCCACTGATTGAATGGTCTGGAAGGTATACAGGCAGACAGGAAGTGAGGGGGGAAGTGGAAATGGCTCCCTGTCTCATTGTGAACCTCAGTAGAAGGATTACTTCCTGTAGCAAAGAGACTGGACTCAAGCTGTGTCTAACCTGAAGGCTAACTCAGGGCTAACTCCATTTATCCTGAATGAAGTGTCTGAGCCATGAGGACCAATGAAATCAGATACCCTCCGTCTCGCAAAGATTGTGTCATTATCCCCTTCATTTGAGGAAGACGATTGGTTAAATATTATATTAATAAAATGTTTTTTGTGTGTAAATATATATATTTTTTAACACCTATCACATGACACATTTAGTAATGACAGTACTTGCTTTCCAAACGGTATGTTTTTTTTGTGCAATTGTATTTTGAAATTTGCGAAAGGCAACCAACCATACACATAATCCATAGATGGCAGTTCCCATTCAAGTGAAGACTGGCAGCCGTTGCTAGTGTATGTAGCCTCTGTCGAGTCCCCAACAGCTGGATGATCTGGTTTTCAGGGGAAATGGAAAGAGAGCCTGTGGCGCGACTTCCGCTTTCAGGCATTATTAACAGCACAGCAACCCATCTTAACTCCTCCTCCACATTTACTGGATTGGTTGAACAGTGCAGAAAAGGAACTCCCCCGACAATTTATTTTCTTCTTGTCGAGACCAGTATGTAGGGGATCTAGTTTCAGGTGCTTCTTTTATGCCTGCTATGTTAGGTTACCATCAGTGTAACAGTCAAATTGCCAGGTGTAGAGGTTCCAAAACCCTGCTATGGATTATATGTCTATGGCCACAATGCAACAAGGCGTTCTACAGATAGCAGAAGGTGCTCGTGCATTGATGAGCACACAAAAGCACAACAAAAGTAGCATTAACGATAAGTAATAAAAGAAAGATGGCACTTCTAAAAGCCTATTTCACACCATAGCCTGCTGAATTTGCAAGATAACTTTTTCATTTCGATTTCGGCACAAATTCAAATGTGGCACTGACTCGCCCATAGGTTGATGTTTCAGCGTTGTCTCAATGAAGAGTTTGGCATTCGACAAGCCATGTGAGACATGTACGCGCAGTAACCAGCCTGCTAGAGTTAGCGGCAGGCGGACGAGCAACATCCACCGTAGTAGTACGAGCCTGATCTGGAATGTGAAGCTAACTGAAGTTGGCTAGCTTCATAAAAGCCTGATCTGGAATGTGAAGCTAACTGAAGTTGGCTAGCTTTATAAAAGTCTGATCTGGAATGTGAAGCTAACTGAAGCTGGCTAGCGTTTATAAAAAGCCTGAGTAGATCTAGCTTGCTTCGTAGTACACAACTCAGGAGGGGATATGACATAAGGGAAGATATGAAGGAAGATCAGAGGTCGTGGAAGAAAGGAAAAAAGGTTTCACAACTTTTGGGACACAACCTCGCAGCTCCCCAGCTTCATCTGCGACCTCTAACCTCTGGCCTGGACAGAGGCAGCCAGCGTCAACACGCAGGGCACATTTTTGATTTACAAACAAACAAATATTAAAGGCTCCTTTCTGGGAAGTGAAAGACGCATGGCTCATCATGATATTTCTCAATATGCTTTACATATGCTTCAGTTGGGTTTCTACTGAGCTCTAAAGCTGGAATAAGAGGAGAAGAGACGAGGGTCAGGGGGTGGGAAGAGAAAGTAGGCGCCACCATCACAGACCAATCAGTCTCTGCTAAAGCCGTTGAGTGACACTGCTCTGGCCTATCAGAACTGCCCAAGTGTCCATGATAACAGACCTCTGTAATTCGTCATTTGCAGAGTGCAGTTGCCCCTCCCTCTTCCCAATAGTAAGGCTCGTCGGTCACTGGGGGAAAAGAGAATACTGTTCTCCTGTCATATTTACATGTAACTGAATTATTCTACCATAGTCATGTACATTTCTATTATTTCCATTGTTGCAGTAAGTTTTTCAGTTTCAACTGCCCACCCCCTCATCTAGCTAGCCACCCTTCTTTCCTCTCTCTTTTTACCCCTCCTCTCTCTCCTTCTGTCCCACTGTCTCCCCCCCCCCCCCCCTCTCTCTCTCTACAGTAGCCTACAGGACCTCTTGCTGGTGGTGTGCTGTGGGCTGAGGAAGGCTCGGACGGCCTCAGCGAACACCTCTTTGATCCCATCCTGGTTGAGGGCGGAACATTCCAGGTAGCGGGCGGCTTGGATCTGACGGGCCAGTCCCGCCCCCTGGTGATGAGTGACAGGAGATTGGTTCTGCTCCTTCAGCTTGCGCTGGGTCTCCTCGTCGTTACGCAGGTCACTCTTAGTGCCTACCAGGAGGACAGGCACACCGGGGCAGTGGTGGGACACCTGTGGGTACACACACATACATGTGTAAACACACAGACATTTGCACACACGCATGCACACACACACAACAATATGTAATAAACCCACAGACAAACACACACTGACCTCTGGGTGCCACTTGTGTTTGACGTTCTCATAGGAAGCGGGGCTGGAGATGGAGAAGCAGATGATGAAGATGTTGGTCTGAGGGTAGGACAGGGTCCTCAGGCGGTCGTACTCCTCCTGACCCGCCGTGTCCCACAGGTTCAGACTGATGGAGCGCCCGTCTACTGTCACCTAAAACACACACACACACACACACACACACACAGGGGTAAGACACAAACACACAGGGGTAAGAACACACACACAGAAACACAGGGGTAAGTAAACACACAGACACAGGGTAAGAACACACACAGAAACACAGGGGTAAGTAAACACACAGACACTCATGGGTAAGTAAACGCACAGAAACACAGGGGTAAGTAAACACACACAGGGGTAAATAAACACCCAGAAACACAGGGGTAAGAACATACACACACACACAGGTAAGAACACACAGGTGTATGATACACACACAGGGACGTAAACGACACACAGGGAAGTAAACACACACAGGGAAGTAAATAGACCCACACACATGGAACACACACATGCAGGCAGGTATAAAACACACACACCCACACGTGTAAAAACACATACATACACAAACAAACACATACACAGTACCTGGCTGCTATAATTGTCAAACACGGTGGGTATATATTCCTTGGGGAAGGCTCCGGTTGTGTAGGAGATGAGCAGACAGGTCTTCCCTACAGCACCATCGCCCACTACCACACACTTAATGCTCTGCATGCCTGTTGCGCTGCCGACCCTTTCAACTCTCACCTCTCACCCCTCAGCAACCTGATGGAACACACAGACATACCACACACTTAGGTCCCATTCTATTTCGGTTCCTTCACCCTTCCCCTAGCCCAGTGTTTCCCAATCCTGGTCCTGGGAACCCAAACAGATGCACGTTCTAGATGTTTCCCTAGAAGTAACAAATCAACGACATTGTGCACGGGGCGGCAGGGTAGCCTAGTGGTTAGAGCGTTGGGCTAGTAACCGAAAGGTTGCAAGTTCAAATCTCCGAGCTGACAAGGTACAAATCTGTCGTTCTGCCCCTGAACAAGGCAGTTAACCCACTGTTCCTAGGCCGTCATTGAAAATAAGAGTTTGTTCTTAACTGACTTGCCTAGTTAAATAAAAAATGTTAAATGTAAGTCGCTGTGGATAAGAGCGTCTGCTAAATGACTTAAATGTAAATGTGCACCTCTTAGCGTTCCCAGTACCAGGATTGGGAAACACTACTCTAGCCCCTACTAGCTGATTTTATTTGCGTAGAGAGATTTGCATAGGAAGATTGGATGGGTGAAAGTACTGTATCGTGGGGGGGTTACAGATCATGCTTAAATACCTACGTATCACTAACAGCTGAGGGTTAGAGGACTGTAGAGAAACCAGACATGAAGGGCCGGTTTTGCCAGACACAGATTAAGCCTTGTCCGGGACTAAAAAGCACTTTCAATAGAGATTCTTCATTGGGCATGTTTTTAGTTCAGGACAAAG
Source organism: Salvelinus fontinalis (assembly GCF_029448725.1). Taxonomy (NCBI): domain Eukaryota; kingdom Metazoa; phylum Chordata; class Actinopteri; order Salmoniformes; family Salmonidae; genus Salvelinus; species Salvelinus fontinalis. The sequence continues at coordinate 44,966,844 of NC_074677.1, forward strand.
CGGAAGCAGACACCCAAGGAGACAAGAGAGAAACAGACAGAGAATCCGTCATGTCATTTAGTATTATAGCTACTATTTATATTGTTGTCGCTGTTGTTTTCATTATTGTCATGTGGATCACTTCACTTTGGAGACATTGACATTGTCAGTCATGCCACTAAAGAATATTGAATTTGAATTTAAATATGAAAGAGATTAGAGATACAGACGGACAGAGACCAAGACAGACAGACAGAGAGATAGAAAGAGAACAGACACAAAGAGAGACAGACACAGACAGAGAGACAGAGAGATAGAGAGAGACTGACACAGTGAGACAGACAGACAGAGATATAGAGAAAGAGAAGACACAAAGAGAGACAGACGCAGTGAGACAGAGAAACAGACAGAGACCAAGACAGACCGACAGACAGAGTGATAGAGAAAGAGAACAGACACAAAGAGAGACAGACACAGACCGAGAGACAGACACAGTGAGACAGAGAGATAGAGAGAGACAGACACAGTGTGACGGAGAGAGAAATAGACAGAGGCCAAGACAGACAGAGTGACAGAGAGAAAGAGAACAGACACAAAGAGAGACAGACACAGACCGAGAGACAGACACAGTGAGACGGAGAGACAGAGAGTGTTTATGGAAATGAAGAGTACACAAGGAAACGGGATCCAAACAAAGCAGAGATGTTATCCTGGGTTCAGCCAATAGGCTTCAGCTCTATGGAACACACAAACACACATACTGAGCAACATCCTCCCATAGAGCGCAAACGTATAAAATAGAATGATTTACTTTACATGAGATACAGACTCATGTCTATCTCCCTCTTGCTATGTCTGTATGTTTCTGTCTCTATCTACCTCTCTCTCCTCATCTCCCTTTCGCTCTCCTTCTCTGTCTCTGTATTTTTCTCTCACCCCCCCATCTCTCTCTCTCTCTCTCCCTCTCTCTCTCTCTCTCTCTCTCTCTCTCTCTCTCTCTCTCTGTCCAGATGTTTAGATACAGTGACTCCACCCAGACTCCAGGGAAACAGGCAGTCAGCCCCACCTCCACTTGGGGTGTGACCCACTTAGGTCACTGTAGCCTGCAGACCAATCAGAACAGCTCTTATGGCTGGGGGTTCATGCCTGTCAATCACTATCCACTAGGCGGGACCCTGGCCCACTGGTCTTCTGCCAATCATGTGGAGAAGGATTATGTTTCCCCATAATGCTGATCTAAGGTCAGTTCTGCAATTTTCCCACTAATTGTTTGCATCCCAAATGTCACCTATTCCCTATACAGTGCACTACTTTTGACCAGAGCCCTGTGAGCTTTTTTACGACGCGGCCCTAACTCATCAAAAGTAGTGCACTATAGTGCCTTGCAAAAGTATTCATCCCCCTTGGCGTTTTTCATATTTTGTTGCATTACAACCTGTAATTTAAATAGATTTTTATTTGGATTTCATGTAATGGACATACACAACATAGTCCAAATTGGTGAGATGAAATTAAAAAATAACCCTTTGCTATGAAGCCCCTAAATAAGATCTGGTGCAACCAACTACCTTCAGAAGTCACATAATTAGTTAAATATAGTCCACCTGTGTGTAATCTAAGTGTCACATGATCTGTCACATGATCTCAGTATATATACACCTGTTCTGAAAGGCCCCAGAGTCTGCAACACCACTAAGCAAGGGGCACCACCAAGCAAGCGGCACTATGAAAACAAAGGAGCTCTCCGAACAGGTCAGGGACAAAGTTGTGGAGTAGTACAGATCAGGATTGGGTTCTAAAAAAATATCCCACGGAGCACCATTAAATCCATTATTCAAAAATGGAAAGAATATGGCACCACAACAAACCTGCCAAGAGAGGGCCGCCCATCAAAACTCATGGACCAGGCAAGGAGGGCATTAACTCCACAAACATATGGAAGAAGGTACTCTGGTCAGATGAGACTAAAATTGAGTTTTTTGGCCATCAAGAAAAACCCTATGTCTGGTACAAACCCAACACGTCTCATCAACCCGAGAACACCATCCCCACAGTGTAGCATGGTGGTGGCAGCATCATGCTGTGGGGGTGTTTTTCATTGGCAGGGACTGGGAAACTGGTCAGAATTTAAGGAATGATGGATGGCGCTAAATACAGGGTTTCTTGAGGGAAACCTGTTTCAGTCTTCTAGAGATTTGAGACTGGGACGGAGGTTCACCTTCCAGCAGGACATTGACCCTAAGCATATTGCTTAAGCAACAATCGAGTGGTTTAAGGGGAAACATTTAAATGTCCTGGAATGGCCTAGTCAAAGGCCAGACCACAATCCAATTGAGAATCTGTGGTATGACTTAAAAATTGCTGTACAACTTGAAGGAGCTGGAGCAGTTTTTCCTTGAAGAATGGGCAAAAATCCCAGTGGCTAGATGTGCCAAGCTTATAGAGACATACCCCAATAGACTTGCAGCTGTAATTGCTGCAAAAGGTGGCTCTACAGAGTATTGCATTTGGGGGGATGAATAGTTATGCACGCTCAAGTTTTCAGTTTTTTTGTCTTATTTCTTGTTTGTATCACAAATTTTAAAAAATTGCATCTTCAAAGTGGTAGGCATGTTGTGTAAATCTAATGATACAAACCCCCCCAAAAATCTATTTTAATTCTAGGTTGTAAGGCAACAAAATAGGAAAAATGCCAAGGGGGGTGAATACTTTCGCACGCCACTGTATATGGGTGACTCTACAGAAGTGGCGCAAATTGCAGTCCCACCCCAAATTTAGAAAATCTATTTACATCATGATATCTTCTAATTCAATAAAAGGAAATAACAAACATATTGTTAAATTAATATAGGTCAAAGTCATTGTTAAAACACCTATTTCTATTGAGAGGTGGCTGTTCCAAACCCAGACTCCTAAACTTCATGCTAAAAATGTTTTTGTAACACTATTATTTCAATAGAACATGTTGAGTTCTTCTATTATTACATTGAAAGAGCCCCCCCCCACCCACCCCACCCCAACCAAATAAAAACCCAGACTCCTAAACTTCATGTTGGCAGATATAAAGCCTCTCTTGAGAAAGCCAAACCTTGACACAGAAAATATGAAAAACTATCGGCCTATATCGAATCTCCCATTCCTCTCAAAACTTTTTGAAAAAGCTGTTGTGCAGCATCTCACTGCCTTCCTGAAGACAAACAATGTATACAAAACACTTCAGTCTGGTTTTAGACCCCATCATAGCACTGAGACTGCACTTGTGAAGGTAGTAAATTACCTTTTAATGGCGTCAGACCGAGGCTCTGCATCTGTCCTTGTGCTCCTAGACCTTAGTGCTGCTTTTGATACCATCGATCACCACAAATTGGTCTACACGGACAAGTTCTGGCCTGGTTTAGATCTTATGTGTCGGAAAGATATCAGTTTGTGTCTGTGGATGGTTTGTCCTCGGACACATCAACTGTACATTTCTATGTTCCTCAAGGTTCTGTTTTAGGACCACTATTGCTTTCACTATATATTTTACCTCTTGGTGATGTCATTCGGAAACATAATGTTAACTTTCACTGCTATGCAGATGACACACAGCTGCACATTTCGATGAAACATGAAGCCCCAAAATTGCCCTCGCTGGAAGCCTGTGTTTCAGACATAAGGAAGTGGATGGCTGCAAATTTTCAACTTTCAAACTCGGACAAAACAGAGATGCTTGTTCTAGGTCCCAAGAAACAAAGAGATCTTCTGTTGAATCTGACAATTAATCTTGATGGTTGTACAGTCGTCTCAAATAAAACAGTGAAGGACCCTGGCTTTACTCTGGACCCTGATCTCTCTTTTGACGAACATATCAAGACTGTTTCAAGGACATTTTTTCCATCTACGTAACAAAAATCTGAAACTTTCTGTCCAAAAATGATGCAGAAAAATGAATCCATGCTTTTGTCACTTCTAGGTTAGACTACTGCAATGCTCTACTTTCCGGCTACCCGGATAAGGCACTAAATAAACTTCAGTTAGTGCTAAACACGACTGCTAGAATCTTGACTAGAACAATTTTTTAAAATCATATTACTCCAGTGCTAGCCTCTCTACACTGGCTTCTTTTAAAGGCAAGTGCTGATTTCAAAGTTTTACTGCTATCTTTCTGATTTGGGCCTGCCGTACATACCTACACGTACGCTATGGTCACAAGACACAGGCCTCCTTACTGTCCCTAGAATTTCTAAGCAAACAGCTGGAGGCAGGGCTTTCTCCTATAGAGCTCCATTTTTATGGAATGGTCTGCCTACTCATGTGAGAGATGCAGACTTGGTCTCAACCTTTAAGTCTTTATTGAAGACTCATCTCTTCAGTAGGTCCTACGATTGAGTGTAGTCGGGCCCATTAGTGTTAAGGTGAACGGAAAGGCACTGGGGCAACGAACCGCCCTTGCTGTCTCTGCCTGGCCGGTTCCCCTCTCTCCACTGGGATTCTCTGCCTCTAACCCTATTACACGGGCTGAGTCACTGGCTTACTGGTGCTCTTCCATGCCGTAACTAGGAGGGGTGCGTCACTTGAGTGGGTTGAGTCAATGACGTGATCATCCTGTTAAGGTTGACGCCCCCCCTTGGGTTGTGCCGTGGCCGGAGATCTTTGTGCGCTATACTCGGCCTTGTCTCAGGATGGTAAGTTGGTGGTTGAAGTTTTCCCTCTAGTGTTGGGGGCTGTGCTTTGGCAAAGTGGGTGGGGTTATATCCTGCCTGTTTGGCCCTGTCCGGGGGTATCGTTGGATGGGGCCACAATGTCTCCCGACCCCACCTGTCTCAGCCTCCAGTATTTATGCTGCGGTTTGTGTCGGGGAGCTAGGGTCAGTCTGTTATATCTGGAATATTTCTACTGTCTTATCCAATGTCCTGTGTGAATTTAAGTTTGCTCTCTCTAATTATCTCTCTTTCTTTCTCTCTCTCGGAGGACCTGAGCCCTAGGACCATGCCTCAGGACTACCTGGCCTGATGACTCCTTGCTGTCCCCAGTCCACCTGGCCGTGTTGCTGCTCCAGTTTCAGCTGTTCTGTCTGCGGCTATGGAACCCTGACCTGTTCACCGGACATGCTATCTGTCCCAGACCTGCTGTTTTCAACTCTCTAGAAACAGCAGGAGCGGTAGAGATACTCTGAATGATCGGCTGCGAAAAGCCGTCTGACATTTACTCCTGAGGTGCTGACCTGTTGCACCCTCGACAACCACTGTGATTATTATTATTTGACCCTGCTGGTCATCTATGAACATTTGAACATCTTGGCCATTTTCTGTTATAATCTCCACCCGGCACAGCCAGAAGAGGACTGGCCACCCCTCATAGCCTGGTTCCTCTCTAGGTTTCTTCCTAGGTTCTGGCCTTTCTAGGGAGTTTTTCCTCGCCACCGTGCTTCTACACCTGCATTGCTTGCTATTTGGGGTTTTAGGCTGGGTTTCTGTACAGCACTTTGTGACATCAGCTGCTGTAAGAAGGGCTTTATAAATACATTTGATTGATTGATTGATGTTAAAAATGTTTTCTTTAACACTTATTTCCATAGAACATGTTGAGTTCTATTATTATATTGAAAGATAATGATCTAATTAGTAGATTTGTTTATTTTCAAACATCTTTCTCAAAAAAATGCTGTCCCACCAAAACACACATATTTAAAGCCTGTAGAATCAATTAGCCTTCCAGCATTGTAGAACATCCTGCCGGTCATCACTCGCATCAACACCATTATCCCAGAAACCCTAGACCCAATTTGCATATCGCCCCAACAGATCCACAGACTCCACACTGCCCTTTCCAACCTGGACAAAAGGAACACCTATGTGAGAATGCTATTCATTATCTAGAGCTCAGCGTTCAACACCATAGGACCCTGGGACTAAACACCTCCCTCTGCAACTGGATCCTGGACTTCCTGACGGATCGCCCCAAGTTGGTAAGGGTAGGTAACAGCACATCCGTCACAACACGAGGGCCCCTCAGGGGTGCACGGCCAGGCCCGACTCCAAAACCATCATTAAGTTTGCAGAACAGTGGTAGGCCTGATCACCGACAACAATTAGACAGCTTACAGGGAGGAGGTCAGAGACCTGGCCATGTGGATCCAGGACAATAACCTCTCTCTCAACGTGAACAAGACCAAGGAGATGATTGTTGACTACAGGAAAAAGAGGACAGAACACGCCCCCATTCTCATCGACGGGGCTGTAGTGGAGCAGGTTGTCAGCTTCAAGTTCCTTGGTGTCCACATCAACAACAAACTATCATGGTCCAAACACACTAACACAGCAAAGCCTAAACCCCTCAGGAGACTGAAAAGATTTGGCATGGGTCCTCAGATCCTCAAAAAGTTCTACAACTGCACCATCCAGAGCATCCTGACTGGTACATCACTGCCTGGTATGGCAACTGCTCGGCCTCCGACCGCAATGCACTACAGAGGGTAGTGCGAACGGCCCAGTACATCACTGGGGCCAAGCTTCCTGCAATCCAGGACCTCTATACCAGGCGGTGTCAGAGGAAGGCCCTAAGAATTGTCCAAGACTCCAGCCACCCTAGTCGTAGACTGTTCTCTCTGCTGCCGCACGGAAAGCGGTACCAAAGCTCCAAGTCTAGGTCCAGAAGACTTCTAAACAGCTTCTACCCCCAAGCCATAAGACTCCTGAACAGCTAATCAAATGGCTACCCAGACTATTTGCATTGCCCCCCCACCCACCCACCCAGACTATTTGCATTCTGTCACGTTCGTTGAAAGGATCGGACAAAGGCACAGCGTGGTATGCGTACATTCTCTTTTTCAATGATGAAACGTGAAGCTATACAAACTAGTGCTGACAGGCAACTAAACATAGACAAGATCCCACAACACAAACGAGGAAATGGCTACCTAAATATGATCCCCAATCAGAGACAACGATAAACAGCTGTCTCTGACTGGGAACCATATCAGGCCAACATAGACATACAAAACCCCTAGACATACAACACCCCTAGACATACAAAACCCTAGACATACAAAAACCCTAGACATACAAAACTAACGTACCCACCCTAGTCACACCCTGACCTAACCAACATATATAGAAAGACAGAGATATCTAAGGTCAGGGCGTGACAGGTTCTCCCTTTAATACAACTTTTGATTTTGATTTTATTTTCATGTGCTCTGAAAGTTTGGGGGAAATAGGATATAAATTAGAAAAAAAATCACCCTCCAATGTGCACCACTTCTGTAGAATGACCCACATATGGAATAGGGTTCCATGTTAAAGAAGCTCACTCAGAAGTTCACACATCCTCCTCACCGCAGATTACAACTTCATCGAAAGAGAGAGATGAAAGGAGAAGTAAGACAGGACGTTACTTTACCACTCCACTTCTTCCCTTACAAGCTGACCACACCGCCTGCGTTGGGTGCGCAAGCGTTGCAAAATAAATTACACATACATGTTATTCAATCATTTCATCCAAACTGTTCGCGTGCGTCAATGTGCGTCTGCGCAGCCAGGTGCTAAAATAGAACTTGGTTCTAATTCAGACACTTGAGGCGCTGCAAGTCCCGCCTCTCCAATCTCCTCATTAGTTTTTAGGAGCATATAACCACATGGGTGATTGAAAGCTGAACTGAGGTCCAGGCTCCAGTCCAGTTGGTGGTGGTAATGCACCTTAAAGTTGGTTGCCAACCGCCATATAAAGTCCAAAGAAGAAGAAGAAGAAGGAAAAAGAAGACTGAATGAGGAGGCTAGAATCTGTGGATTAATTGCCGGAGTAGAAGACCTTGTGCATTTCAGGTAAAATAACAACCCAATGTTTATATCCCAGGACAAATTAGCTAGCAACAGCAAGCTAGCTAAATGGCCATGAATGTTTCATGCGTTTTGACCTGTCCCCAAATTAATATAAACCAGCAAAAAAATAAACGTCCCTTTTTCAGAACCCTGTCTTTCAAAGATAATTCGTAAAAATCTAAATAACTTCACAGTTCTTCATTGTAAAGGTTTTAAACACTGTTTCCCATGCCTTTTCAATGAATCATAAACAATTAATGAACATGCACCTGTGGAACGGTTGTTAAGACACTAATAGCCTACAGACGGTAAGCAATTAAGGTCATAGTTATGAAAACTTAGGACACTAAAGAGGCCTTTCTACTGACTCTGAAAAACACCAAACGAAAGATGCCCAGGGTCCCTGCTCATCTGCGTAAACGTGCCTTAGGCATGTTGCAAGGAGGCATGAGGACTGCAGATGTGGCCAGGGCAATAAATTGCAATGTCCGTACTGTGAGACGCCTAAAACAGTGTTACAGGGAGACAGGACGGTGAGCTGAACGTCCTTGCAGTGGCAGACTACGTGTAACAACACCTGCACAGGATCGGTACATCCGAACATCACACCTGCGGGACAGGTACAGCATGGCAACAACAACTGCCCGAGTTACACCAGGAACGCACAATCCCTCCATCAGTGCTCAGACTGTCCACAATAGGCTGAGAGAGGCTGGACTAAGGGCTTGTAGGCCTGTTGTAAGGCAGGTCCTCACCAGACATCACCGGCAACTACGTCACCTATGGGCACAAACCCACCGTCGTTGGACCAGACAGGACTGGCAAAAAGTGCACTTCACTGATGAGTTGCGGTTTTGTCTCGCGAGGGGTGATGGTCGGGTTCGCGTTTATCGTCAAAGGAATGAGCATTACACCGAGGCCTGTACTCTGGAGCGGGATCGATTTGGAGGTGGAGGGTCCATCATGGTCTGGGACGGTGTGTCACAGCATCATCGGACTGAGCTTGTTGTCATTGCAGGCAATCTCAACGCTGTGCTTTACAGGGAAGACATCCTCCTCCCTCATGTGGTACCCTTCCTGCAGGCTCATCCTGACATGACCCTCCAACATGATAATGCCACCAGCCATACTGCTCGTTCTGTGTGTGATTTCCTGCAAGACGGGAATGTCAGTGTTCTGCCATGGCCAGCGAAGAACCTGGATCTCAATCCCTTTGAGCTCGTCTGGGACCTGTTGGATCGGAGGGTGAGGGCCAGGGCCATTCCCCCCAGAAATGTCCGGGAACTTGCAGGTGCCTTGGCGGAAGAGTGCGGTAACATCTCACAGCAAGAACGGGCAAATCTGGTGCAGTCCATGAGGAGGAGATGCATTGCAGTACTTAATCCAGCTGGTGGCCACACCAGATACTGACTGTTACCACTCCCCTTTGTTCAGGGACACATTGTTCAATTTCTGTTAGTCACATGTCTGTGGAACTTGTTCAGTTTATGTCTCAGTTGTTGAATCTTGTTATGTTCATACAAATATAATGTTAAGTTTGCTGAAAATGAACGCAGTTAACAGTGAGAGGACGTTTATTTTCATGCTGAGTTTAGGTTGTTCAGAGTTTGTTTTGATATTTCAACCTGCGTGTCCTGATTGCGTCTGGTGTGGATGGACAAAATCAACATGCACACGATGACGCACGTGGATGCACGTTCCTACCTGGTCTAGTCAGCATGCTGACCACACTGCCTGTGGTGGGTGCGTGAGCGATGCAAAATAAATGTACACATACATGTTATTCTGTCATGCCCTGATCTGTTTTACCTGTCCTTGTGCTTGTCTCCACCCCCCTCCAGGTGTCGCCCATCTTCTCCATTATCCCTTGGGTATTTATACCTGTGTTTTCTGTCTGTTTTCCCGTTCGTCTTGTTTGTTCAAGCCTACCAGCATTTTGTCTCAGCGTTTTCCCTAGTCTCTCTTTTTCTCGTCCGCCTGGTTTTTGACTCTTGCCTGACCCTGAGCCTGCCTGCCGTCCTGTACCTTTGCTCCACCTCTGGATTATCGACCCCTGCCTGCCTTGACCTGTCGTTTGCCTGCCCCTGTTTTTCCAATAAACTTCATTACTTCACACAGTCTGCACTTGGGTCTTACCTTGATTCCTGATATTATTCTGTCATTTCATCCAAACTGCAAGTCCTGGCTCTTCCATCTCCTCACTGGTTTGTAGGAGCATATACCCACGTGGGTGATTGAAAGCAAATCTGAGGTCCACACTCCAAACCAGTTGGTGCTGGTAATGCCTCTTAAAGTTGGTTGCCAACCGCCATGTGAAGCCCACAGAAGAAGAACAAGACTGAAGGAGGAGAGATTACTAGAAAGTAATTAGGTTTCCCCTTTTGTCTGTGGATTAATTGTCGGAGTAGAGAACACACGATTTTTGTGGTCCCGTGTGGCTCAGTTGGTAGAGCATGGCGCTTGCAACGCCAGGGTTGTGGGTTCAATTCCCACGGGGGGACCAGGGTTCAATTCCCACGGGGGGACCAGGATGAATATGTATGAACTTTCCAATTTGTAAGTCGCTCTGGATAAGAGCGTCTGCTAAATGACTTAAATGTAAATGTAAATGTAAATTTCTGTGCTCGACTTTTTACACCTGTCAGTAACGGGTGTGGCTGAAATAGCCGAATCCACTCATTTGAAGGGGTGTTCACACACTTTTGTATTTATAGTGTAGTTGGTTCAGAGTTCATTTTGATATTTCAACCTGCGTGTCTTGACCACGTCTGGTGCGGACGGGCAAAATCAGCACAAGGACCCCACGCGCGTACCTGATCTAGTCAGCATGTTACACACTCGAACAGTCCCCAGCAGCACGAAGCTACAGTCAGAGTGAGAGATGGAAGGTGGAAAGAGGAAAAGAGAGATGGAAAGAGAGAGATAGAGAGGATGCAGAGTGGAAAGAAGAGAGACACAGAGGAGAATAAACAGTCGGAGAGAGAGAGAGAGAGACGCAGCACTTTAGACTGGATATGAGAGTTACAGATTGTTCCTTTAAAAGGGCTGAACTGAAAGGCTTGTATTCACAGCAGCAACATAGGACGCATCCCAAATGGCACCCTAATATAGTGCCTAATAGGCCTATGGGTCCTGGTCAAAAATAGTGCTATATAAAGGGAATAAGGTAGAGACAGAGTGATGTTGGTATGCCTGTTAATGCTCACTTTTAAAGAACACAAGTCCAGGCAATACCACTTTGGTGTGTACTCAGTTTGGTGTATAATTGTGTGTGTGTTTGTGTGAGCGAGCGAGCGCGTGCGTGCGTGTGTAGTTCACAGCATTTACAAGCAAGGCCCCAGGAGAGTGAACTAGTGGTGTGAGAAAGTGAAACAGGAAGGGCTGGATGTCCTAAGGGACAGGCCTAGTTGGGTCGGTTGTCAGAGTCTACTCCATGAGCTGTGGGTTATCACGACAACAATATGGTCATTCAGCAACCATTTACTCATCCAAAGTGACTCACGGTTAAAGGGGCAATCTGGTATTCGAAAAACAACCATGGCTACAATTGAAGTCGGAAGTTTACATACACCTTAGCCAAATACATTTAAACTCAGTTATTCACAATTCCTGACATTTAATCCGAGTAAAAATCCCCTGTTTTAGGTCAGTTCGGATCCCCACTTCATTTTAAGAATGTGAAATGTCAGAATAATAGTAGAGAGAATGATTTATTTCAGCTTTTCTTTCTTTCATCACATTCCCAGTGGGTCAGAAGTTTACATACACTCAATTAGTATTTGGTAGCATTGCCTTTAAATTGTTTAACTTGGGTCAAACATTTCGGGTAGCCTTCCACAAGCTTCCCACAATAAGTTGGGTGAATTTTGGCCCATTCCTCCTGACAGAGCTGGTGTAACTGAGTCAGGTTTGTCGGCCTCCTTGCTCGAACACGCTTTTTCAGTTCTTCCCACAAATTTTCTTTAGGATTGAGGTCAGGGCTTTGTGATGGCCACTCCAATACTTTCTTTCTTGTCCTTATGCCATTTTGCCACAACTTTGGAAGTATGCTTGGGGTCATTGTCCATTTGGAAGACCCATTTGCGACCAAGCTTTAACTTCCTGACTGATGTCTTGAGATGTTGCTTCAATATATCCACATCATTTTCTTACCTCATGATGCCATCTATTTTGTGAAGTGCATGGTGCATGGGATGGTGTTCTTCTGCTTTCAAGCGTCCCCCTTTTTCCTCCAAACATAACGATGGTCATTATGGCCAAACAGTTCTATTTTTGTTTCATCAGAGAAAATGTATCCAAAAAGTATGATCTTTGTCACCATGTGCAGTTGCAAACTGTAGTCTGGCTTTTTTATGGCGGTTTTGGAGCAGTGGCTTCTTCCTTGCTGAGCGGCCTTTCAGGTTATGTCGATATAGGACTCATTTTACTGTGGATATAGATATTTTGTACCTGTTTCCTCCAGCATCTTCACAAGGTCCTTTGCTGTTGTTCTGGGATCGATTTGCACTTTTCGCACCAAAGTACGTTCATCTCTAGGAGACAGAACGCGTCTCCTTCCTGAGCGGTATGACGGCTGTGTGGTCCCATGGTGTTTATAGTTGCCTACTATTGTTTGTACAATAGTGGTACCTATTGTAGTGGTACCTTCAGGTGGTACCTTCAGGCGTTTCGAAATTGCTCCCAAGGATGAACCAGATTTGTGGAGGTGTACATTTTTTTTCTGAGGTCTTTGGCTGATTTCTTTTGATTTTCCCATGTCAAGCAAAGAGGCACTGAGTTTGAAGGTAGGCCTTGAAATACATCCACAGGTACACCTCCAATTGACTCAAATTATGTCAATTAGCCTATCAGAAGCTTCTAAAGCCATGACATCATTTTCTGGAATTTTCCAAGCTGTTTAAAGGCAGTCAACTTAGTGTATGTAAACTTCTGACCCACTGGAATTGTGATACAGTGAATTATAAGTGAAATAATCTGTCTTTAAACAATTGTTGGAAAAATGACTTGTGTCATGCACAAAGTAGATGTCCTAACCGACTTGCCAAAACTATAGTTTGTTAACAAGAAATGTGTGGAGTGGTTGAAAAACGAGTTTTAATGACTCCAACCTAAGTGTATGTAAACTTCTGACTTCAACTGTATATACAATGTTTATATATCATTTAAGTATGTACTTTATCTTGTATGTACCCCAGGCAGACATCAACTAGTTGGTGTGTATATGTTATAAGTGTGTTATAATGTGTGTTATGACCACCTCTTGGTGGCTGTTAAAATCATTGAGGACTGAGCTGTCAGTCAACCAGCTGTCCAAACACAGAACTCAATATTCCCTTCTTCCTTTCCTCCTTTCCTCTTTTCCTCCCTCCTTACCCCCCTCATTCCCTCACTCCTTCCTTCCCCACAAAAAGTTTCAGGTATCGAACCACACCTAACTGTCCGAGTAGAGAAAACACTAGTAAAGTATGAAAATACCACCACTACAATACTGAAATAGCAGGTATGTCCTCCTGTATATCTCCCTGTATTATTGGAGTATACAGAGAGAATATATATTGGAGGGTGGGTGATGCAAGGAAAATTATTTATGGACATTTTGGTGGAAAGTCAGTCATTTCACTCTCAATTCTATTTCTACATAACATGAAACCATCAAACTGTGTGATTGCCTGAGTGACTATTCTATGAATGATTTCACATCTGTTTCTGGTGATAGGAGATGATACCACACACACATGCACTCTCACACACACACACACATGCACTCTCACGCACGCACACACACACACACATACAGAACACCCCTAAACAAGTGAGTGTAGAAGACATGTCAACATTCTTAGGGAGTAGTTGGTCCGTCGACCAAGTACTTATGAGTAAAACACAATAACCTATAATCCCATGGCATAGACAAATAATAACTGACGCTAGCCTATAGCAAACGTCTAAATGATAACGGAGAAGCTCCAGACAGAAAGCTGGACATCTCGGAGTCAAACCCAGTAGAGTTTATGGGAAGCCAGACAACATTTGTTGTAGAATAACTCGCAGCATTAGGCTACGCTACACAGTTTAAAAGGTCTACTAGTCCCAGCCTATTCATTTCCGATGAGGTATAATAAGTAAGGAGTCTTGGGTCAAAAACTCACCTAACATAGTCCTTCCTCCTCTCCTTCTCTGTGGCAGAATTGGTCGGACGCCCGAGGAGCGGATGGATCTTCGTTGTCTTGTGTTGTCAATCGGGCGGGCGGGCGTGGTTGCGTTATGAAGGAAGTCGGTTCATTTGCGGAGAGGAGAGGAAGTGTATGAAACGGCTTTGGTGAAGTTTGAGGAAGTTTATTTTTTGGCGAATAGCCGCTGAGCTGAGGATGCGACTCTGACTGAGAACCGTAGCTACAGTAGCCTAGGCCTAAAATTGTTTTGTACATCCTAATAAAAGTTATCATAAAGATTATATTTTGTAGGTAATTGCTCACACTATATATATATATATATATATATATATACACACATATGAACGAATTCGTTAAATACCATCTTTATGCATTATAGCAGTTAATGCACATTGCTAGCCACAACGAAAACAACATAAATAAAGTGTGTGTCCATTATAGTTAAATAGGATAGACATAGGCCCCTACATTTAACAGATAAAAGTTATGTTTATAGGCCTACTAGAGGGGTTAAGTGCAGGAAGGGGTTTTGACGTCTGAGTTTAGTGACAGTTCGGATAGAAAAAAGAACTCCGGAATGAAGTGCGCTTTTCTGGTAAATCCTGTAGGTGGCTTCCGCGCTCCGTGTGGAGCGCACTCAGTGTACGACAGTATATTATCCACAGATCATATCCAGAGGACAAGTTAGAGATGCTATAAAAATGTGTTCTGGTGAGAGGGGAAGGAGCTGTTCGAAGTAAACTGATCTCGATTAGGTATAGTTTAGTCTACCCATACAGTGCCTACTCTCCGCGCGAAGACAGGGGCGACATCAGACATCGCGCTCCGAGTGGACTTCTTTTAAAACTGATTTCAAATGAACTACACAAAAGGACCGGACAATATCTAGTCACAGTACACAAAAACTCCAGAGGATTTTACTGTTGGGGATCGTAAGACAGCTACATATCTCATAGGATATCCCAAGTTGTAAAGGTGAGTTTCCCAACGACGACGTAGTAAAATGGAGATGGAAAGTTGCGCTTTGATATTGAATTCCGAGTTATTATTAGGTATACATCGAAGGTTGTTACTTTGTTTACATTGGCATCGCTTATTTATTACTGTAATATGCGTATTGTCTGGCCACGTTTGTGTCACTTCCCAGCTAGCAGATTTGGTTCGTTGGAAGTTGTTGGAACGTATGTTTTGGTTTCCCCATTAGTTCTGGGAACTAAGCCATACGTTTCCTGACCGGTAAAACTTAGCTTTTAAATGTTCTGTGAATGGAAGTGAAAGTTTCGCCTGTCTGGGATCATTCATTTTTAGGTTGCATTGAGGTTCTGAGAACGTTTTACTATGGTTTACTATATCATGGAAATTAGTGTTTTTTTAATAACTTCATAAAAGTTTAATTGAATGTTTCAATAATACTTCCAATATCACTGCTAGCCTAGTTAATTTGCTTTGCACCCTGAGCACCGATAGGACACATGGAAATTAATAGGTATTAGTCACTCAAACACATTTCTTTTTTTATAGGTGGTACTTCAGTAAGATTCGAACCTATAATCTTCTGTTCTATAACCATGGAATTTGTCCACTACGCCAAAAGGAAGGAGCTAGTGTGTCATTTTATTTTTACTCCTACAAAGCTGTATATTTTAGTCTATTCAAACGGAACCCATTTCAATGGAAACAAACACTCATTAGCCTCTAACGCCTCACAAACCCGGATCCGGGATCCCCCCATCAAAAAAGCTGACTAGCATAGCCTAGCCTAAAGCCACAGGGATATCATATAATAAAATGTTCATGAAATCACAAGTCCAAGACACCAAATGAAAGATACACATCTTGTGAATCCAGCCATCATTTCTGATTTTTAAAATGTTTTACAGGGAAGACACAATATGTAAATCTATTAGCTAACCACGTTAGCAAAAGACACCACTTTTTTACTCCATTTTTTTACTCCATCAGTAGCTATCACAAATTCGACCAAATAAAGATATAAATAGCCACTAACCAAGAAACAACTTCATCAGATGACAGTCTGATAACATATTTATTGTATAGCATATGTTTTGTTAGAAGAATTTGTATATTTCAGGTATAAATCATAGTTTACCATTGCAGCCACTATCACAACTCTCACCAAAGCGACTAGAATAACTACAGAGACCATCGTGTATTACCTAATTACTCATCATAAAACATTTCTTAAAAATACACAGCGTACAGCAGATGAAAGACACAGATCTTGTGAATCCAGCCAATGTTTCAGATTTTCTAAGTGTTTTACAGCGAAAACACAATATAGCGTTATATTAGCTTACCACAATAGCAAACATCACAACAGCATTGATTCAAGGCAAAAATAGCGATAACGTATAAACCACCAAAATATATTCATTTTTTCACTAACCTCAGAATTCTTCAGATGACAGTCCTATAACATCATATTACACAATGCATATAGAGTTTGTTCGAAAATGTGCATATTTAGCGCCACAAATCGTGCTTATACAATGTGATTAGTGGCCAAAACTTCAAGCAATCTGTCCAGCGCCATCTTAGAGAGGCACCTATTCTAATCGAAAACTATTCATAAACTTGACTAAAAAAATACAGGTTGGACAGCAATTGAAAGACAAATTAGTTCTTAATGCAATCGCTGGGTTACATTTTTAAAATTAACGTTACTTCAAAATACAGCATGCGATAAAGCGAGGCTGCACTGCAATTAATGGCGGCTTATGCATTTGACATTTTTCAACAGAACAACGAATTATCAGCATAAATAGTTCTTACTTTTTGATGAACTCTCAGCAGAATCTTGGGAAAGGTGTCCCTTGTCCAAAAGAATCGTTGCTAGGTTGTATAACGTCCTCTTCAACGTAGAGATTAGCAGTAAACAGTAGCCATGTGGCAAAGACGTGTCCGACTCACTAAAACGCAGTACAAATAAATATCAGAAAATCGCAATATACCGATATAAACTGATATAACTTGGTTTAATATAACAAGATTATGATGTCTTTAAAGCCTATATCGAATCAAAACACAGCCGGAAATGTCTAAGATCTATAACCGATGGTTCTAGTACAATATGCCAAGGTCCTCAGTGCGTCAGAGCGAAGGGGGAAAAGAACATACACGTCTTTGCCAAGTGATTTATAACCTTTGAGATCTACGTAGAGACTCCATTTCAAGTCTCCCTATTCGCTAACAACCAGGGGAAGGCGTATGCAGTGCATCTCAACCAATAGAAGACAGGCAGATTTATACACAGGTCTCAGAGCAGCTTGGAAAATTTGGCATTCTCACATACACATAGGAAAATTGCTCTAAGTCCAGTTCTGTTTCACTCACAGATATAATTCAAACGGTTTTAGAAACTAGAGAGTGTTTTCTATCCAATAGTAATAATAATATGCATATTGTACGAGCAAGAATTGAGTACGAGGCAGTTTAATTTGGGAACGTCATTATTACAAAGTGCTAACAGCTCCCCCTATTGACAAGAAGTTTTAAGAGCAGGTGTGGCCAATTAATGTGTGCAGCCAACACACCTGAACACACAACAATATATAGAGTTTAGTGCACATGTTTTTGAATAACATTAGTACAATTATTTTTTGAATGTTACTAAGGTTTTCATGGAATGTTTTCTGAATGTTCTGAGAACATGACTTTAAATAGAAACATGAGGAAACCTGCAAAACAAAACATGTTGAAGTAGTGAAATTCCCACAGAAGAATGCTGTTTCTTAATGTTCTCTGAACATTCTGAGAACATGACTTACATAAAACCATGAGGAAACCTGTAGGGAACATACTGAAGTGGTCTTACTGAAATTCCCAACTAAAAAACATATGGTTCTCAGAACATTATGTGCTAGCTGGGTTGGTTGTAAAATAAAGCGGAACTAAAAGTGAGTAACTGAAGGACTTGACCACAAGTTCTGTAATATCTAATATTGAGTATGAGAAGGCGGGCATTTATTATCTTATCGAATATCCATAGTTAAAGGCCTACTTTAACTTTTAAAGTAAGCAGTTCTTTTTGTTTTCTTCAGCATAACAACATTGATAGGCTACGTTTGTTGTCATTGTTTCTGGGTGGATGTGTTTCGTGTCTGTGTGGTTTGTTTAGGAACAGAAAACGAATTAAAGGTCAGTACATTGCATTTCAAACAGTCGGGAATTATCTAATAATTTCAGGATTGATAAATTACTAAATTATCTAGGCTACGTATAAGCTTTCGACCATAAAATCCACTAATAATTTAACAGTGGTGTAAAGTACTTAAGTAAAAATACTTAAAAGTACTACGTAAGTCGTTTTTTTTGGTATCTGTACTTTACTATTTATATTTTTGACAATTTTTACTCCACTACATTCCCAAAGAAAATAATGTACTCATACATTTTCCCTGACTCCCAAAAGTAGTTACATTTCAAATGCTTAGCAGGACAGGAAAATTGTCCACTTATCAAGAGAACATCCCTGGTCATCCCTACTGCCTCTGATCTGGCGTACTCACTAAACACATGCTTCATTTGTAAATTATGTCTGAGTGTTGGACTGCGCCCCTGGCTATCCGTAAACATAAAAAACAAGAAAATCGTGCCGTCTGGCTTGCTTAATATAAAGAATGTGAAATTATTTGCACTTTTACTTTTAATACTTAAGTATATTTTAGCAATTACATTTACTTTTGATACTTAAGTATGTTTAAAACCAAATACTTGTAAACTTTTTCTCAAGTAGTAAACTATTTAGCAGTCTTATGGCTTGGGGGTAGAAGCTGTTCAGTATCCTGTTGGTTCCAGACTTGGTGAATCGGTACCGCTTGTCATGTGGTAGCTGAGAGAACAGTCTATGACTTGGGTGGCTGGAGTCTTTGACAATTTTTAGGGCCTTTCTCTGACGCCGCCTGGTATAGAGGTCCTTTTGGGCAGGTGTGATGTTAATGTTTGTGTGTATTTGTATGCTGTCGTTTGTATGTGTATATTTTGTATTGAGTGTGGGCAGGCAAGCTCCATTCCGGCTTCGCCTTCGATCATAGGCTACACATCGTGCAAGCGACTCGCTTGCTTCCCCATAACCACCAGACACCAGAAAAACCATTGAATGAGTAGGTGTTCTAAAACTTTTGACCGGTAGTGTATCTGCCTCAATTAGCTCGTACCCCTGTACATCGACTCGGTACTTACCCCGTGCATATAGCCAAGTTATTGTTACTCATTGTGTATTTATTCCTTGTAATTATTTTTCAATTAGTTCTCTATTTTTCATTGTTGGGAAGGGCCTATAAGTATATGTTTCACTGTTAGTCTACACCTGTTGTTTGTGAAGCATTTGACAAATAACATTTTATTTGATTAGTTTCTAGGGCACATGTGCTTCAAAAGTAGATATAATTCATATAGGCCCAATGTACAGTAGGCTGTATCACAATCGATAAATTTCATGTGGTGCACTAGTGCTACTAATTAAAAATATTAACTTAAAGCCCTGGATGTAGAGATAGATAATATTATCTCTCTCTCTCTCAATTCAATCAAATTCAAGGCGCTTTATTGGCATGGGATTGGCATGGGATTGGCATGGGAAACATATATTTACATTGCCAAAGCAAGTGAAATAGATAATAAACAAAAGTGAAATAAACAATAAAAAAATTCAATGCCATATTATGTGCAAATAGTTAAAGGACAAAAGGGAAAAGAAATAAACATAAATATGGGTTTTATTTACAATGGTGTTTGTTCTTCACTGGTTGCCCTTTTCTTCTGGCAACAGGTTGCAAATCTTGCTGCTGTGATGGCACGACACACTGCGTTATATCACCCAGTAGATATGGGAGTTTATCAAAATTGGGTTTGTTTTCAAATTCTTTGTGGGTCTGTGTAATCTGAGGGAAATATGTGTCTCTAATATGGTCATACACTTGGCAGGAGGTTAGGAAGTGCAGCTCAGTTTCCACTTCATTTTGTGGGCAGTGTGCACATAGCCTATCTTGTCTTGAGAGCCAGGTCTGCCTACGGTGGCCTTTCTCAATAGCAAGGCGATGCTCACTGAGTCTGTACATAGTCAAAGCTTTCCTTAAGTTTGGGTCAGTCACAGTGGTCAGGTATTCTGCCACTGTGTACTCTCTGTTTAGGGCCAAATAGCATTCTAGTTTGCTCAGTTTTTTTGTTGATTCTTTCCAATGTGTCAAGTAATTATCTTTTTGTTTTCTCATGATTTGGTTGGGTCTAATTGTGTTGCTGTCCTGTGACTGTCTTTATCTCTCTCTTTCTCTCTTTTTCAGGAGGATGGGGTGTGTGTGGCTGGTGACGGTATATGTGGTGTGTGTGTGCCTTTGGGGTCAGAGCAAGTCAGACAGGACCAATCAGGCCTCTCCCATCCATCTGCAGGTTGGCAATGGAGCCTCGGGTAAGACTGACTGGCCAAACTCTCCGTAAATACCATTTAGGATGGCAGCATTCAGGTCTTTAAAGCATTCTGCAATCTAACATAGAGCAGCCTATTGCATCCATTGTGGCCTAGCAAGTGACATCATCATCACACAGACCAGACTGAGCACCGCATTCCCTACATAGTACACTACTTTTGACCAGAGCCCTATGGGGTCTATGGGTCCTGGTCAATAGTGGTTCACTTTATAGGGGAGATTGGGTGCTATTTGGGACACAGATAGGAAGTGGTTCTGTGGTTGTTTTGTAGTGCAGACTGCTGGGAACATGAGGTTGACTCCTCATGTTCCCAAATCCTTTGAACATAGCCCTGCCTATTTCCTGCTTCCCTGCTGCCTATAGGCCCCTCAGATCTGTGAAAGACTGACCTGGTTGGGTGCATTCAGGATGACCAAACTGTTTCTGGACTGTTGTGGATGGGATAGCCATAGTTGATGTATGACATGTACAGTTGAAAACCCAGCTAGCACTTAACAGAACGTTTCCTCAAAGTGCAAACATGGTTACATTTAATTTCAATGTTGGTAATTTCATAGGAACGTTCTCCAACTAGTTTGACATTGGAATAATCTCATAGTTCAGAGAACATTAAGAAACAACGTTCTTCTGTGGGAATTTCAGCATAACGTTTCCTACAGGTTTACTCATGACTCTATTTACTGGCATGTTCTCAAATAGTTCAAAGGACGTTAAGAACTTTCCATCAAAACCACAAGAAACTGTAGGGTAACATTCAGAAAACATTCTTAGAAAAATATTTCAATATTTAAAAACATATACATTCTGTTCTCAGAATCAACAAAACTCTCTCTTATCCTCTATCTTGTTAAGTGTGTTCAGGTGTGTTGGCCGTGCCCACTAATTGGCCACAAATTATTTTAATGAGTTACTTTGAAATGGGTTCTGTTTTGAATAGACTACAACGAACAGCTTTTTATTTGAGTTCAAAAAACATGCGATGCTAGCTCCATCCCGGTGGTTCAGTGGACTAGCTCCATCCCGGTGGTTCAGTGGACTAGCTCCATCCCGGTGGTTCAGTGGACTAGCTCCATCCCGGTGGTTCAGTGGACTAGCTCCATCCCGGTGGTTCAGTGGACTAGCTCCATCCCGGTGGTTCAGTGGACTAGCTCCATCCCGGTGGTTCAGTGGACTAGCTCCATCCCGGTGGTTCAGTGGACTAGCTCCATCCCGGTGGTTCAGTGGACTAGCTCCATCCCGGTGGTTCAGTGGACTAGCTCCATCCCGGTGGTTCAGTGGACTAGCTCCATCCCGGTGGTTCAGTGGACTAGCTCCATCCCGGTGGTTCAGTGGACTAGCTCCATCCCGGTGGTTCAGTGGACTAGCTCCATCCCGGTGGTTCAGTGGACTAGCTCCATCCCGGTGGTTCAGTGGACTAGCTCCATCCCGGTGGTTCAGTGGACTAGCTCCATCCCGGTGGTTCAGTGGACTAGCTCCATCCCGGTGGTTCAGTGGACTAGCTCCATCCCGGTGGTTCAGTGGACTAGCTCCATCCCGGTGGTTCAGTGGACTAGCTCCATCCCGGTGGTTCAGTGGACTAGCTCCATCCCGGTGGTTCAGTGGACTAGCTCCATCCCGGTGGTTCAGTGGACTAGCTCCATCCCGGTGGTTCAGTGGACTAGCTCCATCCCGGTGGTTCAGTGGACTAGCTCCATCCCGGTGGTTCAGTGGACTAGCTCCATCCCGGTGGTTCAGTGGACTAGCTCCATCCCGGTGGTTCAGTGGACTAGCTCCATCCCGGTGGTTCAGTGGACTAGCTCCATCCCGGTGGTTCAGTGGACTAGCTCCATCCCGGTGGTTCAGTGGACTAGCTCCATTCCGGTGGTTCAGTGGACTAAATCCATGGATAGAGAACAGAAGATTGTAGTTTCAGATCTCACTGATGCCATGCCACAATAAAAAATAAATGTGTTTACATGATTAATGCCTAAGCAAATGCATTTCCATGTGTCCAATCTGTGCTTGGGGTTCAAAACAGTTATTAAAAGTCTTCTTGAAAAATGTTCTCAGAACGTTATTTAATTACCTTCAAATAACCTATCATTTCCATTCTCAGAACGATAACAAAACCTACCAGAAATTATTTTAGGGAACCATAGTAAAATGTTCTCTGAATCTCCCTGCAACCTAAAAATGTATGTTCTCGAACAGGCAAGAATATCACTTCCGTTCTCAGAACGCTGGAAAAGCGTTCAGTTTTACCGGTCAGGCTTCGTTCCCAGAAGCAATGTGAAACCAAAAACGTACGTTCCCACCAGGGTTTCCGTTAGCTGATAAATGCAGGCTTTTGGCCGGTATATTTTATAAAAAGCTGATAAATAAAATTGTCGCTGGCCAAATTGTCCGGAAGGAAAAGAAATCCATTGCTAATAATGCTTTTTATTAATTGATGGAAATGCCAGTCGCTGTGCTCCAACTTCAAAGGCAAATATAAACTCAGCAAAAAAAGAAATGTCCCTTTTTCAGGACCCTGTCTTTGAAAGATAATTCATAACAATCCAAATGACTTCAAAGATCTTCATTGTAAAGGGTTTAAACACTGTTTCCCAACAATTAATGAACATGCACCTGTGGAACGGTTGTTAAGACACTAACAGCTTACAGACGGTAGGGAATTAAGGTCACAGTTATGAAAACTTAGGACACTAAAGAGGCCTTTCTACTGACTCTGACAAACACCAACAGAAAGATGCCCAGGCTCCCTGCTCATCTGTGTGAACGGGCCTTCGGAATGCTGCAAGGAGGCATGAGGACTGCAGATCTGGCCAGGGCAATAAATCGCAATGTCCGTACTGTGAGACGCTTAAGACGGTGCTACAGGGAGACAGGACGGACAGCTGATCGTCCTCGCAGTGGCAGACCATGTGTAACAACACCTGCACAGGATTGGTACAACCGAACATCACACCTGCAGGACAGGTACAGGATGGCAACAACAACTGCCCGAGTTACACCAGGAACGCACAATCCCTCCATCAGTGCTCAGACTGTCCGCAATAGGCTGAGAGAGGCTGGACTGAGGGCTTGTAGGCCTGTACTCACCAGACATCACCGGCAACAACGTCGCCTATGGGCACAAACCCACCGTCGCTGCTCTTCACTCACAAGTCTCGGTTTTGTCTCACCAGAGGTGATGGTCGGATTCGCGTGTATTGTCGAAGGAATGAGCGTTACACTGAGGCCTGTACTCTGGAGCGGGATCGATTTGGAGGTGGAGAGTCCGTCATGGTCTGGGGCGTGTGTCACAGCATCATCGGACTGAGCTTCTTGTCGTTGTAGGCAATCTAAACGCTGTGCGTTACAGGGAAGACATCCTCCCCCATGTGGTACCCTTCCTGCAGGCTCATCCTGACATGACCCTCCAGCATGACAATGCCACCAGCCATACTGCTCGTTCTGTGTTTGATTTCCTGCAAGACAGGAATGTCAGTGTTCTGCCATGGCCAGCGAAGAGCCCGGATCTCAATCCCTTTGAGCACGTCTGGGACCTGTTGGATCGGAGGGTGAGGTGGAGGGCCATTCCCCCCAGAAATGTCCGGGAACCTGCATGTGCGTTGGTGGAAGAGTGGGGTAACATCTCACAGCAAGAACTGGCAAATCTGGTGCAGTCCATGAGGAGGAGATGCACTGCAGTACTTAATGCAGCTGGTGGCCACACCAGATACTGACTGCTACTTTTGATGTTGACCCTGCCTTTGTTCAGGGAAACATTATTCAATTTCTGTTAGTCACATGTCTGTGGAACTTGTTCAGTTTATGTCTCAGTTGTTGAATCTTGTTGTGTTCATACAAATATTTACACATGTTAAGTTTACTGAAAATGGAGGATGGAGGATAAAACTGAAATTGTAACCAACTTTGTATGGCTTGTTTAAGAAAGGGCTACACTCTAAACAAAATTTCATTTTCAATTAGTCAGAAATGAGAAGTTGTAATCTGTATAAAGGCAAAAAGCAAAAAGACAATTTTTGAACAAAGGATGAGCCTTTCTTAATAATCTACTGGACAACCATTTAAGTGTAACTTATGTATGAGTGAAGGTTTAAAGCTTTAATATTGAATAATTTTAGCCACCTCAAACTCATATTCATTATATAAATAGGCACGTTTAATTTTGTCTGGCTTAGCATTCCAAATATGCCTCATGGCTTGGTTTTTGCTCTGACATGCACTGTCAACTGTGGGACCTTATATAGACAGGTGTGTTCCTTTTCAAAATCAGGTCCAATCAATTGAATTTACCACAGGTGGACTCCCATCAAGTTGTAGAAACATCTCAAGGATGATCAATGGAAATCGGATGCAACTGAGTTCAATTTTAAGTCTCATAGCAAAGGGTTTGAATACTTATGTAAATAAGGTAATTTCTGTTTTTAAAATTAATACATTTGCAAAAAATTCTAAAAACCTGTTTTTGCTCTGTCATGATGGGGTATTGTATGTAGATTGATGGGGGAAATGTTTTATTTAATCCATTTTAGAATAAGGCTGTAAAGTTACAAAATGTGTAAAAACTGAAGGGGTCTGAATATTTTCCGAATGCAATGAACTTCGATACTATTCTCCGCATGATCAAAAACAGTCTTGAAGCATAGACTCTGATGGTTCAGAGCAACCTTGAACAGTCCTTACCACGGGTGCTTCCTGTGAGTTTCTGCCTATAGGTGGGGAGGAGAGACGAGAGCCCTGTGAGTCACTCATTGTTGTGCAGCATGAGCCAGGTGATTTAATTACAGTATGGAATACACAACTATATGTTTACCAGCTAGATATCTTATTACTATAAAGTTAACTGTCTAAAATGTGCTAAATGCATTTGTGCATTTAGTTTTCTAATTTAGGAGCTCGTTAGCTATCTAGATAAGTGGTTAGTTTTTTCCAAAATAAAGAATTTGCTTGGTAACAGCAGAGAATCCCCTCCTAGCTAATATTTGTTTTGTGTGTTCAGCAAACTGTGAGTAGGATTTTTGAGTTACTTTTATACTTGTATAGTTTAGGTCAGAAACCGTACAAAATGTTCACAATGCGCTCGTTAGCATTTAGTTAGCATTCTCTATTGGATTTTACATGTACTTGTTACCCTGTAATCCAAAAGGTTAGCAATGCTATCAGTGGGATATGAAAACAGCGGACATCCCGGTATGGCACAAGGTCGGTATGAATGTATGACAATCTGTATTACCGCAAAGCCTGTCTCCAGTTTGCACTAAGTCCAATGTAGTTTCTTGAGCCGTCATGATGTCGGTTTGGGGGAGAATATGCACGGCAGTGACAGTAACTGAAGAAAATTCTCACACATTCTCTGTGTGTGCGTGTGTATGTTGATAAGATTGCAGTTAATGAATCATGCATAAGTCAATAATAGTCGGCGATACAGTCAGTGCTGCAGTGGTATGTATCCATAGCCAAAATAAACATATAAACAAACACACACACATACACACACACACACACATACACACACACACATACAATGGCCCTCTCTGAAAGAAAATTGGTTGCTGGATTCAAGAGCATTAAGAACAGAGAGTAGCAGACTCTATCAGTGGAGGCTCCTCAGTGAATAAAAAAAATACAAAAAGTAAAACAGTTAAAAAGTTATCCTTTTTAGATAAAACTATACTTTAATTTATTAAAACACATTATTTTGTAATGAAGGTCTACAGTAGCCTCAACTGCACTTTGTAGGGTAGCACAATGGTATAGCCGGAGGACAGCTAGCTTCCGTCCTCCTCTGGGTACATTGACTTTAATACAAAACCTAGGAGTCTCATGGCTCTCAACCCTTCCATAGACGTACATAGGTTGGAGGACGTCCTCCGGAAGTAATTACATTCAAAGCTCTTGCAGCATGAACTGATATGTTGTCCACCCAATCAAAGGATCCGAGAATGAATCTAGTACTGAAAGCATAAGCTGCAGCTAGCTAGCACTGCAGTACATAAAATGTGGAGTAGTAGTAGTTGACTCAAAGAGAGAGAAAGACAATAGTATAACAGTTTTAAAACAAATTAATTTCTTCCAAAATGAAGGACAAGAAAGAGAAAGAGAGATTTCATATTTTTTCAGTTTCACTTACTTAGCTAGCAAATGCAGCTAGCTAATTTAGCCTACTCAAACAACCTGCTCAAACAGAGGGATGCTATGTTAGCTAGCTGGCTATGACTTTCCAACACAACACTGGAACTTTTCCAAGTCAAGGGAAGCTTTTGGTTTTACAAATGTATTGCCACTGGGGCCCCCTGGTGTAACTGCTAAACTGCTTACTGACTGTACACTGTAACATTACTGCATGATTGTAGCGGGTTTACTAACGTGTTAGTTCTATTAGCTAGCTGACTATGACGTTACTTTAGCTAATATGGTGACAACAATGTAGACTGTGTGTAGTGGTTATGATATGGTTTGGCTTGGAAAGTTTTTTTTTGCCTGGTCACATACAGCTGATGTGTTGTGCATTGAAGTCCACAAGCGAAGGGACAAGGTGAGGGGAGGAGAGCGCATAGATGCGAGAAGGAATACAACTTGGCTGTTATGAAAGTGAACTGTGTTTACGAGTGATCAGGGGTGTATTCATTCCGCCAATTCTGTTGAAAAAATGGAAGCGAACGAAACGGGGATTAACATACCTACATTTGTCCAATAGAAACTCTTGTTTGCGACTGTTGGACTAATGGTTACACCCTAATTCAGCTAGATGCAGGCAAGAGTGTGCATTGAATGTGTCACTGTCTGTCAATTTGTCACTTTTTTCTCTCAACCTGTGCACCTATGTTGTAGCAACCTCATGATGGGTATAGGCAGTGGTGGCTCTAGCTTAATTTGTTTAAAACTGTTTAAAACTACCCCCCGCCCAAAAAAAGGCATCATTCTGCACTAACTGTACATTTTATTCAGACATTTGGAACAACACAAATAAATAATCATAACATTTAAAACTATATAAATATAAAAATATATACAAAAATAAGACTCATAAATGTCAAAAAGAAGTAACAAAGACAAATAGACACAAATTTGTGTTGATTTGGCACTTGAGCATCAATACATTACCCATCCCCCAACACTGTCAACTAAGAGTCAAGACTAAACCAATTCACCTTGGTGGTGTGCAGACTGGTTTTATATTATTCTTAACCATTTCACACAAACCATAAGAAAATGCAAAAATATGTCCGTGAAACTATATATTCACAGGATGCGAATGAATTGTAGTTTATTTGGTAGCATTTCGTAGTGTGACTGATTTTGACTAATCGCATTAGTACTGTACAAAGTCAGAGGTGCGCTATTTGATAAATTCCCCCGCTCCCCCTACCTCGGGCTTCCAGTGGGGAGACCTGATGTCAACCTACCCCCGCCCACCTCCCCATCTCGTACTTCTGAGTAGGAGACCTTCCCAGGCAGTAGCCTGCCTAGCTCACAAACTAGAATCAGGGCGCCCACTCCGACAAGGTTAATTGACCCACAGTCCCACACGGTGACATGATATCATTGACGTGACGTAGAAAACTGATTGCGCACTCGTCACCATTTCGTAATGGTGCCGGGGGCGCCCTGTACCGCCCCCGGCAAGATGCCACCCTGAGCGGCTGCCCATGTCGCCTATACTTAAATCCGCCACTGGGTATAGGGAAAATGAGAGTATGATGTAGTAGCCTATACCTATCACTGTTACATTGAACTGGGTGAATGGAATATGAATGACAGTAACCTAAACCTATCACTGTTTCATTGAACTGGGTGAATGGAATATGAATGACAGTAACCTAAACCTATCACTGTTACATTGAACTGGGTGAATGGAATATGAATGACAGTAGCCTAAACCTATCACTGTTACATTGAACTGGGTGAATGGAATATGAATGACAGTAACCTAAACCTATCACTGGTACATTGAAATGGGTGAATATGAATGACAGTAACCTAAACCTTTCACTGTTACATTGAACTGGGTGAATATGAATGACAGTAATGTAACGGGTGACGCTCTCCTCATCCTCGGAAGAGGTGAGGAGAGAAGGATCTTCAGACCAAAACGCAGGCTCAGGGAAATAAGCCATCTTTATTATAAATTACGATGGCACACGAAACGAAACAAAACACTTTCCAAACTACAAAATAACAAAACGACGTTGACGAGACCTGAACATAAACTTACATAACTAAACATAAACTTACGTACAGGTAACAGACGACATCGAAACGAAAACGAAACAAACAAACGCTACAGTCCTATGTGGTACGAACATAACATACGGACACAGGAGACAATCACCCACAAACAAACAGTGAGAATGCCCTACCTAAATATGACTCTTAATTAGAGGCAAACGCAAACCACCTGCCTCTAATCAAGAGCCATACCAGGCAAACCAAAACCAACATAGAAACAGATAACATAGAATGCCCACCCAACCTCACGTCCTGACCAACTAACACACAAAAACTAACATAAATAGGTCAGGAACGTGACAAGTAACCTAAACCTTTCACTGTTACATTGAACTGGGTGAATATGAATGACAGTAACCTAAACCTATCACTGTTACATTGAACTGGGTGAATGGAATAGGAATGACAGTCATCCAATATGCTGTAATAGAAATAAGGCCATGCTCATAAAAACAAAACTATTGTCCTCCCTCATCTGAAACGGCACTGGTCTCTATTGTACTCTCATTCTTTACTTCAGTAAAGAAGACCAACGACTCTTCCTCATCATTAGTATCTTTCAGTCTGTGGCTCGTCAAGTTTTTTTGTGTGTCTTCGTGTGTGTACATGCATACATTTGTCTGCGCTGTGTGTGTGCGTGGGTCTGGCGTGTCTGCGTGTATCTAGCGAAGCTGGAGAGATAGTGTGGGAGTCTCTGTGTTTCTCACCCCCACCGTTTCCGGGTTTCTGACATGTGGTGACGCTGCCACAGGAAGTTATGTGGGACTGAAATAGACTCCACTCTACCATGATGGAGGAGTGTGTGATGGGAAAGGAAATATGTGATGAAGACAACTGTCTGAAGTGTTATGGGGTGTCCCAAATGGCACTCTATTCCCTTTATAGTGCACTACTTTTAACCTGAGCCCAGTACCCTATTCCCTTTACAGTGCACACTACTTTTAACCTGAGCCCAGTACCCTATTCCCTTTGCAGTGCACTACATTTAACCTGAGCCCAGTACCATATTCCCTTTACAGTGCACTACTTTTAACCTGAGCCCAGTACCCTATTCCCTTTAGTGCACACTACTTTTAACCTGAGCCCAGTACCATATTCCCTTTACAGTGCACTACTTTTAACCAGAGCCCAGTACTATATTCCCTTTACAGTGCACTATTTTTAACCTGAGCCCAGTACCCTATTCCCTTTACAGTGCACTACTTTTAACCAGAGCCCAGTACACTATTCCCTTTACAGTGCACTACTTTTAACCTGAGCCCAGTACCCTATTCCCTTTACAGTGCACTACTTTTAACCAGAGCCCAGTACACTATTCCCTTTACAGTGCACTACTTTTAACCTGAGCCCAGTACCCTATTCCATTTACAGTGCACTACTTTTAACCTGAGCCCAGTACCATATTCCCTTTACAGTGCACTACTTTTAACCTGAGCCCAGTACCATATTCCCTTTACAGTGCACTACTTTTAACCTGAGCCCAGTACCATATTCCCTTTACAGTGCACACTACTTTTAACCTGAGCCCAGTACCCTATTCCCTTTACAGTGGACTACTTTTAATTAACCTGAGCCCAGTACACTATTCCCTTTACAGTGCACTACTTTTAATCTGAGCCCAGTACCCTATTCCCTTTACAGTGCACTACTTTTAACCTGAGCCCAGTACCATATTCCCTTTACAGTGCACTACTTTTAACCTGAGCCCAGTACCATATTCCCTTTACAGTGCACACTACTTTTAACCTGAGCCCAGTACCATATTCCCTTTACAGTGCACACTACTTTTAACCTGAGCCCAGTACCATATTCCCTTTACAGTGCAGACTACTTTTAACCTGAGCCCAGTACCATATTCCCTTTACAGTGCACACTACTTTTAACCTGAGCCCAGTACACTATTCCCTTTACAGTGGACTACTTTTAATTAACCTGAGCCCAGTACACTATTCCCTTTACAGTGCACTACTTTTAATTAACCTGAGCCCAGTACACTATTCCATTTACAGTGCACTACTTTTAATTAACCTGAGCCCAGTACCCTATTCCATTTACAGTGGACTACTTTTAATTAACCTGAGCCCAGTACACTATTCCCTTTACAGTGCACTACTTTTAACCTGAGCCCAGTACCCTATTCCCTTTACAGTGCACTACTTTTAACCTGAGCCCAGTACCCTATTCCCTTTACAGTGGACTACTTTTAATTAACCTGAGCCCAGTACACTATTCCCTTTACAGTGGACTACTTTTAATTAACCTGAGCCCAGTACACTATTCCCTTTACAGTGCACTACTTTTAACCTGAGCCCAGTACCATATTCCCTTTACAGTGCACTACTTTTAACCTGAGCCCAGTACACTATTCCCTTTACAGTGCACTACTTTTAACCAGAGCCCAGTACACTATTCCCTTTACAGTGCACTACTTTTAATTTGAGCCCAGTACCCTATTCCCTTTACAGTGCACTACTTTTAACCTGAGCCCAGTACCCTATTCCCTTTACAGTGCACTACTTTTAACCAGAGCCCAGTACACTATTCCCTTTACAGTGCACTACTTTTAACCTGAGCCCAGTACCCTATTCCCTTTACAGTGCACTACTTTTAATTAACCTGAGCCCAGTACCCTATTCCCTTTACAGTGCACTACTTCCCATAGAAACATTAGGCTTATTTTGCACAGGTTTTGGCAAAAGTGAAACCTCTGGCTTCACCTCTTCCTCTGATCCATATGAGCCGGAAAAAAATTGCCGCAATGGAATATGGTCATTGTAGTTAATTACCACGTTTCTGCGCTGAGCTAGGTTGAATATTTGCTTAGTGAAAACTACAACTCCCTTCATCCCAGTGTCCCACATAGTTATTGATTTATTTTGTGAATGGGCTCACAAAAAAACGAACTATATGGAATTCAAGTAATTGATCCGACGTCAGTCAATTAGTTGTTTAATAACAAAACAAAAATATGAAATGTTGGTTAATCGCTCAGCACTATTACTTGATGAATTTAAATGAGCATTCAGACCAGTCTTACTGATTGAACCTTTATTTACTACATTGCACTAAAAAGGGAATAGTGTGCTATTTGGTACAAAGCCCTGCTCTGCTCTGGTGGAAACTAATCCTAATATTTACCCATGCTGTCTAAATGCTCTGCTACAGTCCATGGTTGCTCCTCAAATGGCACTCTATTTCTTATATGGCCATAGGGCTCTCGTAAGAAGTAGTGTACTATGTAGGTAATATAGTGCCATTTGGGATGCAGCCCATCACTGCAGGAATTCTACTGCCCGTCCATCTCCCTGAGTAGAAGCAGAGTCCTATCCAACCCTCACAGCCATAGCTAAACAATATCACTCACAGTTCGCCTTAGACCCTTCATAAGAGCTACTTATTAGCTATGTAAACACTACATAATCCGGTATGAAGGTTTCTAGCCACTTAGCTAGGAGTTTAACTACAGGATGGGGAGTGCCAGTGTGGGGGAACTGTATTTGACGCTGGTTATGTCACAGATAGATGAGTAGTACAGTAACACGCGTGTGCAAGGCACACACTCTTTCTGATTCTCACACACACACACACACACACACACATGGACAAAACAGCTTGGTAGATAGCGAAGAGCGAGGCTTCTGCGGTAGTGTTCAAATGTAAGTCGTTTGTGTTCTCCTTAAAAGGATTACGACTGCCTTTAGCTAGCTATGTGCTTTAGTAGGACTAGGACTAGTAGTAGAGCTATACTTGCTGTTGAGCGTCAACTTCCTATTTAAAGTGAGCCTAGTTGTCTAGCCAGCTAGTTTCATTGCACATAACCTGTTATGGTGAAAGTAATGCTAAGCTGCACTCGTTACTGTTTCCCCTTGAAACAAAATACAAAAAACGACTTCTTAAATCATGGACACTAAAATAGTACACTAAGGCGTGCCTCCCTGGCAGTCACCTACTTCTCCCGCCTCCACATCTGGACCCTTCTGAGAGGGACAGGAGGAGATGACTGGTGGGCTGATGGAGTGACAACCCCTGACTCCAATGGTAGAAGCTTTGAACTCCTGAAAAAATTAAAAATAATAGCTTTCAGAATCAAACATACTACATGTAAAGGCCTGTAAAAGGTATTATGCCAATTACATTTCTCATTTACTTGCACCTTTCTAACATGTATATATTCACACTGACATGAATGTGCTGGTGAAGCATACGAAATAGATGGGAACGTGTTTTTTTGCTCTCAGAGAAAAGGTTCACTTTTATTAGCCAAGTACAGCACAGCAATACATGTCAAGATAACGTGTATTTTTCGCTTATGGTTCTCCCACCTCTTTTTCACCCCATGCAGGTGACAGATGTCTCTCCAGCTCACACTCCGTCACATAGATCCTGAAAACAATTCATAAGGAGTGCATTAACCAAAACATGAGCAAAGTAGAGTTGTATGAGATTTCTGTAGATTGCCACGCATTTTATCCAATTAGAGTGCCAAGGGGAAACAGTAAGGAGTACAGCATTCCATTACTTTCACCATAACACGTTATGTGCAATGGAACTAGCTCGACTCATTCAGGCTGTAACCGTTCAGGTAGAAACTGAACATTGCAATCAGTTTAACACAAATAAACCGGAGTGACAAATCAGGAGAACTAGAAGAAAAGTGTTGGTACCAGCACCGCTGTGGAAAATAGAAATGTAGCTAGGCTACCGTGTTACTAATGTTAGCTATAGCTAGTGGCAGTGCATAGTGCAGTGGCAAGATAGTTAACTATGGCCACATGACCAACTCAAAATAAAAAAAAATTCTTTGGCCGTGTTCACCACTGAATTACGTGCTTGGTATTGTCATTAGACCCTGTAACAGTTTGAAGACCAGCCCTGGTATTTACAACAAGTAACTGGCTTAGCTAACTAGGCTAATGTTAAATATGACGTTTTCACTCAATAGCAAGCGAGTTCCCTGTAGCTACGGTTACTATACACACTTTTTCCTCAACCATCTACACACAATACCCCATAATGACAAAGGGAAAACATGTTTTGAGAAATGTTTGCACATTTTTTGAAAATTGAAATACAGAAATATCTCATTTACATAAGTATTCACACCAATGAGTCAATACTTTTTAGAAGCACCTTTGGCAGCGATTACAACTGTCTGGATAAGTCTACGAGCTT
The DNA here is from genome assembly GCF_029448725.1 of Salvelinus fontinalis. Lineage (NCBI taxonomy): Eukaryota > Metazoa > Chordata > Actinopteri > Salmoniformes > Salmonidae > Salvelinus > Salvelinus fontinalis. The sequence goes on from NC_074677.1 coordinate 45,000,631, forward strand.
TGCGCACCTGGATTGTACAACATTTACCCATTATTCTTTTCAAAATTCTTCAAGCTCTGTCAAATTGGTTGTTGATCATTGCTAGGCATCCATTAATCAGGTCTTGCCGTAGATTTAAGTCAAACCGGTAACAAGGCCACTCAGGAACATTCAGTAGTAAGCAACTCCAGTGTAGATTTGGACTTCTGTTTTAGGTTATTATCCTGCTGAACAGTCAATTCATCTCCCAGTGTCTGGTGGAAAGCAGACTGAACCAGGTTTTCCTCTAGGATTTTGCCAGTGCTTAGCTCCATTACGTTTCTTATTTTATCCTGAAACACTCCCCAGTCCTAAACGATTACAAGCATACTCAGTAATGTGTATAAATGGGTTTTGCCCCAAACATAAAACGTTGTATTCAGGATAAAAGTTAATTAGCTTTGCCAACTTTTTTGCAGTATTTCTTTAGTGCCATGTTGCAAACAGGACGCATGTTTTGGAATATTTGTATTCTGCACAGGTTTCCTTCTTTGCACTCTGTCAATAAAGTTAATATTGTGGAGTAACTACAATGTTCATCCATCCTCAGTTTTCTTCCTCTCTGGCAACTGAGTTAGGAAGGTCACCTGTATCTTAGTAGTGACTGTGTGTATTGATACACCATGCAAAGTGTAATTAATAACTTCACCATGCTCAAAGGGATATGCAATGTCTGCTTTTTAATTTTTGCCTATCAATATGTTCCTTTCTTTGCAAGGCATTGGAAAACCTCCCTGGTCTTTGTGGTTGAATCTGTGTCTGAAATGCACTGTTCGATTGAGGGACTTTACAGATAATTGTATGTGTGGGGTACAGAGATGAGGTAGTTATTTAAAAAAAATCATGTTAAAAACTATTATTGCAACTTGTTATGTGACTTATTCAGCAAGTGTTTACTCCTGAACTTATTTAGACTTGCCATAACAATGGGGTTGAATACTTATTGACTAAAGACATTTCAGCTTTTCATTTTTAAATAATTTGTAAACATTTCGAAAAACGTAATTCAACTGACATTGTGGGTTATTGTGTGTAGGCCAGTGACAAAAAATCTCAATATAATCCATTTTAAATTCAGTCTCTTACACAACAAAATGTGGAAAAAGGGATGTGAGTACTTTCTGAAGGCACTGTACAACTTCTCGTCCTTCTAAAGCACGTAGCTAGCTAAGAGCACGGCAGGCTGCAGATCTGTTTTCAAAGATGTAACATTACGATGAAATAGTTGTGATCATTTTCATAATAGTGAAGGGTCTGTTATCCTTTGACGCTGTTCCTCCTTGTTAGCCAAATATCCAACTTTACCTGAGAAAAGAGAAAATTCAACAACACACATTTGGCCTTCTCCTTATTTGAATACCAGTATCCCATTATAAACATCCCAACAGTAAACTCCACCCCCAACCTCTCACACAGATATTCCAACAGAGACATTAATGGCATTAACCTGGCGCACACAGAAAACACATGAATCACAGTTTCACTCATAGCATGGAAAGGACACCCATGTCCGACTCCCGGTGCAACCCGTGCCAACCAGCTGTTAGTGGCCAGGGCTCCATGTAGAACCCTCCACTGGAGGTCCCCTGATCTCTTTGGTACTGGAGGTTTGTAGAGCCCCCTCCATCTAAAACCCACCATACTCTCCGCCCCACATACCCCCTGCCACTGATGTGCCTTCACTCCTGTTAGGCTCCTAATGTTCCTTACCTTAATGCAGAGGTTGTAGAGGGCTTTACAACCCACCCCCTCAAACTCCCCCAGGCTCTGAGTGTTAAAATCTAACAAGTCCTCCAGACCCCCTTGCCAGTCCCCAGTCTCTGCCGTCACCTGCAGTGGCGGAAACATTGGTGGCCCCTCCCCCTTTGGCCGCTCAAACACCCCCCCTTACCGGCTCAGACAATGCCTCCTGGACCTCCTACAGGAATCTCTCCAGCAGCCTTAGAGACGTTATTCCTGTTTGTTGTGCCAGGACTTGCATGGTTTTCCACCCCTCCTCTCCCAGCAGTCGCAGTAAGCCTGCTGCCATCAGTCGCCTCTGCAGGTGGCCGACTGAACAAATCTCAGAGGGATGTCTGGGTTGTGGAAGATAGGCCCCTCCCACACTCACAGCCCTGGCCCCACACCACCTTCTCGTGTGGACCTTGGCAGCCAGGCCCTCAGAACCGCAGAGGAGAAGTCTGAGAGATCTGCTGTACTCAGCCTCTCCAGCTTCACGAGGAACAGCTGCCGGTCCAACCATAATCCGCCAGCTCTCCTCAGCAGCGCACATGCTGGTTCCCTCCAGCCAACATCAGTATGGTACAGCAGTCTCTGCACCGCCTTTAGTCGGAATGCAGCCACCCTGCTCTCCAGTTCCACCAGGCCCTGTCCTCCTTCGTTGACGGACATGTACAACACGGCCACCCTCAGCCAGTGATGGCCCGACCAGAAAAAGTCCACTAGCTTGCGGGGGGGGTTTGGGGTTGAGGACAGTCAGTTTATGCCACCAGGTTGTTGATTATCAGCACCCTCCCTCTATATGACACTTGGGACAGGAGCCACCTCCACCTGGCCAGTCTTGACACCACTGCCTGTGACAGCCCCTCCCAATTCTTCCTGACCCACCTCTCCGAGCCCAGGTACACCCCCAAAATGTTAAGCCCTTCACAACCCCACTTCAAACCCCCTGGAAGCAGAGGGGCCCTATCCCCCCATGCCACACATAAGAGCTTTGCTCTTGCCCCAGTTTACCTTAGCTGACGATGCTCCCTCGTACACCTTCAAACTAGTCTAAAGTACCAGCATACGTAATCTGCATATGCTGACACTGTTATGCCTGTCAACACACCCATGTCTGTCCAGCACACTCCCTGCAGTCTCCTGCGTAGAAGGCCCAAAAAAGGCTCAATGACTAGTGTATATAACTGCCCCGATAGAGGGCATCCTTGTCTAATGCCCAGTTTCACCCAGACTGGCCTACTGAGCCCCCCTCCCACCTTGACCATACATGACGCCCTAGCATGCAACATCTTCACATAGGTCAAAAACCCTTCCCCTTCCCCAAACATCACATCTAACAGATGCTCTTGGTCCACTTTATCAAAAGCCTTCTCTTGATCTAAAGAGACCAGTCCAAAGTTCACATTAGAACCTCTCGACAAGTCCAGCATGTCCTTGATTAAAGCAGAAATTAACAACATGGGTTTTGTCATAATAAACGTGTATGCGCCTAACACAGGGAGAGAAAGAGGGGTTCTATTTGGGTGTCTTAGACAGGAACTTTCACAGGTAGCTCCTGAGGAGACGCTGGTGGTTGGCGGGGACTGGAACTGTACAATGGATTTTACGAAAGACAGAAATGGGGAGGAGCCTCATTCAGGGTCAGTGGGAGTGTTAAGGGACATCATTAATCAGTTTGACCTAGTGGATGTTTGGAGAACTAGACATCCTGACAAGACAGTATACATGGGTTAAGGTATTTGGGGCTGGAGTGAGTGCAGCCCGACTGATCGTTTTTACATGTCCAGGAATCAGAGCAATAGGCTGTTGGGCGCTACCATTCTCCCGGTGGGTTGTTCGGATCATCACATAACCATGGCTCGTCTGTCTATTTCACCAGGGCCTCGGCAGGCATCCTATTGGAAGTTTAATGTAAAGCTCTTACAAGATGCTACTTTTTGTTCAGGTTTCCAGATTTTTTGGGAAAGGTGGGGGCAACAAAGAGAGTATGATGTGGGATGTGGGGAAAGTCAAAATGTGGCTTTTCTGTCAACAGTACACAGCTCTCATCCTCAGAGGCTAGGAGAGTATTGGGGGAACTCGAGCGCAGTATTAGTGAGATGGAGGTAGAGATGGTGGAGCAAGGCAATGTAGGCCTCCAGGCTAATTTAGCTGAATTACATAGGGACCTGGGCAGTTTTTTCCAGGTTAAAGCAAAGGGAGCACTTGTAAGAGCTAGGTACTCCATACTCAAGGAGATGGACGCTCCCAGCTCCTTATTCTTTGGTTTGGAAAGACACAGTGGTGAAGCCAAGGGTATGCATTGTCTACGGCTGTCTGATGGGAGGGTGACCTCTGTGGCAGGGGAGATGCGGGAGGGGAATGTGGAGTTGTACAGGGCAGGACTGTGTGATCCTATGTGTGCTCAGGTTTTGTTTGCAGAACTCCCTAAGCTCTCTCTGGCACAGAGGGATGAAATGGACATTCCTCTGTTCTCCCATGAACTGGCAGAGGCTGTAACCCAGATGCCCCCGACCGTGCACCGGGGGTCGATGGACTCCCAGTGGAGTTTTTTTTTAAATTCTGGGGAATAATTGGACTGGATTTCTTTTGCGTGTTGCGTGAATGCGTCGGCGTAGGAGAGTTGCCGATGAGCTGCCGTCGGGTGGCTCTGACTCTCCTGCCAAAAATTGGTGACTTGTGTGAACTTAAGAACTGGAGGCCTGTGGCATTGCTCTGTGCTGACTACAACATATTTGCCAAGGTCCTCTCTAACAGACTGAAGTCCCATCTGGACTATACAATACACAAGGACCAGACATATTGTGTACCGGGACGCTCAATCACGGAAAACTTGTTCTTAGCGGCATCTGCCCAAAAACCTGCCGACTCAGCTCTTTCCTGATTGATCATCCGTAATAAATGGAGGCAAATTTACAACTACCACCCTGGTCAAAGGGGTAGAAAGAGGAGAAATTAGCACTAATACACCGCTTACAAATATTCCACTAGCAATGATCCTACCCACCAAATTTGCTCTTTTCATGAACACAACCACAGCTTTGTTCATTCTGGAAGCGGAATGTATAAATGCAGCTCCTTCCTGTTCATCGACCGCGAGCAGAACCTCCTCCACCTTAACTCAATTCTCAGGAACCCACCTGAATCCATGCCGTAACGACAGCGTCTCCTCCACGCTAGGCTGAGAAGCCATCGCGCACACCACACTTTCCAAACCCCAGGAAACTAAAACTCTGTCCTCTTCCACCCTACCTTTGAACAAAAAATGTGGGTACCGGTAAAACATACAGTGCATTAACCCTCCACCATAGAAAATAAAAATGGAAAGAAAGACCAAGGAGAGAATCAAGAAAATAAGTTAGGACAGAGCCCTCCAAACCAAACACTCAAACTCCAAAAAACTCCCAGCATGCACTGTGTGAGAGAGAGAATCTGAAGTCAAATGTCTACTGTTTGCTGATGATCCGGTGCTTTTGTCACCAACCAAGGAGGGCCTACAGCAGAACCTAGATCGTCTGGAAAGATTCTGCCAGACCTGGGCCCTGACAGTAAATCTCAGTAAGACCAAAATAATGGTCTTCCAAAAAAGGTCCAGTCGCCAGAATCACAAATACAAATATCATCTAGATACCGTTGCCCTAGAGCACACAAAAAACAATGTATACCTTGGCCTAAACATCACCGTCACAGGTAACTTCCACAAAGCTGTGAACGATCTGAGTGACAAGGCAAGAAGGGCCTTCTATGCCATCAAAAGGAACATAAAATTCGACATACCAATTAGGATCTGGCTAAAAATACTTAAATCAGTTATAGAACCCATTGCCCTTTATTGTTGGTCTGGGGTCCGCTCACCAACCAAGAATTCACAAAATGGTACAAACACCAAATTGAGACTGCATGCAGAATCCTGCAAAAATATCCTCTGTGTATCAGCATAAAACACCAAATAATGCATGCAGAGCAGAATTAGGCCGATAGCCGCTAATTATCAAAATCCAGTAAAGAGCCGTTAAATTATACAACAACCTAAAAGGAAGCGATTCCCAAACCTTACATATCAAAGCCATTACCTTCAGAGAGATGAACCTGGAGAAAAAGTCCCCTAAGCAAGCTGGTCCTGGGGCTCTGTTCACAAACAGAGCCCCAGGACAGCAACACAATTAGACCCAACCAAATCACGAGAAAACAAAAAGATAATTACTTGACACATTGGAAAGAATCAACAAAAAAACTGAGCAAACTAGAATGCTATTTGGCCCTAAACAGAGAGTACACAGTGGCAGAATACCTGACCACTGTGTCTGACCCAAACTTAAGGAAAGCTTTGACTATGTACAGACTCAGTGAGCACAGCCTTGCTACTGAGAAAGGCCGCAGTAGGCAGACCTGGCTCTCAAGAGAAGACAGGCTATGTGCACACTGCCCACAAAATGAGGTGGAAACTGAGCTGCACTTCCTAACCTCCTGCCAAATGTATGACCATATTAGGGACACATATTTCCCTCAGATTACACAGACCCACAAAGAATTCGAAAACACACCCGATTTTGATAAACTCCCATATCTACTGGGTGAAATACCACAGTGTGCCATCACAGCAGCAATATTTGTGACCTGTTGCAACAAGAAAAGAGCAACCAGTGAAGAACAAACACTTATTTTCCCTTTTGTACTTTAACCATTTGCACATCGTTACAACACTGTATATATACAGTTGAAGTCGGAAGTTTACATACACTTAGGTTGTAATCATTAAAACTCGTTTTTCAACCACTCCACAAACGTCTGGTTAACAAACTATAGTTTTGGCAAGTCAGTTAGGACATCTACTTTGTGCATGACAAGTCATTTTTCCAACAATTGTTTACAGACAGATTATTTCACATAGTGAAAGAGCGAGAGAAGAGCGAGAGAGAGAGAGCATGAGAGGAAAGGGAGAAGGACAGGTATGAGTCAAATGATTTTCCTAAAGGAATTGTGCCTTCCCTGAATTACACACATACTGTTCTCCTGTTGTGTGTGTGTGTGTAAAGAGATCTGAGGAGTCTGACAGAGAACTGGAGCCATGAGGATTTATACAGTGTTCTGTATAGACAGGTCATATCTCTCTCTCTCTCTCCCTCCAATTCAATGGGCTTTATTGGCATTGGGAAACACATGTTAAGATTGCCAAAGAAAGTGAAGTAGATAATATACAAAAGTGAAATAAACAAAAAAATTAACAGTAAACAATACACTCACAGAAGTTCCAAAATAATAAAGACATTACAAATGTCATATTATGTACAGTTGAAGTCGGAAGTTTACCTACACCTTAGCCAAATACATTTAACCTCAGTTTTTCACAATTCCTGACATTTAATCCGAGTAAAATCTAGGTCAGTCCCTGTCTTAGGTCAGTTAGGATCACCACTTCATTTTAAGAATGTGAAATGTCAGAATAATAGCAGAGAGAATGATTTATTTCAGCTTTTATTTCTTTAATCACATTCCCAGTGGGTCAGAAGTTTACATACACTCAATTAGTATTTGGTAGCATTGCCTTTAAATTGTTTAACTTGGGTCAAACCTTTCGGGTAGCCTTCCACAAGCTTCCCACAATAAGTTGGGTGAATTTTGGCCCATTCCTCCTGACAGAGCTGGTGTAACTGAGACAGGTTTGTCGGCTTCCTTGCTCACACACGCTTTTTCATTTCTGCCCACATATTTTCAATAGGATTGAGGTCCGGGCTTTGTGATGGCCACTCCAATACTTTGACTTTCTTGTCCTTATGCCATTTTGCCACAACTTTGGAAGTATGCTTGGGGTCATTGTCCATTTGGAAGACCCATTTCCGACCAAGCTTTAACTTCCTGACTGATGTCTTGAGATGTTGCTTCAATATATCCACATACTTTTCCTCCCTCATGATGTCATCTATTTTGTGAAGTGCAACAGTCCCTCCTGCAGCAAAGCACCCCCACAACATGATGCTGCCACCCCCATGCTTCACAGTTGGGATGGTGTTCTTCTGCTTTCAAGCGTCCCCCTTTTTCCTCCAAACATAATGATGGTCATTATGGCCAAACAGTTATATTTTTGTTTCATCAGACCAGAAGACATTTCTCCAAAAAGTACGATCTCTGTCCTCATGTGCAGTTGCAAACCGTAGTCTGGATTTTTTATGGCGGTTTTGGAGCAGTGGCTTCTTCCTTGCTGAGTGGCCTTTCAGGTTATGTCAATATAGGACTCGTTTTACTGTGGATATAGATACTTTGTACCTGTTTTCTCCAGCATCTTCACAAGGCCCTTTGCTGTTGATCTGGGGTCGATTTGCATGTTTTGCACCAAAGTACATGCATCTCTAGGAGACAGAACGCGTCTCCTTCCTGAGCGGTATGACGGCTGCGTGGTCCCATGGTGTTTATACTTGCCATTTACTCGGATTAAATGTCAGGAATTGTGAAAAACTGAGGTTAAATGTATTTGGCTAAGGTGTAGGTAAACTTCCGACTTCAACTGTACATAATATGACATTTGTAATGTCTTTATTATTTTGGAACTTCTGTGAGTGTATTGTTTACTGTTATTTTTTTTTGTTTAATTCACTTTTGTATATTATCTACTTCACTTTCTTTGGCAATCTTAACAAGTGTTTCCCATGCCAATAAAGCCCATTGAATTGGAGGGAGAGAGAGAGAGAGAGATATGACCTGTCTATACAGAACACTGTATAAATCCTCATGGCTCCAGTTCTCTGTCAGACTCCTCAGATCTCTTTACACACACACACACACAACAGGAGAACAGTATGTGTTTATTTCAGGGAAGGCGCAATTCCTTTAGGAAAATCATTTGACTCATACCTGTCCTTCTCCCTTTGCTCTCTCTCTCTCGCTCTTCATTAGGAAAGGAATGCACCGCGGCCTCTCGCTATAACATCCACTTGTTTTCTCTCTTCATTCCAAAAGGAATGCTACTCCTCTTTCTTCCACCTCTCTCTCTGCTCCCTTACTGTATCTAGTGTACGGTGCCACGTGTGTGTTTCGTGGATTGCAGTAGGGGGAAAATCCATATTGCATATTTGGGTATTATTCTACACACTGGCTATTACCAGGTCAAATTTGGTTGGTCCGGACCAGACCAAATCTGAACCAATACTTCTTTAACCTGACTCTTCCCCTTCATCTACACAGATTGAAGTGGATTTAATAACTGACATCAATAAGTGATCATAGCTTTCAGCTGGATTCACATGGTCATTCTGTCATGGAAAGAGCAGGTGTCCTCAATGTTTTCTGCAATCAGTGTACATTTCAGTAAAATAAAATAATATGATTTATAATTGTTGTTAGACTCACAGCTGCGTACAAAGACTTGACACACAGCGTGCCGTGTACAATGAAAGCAGGCCTGTCTGTAAGTGCCATTGAACCCACAGTGTTTTGGTCCCAAGGCAGACACTTGAAAGTGGTTGTCATATGTTCACCAACGGAGGGTTAGACAACATTCTGTAGCATCAATTAGCATAGAATAGTGTCGCATAGCATCACATTGAATCACATAACATACAGTGCATTGGGAGAGTATTCAGACCTCTTGACTTTTTCCACGTTTTGTTACGTCCCAGCCTTATTGTAAAATGTATTTATTTTTTACATCCTCAGCAATCTACACACAGTACTCCGTAATGACCAAACAAAAAACACGTTTTTAGATATTTTAGAAAATGTATAAAAAATAAGTATTCAGACCCTTTGCTATTAGACTCAAAATTGAGCTCAGGTGTATCCTGTTTCCATGATCCTTGAGATGTTTTGATTGGAGTCCACCTGTGCTAAATTGATTGATTGGACATGATTTGGCACACACCTGTCTATCTAAGGTTCCACAGTTGACAGTGCATGTCAGAGCAAAAGCCAAGGCATGAGGTCGAAGGAATTGTCCGTAGAGCTCCGAGACAGGATTGTGTCGAGGCACAGATCTGGGGAAGGTCCCCAAGAACACAGTGGCCTCCATCATTCTTAATGACTCTTCCTAGAGATGGCTGCCCCGCCACACTTAGCAATCGGAGTAGAAGGGCCTTGGTCAGGGAGGTGACCAATAACCCGATGGTCACTCTGCCAGAGCTCTAGAGTTCCTCCGTGGAAATGGGAGAACCTTCCAGTAGGACAACCATCTCTGCGGCACTCCACCAATCAGGGCTTTATGGTAGAGTGGCCAGACAGAAGCCACTCCTCAGTAAAAGGCACATGACAGCCCGCTTGGAGTTTGCCAACAGGCCCCTAAAGACTCCCAGACCATGAGAAATAAGATTATCTGGTCTGATGAAACCAAGATTGAACTCTTTGGCCTGAATTCTAACCATCACGTCTGGAGGAAACTTGGCACCATCCCTACGGTGAAGCGTGGTGGTGGCAGCATCATGCTGTGGGGGTGTTTTTCAGCGGCAGGGACTGGGAGACTAGTCAGGATCGAGGGAAAGATGAATGGAGCAAAGTACAAAGAGATCCTTGATGAAAACCTGCTCCAGGGCGCTCAGGACCTCAGACTGGGGCATAAGTTCACCTTCCAACAGAACAATGACCCAAAGCACACAGCCAAGATGCGCAGGAGTGGCTTTGGGACAAATCTCTAAATGTCCTTGAGTGGCCCAGCCAGAGCCCAGACTTGAACCCGATCTAACATCTTTGGAGAGACCTGAAAATAGCTGTGCAGTGACACTCCCCATCCAACCTGACAGAGCTTGAGAGGATCTGCAGAGAAGAATGCGAGAAACTCCCAAATACAGGTGTGCCAAGCTTGTAGAGTCATACCAAAGAAGACTCAAGGTTGTAATCGCTGCCAAATTTGCTTCGCTGTTTTTGCTTTGTCATTATGTGGTATTGTGTGTAGTTTGATTAGGGGGAAAAACGATTGAATCAATTTTAGAATAAGGCTGTAACGTAAAATCTTTGGGAAAAAGTCAGGGGTCTGAAAAACGTTCTGAATGCACGGTATACTGTAAGTATCACATCACTGTATTCATTTTCCCAATGGGGACTGTGTGTGGTTCCTAGTCTATTAAGACCAGTTCATTTTATAGTTGGATCATGAGGTCTGACCCCGTAGCCCTGCACATTCACTTGGCCAATACTACACGCACGCATGCATTGTGTGCACACATTCACACACGCACGCACACACACATACTTCTAAATGCGTAGTCATTTCCTCCCTCTGTCAGTTCCCCTGAAGGCCACTTTGTTGGCTGTGTTGATGGATGGGTTGAAATTTGCCTAGTGTAAACAGATACTGTTTGCCTCTCTAACTTTCTCACTCTTTCTCTCTATCGCATTCTTTCTCCCCCCTCCCCTCTCTCTCTCTCCCCCACTCTTCCCCCTCTCTCTTCCTCTCTCTCTCTCTCTCTGCCCCCCTCTCTCCCTCTCTCCATAGAACTGTGTATGATAGATGTGATTCTGTGCCAGGATGAGAATGCGTTGCTGAGTTTCGAGGCGATCCGTAGCATCCACAAACTGATGGATGATGATGCGGATGGAACCGTGGACATGAGCGAGACAGACGGGGTGAGATACATGCACACACACACACACACACACACACACACACACACACACACACACACACACACACACACACACACACACACACACACACACACTGTACTCTCTCTGAAGGTTAGGGCCACATTGAAGCTCATGTCTGTTTTATCTAGACGTGTCAGTTTCCTGGACACCATATGAGATGTAAACCAGCACTAGGGCAGGGAATTGCCGGGGACCTCACGATACGATATTACCACAATGCGTAGGTGCCGATACATGATTCTATATGTATTGTGATTCGATACTGCGATATTATTGCAATTTGATGTACCAAACATATTGCTCACTATACGCTGTGTGTACAAAACATTAACAACACCTGCTCTTTCCATGACTTAGACTGACCAGGTGAATCCAGGTGAAAGCTATGATCCCATGTCACTTGTTAATCCACTTCAATTAGTGTAGATGAAGGGGAGGAGACAGGTTAAAGAAGGATTTTAAGCCTTGAGACATGGATTCTGTATGTGTGCCATTCAGAGGGTACATGGGCAAGACAAAGGATTGAAGTGCCTTTGAGCAGGGTATGGTAGTAGGTGCCAGGCGCACCGGTTTGTGTCAAGAACTGCAATACTGCTGGGTTTTTCCACACTCAACAGTTTCCTGTGTGTATCAAGAATGGTCCACCACCCAAAGGACATCCAGCCAACTTGAGACAACAATGGGAAGCTCATGGGGCCAGCATCCCTGTGGAATGCTTTCGACACCTTGCGGTCCATGTCACGACAAATTGTGGCTGTTCTGAGGGCAATATTAGGAAGGTGTTCTTAATGTTTTGTACACTCAGTTTCTGCTGCAGAAAGCATGAGAAGTGAGTTTTGATCAGTCACGAAAATAAAAGTGCTCAAAACAGGTTGGCTCACTATTTAAAAAGAAGATGGAGAAGAAGCTATAGGATTACATTTTTAATTTTTATTAAATTGATAGTTGGTATCAAAGTATCGATATAATATTGGCCAAAATAATATTATGATTGGCAACTGTAGCGACCACCTCACCCCTGCCCCCCTCACTTCTCCTCCTGCCCCCCTACCTCCCTGTCCTTGTGTGTCCCTCCAAACCCTCTGGTAGCGCTCAGAACAGCTGTCCTAATCCTGTGTGTTTCTCGTGTGTTTGTGTTTGTGTGTGTGTGTGTGTTTGTTTCTGTGTGTTTCTCGCGTGTCTGTGTGTTTCTCGTGTGTCTGTTTCTGTGCGTTTCTCGTGTGTTTCTGTGTGTGTGTGTTTGTGTTTCTCATGTGTCTGTGTGTTTCTCGTGTGTCTGTTTCTGTGCGTTTCTCGTGTGTTTCTGTGCGTTTCTCGTGTGTTTCTGTGTGTGTGTGTTTGTGTTTCTCATGTGTCTGTGTGTTTCTCGTGTGTCTGCTTGTGTGGCTGAGGATATGAACAGTTGTTCACAATGCGAGGCAAAACACATAGCACCCGCAACACCAGCCTCATAATATGTATTACTGTTACAGTATACTACTATAGTGTAGTATAGTAGTATACCCATGCATTGTACCGCTGTGCCTCATATAGTAGCAACATGTATTTATGGTATGTAATTCAAACATTCTCACTCTCTTGTTAGTTCCTGAGGGAGGATCTGAAGTACCATGACCCCAAAGGGAAACACAACAGTTTCCATGGAGCAGACCTGCTCATCAGTGTAGAGGACATGTGGAACGTATGGAGGGCCTCGGACGGTACGGAGGGAATGAGGGCGGGAGGGGGGTATCTGGGAGGGAGCGAGGGGGACTAAAATGGGATTGTGGAGGAGGGAGGATAAGCCTGAGATCATAAATCCAGGTGTTTCTGGTTTGTCCATTGGGACAGCCAGTCCTCCAGTAGGCTGTTTTGTGTTAGTCAGTGAGTGTGCAGTGCGTTGGGACAGCTGTTTGTGTTGGAGCAGATTAGCATGGTAGATACAGAGAGACAGAGTAGGCCCCAGATAGCCAGGGCTGCGTTCCAAATGGCACTCTATTCTCTATTTAATGCACTACTTTTGACCAGGGCCCATGGGGCTCTGTTCAAAAGTAAGGCACTATATAGGGAACGGGGTGCCATTTGGGAGAAAGCCAGAGATCAGCCAGTGCTCTTACTCAATTCATCTTTCTGTGTGTGTGTGTGTGTGTGTGTGTAGTGTACAACTGGACAGTGGAGAAGGTGGAGGACTGGCTCATACAATATGTGGAGCTCCCTCCGTATGTGGACATCTTCAAGAAGCACAATCTGGACGGAAGAGCCTTACCCAGGTAACACACACACGCCTCATATAGACACACGGGTCGTCCTTGAATTGCGGGGGCATTTGCGTCCCTTTGCGACCATGGAAAACACTTTTCAATGACGAATAGTTGTTACACACACTGACTTGTATTCATGGATGCCAAGGGAAGCCAGACTCCCCACAAAAGTTTACCCATAAAAAAAAACAGAGGGTGAGTCAACATGTTTTTCTACTTGCAAGAACGCGCACGCACACACCCAGAAATCAGAACCATGTACAGCCATATCAAATTGTATTTGTCACATGTGCCGAATACAACAGGTGTTGACCTTACAGTGAAACGCTTACTTAAAAGCCCTTAACCAACAATGCCATTTTAAGAAAAATACCTACACATTTTTTTTAAATAGAAGTAACAAATAATTAAAGAGAAATGCAAGTAGGCAATGCAACTATTCTGGGTAGCCATTTGATTAGATGTTCAGTAGACTTATGGCTTGGGGGTAGAAGCTGTGTAGAAGCTTCTTGGAGCTAGACTTGGCGCTCCAGTACCGTTTGCCGTGCGGTAGCAGAATGATCAGTTTATGACTACGGCTGGTATAGAGGTCCTGGATGGCAGGAAGCTTTGCCCCAGTGATGTCCTGGGCCGTACACACTACCCTCTGTAGTGCCTTGCGGTTGGAGGCCGACCAGTTGCCATACCAGGCAGTGATGCAACCAGCCAGGATGCTCTCATTGGTGCAGTTGTAAAACTTTTTGAGGATCTTTTCAGTCTCCTGAGGGGGAATAGGCGTTGTCGTGCCCTCTTCACAACTGTCTTGGTGTGCTTGGACCATGATAGTTTGTTGGTGATGTGGTGATGTGGACACCAAGGAACTTGAAGCTCTCAACTTGCTTCACTGCAGCCCCGTCAATGAGAATGGGGGCGTGCTCGGCCCTCATTTTCCTCTAGTCCACAATCACCTCCTTTGTCTTGCTCACATTGAGGGAGAGGTTGTTGTCATGACACCACACTTCCAGGTCTCTGACCTCCTCCCTATAGGCTGTCTCATCGTTGTCGGTGATTCAAATCAAATTGATTTATAAAGCCCTTCGTACATCAGCTGATATCTGAAAGTGATGTACAGAAACCCAGCCTAAAACCCCAAACAGCAAGCAATGCAGGTGTAGAAGCACGGTGGCTAGCAAAAACTCCCTAGAAAGGCCAGAACCTAGGAAGAAACCTAGAGAGGAAGCAGGCTATGAGGTGTGGCCAGTCCTCTTCTGGCTGTGGTGGAGATTATAATAGAACGTGGCCAAGATATTCAAATGTTCATAGATGAGCAGCAGGGTCAAATAATAATAACCACAGTGGTTGTCGAGGGTGGCTTTTGGCTTTTCATAGCCGATCATTCAGAGTATCTCTACCGCTCCTGCTGTCTCTAGAGAGTTGTAAACTCAGATCTGCGACAGGTAGAACGTCCGGTGAACAGGTCAGGGTTCCATAGCCGAAGGCAGAACAGTTGAAACTGGAGCAGCAGCACGACCAGGTGGACTGCCAATTAACTCTCAACATGTAGTTGGTGAGCTACAGTTGAAGTCTGAAGTTTACATACACTTAGGTTGGAGGCATTAAAACTCGTTTTTCAACCACTCCACAAATTTCTTGTTAACAAACTATAGTTTTGGACAGCTATTTCGAGACGGCTCCATAACACCGTGGCTGTACTAAATTCTACAGAGACTTCAGGTTACGAAAATAAAAGAAGGTATGGGAATTGTACAAATATCTGAACATTATGAAGTGGATATGAACACACACTCAATTACATGCTTGCTTACACATACAGACTTATACATACACACATACCTTATCTCGCTCTCTTCTCTCACTCTTTTCTCTTCTCTCCCTGTCCTGTCGAGAACTGTTTTATAATTTAATGTGTTTATTGTTTGTCTATCTTTTTTATGTATTTGTCTAGAAGTTTATATATGTTTACAACAAGCAAGGGGAAGTAGGGGCATTGGGGAATAATAACATATTGTACGGAATACATTTGTACATTTTACATTTACATTTAAGTCATTTAGCAGACGCTCTTATCCAGAGCGACTTACAAATTGGTGCATTCACCTTATGACATCCAGTGGAACAGCCACTTTACAATAGTGCATCTAGATCTTTTAAGGGGGGGGGCAGAAGGATTGCTTTATCCTATCCTAGGTATTCCTTGAAGAGGTGGGGTTTCAGGTGTCTCCGGAAGGTGGTGATTGACTCCGCTGTCCTGGCGTCGTGAGGGAGTTTGTTCCACCATTGGGGTGCCAGAGCAGCGAACAGTTTTGACTGGGCTGAGCGGGAACTGTACTTCCTCAGTGGTAGGGAGGCGAGCAGGCCAGAGGTGGATGAACGCAGTGCCCTTGTTTGGGTGTAGGGCCTGATCAGAGCCTGAAGGTACTGAGGTGCCGTTCCCCTCACAGCTCCGTAGGCAAGCACCATGGTCTTGTAGCGGATGCGAGCTTCAACTGGAAGCCAGTGGAGAGAGCGGAGGAGCGGGGTGACGTGAGAGAACTTGGGAAGGTTGAACACCAGACGGGCTGCGGCGTTCTGGATGAGTTGTAGGGGTTTAATGGCACAGGCAGGGAGCCCAGCCAACAGCGAGTTGCAGTAATCCAGACGGGAGATGACAAGTGCCTGGATTAGGACCTGCGCCGCTTCCTGTGTGAGGCAGGGTCGTACTCTGCGGATGTTGTAGAGCATGAACCTACAGGAACGGGCCACCGCCTTGATGTTAGTGGAGAACGACAGGGTGTTGTCCAGGATCACGCCAAGGTTCTTAGCGCTCTGGGAGGAGGACACAATGGAGTTGTCAACCGTGATGGCGAGATCATGGAACGGACAGTCCTTCCCCGGGAGGAAGAGCAGCTCCGTCTTGCCGAGGTTCAGCTTGAGGTGGTGATCCGTCATCCACACTGATATGTCTGCCAGACATGCAGAGATGCGATTCGCCACCTGGTCATCAGAAGGGGGAAAGGAGAAGATTAATTGTGTGTCGTCTGCATAGCAATGATAGGAGAGACCATGTGAGGTTATGACAGAGCCAAGTGACTTGGTGTATAGCGAGAATAGGAGAGGGCCTAGAACAGAGCCCTGGGGGACACCAGTGGTGAGAGCGTGTGGTGAGGAGACAGATTCTCGCCACGCCACCTGGTAGGAGCGACCTGTCAGGTAGGACGCAATCCAAGCGTGGGCCGCGCCGGAGATGCCCAACTCGGAGAGGGTGGAGAGGAGGATCTGATGGTTCACAGTATCGAAGGCAGCCGATAGGTCTAGAAGGATGAGAGCAGAGGAGAGAGAGTTAGCTTTAGCAGTGCGGAGCGCCTCCGTGATACAGAGAAGAGCAGTCTCAGTTGAGTGACTAGTCTTGAAACCTGACTGATTTGGATCAAGAAGGTCATTCTGAGAGAGATAGCAGGAGAGCTGGCCAAGGACGGCACGTTCAAGAGTTTTGGAGAGAAAAGAAAGAAGGGATACTGGTCTGTAGTTGTTGACATCGGAGGGATCGAGTGTAGGTTTTTTCAGAAGGGGTGCAACTCTCGCTCTCTTGAAGACGGAAGGGACGTAGCCAGCGGTCAAGGATGAGTTGATGAGCGAGGTGAGGTAAGGTAGAAGGTCTCCGGAAATGGTCTGGAGAAGAGAGGAGGGGATAGGGTCAAGCGGGCAGGTTGTTGGGCGGCCGGCCGTCACAAGACGCGAGATTTCATCTGGAGAGAGAGGGGAGAAAGAGGTCAAAGCACAGGGTTGGGCAGTGTGAGCAGAACCAGCGGTGTCGTTTGACTTAGCAAACGAGGATCGGATGTCGTCGACCTTCTTTTCAAAATGGTTGACGAAGTCGTCTGCAGAGAGGGAGGAGGGGGGGGGGGAGGGGGAGGAGGATTCAGGAGGGAGGAGAAGGTGGCAAAGAGCTTCCTAGGGTTAGAGGCAGATGCTTGGAATTTAGAGTGGTAGAAAGTGGCTTTAGCAGCAGAGACAGAAGAGAAAAATGTAGAGAGGAGGGAGTGAAAGGATGCCAGGTCCGCAGGGAGGCGAGTTTTCCTCCATTTCCGCTCGGCTGCCCGGAGCCCTGTTCTGTGAGCTCGCAATGAGTCGTCGAGCCACGGAGCGGGAGGGGAGGACCGAGCCGGCCTGGAGGATAGGGGACATAGAGAGTCAAAGGATGCAGAAAGGGAGGAGAGGAGGGTTGAGGAGGCAGAATCAGGAGATAGGTTGGAGAAGGTTTGGGCAGAGGGAAGAGATGATAGGATGGAAGAGGAGAGAGTAGCGGGGGAGAGAGAGCGAAGGTTGGGACGGCGCGATACCATCCGAGTAGGGGCAGTGTGGGAAGTGTTGGATGAGAGCGAGAGGGAAAAGGATACAAGGTAGTGGTCGGAGACTTGGAGGGGAGTTGCAATGAGGTTAGTGGAAGAACAGCATCTAGTAAAGATGAGGTCAAGCGTATTGCCTGCCTTGTGAGTAGGGGGGGAAGGTGAGAGGGTGAGGTCAAAAGAGGAGAGGAGTGGAAAGAAGGAGGCAGAGAGGAATGAGTCAAAGGTAGACATGGGGAGGTTAAAGTCACCCAGAACTGTGAGAGGTGAGCCGTCCTCAGGAAAGGAGCTTATCAAGGCATCAAGCTCATTGATGAACTCTCCAAGGGAACCTGGAGGGCGATAAATGATAAGGATGTTAAGCTTGAAAGGGCTGGTAACTGTGACAGCATGGAATTCAAAGGAGGCGATAGACAGATGGGTAAGGGGAGAAAGAGAGAATGACCACTTGGGAGAGATGAGGATCCCGGTGCCACCACCCCGCTGACCAGAAGGTCTCGGGGTGTGCGAGAACACGTGGGCAGACGAAGAGAGAGCAGTAGGAGTAGCAGTGTTATCTGTGGTGAGCCATGTTTCCGTCAGTGCCAAGAAGTCGAGGGACTGGAGGGACGCATAGGCTGAGATGAGCTCAGCCTTGTTGGCCGCAGATCGGCAGTTCCAGAGGCTACCGGAGACCTGGAACTCCACGTGGGTCATGCGGGCTGGGACCACCAGGTTAGGGTGGGCGCGGCCACGCGGTGTGAAGCGTTTGTATGGTCTGTGCAGAGAGGAGAGAACAGGGATAGACAGACACATAGTTGACAGGCTACAGAAGAGGCTACGCTAATGCAAAGGAGATTAGAATGACAAGTGGGCTACACGTCTCGAATGTTCAGAAAGTTAAGCTTACGTTGCAAAAAAATAAATAAAATAAAAGATCTTATTGACTAAAATGATATAGTACTACTGGCTGGTGAAGTAGCCTGGCTAGCAGTGGCTACGTTGTTGAAAGTGAAGCTGGCTAGGTAACCTCGACAATTTCACTAAATTTCTCTAAACTACACAATTATCATGGATACAAGGACAGCAAAGACAACTAGCTAACACTACGCTAATCAAGTCGTTCCGTTGTAATGTAAGTTTCTACAGTGCTGCTATTCGGTAGAAGTTGGCTAGCTAGCAGTGTTGGCTAGGTAGGAGGACGGCAGCGCGGCAGGCGAAAAATAGCTGATAATTACTCAAAGCTACACAATTATCTTAGATACAAAGATAGCAAAGAAAACTATGTAGCTAGCTAACACTACACAAGTCAAGTCGTTCCGTTGTAATGTAATCGTTTCTACAGTGCTGCTAATCGGTGGCTAGCTGGCTAGCTAGCAGGGTTGACTACGTTACGTTACGTTACGTTAGGACGAGAATACCTGGCTAGCGAACCTCAGCGAACCTCGATAACTACACAATTATCACCGATACAAAGACGGCTATGTAGCCAGCTAAGTAGCTAGCTAAGATCGAACAAATACAAATCAAAGATAGCAAAGACAACTGTGTAGTCAGCCAACACTACACTGATCAAGTCGTTCCGTTGTAATGCACTCGTTTCTACAATGCTGCTATTCGGTGGCAAGCTGGCTAGCTAGCAGTGTTGGCTACGTTGCGTTACGTTAGGGCGAAAATAGCTGGCTGGCGAACCTCAATAACTACACAATTATGTTTGATGCAAAGACGGCTATGTAGCTAGCTAAGATCAAACAAATCAAACCGTTGTACTGTAATGAAAATGAAAATCAGACCGTTGTACTATAATGAAATGTAATGAAAAGTTATACTACTATTCGGTAGACGGTGGACGTTTGCTAGCTGCTGGGCAGATAGCAGTGTGGACTACGATAGACGACGAAATACGATAATTACGCAATTATCTTTTATACACAGACGGCTAAGTAGCTAGCTAAGAAGAAATTGCTAAGGTTAGACAAATTAAACCGTTGTACTATAATGAAATGTAATGAAATGTAATGAAAAGTTATACTACCTGCAGAGCGAATGCAAATGCGACCGCTCGCTCCAAACCGGATGTAGGACCGTGTGACTGTAGTGAAGCCGTCTCTAGAGTAATGCAAGGTCTCTTTCATGATCATGTGAAACGTCAATTGCTATGGAAATGCTAGGATGTGTTTTTCAATTATTTTAAAGGTAATTATGATGCAACTATCGTGGTGATACGATATGGCTTACAAGTATCATCATGAATATTAAGGCTATATGCACTACAAAGGCTATATGCACTACATAGACACTCAACCATGCAAATTGGCAGAGTTATTATTTATTTGGACATCACACTTTATAGTCTTACTCTCATACAGACATCGTACACACTCTCACTATGTCACATCCAATATCATACACATCAACCTACTGTCACGATCGCTGGAATAAATGGACCACGGCGCGGTGTGCGTAGAGTTCCACATGTTTTAATAAATGAAACTCACCAAAACAAATACAGAAACAAAGTAAACGTGAAGTAATTGAGTGCGCACTACACAAAACAAGATCCCATAAACAACAGGTGGGAAAAGGGTGCCTAAATATGATCCCCAATCAGAGACAACGATAGACAGCTGTCTCTGATTGGGAACCATACCAGGCCAACATAGAAATGCAAAAACTAGAGTACCCACCCTAGTCACACCCTGACCTAACCAAAATAGAGAATAAAAACCTGTCTCTATGGGGGAGGGTCCGGGTGGGCATCTAGCCTCAGTGGCGGCTCCGTTTCGGGATGTAGACCCCACTCCGCTCGCGGATCCCTCCGTTTCCGTGGAACCAGACCGTGCGTGGATCGTCGCCCGAGGAACCTGACCGTGGATCATCGCTGGAGGCTCCGGAGCGTGGATCATCGCCGGGGACTCCGGACCGTAGATCGTCGCCGGGGACACCCGGACCGTAGATCGTCGCCGGGGACTCCGGACCGTAGATCGTCGCCGGGGACTCCGGACCGCAGATCGTCGCCGGGGACTCCGGACCGCAGATCGTCGCCGGGGACTCCGGACCGCAGATCGTCGCCGGGGACTCCGGACCGTAGAACGTCGCCGGGGACTCCGGACCGTAGATCGTCGTGCCTGGGAACCCTCGCAGGAGGCTCCGGGCCTGGGAACCCTCGCAGGAGGCTCCGGGCCTGGGAACCCTCGCAGGAGGCTCCGGGCCTGGGAACCCTCGCAGGAGGCTCCGGGCCTGGGAACCCTCGCAGGAGGCTCCGGGCCTGGGAACCCTCGCAGGAGGCTCCGGGCCTGGGAACCCTCGCAGGAGGCTCCGGCCTGGGAACCGTCGCAGGAGACCTGGAGCGTGGAGCCGGCACAGGACATACCGGGCTGGGAAGACACACAGGAGGCCTGGAGCGTGGAGCCGGCACAGGACGTAACGGGCTGGGGAGACGCACTGGAGACACGGTGCGTAGAACTGGCACCCATTGTACCGGAACGATAACACACTCCTCAAAGCGAGTGCGGAGAGCTGGCACAGGACGTGTAGGGCTGGGGAGGCGTACTGGAGACCTGGTGCGTGGGGCCAGCACAGTCTTCACCTGACGGCTAGTACGCTCCTCAGGACGAGTACGGAGAGCTGACTCAGGTTGTATTAAACTGAGGACACGCTCCTTAGGGCGAATGTTGTGCCTCATGCACCAACACAACAGCTCTCTTATAACTCTGTCCTTCAATCTCCCCATCAACTCCTTAACTGTCTCTGATTCACTCTCTTCACTCCCCTCCAAGTTCACCTTCCTCTCCCAGACTGGCTCTGGTTCAACCCTCTGCTCCGCCGACCACCACGTGTGGACTGGCTCTGGTTCACACCTCGGCTCCACCGACCAACACGTGGGCCCCCCCCCCCCCCCCCCCACCCACAATTTTTTTTTTGAGGCTGCCCCTCAGGCTTCCATCGTGGCCGCAAACCCCGGTGTCGTCGTTATTGCTCCTTCGCTGCCTCCGCCTGCTTCCATTGCAGGCTTCTGTCTCCTGCCATGATTTCGTCCCTCATCCAGGATGTCCTCCACTCCTGGCTTTCCTCCCAGGCCCAGGATCCCTGCTCCTCCTGGGCACACTGCTTGGTCCGTGGGTGGTGGGATCTTCTGTCACGCCCGTCGTTGTAAGAATGGTCGGACCAAGGCGCAGCGTGCGTAGAGTTCCACATGTTTTAATAAATTAAACTCACCAAAACAAATACAGAAACAAACTAAACGTGAAGTAATGGAGTGCTCACAGGCACTACACAAAAACAAGATCCCACAAACAATAGGTGGGAAAAGGCTGCCTAAACATGATCCCCAATCAGAGACAACAATAGACAGCTGCCTCTGATTGGGAACCATACCAGGCCAACATAGAAATGCAAAACCTAGGGTACCCACCCTAGTCACACCCTGACCTAACCAAAATAGAGAATAAAAAGGATCTCTAGGGTCAGGGTGTGACACCTACTCAGATTTGCTACACACATAATATCTTGCCTTAGATTTCTAACATCTGTGGCATTGGCTCACAGGCAAACAGGCAAGGGAATAAAACACATATTGCTAGAACCTATTTCTTGAGTTCTAAATATCAGAGATTTGAAACTCTAGCTTTGACCTTCATAATACCTATGATGGCAGTAACTTTACAAGCACTAATTATGGTCAATTTAGACTGAGAATAGTATCTAGTTATGGTAAGGGGTGAAATAAGTATAGCCAGTTATAATTGTAACGGTTTAGCAGATTATAAAAAAAGATCAGTCTTTACATGGCTAAAAGAAAAGGAATATAACATATACTGTTTACAGGAAACTCACTCTACATCCTTAGATTATGTTGCGTGGAAAAAGGAATGGGGTGGTGAAATAATTTTCTGTCATGGACAAAGGAACTCAAAGGGTGTGATGATATTCATTAACTTTTACTGCCTCTGAAACCCGGATCCGGGATCCCCCCCCACCCCCCCACACTGATTAGCATCGCTAGCATAGCGTCACATTTAAATAGTAGCATCTAAATATCATTAAATCACAAGTCCAAGACACCTAATGAAAGATACAGATCTTGTGAATAAATTCACCATTTCAGAATTTTAAAATGTTGTACAGGGAAGACAAAATATGTAAATCTATTAGCTAACCATGTTAGCAAAAGACACCCTTTTTCTTTGTCCACCATTTTTCCAATAAATTGTTCCTACTTTGAGCTGTTCTTCCATCAGAATCTTGGGCAAAGAATCCTTTCTTGGGTCTAATCGTCTTTTGGTCGAAAGCTGTCCTCTTGCCATGTGGAAATGCCAACTGCGTTCGGCATGAACTGGAAACCTGCCCGGCTCTTCAAAAAGTCTCAGAAATAAATTTCCCAAAATGCGCACTAAACGGATATAAATTGCTATAAAACGGTTTAAATTAACTACCTTATGATGTTTTTAACTCCTATAACGAGTAAAAACATGACCTGAGAAATATTACTGGCTCCACTAATGCTTGGAAAAAGAACGGGTCGGTGTCCACCGTGCGTCCGGCGCAGCTGGAAAGGAGTTCCTACCTACACGTATTTTTGTTTTATAGTGGCTGTGATTGGGCAATCAATACCATTCAAAGCGTCATCACGTAGCGTCATCACGTAAAGGCATCCAGGGGAAGACGTAAGCAGTGTCCGTATCCTTATAGCATTCACAGTGGCCTTTAAACTGACTCCAGATCAGGGGCCAAAATGTGTGAAATCTGACTCCATGTCAGGGAAATTGCTGTAGAATGAGTTCTGTTCCACTCAGAGACAAAATTCCAACGGCTATAGAAACTAGAGACTGTTTTCTATCCAATAATAGTAATAATATGTATATTGTACGATAAAGTAGGAGAGTAGGAAGCCGTTTAATCTGTAATGCAAATATGCTAATGAGTAAACAGCACCCCCTGTAGTCGCAAGAAGTTAACAAAAATGTCGATCTGAATGTGCAAATAGTTAGGAATGGTTAGCAAGGAAGGTGGATCCTTTTGAATATGAAAAAGAGATTTGGCTCATTAATCTATATGGTCCAAATCAGGATGATCCATAATTCTTCGAAAACATTTATACAAATTTTTTAACTTACAGGCAACAAATGATCTAATCATTATGGTAGGAGACTATAACACAGTGTTAAGTACCTCAATGGACTGTAAAGGTAATCACTCTACAAACTATCAACACCGTGCCCTTAAGGAAATCACAAATATTATGGACACATTATAAATATTGGATATTTGGAGACTAAAAAAACCCTGACCTAGTGAGATATCTTCTTGTCAATAGTGGGGCGCCATTTCGACTTTGTAAAATTTCGTTCCCAAATTAAACTGCCTCGTACTCAATTCTTGCTCGTACAATATGCATATTATTATTACTATTGGATAGAAAACATTCTCTAGTTTCTAAAACCGTTTGAATTATATCTGTGAGTAAAACAGAACTCAAGTTGCAGCTAACTTCCTGTCAGGAAGTGAGAAATCTGGAATCGGGCACTCTGTTCCAGGGTCAGTTTATTAATTTGCATGTAATCTATGAGTCGACATGCACTGCATACGATTTCCCCTAGATGTCAGTAAGCAGTGAGAATTGGAATGGTGTTGCTAGGCAGATCTGAGGCCATATAAAGGCTTTTGGAACCGGGGGTGCACTCTTTTCAACGTTCGTCATGGCGCAAGACAGACCTCAGGATGGCATTCTGAAAAGCTCTCGTTATAGGCCTTAGATATATCCGGCTCTGATTTTATTCGATATAGGTGATAAAAACATCATAATGTAGTTATTTTAAACCGAGTTATATCAGTTTATATCAGTATATTGCGATTTTCGGAATTTTCTTTGTGCTTTCTTTGTGCTGCGTTATGAAGAGTTGAACACGTCTGGGCCACATAGGAATTAGCAGCAAATATTAGCTAAGT
The DNA here is from genome assembly GCF_029448725.1 of Salvelinus fontinalis. Taxonomy (NCBI): domain Eukaryota; kingdom Metazoa; phylum Chordata; class Actinopteri; order Salmoniformes; family Salmonidae; genus Salvelinus; species Salvelinus fontinalis. The sequence goes on from NC_074677.1 coordinate 45,025,433, forward strand.
TGAAGACGACAATCTACAACCGAGCAACGATGATTCTGGACAAAGGACAACTTGCACAAGATTCTGATGGAAGCTCATCAAAAAGTAAGAACTATTTATGATGTTAATTCGTTGTTCTGTTGAAAAATGTAAACCTACTATTCCGCCATTAATTTCGGTGAGGTCTCGCTTTAACGCACGCTGTATGTCGTAGTAACGTTCATTTTAAAAATCTAACACAGCGGTTGCATTAAGAACTAATGTATCTTTCATTTGCTGTCCAACCTGTATTTTTTTGTCAAGTTTATGATTAGTTATTGATTAGATTAGGTGCCTCTCCCAAGATTTCTCCCGACATTTTGTTGGCAGCTTGGCTACTATTCTCATTGTATAACCACGATTTGTGCCGCTAAATATGCACATTTTCGAACAAACAATATATGTATTGTGTAATATGATGTTATAGGACTGTCATCTGATGAAGTTTTGAGAAGGTTAGTGAAAAATGTAATATCTTTTGCTGGTTTATTCGCTATCGCTAACGTGCATGAATCAATGCTGCTGTGTGGTTGGCTATTGTAGTAAGCTAATATAATGCTAAATTGTGTTTTCGCTGTAAAACACTTAAAGAATCTGAAATATTGTCTGGATTCACAAGATGTTTGTCTTTCATTTGCTGTACGCTGTGTATTTTTCATAAATGTTTTATGATGAGTATTTAGGTAATTCACGTTGCTCTCTGTAGTTATTCTAGTTGCTTTGGTGAGAGTTGTGATGGTGGCTGCAATGTAAAACTATGATTTATACCTGAAATATGCACATTTTTCGAACAACACATATGCTATACAATAAATATGTTATCAGACTGTCATCTGATGAAGTTGTTTCTTGGTTAGTGACTATTTATATCTTTATTTGGTCAAATTTGTGATAGCTACCTATGCAGGAAAAGAATGGTGGGAAAAAAAGTTGTGTCTTTTGCTATGGTGGTTAGCTAATAGAAATACATATTGTGTCTTCCCTGTAAAACATTAAAAAAATCAGAAATGATGGCTGGATTCACAAGATGTGTATCTTTCATTTGGTGTCTTGGACTTGTGATTTCATGAACATTTTATTATATGATATCCCTGTGGCTTTAGGCTAGGCTATGCTAGTCAGCTCTTTTGATGGGGGGATTCCCGGATCCGGGTTTGTGACTCTTTAGAGGATATACATGGAGGAGACTTAATCAAGCCAATCGTCTTGACTACTTTCTGGTCTCTTTCTCTCTTGCATCAAAGGTTAAAACAGTTTAAATAGGAGACAGAATGCGATCGGATCATCATCTAATTGGCATTCACATAACTCTTATAGATTTTCCACGTGGACAGGGATATTGGAAATTGAATCAAAGTTTCCTGGAGGACAACTTATTTTTAACTAAGACAAAAAATATGACAACTGATTTTTTCCAGTATAATGTAGGTAGAGCAAATCCCCTTATTGTTTGGGATACCTTTCAATGTACCTTCAGGGGTCATTCAATTCAATATTCATTTTAGGCAGATGTTCTTTTCCGTCTCATTTTTTGATATACTTAAAGCTCCATTGCTAGATTGTTTTAACTACTCCTATAGAAATTATAGTCTGTCAGGTACTCAGCAGGAAGGTCTGATTTCTCGATTATTAAAACAAGACCCAGATGGCAAATATAAAGACCCAGTCTATATAAAACACTGGAGGCCCCTTACACTTCAATGTTGTGATGCAAAAATACTAGCAAAATGCATAGCACTCAGAATTAAAAGTGTTTTATCAGGTATTGTTCATCCTGATCAATTAGGTTTTTTACATAGACGATACATTGGAGATAATATACGACAACTACTAGAAATAATAGAACATCATGAAACATATAAAAAGCCAGGAATGGTATTTATAGCAGATTTTGAACAGACATTTGATAAAGTAAGACTGGATTTTATTTCTAAATGCCTGGATTTTTTCAATTTCAGTAAATCTCTTCTAAAATTGCTAAAAATAATTTATAGCAACCCCAGGTGTAAAATAGTGAATAATGGCTACTTCTCAGAGAGTTTTGAATTGTCATGAGGAGTTAAACAAGGGTGTCCGCTGTCACCATATCTATTCGTTATGGCCATGGAAATGCTAGCTATTAAAATGTGGTGTGATCCAAACACAACATTAGAGGATTAGAAATCCAAGGCTTAAAAACAAGGTGTCCATGTATGCCGACGACTCAAGTTTTATATTAAGTCCGTAAGCTAGATCCCTGTTATGTTTTATTGAAGATCTTAGATAACTTTTCTGTACTCTCTGGACTAAAACCTAATTATGATAAGTGTACAATATTACATATTGGATCCTTAAAAAAATATTACTTTTACATTACCCTGCAGTTTACCTATAAAATGGGCTGATGGTGAAGTAGACATACTTGGTATTCATATCACAAAATATATAAATAAGCTTTCCACAATGAATTTCAATAGAAAACATTTAAAAATAGACAAGATCCTGCAACCATGGAGAGGTAAATAACTGTCTATTTATGGAAAAAATTACCCTGATTAACTCCTTAGTAATATCTCAGTTTACTCACTTATGGCTCTGCCTATTCCTGATGATTCGTTTTTCAAATCATATGAGTAAAAATATTCCGCTTTATCTGGGACACTAAACCAGACAAAAACATGCATATCTATAAAATGAATATGAATTGGGTGGGTTGAGATTATTAAATATAAAAGCACTAAACCTCTCTCTAACGCTTCACTCATTCAAAAGTTTTATTTGAACCCTAAATGGTTCTCAAGTAGATTACTAAGAAAAGCTCATCCATTGTTTAAAAATTGCCTTTTTGCTTTTGTTCAGATTGCCATGTCTCATTTTCGATTAATTGGAAATGATACTTTTTTCAAAGTATCTTTCTTTTTCTAACAAGCATTGCAGAGCTGGCTACAATTTCAATTTCATCCCCCTGAAAAGATAGAAAAAATATTACAACAAATATAATGGCTGGACTCAAATGTGCTGGTTGATAAAATACCTGTATTTATGGGAAAGATTTTTGAAAAGTGTATTTTGTTCTTAAATGATATTGTAAATTGGAATGGTAGAGTTATGTCCTTCATGGAGTTATCAGAATTGTACGGAAAGGTCTACAACCAATTGTACCAAGAGTACAACCAATTGATTACAGCATTACCCCACAAATGGAGGAGGCAGGTGGCAGCATGAGGAGGTAGGGAACTGGTCTGTCTGACCAATATAAAGGATCTGTCACGATTGTCGTATGGTGGAAGAGAGGAGGACCAAGGCGCAGCGTGAAGTGAAGGCATTCTTCTCTATTTATCATCACGAAACACTTTACAAACTAAACAAAACAATAAATGACGACCGTGAAGCTATAAATGACAAGTGCAGACACAGGCAACAGACATAGACAATAACCCACAATACAAAACAGGCTACCTAAATATGGTTCCCAATCAGAGACAACGCAAAACACCTGCCTCTGATTGAGAACCATATCAGGCCAAACACAGAAATAGACAAACCAGACATACAACATAGAATGCCCACACAGATCACACCCTGACCAACCAAAACATAAAACATACAAAGCAAACTATGGTCAGGGTGTGACAGGATCAACACTGGCGGAGGAATAAAAATAACATAATTAAGAAAATATACCAGTTTAATTTGAGGACCAGTATGTTGACAACTGTGCAATATAGATTGCAAAATAGTTGGGAAGAGATTTTTGATGTACCGATTCCATGATACAAGATGTATGAGTTGATATATATAAAATAATGCAAGATTCAAGATATGCTTTTCAGCTAAAATTATTATATAGAATTCCTGCCACCAGCAAAATGTTGAATATTTGGGGCATAAAACCATTGAAGCTCTGTAGATTTTGTTGTGAGGATACAGAATCAGTAGACCATTTATTTTGGTAATGCCCTCAGGTAGCCTGTTTCTGGTCTCAGGTTCAGGAATGGCTGAAAATGCATATCATTGATCTAAAATTGACCATAGAAATAGTACTGTTAGGAGATCTGGAGAGACCGGGTCAGTCAATTACTAATACTTTTACTAAGAGTATTAGTAATTATGTATCTTGAACTTGCAATCTGTGGATTCTACTCGATTAGATAGAGTTACATTTTACGTTAAACATCACAGCATAGTTGAAAGATATTTGTTGCGTAGAAACCTGAAGTGGGTGGCCAGCAGAGCTAGATGGGATGGGCTGAGGGAAGATGAAGTTTGGAATGTGGAATTGGAGACAAGTGGGAGTGGAGTTGCTGTGTGGGAGATAGAATGATGGTCAAAGATAAAATGAAAATTAAATAAATAAAAAGTCAAAATAAACATAATAAAAAGTACATTTGAATGACACTAAGTGGCAGTGTTTTTACAACTAATGCCGGTTTGCCTGGGGCTGATGCCGTGCAGATGTTTGTACACATGCGTATACACACACTCTCATTCAAATAAACACATACAAGAACACACACATACATGTAATAGTGCCAGATATGCACACAAATATAAACAGTTGGCATTGCTGTTATGATTTTAGTTGTCCTTGATGTCTTTTGTTTTAAATGTATTATTATAAAAAATATTTTTTTTGCAATGTTGTTTGCTGTTTTCTTCTGTCTTTTCCTTTTTTTTCTTTAGTTCACTCTCTTGGTTGTTGGTACATTGGGGGGTCCTTGGGGGCGGGGAATAGAATTAATTGTATTTATTGTATTATTTTTTCTTCCGGGGGGGGACTGTGGGAGGGGGACTGTGGGAGAGGTCTCAAATGGTTGAGGGACAGCTATTGTGGAACTGTGGGGGGGATCTTGGAGGGTTCGGGTTCACATTTTTTGGCCTGGTGGTAGATCGGTAAACATGCTCTTGAGCAGGGCATTGACCCTGGATGCTTCTGTGTGTCGCTCTGAATGGGAATCTGTTGGATGACTGGTATGATGTAGTTGTTGAGCGGCTTCACTGCAAGTATATTGTATTTTTCGAATATTCAAAAAATAAACGATTAAAAAAAATATATATATATAGTTTTGGCAAGTCGGTTAGGACATCTACTGCGTGCATGACACAAGTAATTGTTCCAACAATTGTTTACAGACAGATTATTTCACTTATTATACACTGTATCACAATTCCAGTGGGTCAGAAGTGTACATACACTAAGTTGACTCTGCCTGTAAACAGCTTAGAAAATTATGTCATGGCTTTAGAAGCTTCTGATAGGCTAATTGAGTCAATTGGAGGTGTACCTGTGGATGTATTTCAAGGCCTACCTTCAAACTCAGTGCCTCTTTGCTTGACATCATGGGAAAATCAAAAGAAATCAGCCAAGACCTCAGAAAAAAAATTGTGGACCTCCACAAGTCTGGTTCATCCTTGGGAGCAATTTCCAAACGCCTGAAGGTACCACATTCATCTGTACAAACAATAGTACGCAAGTATAAGCACCATGGGACCACGCAGCCATCATACCGCTCAGGAAGGAGACGCATTCTGTCTCCTAGAGATGAACGTACCTTGGTGCGAAAGTGCAAATCAATCCCAGAAGAACAGCAAAGGACGTTGAGAAGATGCTGGATGAAACGGGTACAAAAGTATCTATATCCACAGTAAAACAAGTCCTATATCGACATAACCTGAAAGGCCACTCAGCAAGGAAGAAGCCACTGCTCCAAAACCGCCATAAAAAAAGCCAGACGGTTTGGGGACAAGGATCGTACTTTTTTGGAGAAATGACACGCACCTGCGCATCAGACACCTGGACTCCATCAATTCCTTGATTGCCTGCCCTATATATATGTCACTCCCTTTGGATCCTTCCCAAGGCGTCATTGTTTCTGTTTCATGTCTGGGCGTTGTTCGAGGTTCTTGTTTTATTAAATCACTCACTCCCTGAACTTTCTTCCCGACTCAGTGCGCATAGTTACAAGGCATTTAAAAAAATCTGAAATAACCTACAACTTCTCATTGGTGTTAGCCCCTACTGGTGGCACAAAGTTATAAAGGTAAAACCAAATATTTAAAGTCATTATATTAGTTGATTTAGAATGGGAAGCTGTAGCCAATTACATTTGAATAAAAAAATCCTAAATGCCACCACAATTCAAGAACCCACCCACGCACATGCATTATACCAGACACACACACTTCTCTCTTCTCTTCTCACTCCCTCTCTCCTCTCCTCCCTCAGGTTGGCAGTAAAGAACACCACTCTCACTCTGTCCATTCTGAAGATTATTGACCGGAGTCACGCCCAGAAACTACAGCTGAAAGCAATGGACACCGTGCTGTTCGGACCACCACTCAGTGAGTGTCTAAGTGTGTGTGTGCATGTGGGGTTGATATGTGAATTCCTGTCTGACATTGTATGCTCTCTGCTGTATGCTGTCTATTTACTGTGTTTGGAATAGCCTGAAATCCCTGAAATAGACATTGAAATATATATACATATACTGAATAAAATGTAAAGTGTTGGTTTCATGAGCTGAAATATAAGATCCCATACATTTTCCATGTGCACAAAAAGCTTATTTCTCTCATTTGCTGCACGCATTTGTTTACATCCCTGTTAGTGAGCATTTCTCATTTGCCAAGATAACCCATCCAACTGACAGGTGTGGCATATCAAGAAGTTGCTTAAACAGCATGATCATTATAAGAAACTGAAGATCTCGTACAATGCTGTGTACTACTCCCTTCACAGAACAGTGCAAACTGGCTCTAACCAGAATAGAGAGAAGTGGGAGGCCCCGATGCACAACTGAGCAAGAGGACAAGTACATTGGTGTCTAGTTTGAGAAACAGATGCCTCACAAGGCCTCAACTGGCAGCTTCATTAAATAGTACGCGCAAAACACCAGTCTCAACGTCAACAGTGAAGAGGCGACTCCGGGATGCTGGCCTTCTAGGCCGAGTTCCTCTGTCCAGTGTCTGTTCTTTTGCCCATCTTAATATTTTTATTTGCAACTCTACCCCCTCTTGTCAGCAGAGAGACATTTTTAAGTTTTAGAGTTCATTTCCTGCAATTCTACACAATTTGTCATGGGGCGTAGAAAAAATGAAGCAGTTTAAAAGCAAATTTGCTGCAATTCTACACATTTTACAATTGGGGCAGAGATTATTTACACAAAGTTTAACAAACACCTTCCTAATATTGAGTTGCAAACCCACCCTCTGAATGGCACACATGCATGTCTTAAGGCTTTAAACCCTTCTTTAACCTGTCTCCTCCCCTTCATCTGAACTGATTTTAAGTGAATTTAACAAGTGATAAGTGATAATAGCTGTCACCTGGATTCAGCTGTTCAGTCCATGTCATGGAAAGAGTAGGTGTTCTTATATACAGATTAAGTCAGAAGTTTACATATACCTTAGCAAAATACATTTAAACTCTGTTTTTGACAATTCCTGGAAGTAAAAATTCCCCATTTTAGGTCAGTTAGGATCACCACTTTATTTTAAGAATGTGAAATGTCAGAATAATAGAGATTTATTTAAGCTTTTATTTCATCACATTCCCAGGGGGTCAGAAGTTTACATACTCAATTAGTATTTGGTAGATTTGCCTTTTAAATTGTTTAACTTGGGTCAAACGTGTCGGGTAGCCTTCCACAAGCTTCCCACAATAAGTTGGGTGAATTTTGGCCCATTCCTCCTGACAGAGCTGATGTAACTGAGTCAGGTTTGTCGGCTTCCTTGCTCGCACATGCTTTTTCAGTTCTGCCTACAAATTTTCTTTAGGATTGAGGTCAGGGCTTTGTGATGGCCACACCAATGCCTTGACTTTGTTGTCCTTAAACCATTTTGCCACAACTTTGGAAGTATGCTTGGTGTCAATGTCCATTTGGAAACCGATTTGCGACCAAGCTTTAACTTCATGACTGATGTCTTGAGATGTTGCTTCAATATATCCACATAATTTTCCAACCTCATGATGCCATCTATTTTGTGAAGTGCACCAGTCCTTCCTGCAGCAAAGCACCCCCACAACATGATGCTGCCACCCCCGTGCTTCACAGTTGGGATGGTGTTCTTCGGCTTGCAAGCATCCCCTTTTTTCCTCCAAACATAATGATGGTCATTATGGCCAAACTGTTTTTATTTTTTTTATCTGACCAGAGGACATTTTTCCAAATGTACGATCTTTGTCCCCATGTGCAGTTGCAAACCGTAGTCTGGCTTTTCTATGGCGGTTTTGGAGCAGTGGCTTCTTCCTTGCTGAGCGGCCTTTCAGGTTATGTCGATATTCACACTCACAGGTACACCTCCAATTGACTCAAATTATGTCAATTAGCCTATCAGAAGCTTCTAAAGCCATGATATCATTTTCTGGAATTTTCCAAGCTGTTTAAAGGCACAGTCAACTTAGTGTATGTGAACTTTTGACCCACTAGAATTGTGATACAGTGAACTATTAGTGAAATAATCTGTCTTTAAACAATTGTTGGAAAAAATTGTTGTCATGCACAAAGTAGATGTCCTAACAGACTTTCCAAAACTATGGTTTGTTAACAAGAAATTTGTGGAGTGGTTGAAACACTTAGGTTGGAGTCATTAAAACTTCCGACTTCAACTCTAATTTCCTTTTTTTGTTGTTGATACGAGGGCCTTCAAAAGGGGGGTTGCCCATCCCTGATAAAGAGATATGCAGTGCCTTCAGAAAGTATTCACACTCCTTGAGTGTTTCCAAATGTTTTTGTGTTACAAAGTGGGATTAAAGTATTTAATTGTACTTTTTTGTCAACAATCTACACAAAATACTCTGTCAAAGTGCTTTGGGGACCTTTAACAGAATGTGACTGGCTGAACGGTTGTTTTATGTGGAAGATGAGGGCTGCAGTAGATATATCAGATAGGGGGGAGTGAGGCCTAAGAGGGTTTTATAAACAAGCATCAACTAGTGGGTTTTGCGACGGGTATACAGAGATGACCAGTTTACAGAGGAGTATAGAGTGCAGTGATGTGTCCTATCAGGAGCATTGGTGACAAATCTGATGGCCGAAAGGTAAATAACATCTAGCCGCTCGAGAGCACCCTTACCTGCCGATCTATAAACTATGTCTCCGTAATCTAGCATAGGCAGGATGGTCATCTGAATCAGGGTTAGTTTGGCAGCTGGGGTGAAAGACGAGTGATTACGATAGAGGAAACCAAGTCTAGATTTAACTTTAGCCTGCAGCTTTGATATGTGCTGAGAGAAGGACAGTGTACCGTCTAGCCGTACGCCCAAGTACTTGTATGAGGTGACTACCTCAAGCTCTAAACCCTCAGAAGTAGTAATCGTACCTGTGATTACTACCTCTGAGGGTTTAGTATTACATTAGCGCAAACAGTATGCATGTTTTGGAATATCTTTGTTCTGTGCTTCCTTCTTTTCACTCTGTCAAGCTAACGTTTGCTAGCTAACCATCTAGGCTCATCATTTAACAATTGTATTCATATTTATGGATGTGAAGACCTTTAGTCAGCTGCTTTCATGCATTTCTCTGCCAACCTTTAACAAACAATAGGCAACATTTCCAGGTAACTCATTTGTTCAGTCAGACACACCTGTGTATGCACACATTTTGTTCCACAGAAGTTACTCAGTGTAGCCTACAGTGTAACTCTAACTTGTCTCATGATCACATCTTTATCACTCTCCAGACAGCCATTGTATCAACATTCCCCTCAACGTCAAAAGAAAGGAAACTTCCTTCACAAGCAAAGGCATCAGATCAATCAATCACATTTATTTTATAAAGCGCTTTTTACATCAGCAATTTTCAAAGTGCTTTACAGATACCCGGCCTAAAACCCAGAAGAGCAAGAAATGCATAGGCAGAAGCAAAAAACTCCCTAGGAGGCAGAAGCCTAGAGAGGAACCAGGCTCAGGGGGGTGGCCAGGCCTCTTCTGGCTAGTCCTCTTCAGATCAGAATACAATTTGGGTTCTCAACACACGTGAAATCAACTTCAAATGAACGAAACCATGTCTGTTTCTGTCCCTCTCCCACTCACCCCCCATCCCTTCTCTCTCTCTCTCCCTCTGCCAGTGAGCAGACACAGCTACCTGAAGGACCTGATGTTAGTGGTCTCCATAGTGATGGCGCTGGGTGGCTGCTGGTTTGCTTACATCCAGAACCGTAGCTCCAAAGACCACCTGGGCAAGATGATGAGGGACCTGGAGGGCCTACAGAGAGCAGAGCAGAGCCTGCACGACCTGCAAGAGAAGTCAGTCACATTACACACACACACACACACACACACACCTGGAGGGACTCTCAAAGCAGATTCTCACATACACACAGACACACATCCTCACACATTCTCACACAGAGACATAAACACATGTATTTGACTTGAGTGTATGGGTATTGTACAGGGTCAGCAAAAAGTGTGTGTGGGTGAATGTGTTTAACTATACTTGTGGGGACCAAAAGTCCCTACAAGAATAGTAAACAAAAAGTTGACCATCTGGGGACATTTTTTGTTAGTCCCCACAAGGTCAAATGAGACTTCTAAGTTTAGGGTTAAGATTAGAATTAGTGTTAGAATTAGGGTTAGGAGCTACGGTTAGGTGTAGGGTTAAGGTTTTCAGGTTAGGGTACAGTGAAAATAGGATTTTAAATTGGACTGAATTGTGTGTCCCCACAAGGATAGTTGTACAAGACAGTGTGTGGGGGTTACATTATTGTATTGCCAATGTTTGCTTATTTAAGTTTCATGTGTGGGAAGGTGTGTGTGCAAAATAGATACTGTAGCTTGTATGTTGTCCAAACGAGGACACTGTGGCATTAAGCCTGAGTTTACTCCCCAACGTTTGGATAACCCTTGATTCAGCTCGGCGCACCAGATTGGAACCCACAATTCAAATCCTTTTCACTGTAACAAAAGTTGAGTCCACATTACTTGCCTGTTTCTTGGCTACATTAATTAAATAATTTTTGGGGCATGAAATGGTCCTTCAAATAATGGCAGGTGAGATAATCCTGGTAAGAAATGTTTATTTGTATTTGGGGTTTTTTCACCTTTAACCAGGTAGGCTAGTTGAGAACAAGTTCTCATTTACAACTGCGACCTGGCCAAGATAAAGCAAAGCAGCGCGACACAAACAACACAGTTACACATGGAACAAACAAACATACAATCAATAATACAGTAGAAAAGTCTATATACAGCATGTGCAAATGAGGAAGGATAAGGGAGGTAAGGCAATAAATAGGCCATAGGTGCGAAATAATTACAATATAGCAATTAAACACTGGAGTGATAGATGTGCAGAAGATGAATGTGCAAGTAGAGATACTGGGGTAAAAAGGAGCAAAATAAATAACAGTATGGGGATGAGGTAGTTGGATGGGCTATTTACAGGTGCAGTGATCTGTGAGCTGCTCTGACAGCTGTTGCTTAAAGCTAGTGAGGGAGATATAAGTCTCCAGCTTCAGTGATTTTTGCTGTTTGTTCCAGTCATTGGCAGCAGAGAACTGGAAGGAAAGGCGGCCGAAGGAAGATTTGGCTTTGGGGGTGACCAGTGAAATATACCTGCTGGAGCGTGTGCTACGGGTGGATGCTGTATGGTGACCAGTGAGCTGAGATAAGGCGGGGCTTTATCTAGCAAAGACTTATAGATGACCTGGAGCCAGTGGGTTTGGCGACGAATATGAAGCGATGGCCAGCCAACGAGAGCATACAGGTCGCAGTGGTGGGTAGTATACGGGGCTTTGGTGACAAAACGGATGGCACTGTGATACTGCATCCAATTTGCTGAGTAGAGTGTTGGAGGCTATTTTGTAAATGACATCGCCGAAGTCGAGGATCGGTAGGATGGTCCGTTTTACGAGGGTATGTTTAGCAGCATGTGTGAAGAATGCTTTGTTGCGAAATAGGAAGCCGATTCTAGATTTCATTTTGGATTGGTGATGCTTAATGTGAGTCTGGAGGAGAGTTTACAGTCTAACCAGACCCCTAGGTATTTTGTAGTTGTCCACATATTCTAAGTCAGAACCGTCCAAGAAATTGCCAAGAAACTGAAGATCTCGTACAACGCTGTGTACTACTCCCTTCACAGAACAGCGCAAACTGGCTCTAACCATAATCGAAAGAGAAGTCTCACAACTGAGCAAGAGGACAAGTCCATTAGTGTCTAGTTTGAAAAACAGAAAATATTTACACAAGAAGCAACCTAATATCACACAGTCAACTCTAGTCATTTAGTAAGTTCACCATTCTGTGATTCTGACTGTTAAACATCGCACAGTGTTCAACACAATGCTCTTCATGTCATCATTTGATCTGATCAGTCAACGCCAATTTTTTCTAAAGTAATCTGTTATCATTTCATTTCAACCCAATAAGCAAAAAATTAAACTGTTCTTTTGCCCATCTTAATCTTTTCAAATTGGCCAGTCTGAGATATGGCGTTTTTTTGCAACTCTGCATAGAAGGCCAGCATCCCAGAGTCGCCTCTTCACTGTTGACGTTGAGACTGGTGTTTTGCGGGTACCATTTAATGAAGACTTCTGAGGCATCTGTTTCTCAAACTAGACACTCTAATGTACTTGTCCTCTTGCTCAGTTGTGCACTGGGGCCTCCCACTCTTTCTATTCTGGTTAGAGCCAGTTTGCACTGTTCTGTGAAGGGAGTCGTACACAGCGTTGTACAAGATCTTCAGTTTCTTCAATTTCTCGCATGGAATGGCCTTCATTTCTCAAAACAAGAATAGAGTTTCAGAAGAAAGTTTTTTGTTTCTGGCGATTTTGAGCCTGTAATCGAATCCACAAATGCTGATGCTCCTGTAAAGGCAGTCAATGTTGTTCTCCCCCTTAGACGAGGAGGAGCATGGATAGGACCAAGATGCGGATTGAGGGAAATAAGCCATCTTTTAATGACAACAGCAAACAAGACACTACAAAACTACAAAACAACAAATGTGACTAACCTTCAACCGTCCTGTGAGGACACAGGAACAAACACCCACAAAACCCCAGTGAAACCCTGGCTGCCTTAGTATGACTCTCAATTAGAGACAAACGATACACACCTGTCTCTAATTGAGAATCACACCAGGCCGAACACAAAACCCAACCTAGAAATACAAAACATAGACTGCCCACCCAAAACACACGCCCTGACCATAAACACATACCAAAACAACATAAAACAGGTCAGGACCGTTACAGCTCCAGATACTCAACTAGTCTAAAGAATGCCAGTTTTATTGCTTCTTTAATCAGAACAACTGTTTTCAGCTGTGCTAATATAATTGCAATAATTAGTTTTCTAATGATCAATTAGCCTTTTAAATGATCAACTTGGATTAGCTAACACAACGTGCCATTGGAACACAGGAGTGATGGTTGCTGGTAATGGGTCTCTGTATGCCTATGTAGATATTCTGTCACACCCTGATCAGTTTTACCTGTCCTTGTGATTGTCTCCACCCCCTCCAGGTGTCTCTTGTTTTCCCCAGTGTATTTATCCCTGAGTTTCCTGTCTCTCTATGCCAGTTCGTCTTGAATGTTTCCAAGTCAACCAGCGTTTTTCCCGTTCTCCTACCTTTTTGCATTTTCCTTTTTCTAGTCCCCCTGGTTTTGATCCTTGCCTGTTTCTGGACTTTGTACCCGCCTGCCTGCCTTGACCACGAGCCTGTCTGCCACTCTGTAACTCCTAGACTCTGATCTGGTTTTGACCTTTTTGCCTGTCCGCGACCATTCTCTTGACTACTCCTTTGGATTAATAAACATTGTAAGACTCCAACCATCTGCCCCCTCGTGGTTCTGCATCTGGGTCTTGCCTTGTGCCCTGATAAATTCCATTTAAAAAAAATCTGACGTTTCCAGCTACAATGGTCATTTACAACATAAACAATGTCTACACTGTATTTCTGATAAATTTGACGTTATTTTAATGGACAAAAAAATAGCTTTCTTTCAAGAACAAGGCCATTTCTAAGTTACCCCAAACCTTTGAATGGTAGTGTGTGTATTTTATTTTTTGCGCAAAACACGGGGTTTGCCCCACCTGCCCTGAATTTCGGGTCACCACTGACCCCTACTAACCTCAAGTCATGTCAAAGTCATTACTTAAAAAATGGTACCCCAGATGGGACATGAACAACATTGAGAAATAACCAATGCAAATATTTGGTTTGTGTGTGTGGAATTACAACATTGGATTCAACCCAAGAAAATGTGCTCTTCGTTATCATACCTGTCAATGGGAATGCACGGCGTCATTCTGACATTGGGAGCTTAAATGCAAATAACAGTGGGGACAATGCAAATAATGAGAATACGGATAATGTGAATGGAGATAATGGAGTTGATTTGGGCCAGAGTTCTGGGAATCTGAAGGCTCGGGCTGGACCACAGGCCACAGGAGGTCTAACCAGTTACTCTCTTATTGACATGGACCTGTGTGTGGAAGTTCTGGCTAGCCCTTCCTCTGACACCCAACCTTCCTCCCTCTTCTGGTTCATCTCCAGAGGTCGTAGTCCTCCAGTTTCAAGGTAACATACTTGATATTCGTCGGACTCACATCTCCAAGCGCTCATCCACCATAAAATTCCAACGTCTGAGTGAAGAGCAACAATAGAGCACAATAGATCTCAGATTCACTGAGCACTCTAGCCCGCTAATGAACAGAGCTCAGGAAGAGTGGAATGAGCGTTGCACTGAGGCCTGTACTCTGGAGCGGGATCGATTTGGAGGTGGAGGGTCCATCATGGTCTGGAGCTGTGTTGTCACAGCACCATCGGACTGAGCTTGTCATCATTGCAGGCAATCTCAACGCTGTGCGTTACAGGGAAGACATCCTCCTCCCTCATGTGGTACCCTTCCTGCAGGCTCATCCTGACTTGACCCTCCAGCATGACAATGCCATACTGCTCGTTCTGTGCGTGATTTCCTACAAGACAGGAATGTCAGTGTTCTGCCATGGCCAGCGAAGAACCTGGATCTCAATCCTTTTGAGCTCGTCTGGGACCTGTTGGATCGGAGGGTGAGGGCTAGGGACATTCCCCCAAGAAATGTCCGAGAACTTGCAGGTGCCTTGGTGGCAGAGTGGGGTAACATCCTACAGCAAGAACTGGCAAATCTGGTGCAGTCCACGAGGAGGAGATGCACTGCAGTACTTAATGCAGCTGGTAGCCACACCAGATACTGACTGTTACCTTTTGATTTTGACCCCCCCCCCTTTTGTTCAGGGACACATTCCATTTCTGTTAGTCACATGTCTGTGGAACTTGTTCAGCTTGTCTCAGTTGTTGAACCTTATGTTCATACAAATATTTACACATGTTAAGTTTGCTGAAAATGAACGCAGTTGACAGTGAGAGGACGTTTCTTTTTTTGCTGAGTTTACATGATTTCATATGTGTTATTTCATAGTTTTGATGTCTTCAGTATTATTCTACAATGTAGAACTATTTTAAGATAAAGAAATCCCCTTGAATGAGTTGGTGTGTCCAAACTTCTGACTGGTACTGTACATGATTGAGGTCCAAGTGTGGTAGTCTTCTCTGCTTTTGCTCCGGTACAGCTAACCCCTGGCAATCCTGCTGATGATCTCCTTTCACAGGCTGTTTAGAAGAGCTCAGCTTGAACAGCAATAGGAGTTAAGGCTGTGGGAACAGTTACAGAATAACTCAGATGTATGTACCTCAAAGCTGGGATGCAACGAGCTCCTTAAGCACAATATATTCCTTACACAGGAAATACCTAACAAGCAGAAGCTTTATTGTTTGTCAACAGCAAAGCTCATCATCCAAAGGGACTGATTAATGATATGGCGACACAAGATATAATTGAACGTTTCTCCTCTCCCAGGGCTGCTCCTGTTGTCCTCATCCACAAAAAGGCCGGTGGTCTTGGATTTTGTGTGGACTATAGGAAGACCATCAACATCTCCCAGACTGATGCCTATCCTCTTCCCTCCATCCAAATGATCCTGGAGTCATTGTCTGGCGCTGTTGTGTTCGCTACCCTTGACCTCAATAGTGGCTATTGACAGGTTGTGATGTGCCAGGACAGCAAGGTCAAGACTGCTTTTGTCTGTGCTGAGGGCCTGTTTTCCCTTAAGGTGATGCCTTTTGGATTAAAGAATGCACCTGCCATCTTCCAAAGACTCATGGAGATTGCGTTAGACTAAACAGGGCTCACCTATCTGGACGATATAATTATCTAATCCCAGACCAGAGAACAACATTTTCAAAATCTTCAAGCAGTGTAAGCTAAGAGAAGCTGGTCTGACTGTGAACATGAAAAAGAGCAACTTCTGCCAAACCTCCCTGAAGTTCCTTGTCATATTCTTTCCTCTGATGGCATCCATGTAGATCCTGAAAAGACCAAGGCTGTACAAGACTTCCCTGTGCCAAACACCCTCAAGGCCCTTCAACTGTTCCTTGGGATGACAGGATGGTACCATCAGTTTGTGTCAAACTTCTCCCTGGTGGCAGAACCACTCAACGTGGAAAGGACCAAAGTTCCGATGGACGGCAGACTGCCAGACCTCCTTTGAAACCCTGATACGACACCTTATCACACCTCCCAGTTTGGGTCATCCAACTTTGATTGTCCTTTTGTTGTTTACACTGATGCAAGTGATGTTGGAGTTGTTGTCCTAGTCCAACGGACTGTAATTGGCACTGAAGAAGTGCTGGTGTTCGCATGTTGAATGGAGCGAAACGGAACGATTCCAAAACCAAGCAAGAGTGTCTTGCAGTTGTCTGGGCTTTGGAAAGGTGGAGGAACCTGGAATGAAGATACTTCACTGACAATTCCTCCTCGTGTAGGTGTTCAAGACCAACAAACCACCCCGCCGCTTCAGAGGGGCTCTATGGTTGCAAGAGTTCACCTTGGCTGTAGAATACAGAAATTAAAGTACAATACTGTTCCAGGTTCCTTAAGGCCTGTTTACCCCTCGGCTGAAGAATTGTAGAAGATTGAGCACAGCAAGGTCCTGATATGTCTTTGAAGAGGAAAGAAAGTATTTTGTCGGATTCCGGGAACCAGAAGTCTCACGCTTGAAGACCTGTTACACCTCAGCTGAGGAGAATGAGCACCGCCAAGTCCTGAATATCTTTGGAGCGGAAAGTGAGGGGGAGACTTATCTCTGTTACCCAGACCAAGATGTGGCTTCCCCAGCAGTGGTTGGCTTTTTTCAAGAGGGGGGGAGGGGGTGTGCGAAGGCCCCAAATTATGTCTGACTGTCTCAGTACTTCTCCTTCCGATGCTGCGCTTCCCCTTTATTTCCCCATTAAATTGCCAGCATTAGCTGCACAGCGATGGTTAAACCCTCAGTTCCATAGGTCCTTTAGATGGTTTTGTTATATTTAAGTGTGCATTGTAGCAGTGTTATATGATTAACAAGGATCAGATCCACTCATTTATATTGATGGACAACTACAAATCTCCGTCGGTATCATCTGGGGCCTTTCTCGATCTGTTGGCGGATTAGATTGACCGACCACAACTTTTCCCAAGCGGTATTTCATTTGTTTTTATTGTGATTTACTCCGTTGGGTTATGTGTTCAGTTGTTGGTGAAAAGATAGTGAATCCCTATCATTGCTATTCCTGTGTGGAACAGGTGGTTATTGCATTCTGAATGTATGAATGGACAATTGCTTGCGACTAAGGTCACTTGGGGTTCACTCTAATCGTTTACCGGCCCGGACACATTTTTTTATGCCCGAGGTATGGGACATTTACAAGTGAACCTAAGGTATTATTATTTTGTGACTTGTGTTAATTAGATCATTTATGTTGAATTTTCAATCAATGCAAAATAACACTTGTTTTTTAAAGTTATTTTAAGTTAAGGGTTTATGCAAAGTGTATTTTACAACATTTACTTTTATATAAGTCCTTTGTATTGGTCTAGACTATGACCGACAGATGACACCGACTCACAAAACAAAAGAAAACATACCATTTCTCTTTTAGGTCGACATACCTGCCACCCCTACTAACCTCAAGTCAAAACTGTTAACATATGATGTAATTTGGAATTCAAAATGTATTGCATACTAAATAGATATTTCAAACATAGTGTGAGTTCAATCCTCCATTCTCCGCTATGTCATCAGCATAATAGCGTGAGAAAATTTTATACAGAAATATCCAATTTTCATAAGTATTCACACCCCTGAGTCAAATCATGTAAGGCAGAAATTACAGCTTTGAGTCTTTCTGGGTAAGTCTCTAAGAGCTTTACACACCTGGATTGTACAATATTATTGAAGCTCTGTCAAATTGATTGTTGATCATTGCTAGACAACCATTTTCAAGTCTTCTCGGGAACATTCACGGTCTTCTTGGTAAGCAACTCCAGTGTAGATTTGGCCTTGTGCTTTAGGTTATTCTCCTGCTGAAAGTTGAATTCATCTCCCTGTGTCTGGTGGAAAGCAGACTGAACCAGATTTTCCAGTAGGATTTTGCCTGTGTTTAGCTCCATTCCGTTTCTTTTTTATCCTGGAAAAACTTCCTTAACGATTACAATCATACTCATAACATGATGCTGCCACCGCTATGCTTGAAAATATGCAGAGTGGTACTCAGTGTTGTATTTATGACGACTCCGGGTGAGACCCAGATGCAGACACGGGAGGCAGACAGTTCGAATCTCAGATGTATTATACAAGAGGGGGCAGGCAAAGGTCAGTAATCCAAGGCAGAGTCAATACAGGGACAGAATGGCAGGCAGGCTCAGGGTCAGGGCAGGCAGAATGGTCAGAAACGGGAAGACTGCCTCTCGAGTGGCGCAAGGCGCTGCATCGCAGTGCTAGCTGTGCCACTAGAGATCCTGGTTCGAGTCCAGGCTCTGTCGCAGCCGGCCGTGACCGGGAGACCCATGGGCCAGCGCACAATTGGGCCACCGTCGTCCGGGTTAGGGGAGGGTTTGGCCGGCAGGGATGTTCTTGTCCCATCACGCTCTAGCGACTCCTGTGGCGGGCCTGGTGCAATGCACGCTGACACGGTCGCCAGGTGTACGATGTTTCCTCCGACACATTGGTGCGGCTGGCTGCCGGGTTATGCAGGCAATGTGTCAAGAAGCAGGGCAGCTTGGCTGGGTTGTGTTTCGGAGGATGCACGGCTCTCGACCGTACGGTATTTCGTATTCGTGTTTTACTAGGATCCCCATTAGCTGTTGCAAAAGCAGCAGCTACTCTTCCTGGCGTCACACAAAACATGAAACATAATACAGAATGACATAATACAGAACGTCATTAGACAAGAACAGCTCAAGGACAAAACTACATACATTTTAAAAAGGCACACGTAGCCTACATATCAATACATACACACAAACTATCTAGGTCAAATAGAGGAGACGTTGTGCCACGAGGTGTTGCTTTATCTGTTTTTTGAAAACAGGTTTGCTGTTTATCTGAGCAATATGAGATGGGAGTTCCATGCAATAAGGGCTCTATATAATACTGTATGTTTTCTTGAATTTGTTCTGGATTTTGGGACTGTGAAAAGACCCCTGGTGGCATGTCTGGTGGGATACGTGTGTGTGTCAGAGCTGTGTGTATGTTGACTAGCAACCAATTTGGGTTGACTTTCAACACATTAATGTTTCTTATAAAAATAAGTGATGCAGTCAGTCTCTCCTCAACTTTTAGCCATGAGAGACTGGTATGCATAGTATTAATATTAGCCCTCTGATTACAATTAAGAGCAAAACGTGCCGCTCTGTTCTGGACCAGCTGCAGCTTAACTAAGTCTTTCCTTGCAGCAATGGACCACACGACTGGACAATAATCAAGATTATACAAAACTAGAGCCTGCAGAACTTGCTTTTTGGAGTGTAGTGTCAAAAAGGCAGAGCATCTCTTCATTACGGCTAGACCTCTGCCACCTTTGCAACCATTGAATCTATATGTTTTGACCATGACAGTTTACAATCTAAAGTAATTTAGTCTCCTCAACTTGTTCAACAGCCACACCATTCATTACCAGATTCAGCTGAGGTCTAGCACTTAAGTAATGATTTGTACAAAATACAATGCTCTTCGTTTTAGAGATGTTCAGGACCAGTTTATTACTGGCCACCCATTCCAAAATAGACTACAGGTCTTTAAGGGTTTCAGTGACTTCATTAGCTGTGGTTGCTGATGCGTATATTAAAGGCTGCACTGAAATCTAACAGTACAGTTCCCACAATCTTCTTATTATAAATTTCTTTCAACCGATCATCAGTCATTTGTGTCAGTGCAGTACATGTTGAGTGCCCTTCTCTATAAGCATCCTGAAAGTCTTGTTACTTTGTTTACAGAGAAATAGCATTGTATTTGGTCAAGCACAATTTTTTCCAACAGTTTGCTAAAAGCTGGCAAGTAGCTTATAGGTCTGCTGTTAGAACGAGTAAAGGCTGCTTTACCGCTCATGGGTAGCGGAATTACTTTGGCTTCCCTCCAGGCGTGAGGACAAAGACTTTCCTCTCGGCTCAGATTAAAAATATGACAGATAGGAGTGGCTATAGAGTCAGCTACCATCCTCAGTAGCTTTCCATCTAAGTTGTCAATGCCAGGTGGTTTGTCATTATTGATCGATAACAGTCATTTTTCCACCTCTCCCACACTAACTTTTACAAAATTCAAACTTGCACTGCTTTTCTTTCATTATTTGTTTATTTATACATTAATATAATTGCTCACTGTTTGTGAGCATTTGTGGGCATTTCCTGCCTAAGTTTGCCCACTTTGCCAATGAAATAATCATTAAAATAATTGGCAACATCAAATGGTTTTGTGATGAATAAGCCATCTGATTCGATGAAAGATGGAGTTGAATTTGTCTTTCTGCCCATAATTTCATTTAAAGTACTCAAGTTTTATTTCCATCATTCTTTATATCATTGATCTTGGTTTCATAAAGATTCTTCTTTTTGTTGAGTTTAGTCACATCATTTCTCAATTTGCAGTAAGTCAGCCAGTCAGATGTACAGCCAGACTTATTAGCAACTCCTTTTGCCCCATCTCTTTCAACCATTCCGTTTTTCAATTCCTCATCAATCCATGGAGCCTTAACAGTTCTAACAGTCAGTTTCTTAACAGGTGCATGTTTATCAATAGTTGCAAGAAGAAATTTCATAAATTCATCAAGTGCAGCATCTGGATGCTCCTCATTAATCGCATCGGACCAACAAATATTTTTAACATCCACAGCGATGGGACAAGATTCTAACTACCAATTGGATACCATGAAAAAGGGGTAAAAAATATAAATAAATTAAACAGAAAGACTAGAAAACTAAACTTAAGAAACAGGAAAACACGCTGGAACAACCTGACAAGACAACACTAACTGGCACAGACAACCAGAAACTAGAAATCTACAGAAGATAATGGGGACAAATTGGAGACACCTGGTGGGGGGTGGAGACTAGCACAAGACAGGTGAAACCGATCAGGGTGTGACAGTATTTGGTTTGCCCCAAACATAACACTTTTTGCAGTATTACTTTAGTGCCTTGTTGCTAACAGGATGGATGCATGTTTTGGAGTATTTTTATTCTGTACAGGCTTCCTTCTTTTCACTCTGTTAATTAGCTTAGTATTGTGGAGTAATAACTACAATGCTTTTGACCCATCCTTTTGACCCATTTTTTCTGCAACTGTTTGTCACCATTGTCCTCGTGGTGAAATCCCTGAGCAGTTTCCTTCCTCTCCGACAACTGAGTTAGGAAGGACGCCTGTATCTTTGTAGTGACGCCATCCAATGTGTACTTAATAACTTCACCATACTCAAATGAATATTCAATGTCCCCCCATCTACCAAAAGGAGGCCTTCTTTGAGACGCATTGAAAAAACCTCCCTTGTCTTTGTGGTTGAATATGCTGGACTGAGAGACCTTACGGATATCTCTGTACCCCACATATAGAATTGAGGTCATGCTAAAGACTATTATTGCACACGGAGTGAGACCATGCAACTTATTATGTGACTTGTTAAAGAACATTTTTACTTCTGAACTTATTTAGGCTTGACATAACAAAGGGTTTGAATACTTATTGACTCAAGTCATTTCAGCTTTACATTTTGTATTCATTTGTAAATCTTTCAAAAAACATAATTCCACTTTGACATGAGGTGGTATTGTGTATAGGCCAGTGACAAAAAAAAATCTCAATTGAATCCATTTTAAATTCAGAATGTAACACAACTAAATGATGCACGTGCAAAGAGCGTGTGTGAGGGCGCTAGCCTCCTTTAAGCCTGCCTGTGATTAGTCTGTGTCAGCACGTGCTCCTGTGTGAAGACAAATGTAGGAGTCAGAATGGGTCACTATTTATTTCATTAAATATCTCGATTTGTAGCAAACTTTTTAATAATTCATTGGGGATCGAACTTGATCATAATAAACACATTTTTGTGGCCAAAACGTCCGTCTAAAAATGTTGGGGGGGGGGGGGGGGCGTTCTCCCGATCGTAACTTACATAGGCCTTCTAGAGCAGACCAGGGCTTTTGACACCACTTGGTTGCTACGCAGTAGCTGTCCAGCAAAGCTGGTGACTTCACACTCCAGACCGGACATTGGGTGCCTGCTGTCAGTGCTTAGTGACGTAGGGTTCTGCCTGAGGCCCTTACATGGGAAAAGACCAGCCAGTTCTCTGAGAATACAGCCAGACTGTCTCAGACCATAACACAGGCACATACAACACACACACACACACACACACACACACACACACACACACACACACACTGTTTTATTACATTATGTAACCATGGGCATGCAGGCTCAAATCCTGGTAATGTCAGATCTCTCAAATAAAAATGATGGTCTGTATGGTTTAGCTCTCTGCAGACAGAGACATCGTTCAGTTCACCTCTGGACCAACCAGGTTATTGCTGTAAAATGTAAATGTTCTCAATAGTATACCTGGCTAAGTAAAGGTCCAATGAATGACAGTATGGTCAAGTCTTATAACACATGAACAACAGCATAGATGAAGAATCTGTCATTTTGCCTACTACAGATGATAAACACAGGGTAATCATTATTATTTTTAAATGGATGTTTCACTTACACCGTATACGTGCAGTGCAATGTGTTGTTTTACAGGGTCAGCCATAGTAGTACAGTGCCCCTGGAGCAAATTAGGGTTAAGTGCCTTGCTCAAGGGCACATCGACACACTCCCTTCTCTCCATGGAGACCATGCAGGTAACACACACACACACACACACACAGAGAGAAATGCACACGCAGACACAAACAGGGATCAACCCACAGATCCACTCTATTTCCTCCAGCTAATTCCTTTGTTCTCTATGAAAGGGTGTCCCCCCTCTCAAAATATATCTCTCTCTTTCATTCTGGAAATTTACCCCCCCCCCCCCTCTATCTCCAAAATACACACAGTCACGTGCAGGCTCAAAAACATTCACCCCCATTCCCTCAATACCCCCAACTGTCACCCATTTCTCCTCCCCTCCCCTGCTCTGCTCTCCCTCCCCACTTTCTCCCCCCTTAATTTCATCTCTCCCGTCTTTCTGCCTCCGTGGAGAGCATGTCTGTCTGCCTTGCCTGCCTGTCTGTCTTTGTGACTTTTGATCTCCCAAGGCTGCTCTCTGTCCTCCTGTTGCTCCCCCTGCTGTTAAGAGTTGTAGAACATCCTCCCACTACTTATATGGGCGATAGTGGTGTTTTGTTTCCTACTGAAACTTCGCCAGTAAGTAGACTAAACTAAACTACTCATTCCTTATCAGTTATATTGATATGTCCGTTTTATTTTCACCAAAGAAAACAAGTGATAGACGACTAGGGCTGACCCCAATTAGTCGACTGGTCGGTTGTTTGATCATTAAGCTGTTGGTCGACCGAGATAGTTTGTCATATAGAGAACTAATTCTTTGCGGAGACCTAGACTAAAAGCCAATTTATGCTTGATTCGAAAATGTGTTCGGAGGCTCCTTTATGGAGGGTGTGATGCAATTGTGTAGCCTCCAGAGGCAGGCAGAGGTCATATCGAGTTCTGTACCGCATGGCCATGCGCCTTCCAAATGTTGTAACAATGTGAAGGGCTCTGTAAAGCGCCACATTGACATGATTGCTTGCCTGTAGGTGGGGGCGGTACATCCTGTATAAACACAAACTCACTTCCTTGACAACAGCTCTGCACTGCTCCACGTAGCGCAAGAGTGCCCTGAATGCCCTGAACTCCTGCTGAGGCCATATCAACGTGAATTCTGCATGGCCAATGCGGACGTCAGATTGACCTTGCACCCAGATGCACAATGTACTTCCCTCTCCACAATGCACTTCTCTCCCCAGAATGCGCTCTCTCCCGCCAATTTGTGCACATTCATTGTTTCATAACTTCATTGTGTGAATTGTTTGTGTTTGATTGTTAGTCTCTATCAATTCCCCAGTACATATATCACCAGTAGTACATTTACCGTCAATTCCTATAATTTCAAATTTTGTTATGGTCATTTATTTTTATGCTTTCAATATTATTACAGTCTTCCTGTTCTCATTGTCCGAGTGGACACAAAGTTGGCAGAGTGCACAACCTATGCTACACTTGTGAGAAACAGGTTTTGGTTTATTTAATTCCATTTACGACTTCTGTCAATTTAGTCATCTTCTTGTTTGGAGCGCTCCTGTCAATGTTGAGTAAGAACGCGCACGCATAGAAGTAGGCCTATAGGCTACCTGGCCTGAGCGCAAATGTAGGCATATAAATGTGGTCATTTGGGGATCTGATAGTATATCTGATTGGCTTAACGCACCACCACTAATGAGCTGTGGAGCTTCTCAAAGTAAGGTTTTCACCTCAAACAGCAAGCGAACAAAAACTGTTTTTACATCCGTTGATAATGACAATAGTTTCTCAATGTATTTGAAAAATCTTTCCAGCTCTCTCCCTTTCCATAATCACTCAGCATGAAAGGGAAAAATGTCATGCTCTGATCCAGTGGAATAGGCTTCTTAAAAGTGCTTGACTTGGACTGAAATAGGTTCTGGTTCTCATTTTGGGTGCTGGTACTGTTTATATTTATGTGCAGGAGAACCACAATACTTTTGAGCTAATATTCTATAAGAGGAACAGGAACTCAAGCAGGGTAACATTTGAGGTGCTGGTACTTGGCTCCGGTGAGCTCCTTCCCAAGTCAAGCACTGCTTCTTATCCCTTGCGCAAATAGACTACAGCTGTGTCTGTCCCGAGCTCACTAGCACAGGAAACTCTTGAGGGCCCAGAATGTTTTATACAATATTGCAAGTTCTCTAGCTGCAAACTTCGGGCGCACTCAAATTTATAGTTGATACAATGTTTAAAATTTGGCTACACATGGTCTGTCTGCAACAATGTGATTTATAGGATATTTATTTTTAATCAGGGTGATTTCTACCTGCAGGCTGCAATGTTTTTTTTTTGGCTTTATATAGGCTATTTTTACATTGTTGGCAATGGCAATAGAAGTTACTTTTTAGGTTTGTATAATTTTAATTAATTTTGATTAAGCACATGACACAGATTTTGAGATATGAAGACATTATTATAAGTTAAATGAAACTGTTCCACAAACATTGTCATATGAAAATCATAAGGGGCACCCTCTGTAGAAATGGCGCCGGAGGAGATGGCTGCCGTTCTACGGTCTCCTAAACAATTGTGCTATTATGTGGGTTTTTTCACAATATTTGTAAATGATTTTGTACATAATGTTTCTGCAACCGTATCTTACGGCAGAAAATAGCTTCTGGATATCAGGACAGCGATCACTCACCTCGGATTAGAAGAAGATTTCTTCAACAACAGGCAGGACTCAGACGATATTCTCCAAACACCCCACAGGGCAGACACCCCAATTATTCGCAAAAGGAAGCGACGCAGAGAACGAAGAGCCGGATGCCTCGTCCGGACCTGCAGAAGGCGAGTAGGAAAGCTGCCGTTACCGTCAATATTACTCGCCAACGTGCAATCATTGGACAATAAACTAGACGAGGTACGATCACGAATATCCTACCAACGGAACATCAAAAACTGTAATATGCTATGTTTCACGGAATCGTGGCTGAATGACGACATGGATATTCAGCTAGCGGGATACAAGCTGCACCGGCAGGATATAACAGCACACTCAGGTAAGACGGGGGGGGGCGGTCTGTGCATATTTGTAAACAACAGCTGGTGCACGAAATCTAAGGAAGTCTCTAGATTTTGCTCGCCTGAAGTAGAGTATATTGTAATAAATTGCAGGCCACACTACTTACCTAGAGAGTTCTCAGCTATACTTTTCGTGGCTGTTTATTTACCACCACAGACAGATACGGGCACTAAGACCGCACTCAGTCAGCTGTAGAAGGAAATAAGCAAACAGGAAACCGCTCACCCAGAGGCGGCGCTCCTAGTGGCCGGATACTTTATTGCAGGGAAACTTAAATCAGTTCTACTTCTAATTCTGGATCACCTGTACTCCACACACAGAGACGCATACAAAGCTCTCCCTCGCCCTCCATTTGGTAAATCCGACCACAACTCTATCCTCCCGATTCCTGCTTCCTGCAAGCAAAAATTAAAGCAGGAAGCACCAGTGACTCGGTCTATAAAAAAGTGGTCAGATGAAGCAGATGCTAAACTACAGGACTGTTTTGCTATCACAGACTGGAACATGTTCCGGGATTCTTCCGATGACATTGAGGAATACACCACATCAGTCACTGGCTTTATCAATAAGTGCATTGAGGACGTCATCCCTACAGTGACTGTACGTACATACTCCAAAGGGTAGAGCTGCCGCTTTCAAGGTGCGGGACTCTAACCTGGAAGCTTACAAGAAATCCCGCTATGCCCTGCGACGAACCATCAAACCGGCAAAGCGTCAATACAGGGCTAAGTTTGAATCATACTACACCGGCTCCGACACTCGTCGGATGTGGCAGGGCTTGCAAACTATTACAGACTACAAAGGGAAGCACAGCCGCGAACTGCCCAGTGACACGAGCCTACCAGACGAGCTAAATCACTTCTATGCTCGCTTCGAGGCAAGCAACACTGAGGCAGGCAAGAGCGCATCAGCGACGTGAGCGACGTAGCCGACGTGAGTAAGACCTTTAAACAGGTCAACATACACAAGGCCGCAGGGCCAGACGGATTACCAGGATGTGTGCTCCGGGCATGTGCTGACCAACTGGCAGGTGTCTTCACTGACATTTTTAACATGTCCCTGATTGAGTCTGTAATACCAACATGTTTCAAGCAGACCTCCATAGTCCCTGTGTACAAGAACACAAAGGCAACCTGCCTAAACGACTACAGACCCGTAGCACTCACGTCCGTAGCCATGAAGTGCTTTGAAAGGCTGGTAATGGCTCACATCAACACCATTATCCCAGAAACCCTAGACCCACTCCAATTTGCATATCACCCAAACAGATCCACAGATGATGCAATCTCTATTGCACTCCACACTGCCCTTTCCCACCTGGACAAAAGGAACACCTACAGTGGGGAGAACAAGTATTTGATTCACTGCCGATTTTGCAGGTTATCCTACTTACAAAGCATGTAGAGGTCTGTACTTTTTATCATAGGTACACTTCAACTGTGAGACAAAAATCCAGAAAATCACATTGTATGATTTTTAAGTAATTAATTAGCATTTTATTGCATGACATAAGTATTTGATACATCAGAAAAGCAGAACTTAATTGATAAAAGATACAACTGTTATGCATGGAATTTTAGATCCACTTCTCCTTAATGCAACCGCTGTGTCAGATTTAAAAAAACTTTACGGAAAAAGCACACCATGCAATAATCTGAGTACGGCGCTCAGACGACAAATCAAGCCAATCCGCCATGTTGGAGTCAACATAAGTCAGAAATAGCATTATAAATATTCACTTACCTTTTAATGATCTTCATCAGAATGCACTCCCAGGAATCCTAGTTTCACAATAAATGTTTGATTTGTTCCATAAAGTCCATAATTTATGTCCAAATTACTTCTTTTGGTTCGCTCATTCAGTACACAATCTAAACTCAAGACGCGCGGGCAGGTCCAGGCAAAAGTTCAGACGAAAAGTCATATTACAGTCTGTAGAAACATGTCAAACAATGTATAGAATCAATCTTTAGGATGTTTTTAACATAAATCTTCAATAATGTTCCAACCGGAGAATTCCTTTGTCTTCAGAAATGTGATGCAACGCAGCTAACTCTCACATGAACACGCATGGTCAGCTCGTGGCACTCTGGGAGAGACCTTACTCAAACTCCTCTCATTCGCCCCCACTTCACAGTAGAAGCATCAGACAAGGTTCTAAAGACTGTTGACATCTAGTGGAAGCCTTAGGAAGTGCAACATGACCAATATCCCACTATCTTCAATAGGGAATGAGTTGAAAAACGACCAACCTCAGATTTCCCACTTCCTGGTTGGATTTTTTGTCAGGTTTTTGCCTGCCATATGAGTTCTGTTATACTCACAGACATCATTCAAACAGTTTTAGAAACTTCAGAGTGTTTTCTATCCAAATATACTAATAATATGCATATGTTAGCAACTGGGACTGAGTAGCAGGCAGTTTACTCTGGGCATGCTTTTCATCCAAACGTGAAAATGCTGCCCCCTATCCATAACAAGTTAATTGACAGCATGCCAGGGCGGATTGCAGAGGTCTTGAAAAAGAAGGGTCAATGCTGCAAATATTGACTCTTTGCATCAACTTCATGTAATTGTCAAAAAAGCCTTTGACATTTATGAAATGCTTGTAATTATACTTTAGTGTTCCATAGTAACATCTTACAAAAAATATCTAAAGACACTGAATCAGCAAACTTTGACACAAATATTAATTTACACTTTCTCAAAACTTTTGGCCAAAACTGTACATAAAGTTAGATTTTTTTAAACATTTAAATATAATTTGTTTATCTGGTACCATTCAGAAAATGTTGCCATTCAGAACATTTTGCCATTCCTGAGATGGCATCGTTAATTAGTGAATCAAAAGGATTGTGTGATAAAATCACATTGGTATCATCAGCAAAGAGAATGGCAGGTACAGTAGAAGACCCAGCAGCAAGGTCATTGATATACACTGAACACATTTTGTGCACAAATTTGTTTACATCCTTGTTACTGAGCATTTCTCATTTGCCAAGATAACCCATCCACCTTACAGGTGTGGCATATCAAAAAGCTGATTTAAACAGCATGATCATTACACAGGTGCAACTTCTGCTGGGGACAATAAAAGGCCACTTTAAAATGTTCCGTTTTGTCACACAACACAATGCCACAGATGTCTGAAGTTTTTAGGGAGCGTGCAATTGGCACGCTGACTGCAGGAATGTCCACCAGAGCTGTTGCCAGAGAATTGAAAGTTAATTTCTCTACCATAAGCTGCCTCCAACGTTGTTTTAGAGAATTTGGCAGTAAGTCCAACTGGCCTCACAACTGCAGATCACGTGTAACCACGCCAGCCCAGGACCTCCACATTCAGCTTCTTCAGCTGTCAGATCATCTGAGGGGGGTGGGGAGGGGTGCTCAGGAGTATTTCTGTCTGTAATAAAGCCTTTTTGTGGGGAAAAACTCATCCTCATTGACTGGGCCTATGCCCTTCCTGGCCCTGTCTTGCCAAGTTAAATAAAGGTAAAATAGAAAAATGGCTGCACCTCTGCCCAGTCATGTGAAATCCATACATTAGGGCCTAATTTATTTATTTCAATTGACTGATTTCCTTATATGAACTGTAACTCAGTAAAATCTTTGAAATCGTTGCATGTTGCGTTTTATATTTGTGTTCAGTATAGGTTAAGAATAGCAATGTGGCACGCCACAGGATATCTTTGCCCTGGTAATGCATAAACATAACTATATAGCCAATTATATGTATAATCTTGAAAAGTAGTGTATTAATCCTCTCTCTATTTCACTCTTTCCCTTTTTCTCTGTCTTCCCTTCATCTCCTGCCACTATCTTCTTTTGCCCTCTCTTTCCCGTCTCTCTCTCGCTCTCTCGCTCTCCCCCATCTCTCCTTCTCTATGTAGGTTGCAGATCGCCCAGGAGGAGCATCGTAGTGTGGAGGTTGAGAAGGTAACGTTGGAGCAACGTCTGAGGGACGAGATCAACGAAGCCAAGCAAGAGGCCCAGAGACTCGGTAAGCTACGGGAGGGAACAGAGAACGAGTGGAGCAGGCAGAAATACGCCGAGGAAGAGCTGGATCAGGTATACACACTGCATACACACATACAGTACACCTGGACATACACACACCTGTTTATACACATACACCTGTGTACTGTGCATACACACATTAACACACACACACACACACACAAACTGCATACACAATGCATACACACACACAAATAAATATGCCTGTATACAGTACATTTGGAAAGTATTCCGACCCTGTGACTTTTTCCACATTTTGTTACATTAGACTTTTTCTAAAATGTATTAAAGAGTTTTTTTATACACAATATACACACAACACCCCATAATGACAAAGCAAAAACAGGTTTTTAGAAATGTTTGCAAGTTTATTAAAAATAATTTTTCACATTTACATAAGTATTCAGACGCTTTTCTCAGTACTTTGTAGAAGCGTTCCACCAAATCTATTAATTTTAAAATGTTAATTACTTCTACTTGCCTTTATTATTCACCTGATGAGAAGACATGTTTTTATACACATTTTTATTTGTTTTTTTCTAACAAATGTGACCGACCGCCTTGATTCGATCTTTTGTAGCAAAATGTGAAATTGTGTTTTTTACATTGGATAAAAGCAGAGACACAGAGCTACAAAATGGTATATCATACACTGCATTTGGGGAACAATGGGAAAGTAATTCTGCTTTGAAAGTTGATAAACTTGTAACCTCACTTTAAAAAAAATGGCCTTTGAATGTTTTGGTACCTACCGGAGAGCTCTTCTTTGTCTACACCCATTCAGCATCGTTCACACCCTCTTAATCTTTAGCCCCACCCATCTCTTTAAGGTTTGATCTGAGCGTTCTGTACTAACAACAACAGTCAAGCACCCAAGCTAACTGGCTAATGTCGGCTAGCTTGCTAGCTACTTCCAGACACAAATGAGAGAACAGCTCACTGACAATTTCACTCGCCCCAACAGAGCTGGTTAGGCTGTTTTTATGTTATCCAGAGTGTTAGTGACTGCAACTGTGCTGCTGGCAACAATTTATGCTTTTTTGCCAACGTTTACTGACACCAGCCATATTCAACGGGTGTTGAGCGTTTGTAAATTCATCAGTTATTTTGCGCTCTGGCACACTCAGACGAGAGTGCCAAAGTACCAGCCACGTCTATCAACAGTTGTCGCAGTGACATTCTCTTGAAATGGTTACTTGCATGATGGAGTATTTTGTTAAGGCATGTAGCTAGCTAGCTATGGGGTGTGTTTGTGAATTCAATCTGGAGTGCACTCATAGTGAGCTCAGGGCGTTGGTAAATTCAGAGCGTTGTCAGATTGTCCTTTCATAAATTCAGAGCCTTTCGCTCTCGGAGCATTCAGAGCGCACACTGGACGCTCTGGCCGAGGAGTAGGGTTGATCTGAGCGTTCTGACCTCACAATGCCAGTCAAGCACCAAAGCTAACTGTCTTGCCAGCTACTTCCAGACACATAATGAGAGAACACCCCACTCTGACCATTTTACTCCCCCTAGCAGAGCTGGTTAGGCTGTTTTCATGTTATCTAGAGCATTGGTGACTGTAACTGTGCTGCTGGCAACAGTTTAATTACACTTTTTTTGGCCACCATTTACTGATTCCAGCCATATTCAACTGGTGTTGAGCGTTCGTAAATTCATCAGTTATTCTGCGCTCTGGCACACTCAGACAAGAGTGCTCTGAAATTGGAGTAGATAGCCAGAGCGAATCTACGAACGCACCAGAGGTAAACAATTCATTATAATCCCAACTCATGATGTTACTACCCTGCATGAATCTGCAGGTAGATAACCAACCAGGTTCAGTGTTAGCTAGCTAACATTAAGCTATAACTAGCAAAGCAAATGGCTCTCAGATACGAATAATGAGATCATACACATAACGTTAGCTAGTGAGCCAGCCAGCTATCGTTAGCTAGCTAGCTAACAGTACACAGTAACTTGAAATGAAAATGTCTTTCTGTCAAAATTGAAAACAGGTAATATCTGAAAATGTAGCTAGCTAGACTATCTTACCCATAACGTTATGTCATGGATGGACGCTTCTCCCTGTCACGGATGCCATGGTTGCCCTTAGTTTGAAGATGTAATCCGGAGACAGGTGTTTTCTCCATCTCCTTAGCTATCAAACTGACCAACTCAAATAGACACAAGCGTACTATATGGCAGACCAATCCAAACTCATCTTTTGGCATGTCCAGCCCACTAATTTTCTCAGCCAATAATGGCTAGCGGGAAAGTTGCTGGCTTTTTCTGTGGCTAAACCAACTTGGTTCGTAATTTATATGTATTATTTGTATTTACAGATGGCATACAAGTCTGTTATTAAGGCACACGAAAGTTCACATGTTCCAGTAGGCATTTCCTGCAAAAAAAAACATATTTTGATAAAAAATACGTTTTCGTTCAAATGGCTCTCCTGTGAAGTAGTGACCCGCGACATATGCCTAGTTTCCTGAATCGAGTCATATATGATGGGGGTCCCTGGGCAAGAAAAGTTTGAAAACCCCTGCCCTACTGTACTGTACTCTAAATCAAATCTCAAATCAAATCACATTTATTTATAAAGCCCTTCTTACATCAGCTGATATCTCAAAGTGCTGTACAGAAACCCAGCCTAAAACCCCAAACAGCAAGCATTGCAGGTGTAGAAGCACGTTGGCTAGGAAAAACTCCCTAGAAAGGCCAGAACCTAGGAAGAAACCTAGAGAGAAACCAGGCTATGAGGGGTGGCCAGTACTCTGCTGTCTCTAGAGAGTTGAAAACAGCAGGTCTGGAACAGGTCAGGGTTCCCAGAACAGTCGAAACTGGAGCAGCAGCACGGCCAGGTGGACTGGGGACAGCAAGGAGTCATCAGGCCAGGTAGTCCTGAGGCATGGCCCTAGGGCTCAGAGAGAGAGAGAGAGAGCGAGAGAGAGAGAGAGCATACTTAAATTCACACAAGACACCGGATAAGACAGGAGAAATACTCCAGATATAACAGACTGACCCTAGCCCCCCGACACAAACTACTGCAGCATAAATACTGGCTCAACTGTGCTTTACTGTACTGTACCGAAGTTTAATCTTACAATTTAAAATATTTACAAATGCGACCTGGCCAAGATAAAGCAAAGCAGTGCGACAAAAACAACATTGAAGAAAGGACCCATGGACTCTTGATCTAGTGGTCTTCAAATTTGTTTTTTAATAACTTGTCATGGTCTCAACTCAATGGGCCTGGATCTTTAGACCAATGTCCTGGTATAAATCTTGATCTAGGCTCCTGGATATTACATTAGTCTTTGGTTTACAAACCATAGGCAACCCAATTTGAAGAAGACAATGCTCTCCGATCATTGACTGATCACTCCCAACCCAAAGGAATTCCCACTCAGATGACTACTTTTAGAATAGTGAAATCCCGCAATGACAATGTCTATACCAAAACGAGTTATTTCCATCTAGAGTCCTATTTATCTCTACGATTGACACTGAAACACTTGTTATTTTGGCAGAATAAGGATAAGTGATCATTTAAACATCTAACAACATAATAAAATGTTTGCATAAGTAAATGTAATACACTCAATTTTGAGATTCATACAATCAACATTAAACATTTTATAGAGAACAATAGAGATTATATTTCTCTCAATTAAATGTAAAATTTTTGAAAATCATGCAAAAAAACTATTATTATAATTTTTTTAATTTGGTATGCAAATATATATTTTTTAATGACAGTGACACTTGGACAGATATTGACACATTCCATACTGCCTTGCACACTCTTGCCTGCATCTAGCTGATCTAGGGTGTAATCGTTAGTACAACAGTTGCAAACAAGAGTTTCTATTGGACAAATGCAGGTATGTTTATCCCAGTTTTGTTACGTTTGCTTCCATTTAAGAAACGTTTTTCAACTGAATCTGTGGAATGAATTAACCCCTGATCATGCGTAAGCACAGTTCACTTTCATAGCAGCCACATTGTATTCCTTCTCACATCTATGCGCTCTCCCCCTCTCACCTTTTCCCTTCGTTTGTGGACTTCAATGCACAGGCGAAGAGTCATCAGGCGAAAACACCTACACACAGCCTACATCGTTGTCACCATATTAGCTAAAGTAACGTCATAGTCAACATAGCTAATGGAAGTAACGCGTTAGTAAACACACTACAATCATGCATTAACTTTACAGTGTATAGTCAGTTAACAGTTTAGCAGTTACACCGGCGGGCCCCGGTGGCAATAAATTAGTAAAACCAAAAGCTTACCTTGACTTGGAAAAGTTCCAGTTTTGCGTTTGATAGCCAGCTAGCTAACATAGCATGTTTGAGTAGGGTAAACTAGCTAGCTGCATTTGCGAGCTAAGTAAGTGAGAAAAAAATGTATACTCTCTCTCTCTTGCTTATCCTTCATTTTAGAAGAAATTAATTTGTTCAAAACTTTTTAACTATTGTATTTCTCTCTCTTTGAGTCAACTATTCACCACATGTTATGCACTGCAGTGCTAGCTAGCTGTAGCTTATGCTTTCAGTACTAGATTCATTCTCTGATCCTTTGATTGGGTGGACGACATGTCAGTTCATGCTGCAAGAGCTCTGATAGGTTGGAGGACGTCCTCTGGAAGTTGTCATAATTACTGTGTAAGTCTATGGAAGGAGGTGAGAACCAAACCATGAGCCTCCTAGGTTTTGTATTGAAGTCAATGTACCCAGAGTAGGACGGAAGCTACCTGTCCTCCGGCTACAACATGGCGCTACCCTACAACGTGCTGTTGGGATTACTGTAGACCTTCATTGCAAAACAATGTGTTTTAATCAATTATTTGGTGCCGTGAATATATTTAGTATAGTTTTATCTAAATAACTTTTTAAATGTTTTACAATTTTTATTTTTATAAAATTCACTGAGGATGGTCCTTCCCTTCCTCCTCTGAGCAGTCTCCACTGACTGCATACACACCTCTATACACACACACACACACACACACACACACACACACACTCATACCCACACATAACATACACTCATAGACATGTGTGTCTGTGAGCGTGCATGGGTGTGTGTGGGTGTATACCTGTGTGTGTCCATCTGTTTGTTTGCGTGTGCATGCACGTGTGTGCATATGTCTGTGTGTGCGTAGACCTGTGTATATACTTGTGTGTGTGTGTGTGTGTGTATCCAGGTGCGTATGGCCCTGAAGAAGGCAGAGCGGGAGCTGGAGTCTCGAGCCTGTTGGTCTCCCCCTGAAGCCCTTAAGACCTGGCTGCAGCTGACCCACGAGATAGAGGTCCAGTACTACAACATCAAGAAACAGAGCGCTGAGAAACAACTACTTCAGGCCAAAGAGGGGGTGAGACACACGCATACACACAGAAATCAAATCATATCAAAACATTTTGGTCACATACACAAACAGTGGCGAGGGAAAAGTATGTGAACCCTTTGGACTTACTTGGATTTCTACATAAATTGGTCATACAATTGTATCTGATCTTCATCTAAGTCACAACAATAGACAAACATAGTCTGCTTAAACTAATAACACACACATTATTGTATTTTTCTTGTCTATATTGAATACAATTTAAACATTCACAGTGTAGGTTGGGAAAAGTATGTGATCCCCTGGGCTAATTACTTCTCCAAAAGCTAATTGGAGTCAGGAGTCAGCTAACCTGGAGTCCAATCAATGAGACGAGATTGGAGATGTTGGTTAGAGCTGCCTTGCCCTATAAAAATATTCACAAGAAGCATTACCCAATGTGAACCATGCCTCGAACAAAAGAGATCTCAGAAGACCTAAGATTAAGAATTGTTGACTTTCATAAAGCTGGAAAGGGTTACAAAAGTATCTCTAAATGCCTTGATGTTCATCAGTCCACAGTAAGACAAATTGTCTATAAATGGAGAAAGTTCAGCACTGTTGCTACTCTCCCTAGAAGTGGCCGTCCTGCAAAGATGACTGCAAGAGCACAGCGCAGAATGCTCAATGGGGTTAAGAAGAATCCTAGAGTGTCAGCTAAAGACTTACAGAAATCTCTGGAACATGCTAACATCTCTGTTGACTACTCTACGATACTTAAAACACTAAACATGAATGGTGTTCATGGGAGGACACCACGGAAGAAGCCACTGCTGTCCAAGAAAACATTGCTGAAGTTTGCAAAAGTGCACCTGGATGTTCCACGGCGCTACTGGCAAAATATTCTGTGGACAGATGAAACTACATTCGAGTTGTTTGGAAGGAACATACAACACTATGTGTGGAGAAAAAGGCTCCGCACACCAACATCAAAACCTCATCCCAGTTGTAAACGTATGGTGGAGGGAGCATCATGGTTTGGGGCTGCTTTGCTGCCTCAGGGCCTGGACAGCTTGCTATCATCAACAGAAAAATGAATTCCCAAGTTTATCAAGACATTTTGCAGGAGAATATAGGCTATCTGTCCTCCAATTGAAGCTCAACAAATGGTGGGTGATGTAGCAGGACAACAACCCAAAACACAGAAGTAAATCAACAACAGAATGGCTTCAACAGAAGAAAATACGCCTTCTGGAGTGGCCCAGTCCTGACCTCAACCTGATTTGAGATGCTGTGGCATGACCTCAAGAGAGCAGTTCACACCAGACATCCCAAGAATATTGCTGAAGTGAAACAGTTTTGTAAAGAGGGATGGTCCAAATTTCCTCCTGACTCTTGTGCAGGTCTGATCCACAACTACAGAATAACTACAGGTTATTGCTGCCAAAGGAGGGTCAACCAGTTATTAAATCCACTTTCCCCACCCTGCACTGTGAATGTTTACACAGTGTGTTCAATAAAGACATGAAAATGTATAATTGTTTGTGTTATTAGTTTAAGCAGACTGTGTGACTCGCTTAATATGGAAGTGGTCAGATGATGCGGATGCTACACTATAGGACTGTTTTGTTAGCAAAGACTGGAATATGTTCCGGGATTCATCCAATGGCATTGAGGAATACACCACCTCAGTCCATCGGCTTCATCAATAAGTGCATCGATAACGTCGTCCCCACAGTGTCTGTACGTACATATCCCAACCAGAAGCCATGGATTACAGGCAACATCCGCATCAAGCTAAAGGCTAGAGCTGTCGCTTTCGAGGAGCGGGACACTAATCCGGGCGCTTATAAGAAATCCCGCTATGCTCTCAGACGAACCTTCAAACAAACGTCAATATAGGATTAAGCGTCATTAGTGGATGCTTAATCCTACAAATACTTATGTCATGCAATAAAATGCAAAGGAATTACTTAAAAATCATACAATGTGATTTTCTGGATTTTTGTTTTAGATTCCGTCTCTCACAGTTGAAGTGTACCTATGATAAAAATTACAGACCTCTACATGCTTTGTAAGTA
Organism: Salvelinus fontinalis; assembly: GCF_029448725.1. Taxonomy (NCBI): domain Eukaryota; kingdom Metazoa; phylum Chordata; class Actinopteri; order Salmoniformes; family Salmonidae; genus Salvelinus; species Salvelinus fontinalis. The sequence continues at coordinate 45,062,977 of NC_074677.1, forward strand.
GGAAACACTGCCGATTTTGCAGGTTATCAAATACTTGTTCTCCCCACTGTATATATGGCAGCAGCCTCTAAGGTGCAGGGTTGCGTAACTGTGTTGAAGCCGGCTAGTGATGGCTGTTTAGCAGTCTGATGGCCTTGAGGTAGAAGCTGTTTTTCAGTCTCTCGGTCCCAGTTTTGATGCACCTGTACTGACCTCACCTTCTGGATGATAACGGGCGGAACAGGCCGTGGCTCAGGTGGTTGATGTCCTAGATGATCTTTTTGGGTGCTGTAGGTTTGGGCAGGTAGTTTGCCCACGGTGATGCGTTGGGCAGACTGCATCACCCTCTGGAGAGCCCTGCATTTGCGGGTGGTGCAGTTGCTGTACCAGGCGGTGATACAGCCAGACAGGATGCTCTCAATTGTGCACCTGTAAAATTTTGTGAGGGTTTTAGGGGCCAAGCCAAATTTCTTCAGCCTCTTTACCACACTGTCTGTGTGGGTGGACCATTTCAGATCGTCAGTGATATGTACGCCGAGGAACTTGAAGCTTTCCACCTTTCCATCAGGTTCTTTGTTTTGTTGACCCTCCGTCAGGAAGTCCAGGACACAGTAGCACAGGGCCGGGTTCAGACCCAGTGCTCCGAGCATAATGATGAGCTTGGAGGGTACTATGGTGTTGAATGCTGAGCTATAGTCAATGAACAGCATTCTTACATAGGTATTCCTCCTGTCCAGATGGGTTAGGGCAGTGTGCAGTGCGATGGCGATTGCATCGTCTGTGGATCTATTTGGGAGGTAAGCAAATTGAAGTGGGTCTAGCGTGTCAGGTAAGGTAGAGGTGATATGATCCTTAACTAGCCTCTCAAAGCACTTCATGATGACAGAAGTGAGCGTTACGGGGCGATAGTCATTTAGTTACACAGATACACAAACACACACTCATACACACACACATGAACCTGGTGAGAAAGTTGATGATGGTGGTTTTGTGAATTATGATAGTGCTGATGATGATGATGATGATATAGGCTGACAAGATCAAGAAGAAGAGGAGCACCCTATTTGGGACGTTCCATGTGGCTCATAGCTCCTCCCTGGACGACGTTGATCACAAGATCCTGACTGCCAAGTAAGTTCAGTCAACCGACTTTACCTTGTTCTGCCAACCGACTTTACCTTGTTCTGCCAACCGACTTTACCTCGTTTAGCCAACCGACTTTACCTCGTTTAGCCAACCGACTTTACCTCGTTTAGCCAACCGACTTTACCTCGTTTAGCCAACCGACTTTACCTCGTTTAGCCAACCGACTTTACCTCGTTTAGCCAACCGACTTTACCTCGTTTAGCCAACCGACTTTACCTCGTTTAGCCAACCGACTTTACCTCGTTTAGCCAACCGACTTTACCTCGTTTAGCCAACCGACTTTACCTCGTTTAGCCAACCGACTTTACCTCGTTTAGCCAACCGACTTTACCTCGTTTAGCCAACCGACTTTACCTCGTTTAGCCAACCGACTTTACCTCGTTTAGCCAACCGACTTTACCTCGTTTAGCCAACCGACTTTACCTCGTTCAGCCAACCGACTTTACCTCGTTCAGCCAACCGACTTTACCTCGTTCAGCCAACCGACTTTACCTCGTTCAGCCAACCGACTTTACCTCGTTCAGCCAACCGACTTTACCTCGTTCAGCCAACCGACTTTACCTCGTTCAGCCAACCGACTTTACCTCGTTCAGCCAACCGACTTTACCTCGTTTAGCCAACCGACTTTACCTCGTTTAGCCAACCGACTTTACCTTGTTCAGCCAACTGACTTGACTGTGTTCTGCCAACTTGCGTTACGTTTTTCAGCAAGATGACTATACGTTGTTCAGCCAACTGACTATACGTTGTTCAGCCAACTGACTTTACCTTGTTCAGCCAACTGACTTTACCTTGTTCAGCCAACTGACTTTACCTTGTTCAGCCAACTGACTTTGCCTTGTTCAGCCAAATGACTTTACAAACTGATTTCACCTTTTTCAGCCAAATGACTTTACAAACTGACTTCACCTTTTTCAGCCAATTGACTTCACATTGTTCAGCCAAATTACTTTAAATTGCTCAGCCAACAGACCAAGTGACTTTACCTTGTTGGGTTACACACCTCTGAAGTCCTTGAGGCTCTTTCCATTTTTCTCTCTCCTCTTGTCTGTAATCCCCCCCCCCCCCCCCCCCTCTCTAGGCAGGCTCTCGGTGAGGTGACGGCTGCTCTGAGGGAGAAGCTTCACCGCTGGCAGCAGTTGGAGTCTCTTACAGGCTTACCATTGGTCAATAACCCCGGTCTGCCCGCCCTGGCCGCTGCCCTCAACCTAGACCCCGCCTTCCTGGGCCTGCACCCGTCCACCCCGCAGCACCTAATCCTATCAGACGATTTAGACGACATGGACGAGAATATGCTGTCCCCAGGGACGCTGCGGTGTACGTGTCATCACTTTGCGCTTCTCCGCACACCGACACATCACTCTGTGTTAGATAGAGTATTAGTGGCTCCGGGATGAAGTGCCCCTGTGGTACAGATTGAGGATCAGTTTCCCTTCACTCGATCCTAACCTTAACTGCAAAATGCAAAACTGTCAAAGTGCTATTTAACCACTCCTGTCCTGTCCTGTATCAGGGTTGATTGTATCAAACACCTCTTCCTAATCAAGTGATTTGTACTGGTGATTTGCTGTGCCAGGTCAATGGTATCCTATCTTCTCACCACTCTGTCTCCTTATTGGATGATCTCCTCAAATTCTGTCCTGATTGGTTGGTTTCCTCACATTCATCATCTGTCCCGTGATTGGCTATCCTCAGACGCGGCCTGGCAGATGGACCGGCGAGTGAGTGACCTCTGGCCAATGAGCGGCATCTCCGACAGCCAATCCCCATGGAAGTATTCTGGTTGGGCCCACCCTCCTTTACTCTCCTTGCCAATCCTAACCAAGCACTACTAATGTACCCTTCCAACCCCCCATTTTCTCTTTCCTCTGTGGATTCTCCCACATAGACAGACTACCCCTTCTGCTCTACTACCTGTGGATGGTCCACTGTCTCTCAGAAGCATTGGGGTTGAGCCGGACGGGGAGAGGCGGGGAGATGGGGGGGGGGGGGGGGGGTTGATCTTATCTTGTGGAGAAGCGACAAGAATTTGCCGCTTTATATCCACATGCCCTCTCTCTTTCTCTCCTCTCTCCCCCTATCTCTCTACAGATCAGACATTCTGTCCAACTGGAAGACTCTTACTCCCTTTTCACTCTCCTATATCCACTCGTCACATGCCCTCTCTCTTTCTCTCCTTCTCTCTCCCCCTATCTCTCTACAAATCAGACATTCTGTCCAACTGGAAGACTCTGACTCCTTTTTCACTCTTCCTTCAGAAAGGGGTGCTTATTATTTATCCTCCTCTCCTGTCCTCCCTCTGTTGCTGACTAACCTCCACTTGCAGGTCTACAGTTTTTCTGTCCCTCCACATCTTCTGGCTGGTACACCAGGATATTTGCACATTGGGTTTTGTCAGAACACTTTATTTTCTCAGAACATCAAAAAGCCTGATAAGATATCATTTCTAGCATGTCTGTCACTTCCTATATACACTGAGTGTACAAAACATTAGGAACACCTTACTAATATTGCGTTTGCCATCAGAACAGTCTCAATTCGTGGCGTCGAAAGCGTTCCACAGGGATGCTGGTCCATGTTGACTCCAATGCTTCCCACAGTTGTGTCAAGGACCATTCTGATGCACACAGGAAATGGTTGAGCCTGAAAAATGCTGCAGCATTGCAGTTTTTGACATACACAAACCGGTGCGCCGGGCACCTACTACCATGCCCCATTCAAAGGCACTTAAATATTGTCTTGCCCATTCACCCTCTGAATGGCACACAAACAATGCACGTCTCAATTGTCTCAAGGTTTTAAAAAAAAAACATATTTCAACCTGTCTCCTCCCCTTCATCTACACTGATTGAAGTAGATTTAACAAGTGACATCAATAAAGGGATCATAGCTTCCACCTGGATTCACCTGGTCAGTCAGTGTCATGGAAAGAGCAGGTGTTCTTAATGTTTTGTACACTCAGTGTAAATACAGTATCTGTGCCGAAACTCTCTACAGTATCTGTGCCGAAACAGACTTTAAAAATTCTATCAAAATGACTTTCATTTCTGCATTATATTAAGAACTTTTTTTTAAAGAATAGAAACTATTGGAACCAAGACTTAAAAGGAACTGAATGGTGGGACTAAAAACAACAAGATAACTCATGTAAAATATACCGTGTCCGTAAAATGTATATAGGTTCAGAACATTTATGAAACAGCACAGTTAAAAATGTATGGCAAATAGAAATCCACCTAGATGGTCTTCTGAGATTGATGGGAGGGGGGTTGAGGGTAGCTGAAGGATGGGATTAAAAACAAACAGAAGATGACTATTGTAAAATACATTGTGTCCGTAAAATGTATATAGTATGTATAAGCTGGAAGTAGAAGCCTAAGTGTTGTTGTCCATTAGTTTACTCCAAACAGGAGAGGGGTAGGGTTAGGGGGAAATAAAGGAAAATAGATTTGGGAGGGGAAAAAAATATATATATATATACTGTATTTGCAAAAAAATATATGGGAAATTGGAAATGATGCAGACAATGACATTGATGTAAGCTACAATCGTATCTGCAATATTAAAGCTGACATACCCCCTAAAAAAATGTAAAATAATAAAAATACTTAAAAGGAACTGTTGGCACAAGATGGAGGGAAAGTTGGAGCATAACTAACGAAATTACCAGTAATGAAAAGGTACGCTTAATCCAGTATAAACAAATGTATTATTCAAGAGACAAAATTCATAAATTCTACAGCACAATGACAGTCATGTCTTAAGTGTAAAACAAATATTGACTCAATAATCCCTGCTTTCTGGGAATGCTATCAAGTCCAAAAACGATGAGCGGAGCTAGAAAGTTGGCTGTCAGAAGTATTACTATTACAATGTAAAATGTAGTTGTGTTCCGTCTGTCTGCATATTTCAAGACATGGCACATGGGGGTGTAGTGAGAGACCCAATCGTCTGGACGATTCTCTTTTCATCGCTCATCTTGAAAAAACGTATACTAAATAGAAATCAAACAATCCGCCATCATTAACACATTGGAAAAATGTTATGATTTATTATTGAAACATTGAAATAGCATGGGTGACCGAGAAAAACGAATTGGTACAATTTAAGGCCAAGTGGCACTGGGGATGGGGGTGTGAGCATGCGTGTCTGGACAGATGAGATGTAGTCGTTTGTGTGTCTGTACGTTTTTGTCGTTATGTATATGGCTGTATTTGGAGTGAAAAAAAACACAGATTTTTTTTAAAAATATATTTAAAAATATATATAATACTGCAAACTTTACAGCAGACATTACATGGGACTCTGTGTGCTAAATTAAGGACTTTAGTATTTTTCCAACAGTGCAGTTGAGTCTGGCTCTGCACACTCCCACCTCCAATCTCAGCTTCATTATGTCTAAACACTCCCAGGCTTTATCAGGACAGTATCATACCCTTATATCACATTCCTCTCTGTGGAGGATTATACTGTATTTGTGTGTCATTGTGATGAGTGTGCATGTGTGTCTGCAGTATACAGTGTATAACGTTTTTGTGTTCCTTTCCTCCTTTTAGCTCCCAACCTGATGCCCCTGCGACAGCGCCCGGGAGACCCCTCACTGGCCCTGGGCTTTCAGAGGTTGGTAAGAGGGGCTGGGCTCACCCGGAGGTCCTCAGGGCAAGGGATGTGGTCTAATCTTCCTGCCCACCCCAGCCACACGCTCACTAGTTTCGCAGCCACTCCATTGGCCAGCTGGAGTTCCTTCCTATGCCTTCTCTCTTCCTCCCCACTCGCTGTCCATCCATCCATCCGTCCGTCCTCTGAAGGCACTTGTTTTTCCACTCTGCTCTTCCCCTCCTCCCATTTCCAGTCTCTGGAGGCTTTGTCTGATCTCCCACCCACAGGGGGCGATACAGCCAGTCCACAACGCTCTGGCAGCTTTGTGTACACCCACACACACACATTCACAGCCAGAACCCAACGCTTAGATTCCTGCAGCTTTGGGTACACACACACACACACACACACACACACACACACACACACACACACACACACACACACACACACACACACACACACACACACACACACACACACACACACACACACACACACACACACACACTCACAGCCAGGTCCCAATGCTTAGACTCCTGCAGCTTTGGGTACACACACACACACACACACACACACCCACACACACACTCACAGCATGACTTGGGACTTGGATGAGCTGGCCGGCTTGACCCATGCATGTTTCTCATATATGTCTCTCCTATGAGATTTTGAATCTGTAGTTGATCATATGCATTATATTTTTACATTTTAGTAATTTAGCAGACGCTCTTATCCAAGACCGACATCCAGTAGTGAGTGCATACATACTTATTTTCCCTACTGGTCCCCCATGCCCTACCAACTGAGCCACATGGGACTAGTATAGTCTCACTTCATTTGTTCATCCTCTAGCCCTCCATCCATCCTCTTCCCTTCTCTTTATTCTCCCCTCTCCATTTCTTACCTTGCCCCCCTCTCTTTACCTCCCCATCCCTCACCCCTCTCCCTTTACCTACCCCTTCCCTCATCCCTCTCCCTTTACCTACCCCTTCCCTCACCCCTCTCCCTTTACCTACCCCTTCCCTCACCCCTCTCCCTTTACCTACCCCTTCCCTCACCCCTCTCCCTTTACCTACCCCTTCCCTCACCCCTCTCCCTTTACTTACCCCCTCCCTCACCCCTCTCCCTTTTATCCCCCCTATCCCTCACCCCTCTCCCTTTACTTCCCCTTTCCCCTCACCCTTTCTCTTTACCTACCCTATCCCTCATCCCTTTCTCTTTACCTACCCTATCCCTCACCCCTTTCTTTTTACCTACGCTATCCCTCACCGCTTTCTCTTTACCTACCCTATCCCTCATCCCTTTCTCTTTACCTACCCTATCCCTCATCCCTTTCTCTTTACCTACGCTATCCCTCACCGCTTTCTCTTTACCTACCCTATCCCTCATCCCTTTCTCTTTACCTACCCTATCCCTCACCCCTTTCTCTTTACCTACGCTATCCCTCACCGCTTTCTCTTTACCTACCCTATCCCTCACCCCTTTCTCTTTACCTACCCTATCCCTTACCCCTTTCTCTTTACCTACCCTATCCCTTACCCCTTTCTCTTGACCTACCCTATCCCTTACCCCTTTCTCTTGACCTACCCTATCCCTCACCCCTTTCTTTACCCACCCTATCCCTCACCCCTTTCTCTTTACCTACCCTATTCCTCACCCCTTTCTCTTTACCTACCCTAACCCTCACCCCTTTCTCTTTACCTACCCTAACCCTCACCCCTTTCTCTTTACCTACCCCCTCCCTCACCCCTTTCTCTTTACCTACCCTAACCCTCACCCCTTTCTCTTTACCTACCCCCTCCCTCAGCCTTTCTCTTTACCTACCCTATCCCTCAGCCTTTCTCTTTACCTACCCTAACCCCTTTCTCTTTACCTACCCCATCCCTCACCCCCTTCTCTTTACCTACCCCATCCCTCACCCCTTTCTTTTTACCTACCCTTTCCCTCAACCTTTCTCTTTACCTACCCTAACCCTTACCTCTTTCTCTTTACCTACCCTATCCCTCACCCCTTTCTCTTTACCTACCCCCTCCCTCACCCCTCTCTCTTTACCTACCCTTTCCCTCACCCCTTTCTCTTTACCTAGCCCCTCCCTCACCCCTCCATCCCTTAATCCTGTACGTGCCCCCCCGGCTAACTGCATGTATCTGTAGATCTAGATTCTAGTGTTAAGATCTGATTTCAATTTGCAGTAGAAAGCTTTTTATAGTTGCTTTTTTATAAGCTTGTTTTTGCTGACAATCTTTTATGTATCTTATCAGCCTAACCTCTCTCTTTCTCCCTATCCCTCTTTCACCTACTCTCACTCTGTCTCTCACTCTCTCTCATTCTCTTCTCTCCATCCCTCAGGGATCTGAACCGGTCTGACTCAGACTCCTCCCTCTTCCTGTCCCAGAGCGAATCACAGCGCACCTACATATCTAAGCCCCTCCCACCAAAGCCCCTCCCCCAGCAGGGCAGGGCTCCCATTGACAGCCCCTTGATGATGTCATACGGCCTGGAGAAGAGCTCCAGTCTCGGGGAGCTCCGCGGCGGAGGAAGTCCCACCCTCGCCCCTGCTTACTCCACACACTCCCTATGCCCCGCCTCCTTTGACCCTGATGCGCGGTCGGGGAAGGGGGACAGCCGTATCCTCCACATGCAGGCCAAGAAGAGCCCCCTGGAAGAGGACAGCTGTTTCACGGGCGAAGAGATCGACTCGGGCAACGGGCGAAAGAAACACACCTTCAAGATCTTCAAGAGGAGGAAGTAGGCGTAGTAAAATCACAGGGAGGCACCAGAGAGGAAGAGCTACATTCCCGTTGTTCACACTATAGGCTAGCATACCACTTAGAATAAACCAGTGTATTGGGCATGCATTCGAAGGGGTCTACAACTAGTATGGATATTAGAACATGGCCGTGTACTAAGAATAAATAAGTGACATGGTCTAAAGACATATAAATAAATGACAGGAATTTAAGAAAAATAAATAATTTACATGGACTAAAAACAAAAAAAGAAGTTACATAGACTAAAGAAAAAGAAATGTTGAAGAAATGTTTTAAGCTTTAAATGCGAATGCAGCAATAATTAAAGATATTATTTATAAAGTTGTTTGTGACCATACAGGCCAGCAAGGTTTTATTTGATATTATTTTTGTAATTTCTAATTTTAAGAGTACTTAAGTGTTTGTTTTTTTAGTTTATGTTTTGAAAGGGGTTTGGTACTAGGTACTTTACTTTTCCGGAGGCTGTGGGTACAGATAGATCACATATGTTCAATATTTATATATTTGAATGGAGTTGATACCAGTCAAAAGTGTGGACACACCTACTCATTCAAGGGTTTTTCTTTATTTTTACTGTTTTCTACATTGTAGAATAATAGTGAAGAAACCTATGAAGTAACGCCAAAAAAGTGTTAAACAATTCTAAATATATTTTATATTTGAGATTCTTCTAAGAAGCCACCCTTTGCCTTGACAGCTTTGCACACTCTTGGCATTCTCTCAACCAGCTTCATGAGGAATGCCTTTCAATTAACAGGTGTGCCTTGTTAAAAGTTAATTTGTGGAATTTCTTTCCTTCTTCATTTGTTTGAGCCTATCAGTTTTGTTGTGACAAGGTAGGGGTGGTATACAGAAGATAGCTCTATCTGGTAAAATAGCAAGTCCATATTATGGCAAGAACAGCTCAAATAAGCAAAGAGAAACGACAGTCATAACTTTAAAACATGAAGGTCAGTCAATCCGGAAAATGTCAAGAACTTTGAAAGTTTCCTCAAGTACAGTTGCAAAAACCATCAAGCGCTATGATGAAACTGGCTCTCATGAGGACCACCACAGGAAAGGAAGACCCAGAGTTACCTCTGCTGCAGAGCATAAGTTTATTTTAGTTAAATGCACCTCAGATTGCAGCCCAAATAAATGCTTCACAGAGTTCAAGTAACAGACACATCTCAACATCAACTGTTCAGAGAAGACTGCGTGAATCAGGCCTTCATGGTCGATTTGCTGCAAAGAAACCGCTACTAAAGGACACAAATAAGAAGAAGAGACTTGCTTGGGCCAAGAAACACAAGCAATGGACATTAGACCGGTGTAAATCTGTCCTTTGGTCTGATGATTTTTGGTTCCAACCGCCATGTCTTTGTGAGACGCAGAGAAGGTGAACGGATGATCTCTGCATGTGTGGTTCCCACCTTGAAACATGGAGGAGGAGTTGTGATGGTGTGATGGTGCTTTGCTGGTGACACTGTCAGTGATTAATTTAGAATTTAAGGCACACTTAACGAGCATGTCTACCACAGCATTCTGCAGCGATACGCCATCCCATCTGGTGTATGCTTAGTGGAACTATCATTTGTTTTTCTATAGGACAATGACCCAATACACCTCCCGGCAGTGTAAGGGCTATTTGACCAAGAAGGAGAGTGATGGAGTGCTGCATCAGATGACCTGGCCTCCACAATCACCCAATCTCAACCCAATTGAGATGGTTTGGGATGAGTTTTACTGCAGAGTGAAGGAAAAGCAGCCAACAAGTGCTCAGCATATGTGGGAACTTATTCAAGACTGTTGGAAAAGCATTCCAGGTGAAGCTAGTTGAGAGAATGTCAAGAGTGTGCAAAGCTGTCAAGGCAAAATCTTAGAAGATTTGCAAATATAACATATATTTTGATTTGTCTAACACTTTTTTGGTAACTATAGGATTCCATAGATGTTATTTCATAGTTTTGATATCTTCACTATTATTTTACAATGTAGAAAATAGCAAAAATAAAGAAAAACCCTTGAATGAGTAGATGTGTCCCAAATTTTTTAAGGTGCTTTTTGTTGAAGTTTAGGCTCAATCCATGTCTGGGAAACCGGCCCAATGTATCCTGCCAAAGATGTACGCTACTGTTCAAAAGTTTGGGGCCACTTCGAAATGTCCTTGTTTCTGAAAGAAGAGCACATTTTTTGTCCATTAAAATAACATCAAATTGATCAGAAATACATTGTCGACATTGTTAATGTTGTAAATTACTATTGTAGCTGGAAATGGCAGATTTCTTTTATGGAATATCTACATAGGTGTACAGAGGCCCATTATCAGCAACCATCACTCCTGTGTTCCAATGGCACGTTGTGTTAGCTAATCCAAGTTTATCATTTTAAAAGGAAATAATAATATATAATAATAATAAATTAGAAAATAATTTTGCAATTTATGTTAGCACAGCTGAAAACTGTTGTGCTGATTTAAAGAAGCAATAAAACGGGCCTTCTTTAGACTAGTTGAGTATCTGGAGCATCAGCATTTGTGGGTTCGATTACAGGCTCAAAATGGCCAGAAACAAATAACTTTCTTCTGAAACTCGTCAGTCTATTCTTGTTCTGAGAAATGAAGGATATTCCATGTGAGAAACTGCCAAGAAACTGAAGATCTCGTACAACGCTGTGTACTACTCCCTACACAGAAAGGAGCAAATCTGTCGCTAACCAGAATAAATAGAGTGGGAGGCCCCGGTGCACAACTGAGCAAGAGGACAAGCACATTAGAGGGTCTAGTTTGCGAAACAGATGCCTCACATGTCCTCAACTGGCAGCTTCATTCAATAGTACCCTCAAAACACCAGTCTCAACGTCAACAGTGAAGCGGCGAGTCCGGGATGCTGGCCTTCTAGGCAGAGTTCATCTGTCCAGTGTTTGTATTCTTTTGCCCATCTTAATATTTTATTTTTATTGGCCAGTCTGAGATATGGCTTTTTCTTTGCAACTCTGCCTAGAAGGCCAGCATCCTGGAGTCGCTATGCTTTCAACCATCTAAAAGCACAACCAAATTCCAACGAAGTTGTCAGCGAAATGTTTATCACAGCGCTTTTAACCATTTAAAAATGCACAGCAAAGTTCAAATGGGAATGCAATGCCAGATATCTGTTTATTTATACAACAGATTAACGTTTTATCACTGTGCTTTATCTTATAGCAGAACCAAATGACCTAGATTGTAGATGATATTACATTAAAAGTACATAGTGCAAGTGAAAAATGCGATTCGAGATTCTGCACAGATTGTTACAGCCATTGTGAACATCTCCACAGACCTGCAACGACCTATGCATGCTATCTTGGACATGCACACTTGATATTATTACATAAGAATACATTTTTTGAGGCCTCCCGAGTTGCGCAGCGGTCTAAGGCTGCATCGCAGGGCTAGCTGCGTCACTACAGATCCTGGTTTGATCCCAGGCTGTGTCTCAGCCGGCTATCCCCGGGTGACCCATGAGGCAGTGCACAATTGTCCCAGCGTCGTCCGGGTTAGGGGAAGGTTTGTCTGGCTGGGTTGTTCTTGACCCATCGCGCTCTAGCAACTCCTGTGGCGGTCCGGGCGCAATATACAGTCGCCAGGTGTACGGTGTTTCCTCTGACACATTGGTGCAGCTGGCTTCTGAGTTAAGCGAGCATTTTGTCAAGAAACAGTGCTGCTTGGCAAGGTTGTGTTGTGCACAGCTCTTGACCTTCGCCTATCCCGAGTCCGTACAGGAGTTGCAGCAATGGGACAAAACTTCAATACCAATTGGGGAGAAAAAGGGATAAAAAAAGACATTTATAGTCACGGTAACCTCAATATGTGGCCATGGATGTTACTCATTTTAAAGTTGAATGTTAAATTAGTTTGTAAGATAGCCTTAACTTTAGGCTATTTGATAATTCAACCAAACATCAACATGTAAAAGGAGATGTATCCACTGCTTGGATAGTTTCATCTGAGCCACTGACTTAACCTCATTCTTTATCTTTTATTTTTGGGTGAGTTGGAGACGTGAGTCCAACATTCTATATACAAAAGTATGTGGACAGCCCTTCAAATTAGTGGATTCGGCTATTTCAACCACACCGTTGCTGACGGGTGTATAAAATCAGGTACACAGCCATGTAATCTCTATTGGCAAACATTGGCAGTAGAATGGCCTTACTGAAGATCTGAGTGACTTTCAACGTGGCACCGTCATAGGATGCCACCTATCCAACAAGTTTGTCCAATTTCTGCCCTGCTAGAGCTGCCCCGGTCAACTGTAAGTGCTGTTATTGTGAAGTGGAAATGTCTAGGAGCAACAACGGCTCAGCCGCCAAGTGGTAGGCCACACAAGCTCGCAGAACGGGACCGCTGAAGTGCATAGCGCTTAAAAATCATCTGTCCTCAGTTACAACACTCACTACCGAGTTCCAAACTGCCTCTGGATGCAACGACAGCACAATAACTGTTCATCAGGAGCTTCATGAAATGGGTTTCCATGGCCGAGCAGCTGCACACAAGCTTTAGATCACCATGCACAATGCCAAGCGTCGGCTGGAGTGGTGTAAGTCTTGCCGCCATTGGACTCTGGAGCAGTGGAAAAGCGTTCTCTGGGTGATTAATCATGCTTCACCCATCTGGCAGTCCAACAGACGAATCAGGCTTTGGCTGATGCCAGGAGAATGCTACCTCCCCAATGCATAGTGCCAACTGTAAAGTTTGGTGGAAGAATAATAATAGTCTGGGGCTGTTTTTCATGGTTCGGGCTAGGCCCTTTAGTTCCAGTTAAGGGGAAATCTTAACGCTAGAGCATAGAATGGCATTCTGGACTATTCTGTACTTCCAACATTGGGGCAACAGTTTGGGGAAGGTCCTTTGCATGACAATACCCCTGTGCACATAGCGAGGTCCATACAGAAATGGTTTGTGGAGATCGGTGTGGAAGAACTTGACTGGCCAGCACAGAGCCCTGACCTCAACCCCATCAAACACCTTTGGGATGGATTGGAATGGCGACTACGAGCCAGGCCTAATCGGCCTACATCACTGCCCAACCTCACTAATGCTCTTGTGGCTGAATGGAGCATGTCCCCGCAGCAATGTTTCAACATCTAGTGGAAAGCCTTCCCAGAAGAATAAAGACTGTTATAGCAGCAAAGGGGGGACAATCTCCATAGTAATGCCTATGATTTTGGAATAAGAAGGTGTCCACATACTTTTGGTCATGTAGTGTATAATTTGTTAACTTGTCCACAAGGATCACACCCTTTTTTTTCAAATTTCACCTAAAATGACATAACCAAATCTAACTGCCTGTAGCTCAGGACCTGAAGCAAGGATATGCATATTCTTGATACCATTTGAAAGGAAACACGTTGAAGTTTGTGGAAATGTGAAATGAATGTAGGAGAATATAACACATTAGATCTGGTAAAAGATAATACAAATAAATATCCATGTGTGTTTTTGTATTTGTTTTACCATCATCTTTGAAGTGCAAGAGAAAGGCATTATTATTATTCCATCCCAGGCACAATTTAGATTTTGGCCACTAGATGGCAGCAGTGTATGTGCAACGTTTTAGACTGATCCAATTAACCATTTCATTTCTGTTAATTTTTTAAAATCAAGACTGCCCAAATGTGCCTAATTGGTTTATTAATACCTTTTCAAGTTCATAACTGTGCACTCTCCTCAAACAATAGCATGGTATTCTTTCACTGTAATAGCTACTGTAAATTGGACAGTGCAGTTAGATTAACAAGAATTTAAACTTTATACCAATATCAGATATGTCTATTTCCTGGGAAATGTTGTTACTTACAACCTCATGCTAATCGCATTAGCCTACATTAGCTCAACCGTCCCGGGGGGGCCCACCATACCTGTAGAGGTTAGTAGGCTATTTATTGTATTTTAAAAGTGATATTGAATTTTTCGGTTTTCAATGCCACTAAATATCAAAACTTGAAGGAAATGTATCTTCTGCTTGGATAGTTCCATCTGTGCCACGGACTTAGTCTAGCTTTAATTTCAGTTTGTCTACAAATTAATGATTGTTATTTGTATTTATTATGGATCCCCATTAGCTACTCTTCCTGGTGTCTGGTGAAATTAAGGCAGTTATACAATTTTAAAAACATAATACATTCATTACAGAATTCACAACACACTTAAGTGTGTGCCCTCAAGCCCATACTCCACTACCACAGATCTACAGCGCAAAAGCCATGTGTACGTGTGTGTATAGTGCATATGTTATCATGTATGTATGCGTGTGTCTGTGCCTATGTATTGTGTTTCTTCACAGTCCCCTTCACAGTAGATGTTGTATTTTTACCTGCTTTTTAAATCTGATTCTACTGCTAGCATCAGTTACCAGTCTCTTCTGGACTTGGGGACTGTGAATAGACCTCTGGTGGCATGTCTTGTGGGGTATGCATGGGTGTCCGAGCTGTGTACTAGTAGTTTAAACAGACAGCTCGGTACCTTCAGCTTATCAAAACATCTTACAAAAACAAGTAATGAGGAAGTCAATCACTCTTCCACTTTGAGCCATGAGAGATTGACATGCATGTCATTAATGTTAGCTCTCCGTGTACTTTTAAGGGCCAGCCGTGCGGCCCTGTTCTGAGCCAACTGCAATTTTCCCAAGTCCCTCTGTGGCACCTGACCACACGACTGGTGCGACAAAACCACAGACCTGCCTTGTTGATAGTGTTGTTAAGAAGGCAGAACTGCGCTTTATTATGGATAGACTTCTCCCCATCTTAGCTACTGTTATATCAATATGTTTTGACCATGACAGTTTACATTCCAGGGTTACTCCAAGCAGTTTAGTCACCTCATCTTGATCAATTTCCACATTATTATTCATTACGAGATGTAGTTGAGGTTTAGGGTTTAGTGAATGATTTGTCCCAAATACAATGCTTTTAGTTTTGGAAATATTTAGGACTAGCTTATTCCTTGCTACCCATTCTGAAACTAACTGCAGCTCTTTGTTAAGTGTTGCAGTCATTTCAGTCACTCTAGTAACTGACGTGTATAGTGTTGAGTCATCCGCATACATAGACACACTGGCCTTACTCAATGCCAGTGGCATGTATTATATTGGATTCACACCTCTATCTCAACCAAAAAGTAAGTTCAAGAATAGGAGTAAATCAAGTCAAACTTTAAATGCAATTTAAATTTTCCAAGTAGAAGATACATCTCCTTCAAATGTTGATAATTGGCTGCGTTGACAACCAAACACAATTCAATATCACTAAATATCATTACATTTGAAAACAATCAGAGCTTGAAACCCTAGGCCTTTCATCATTCATTTGCTCTGTTAAACTTACCCTTTGGAAGCAACAGTGGATCTATTGAATTTTTAAGTGGAGTGTTCTACAGTCATTGTCATGATAGCACATTGAGAATAGTCAGTGATTGATATCATAGCTAAGCAGGGCTGGGCTTGGTTAAAAACCTTGATTGGAGACTAAAGAGTAGCTGTAGATAGATCAATTCTCCACTAGGAGGTGCTGCTAAGCCTACTGTTTTCTTCTGATTGTTGAAGATCTGACGTTGTTTTAAAGGTACAAATTCAACAGATTTTTACATGGTTTGTTTATGTTGAAATGTGGTTACCATGATGACATAATCCTGTGGTTGAGGACATATTGTGATGTCAAATTCCACTTCACAATACGTTGTCAAATTACATTGAAACAAAGTTGATTCAACACGTTTGTGCCCTGTAGTTTGTTTCCACCTGTAGATAAAGATGTGATCTAAAGCTTTGTAACACATATACACACACACACACACACACTGTTCACTCTGTTTCAGTATAGTTATTGTATGCATGTTATTGAGTGTATCATGACTCGGCGGCTTTTCATCTAACTTCCTGTCTGGGAATAATCAGTACTATGAAGAGAGTTTGTTTTCCTCTTGTTTTGCAAAGCAAATAAATATAAATCTCTGATTGTGTGATTCACTTAAGGAGAATATGATTATGAACACAGATAGGTATCTTCTCTCCTTTAACTCAGCTGTGTGACTGGGTATGAGTCCTAATCCATATAAAGTGCACTACTTTTGTAGTATTTTCTAGGGGATAGGGCATAGTCGTGGGAATTAAGGATGCCCTTTCTGACACCCACATTTTGTAGGGTAAGTCACTACTTTGATGCTTGCAGAGAATAACAGGGTGCAGAGAATGACACGGTGCCAAGGTTCTTCGCATTCTGGAACAGAGACACTGAAGTTGTCAACCGTGATGGAGATGTCTTGGAGCGGGCAGGCCTTCCCCGGGAGGAAGAGCAGCTCCAGCTTGTCGAAGTTGAGCTTGAGGTGGTGGGCCAATATAGAGTGTGCACAACCTGAGACGACCAGTCCTGAGAGGGTGGAGAGGATGATCTGATGGTTCACGGTGTAGAAGGCTAGGAGGACGAGAACAGAGGAGTTATGGGTAAAAACAAAACATCCACATCAAATGAAATATTTTTCTTAATCAAATACCATGGAAAACAACCACT
This sequence comes from Salvelinus fontinalis, assembly GCF_029448725.1. NCBI lineage: Eukaryota > Metazoa > Chordata > Actinopteri > Salmoniformes > Salmonidae > Salvelinus > Salvelinus fontinalis. The sequence continues at coordinate 45,080,001 of NC_074677.1, forward strand.
TTTTTTGCAGTGTTAATTGACCATCCTTACAAACCAAATGTACATCACTGTATTGCAGATAGGATGGTCATCTAGGTTAGCACCTGTAGACTTTCAATCACCATGATGAAAAAAATGCACAATACAGTAATTGAGTACATTGATACATCAAGTGGTTTGTGATGGTGTGTTGTGTCTCAGTTGGTAGAGCATGGTGCTTGCAATGCTAAGGTTGTGGGTTCAAGTCCTGCGGGGGACCAGTATGAAAATGTATCCAGTTACTCTAGATAAGAGCATCTAGTGAAAAGGAAAAAGGTTTTTTGACACGCCATGTGATTTCAAAGCCCAAAAAGGTTTGAAATTCATGCTTCTAAATGTTCCCAGCCTTTTTCCAAAAATGGACTACATAAAGATCTGGGCGGATCCAGATATTTGTATTTGATCAGAAACATGGTTATCTGAGAACATTGTGGATTCTGAGGTTACTATTGATGGTTTTCAGGGCTGATAGCAACACCACCACCTTTGCCCATTCTATCTACACAAAAAAGTTACCTTTATGTTTCTTTTAAAGGCTTTGTCCAGTCCTAAGCAATTAGAATGTATAGCTTTACGTATTCAACTAGGTTCTAATTGTAAAGTAACTGTTCTGGGAGTCTACCACCCTCCCTCCGCTAAGAAATGTTTGTTAACTAATCGCACTGACGAAATATCTTCCTTTTCTACTTCTGAAATGTTGGTCATAGGTGACTTTAACCTGTCCTGGGGAACTCAAGAGTTTTAAAGGGTTTTTGTAATAACCTCACTCAGTTGATTACTAAACCCAAATGTCCAAATCTGAGGGATTCTACTAAATCAACAATAATTGACCTTGTCAAATACTCCAGAGAGATTTGTGGCTAGTGGTGTTTTCTCCCTTGATGTTAGTGATCACTGTCCTACTGTTTGTATTAGAGATGTTAGGACTCTTCGGGGAAAACCATGTGTTATTATCAGGATACATTTGAAACTATTTTGTGAACAAGGTTTTTCTACATGACGTCTACCATTGTGTTCTTAATGGTATCTTAGCTATACCTGTAACGACGAGAGTCGGGAAGCACGTTCAGGGAGTGAGTGATTTAATAAATAAACAATACAAACCAGGAACAACGCACAGACATGAAACAGAAACAATAACGCCTGGGGAAGGAACCAAAGTGAGCGACATATATATATAGGGAAGGTAATCAAGGAGGTGATTGAGTCCAGGTTAGTGTCATGAGGCACTGGTGCGTGTAATGATGGTGTGCGGGATAATGAGCAGCCTGATGACCTAGAGCAGGGGTGTCAAACTCATTCCACGGAGGGCCTTGTGTCTGCAGGTTTTTGGTCTTTCCTTTCAATAAAGCCCTAGACAACCAGGTGTGGGGAGTTCCTAACTAATTAGTGATGTTAATTCATCAATCAAGTACAAGGGTGGAGCGAAAACCCGCAGACACTCGGCCCTCCATGGAATGAGTTTGACACCTGTGACCTAGAGGCTGGAGAGGGAGTACACATGGCAGTACCCTCTCCCAGAGGCGTGGCTTCAGCCGCAGGACGTCGACCAAAGGGGCATTCCCTGGGATCAGGGAACCTGTCAATCCGGCTGAGTCTCCTGAGCATGGTGACCTAGAGCGCCGGAGAGAGAGAGCATGTGACAATACCGGATTCTGAATTGTCTCTAAGTCACTTTTAAACTGTTTTTAAAAACATTGCAGATAAGCATACCCTGTTTTAAAAAACGAAGAGGTCAAAATAGATTGAATTCTTGGTTCACACCTGAATTATCTGAGTTCATACGCAATAGAGATATTGCCTGGGCCATGGCTAGAAGTACTGACTCTGGCCGGGACTGGCAATCCTTCCGAAAATTGAGAAATCTATGTGTAAAACTTCTTTGAAAAGCGAAGTCTGATTATTATATCAACACTCTAGCTGACTGTACTGGAAATCCATATAAATTCTGGGAAACTGTGAAAACGTTAAAATGTTCCCTTACTCTTCCCTTACAAATGAATGTAGCGTCTGACACGATTACTGACCAAGGTAATATAATTAATGAATTGAATCAACATTTTACTTCTGCAGGCTCTCTCTTTGATAGAATTCAAAAACCTACTCACTGTGACAATGTACTGGATGTTGATGGGGGAATTTTACTGAATCATTTTGAAAATGTCAGACAGGGTCCTTGCTGTGATGTTGGCATTAGACATTAAGAAATCTCCAGGGGCCAACCATTTTGTTCGTTCAATAACTCACATCCTTATTTTAATATGTATCAGGAAATATTCCAAAAGTGTGGAAATCATTGTATGTGCTGCCCCTACATAAGGATTGTTGTGATCTTGATAACTATCGTCCCATATCAAGGCTTTCTTGTCTAGCTAAGATTCTTGAAACCTTGGTGAATGTGCAACTTCGTTCTGTTTTTATCTGTGAACTGTATTTTGAATGTACATCAATCAGGGTTTAGACCAGGGCACAGTACTAGTACTGCAACCACATCAGTTCTAAATGATATTGTCAAAGCTTTTGGATGCTAATATGCATTTTGCTGCCCTTGTTATAGATTTGTCAAAAGCTTTTGATACAGTTGATCATTCTATCTTATTGAGTAAGTTGTCTGTGTTAGGCCTTGGTACTGATGCCTGTTTGTGGTTTCAGAATGATCTTAGTGACAGATCCCAAGCTATTATGATAGACAGGGTTAAATCCACATTTCTTGAAGTACTTAAAGGGGTACCCCAGGGTTCGATTGTGGGGCCATTGTTGTTCACATGGTATATAAATTACATTGGAAATACTGTTAACACCTGTAACATTCATCTCTATGCAGATGACACAGATATTTATTCAGTGCGACGGGCCATTTGTGACCTTTCAGTGTGATTTTGACTCAATCCAAAAATTACTTACTGATGTTAAATTAGTGCTAAATGCAAATAAAAGCAAGTTTATGCTGTTCTCTAGGTCTTGACACTGAAGACTTGCATATTTACACTCCAAATGGAGCCCAAATTGAGCAACTTTCTCACTATAAGTACTTGGGTATTGTCACGATCGTTGTATGAATCGGACCAAGGTGCAGCGTGGTATGCGTACATTCTTCTTTATTTAAGAATGAACACTGAACAAACAAACAAAATAACAAACCGTGAAGCTAATATGAGTAGTGCAGACAGGCAACTAAACATAGAACAACAACCCACAAACAGCAAAGGGAAAATGGCTACCTAAATATGATCCCCAATCAGAGACAACGATAAACAGCTGCCTCTGATTGGGAACCATATCAGGCCACCATAGACATACAAATCACCTAGACCTACAAAAACGCTAGACGTACAAAAAACCCTAGACAATACAAAAACTAACGTACCCACCCTAGTCACACCCTGACCTAACCAAAATATAAAGAAAACAAAGAAATCTCGGGTCAGGGCATGACAGGTATCTGGATGATGACAAGTTGTTTTTTGAAACACACATTGAAAACTTGACAAAGGAGATGAGATCTATGATTGTTTTTTATCTAGAAATAAATCCAGCCTCTTTTTTGAAAATAGAAGGACGATTGTTCTAACAACACTTCTCCCTTTAATAGACTATGGTGACATTATTTATATGCATGTGGCAGCCTCTGTTTTGAAACCATGGGACTCAGTATTCCATTCAGCAATACGTTTTATCACTGTGGATGGTTTTAAGACTCATTGTATTCTTTGCGAACATGTGGGATGGACCTCTCTGTCTGTAAGAAGAGCTGCGCTTTCTTTCATTTAATTACAAAGCGGTCTTGCAGAAACTTTCTCTGTACATTACTTCATTGATTAATGTTAGACGTACAAATTACCAAACCCGTTCTCAGGAATGGATAACTCTGGTGATCCCACAGAATTGGGAATTGGGAAAATCTGCTTTTAGTTTTTTTGCTCCTTGTGTATGCATAATTCCTTGTAATTAGATATTCTGGTGCTTTTCTAGCATTTTACATTATTGATTGGAGGCTTGTGTTACAGAATAGGATTGCTTTTCTTAAACATATTTAATGTTGTGTATGTGTAATATTATAGTGTTTTATTGATGTATTGGGTTTTTATTTGTAAAAATATACAGGGCTCTCTTGTAAAAATAGTTTTATCTCAATGTGACTCACTGTTTAAATTCATGTTAATAAAAATGTAACACGTGAAATTGTAAATAATGTTCCTATAGATACTAAACATGCCTCTGTTGACTGGAAACGTTATTTTAGTGAAACCGCATAGTTTCAAATTGGTTAATCAAGGACACCAGGCTCCGGAAGCTTCCGCAACGAGCCGTCTGTAAACACGGGCTTGTTGCGGGACGAAGCAAAGTACGCAACAGGACTACAAATGATCTCATTCACAAATCAGGAGTGTCCCTGACGTCAGAGCTTGTAAGAAAGGTCCCTCTTTAAATAAAGCCAGTCGTTGTGGATCAGGTATAATCCAGACATTTTGACATGTTAAAATGTGCATTTTTACATTGAATTCATGGCTTATACATTGGATTGTTCCATGAGTGATTCATTTCCATTTCCACCCCTGGGTATAATATAATCATGGTGCAAGCTCACTTCATCAAGCTTTGTTTTATGCATTGGAAATCAATAGTACACTCCAAATAACTTGGTTTGAGCACGATGGTAGCAACATCAAGAATCTGGGTTTAGTTTTGTTATGCATTACATTTCTTGGGATAAATTACTGCTAATTAAATGACCATAGCTACATCCCAAATGGCACCCTATATAGTGCACTACCTTTGACCAGGGCCCATAGGGTTCAGAAGTGTTACAGCGATAAAATAGCGAATGAATGTGTAACCTCTTCACCAGGCTTTGAGAGGAAGTGTGTGGTGTTTGAGTAACGGGCGAGTGACTGCAACATCAAAAATCACCAGTCAGTCGTCAATGAATCACATTTATTTATAAAGCCCTATTTACAGCCAAAGTGCTGTACAGAAACCCAGCTTAAAACCCCAGCAGGGCCAAATAATAATAATCACAGTGGTTGTAGAGGGTGCAACAGGTCAGCACCTCAGGAGTAAATGTCAGTTGGCTTTTCATAGCCGATCATTCAGAGTTAGAGACAGCAGGTGCGGTAGAATGAGAGTCCAAAACAGCAGGTCCGGGACAAGGTAGCACATCCGGTGAACAGGTCAGGGTTCCATAGCCGCAGGCAGAACAGTTGAAACTGGAGCAGCAGCATGCCCAGGTGTACTGGGGACAGCAAGGAGTCATCAGGCCAGGTAGTCCTGAGGCATGGTCCTAGTGCTTAGGTCCTCCGAGAGAAGGAGAAAGAGAGAAAAAGAGAGCGAGAATTAGGGGGAGCATAGTTAAATTCCACATCTTAGCTCAGCTATTGGAGTTAGGGTTGAGCCGGGATGTGGACTAGAAGTAAGGGTTGAGCCAAGATGAAGTGAGGGTTAGGGGCAGGGTTGAGGTTTGAGCCGGGATGTGGACTAGAAGTAAGGGTTAGGATTGAGCCAAGATGAAGTGAGGGTTAGGGGCAGGGTTAGAGTCTGGCATGAGCCTGGAGTGGACATGAAGCTAGAGTTAGGGTTATGGTTATGGTGGGAGTGGACATGAAGCTAGAGTTAGGGTTATGGTTATGGTTGAGCTGGGAGTGGACATGAAGCTAGAGTTAGGGTTATGGTTAGGGTTGAGCTGGGAGTGGACATGAAGCTAGAGTTAGGGTTATGGTTATGGTTGAGCTGGGAGTGGTCATGAAGCTAGATTTAGGGTTATGGTTAGGGTTGAGCTGGGAGTGGACATGAAGCTAGATTTTGGTTATGGTTCTCAATCCTAGACATAGCCCTAACCTTAATCAAATCAACAATTATTTAATTTGCCCCTCCCCCCGCCACATGGCAAAAATAAATGCCTCTCTAGATGCCTGACCTGGAGTTAATGTGCTTTTGAGTGACATTGGCAGAACTGTTGAGGCTAGAAAGCGAGGGGAGAGTCAAAAGACAGACAAATGAGAGAGGAGGCATATGGAGGGAGATGACAGGAAGGGTTGAGAGGAAAGGGAGGCAGGGAAAGAAAGAAGGAGGGAGAGAAAAGGAGGAGAAGGGGGGGAGTGAGGGAAGGATGTGGAGAGGAGGGAGAGAGAGAAGGAGGGAGATAAAGAGAAGGGGAGAGGGTGGAGGGGTGAAAGAACGGGAGGGAGAGAGAAGAGAATGAGGGGGATAAAGGCGGTCTAGAGACAGTCATGAGATAAATGAGAAAAATGTCAAACCAACATCTATTCCCATTGAATGAAATCTATTGAGAAAAACATCAACCCTGTGACACTAATCGTTTCCTACTGACTGCAATGTATTGAGAAAAATGTTAACCATGCGACACTAATCTTTTCCTATTTACTGCAATGTACAGTATTGAGAAAAACATCAACCCTGTGACACTCATATTTTCCCATTGACTGCAATCTATTGAGGAAAATGTCGGCTACTGTGACATTACTATTTTGCAAAAACCTGCCAGATGACATTTTCCTATGATATCGTGTTGTGAATCTGTTTCATTTTTAATTGGGGGATTCTCAATAATCATTTCCACGATAACACATTGGTAGTAGTCAGTTAATAATATCAAAGCTTTGTTAAAACCCTGAATGGGCGACCAAAGGGCAGCTGTAGATAGATAAATTCTCCAGTAAGAGGTGCTGCCTAGTGGCTGGTCACCAGCATATAGATTCTGGCATATAAGATCTGACATTGTTTCAAAGGTACAAATAATACATTTTTTATTCATGGTTTGTCTATGGTTACCATGATGACATAATCCTGTGGTTGAAATTCACCCTCAAAACAAGTTTGTTGATGACTTTTTTTAAATTCAATGTATTTAAACAGATTCCAGGTCACAATACCTTGACAAATTACTTTGAATTAAGTTGATTCAACAAGTTTGTGCCCAATGGAAAGACAAACATCTCAGCAGAGACAGGCTAATTACTGATGCCAATCTAGATTTATGACTCTCTCTCTCAGGCTAGCTAGAGATCTTATCTCAAAGGCAAAACATCAAGTCCCAGCACGGCCCTATTCTGGTGTGTCAGAACTGATTTAATCGACAGGCTCAGCCCGACTTCATCTTCCGTCTCCCAGATCTAAGTGGAGACTGCCAATGTCTTGCCAGAATCCCCCCAGAAGTGGCCCTATGCAAATTTGTATTAATATTACCCATGCACCCCCCTGATAGTGTTCAATGAAGTTGCATTATACTATATAAAAATACAAACAACTGTAACAACCTTAAACAATGAACAACTAGACATGGAGTCGTTCATTATCATGCTGAAACATGAGGTGATGGCAATGGATGAATGGCACGACAATGGGCCTCAGGATTTCATCACGGTATCACTTTGCATTCAAATTGCCATCGATAAAATGCAATTGTGTTCGCTGTCCGTAGCTTTTGCCTGTCAATACCATAACGCCACTGCCACCAAGGGGCACTCTGTTCACAACGTTGGCATCAGCAAACTACTCATCCACACAACGCCATACACGTGGTCTGCGGTTATGAGGCCAGTTGGACGTACTGTCAATGTCTAATGAACATTAATTTCAGCTCAGGTGGACATTCCTGCAGTCAACATGTCAATTGCATGCTCCCTCAAAACTCCTGTGGGAGAGAGCGAAACCGAGAGAAAGAGGCAGGGGTGGTGTATGATTTCAGAAAGCATAGCAGTCGTCATCTGAGCTCTCAGCAATAGGACTTCTATTTTCATCTGAGTTCTCATCTACATCAGAGTCATCAAAAATATCCCCTTCTCCCAGAATCAGATTGTGGTAGGTATTCCTGGTGTTGACTTGGTCTTGTGTCAGTTCACTCAATCTTCTCTTCAGGTGGCAGAGAAGGCCATTCCTCCCTCCCTCTGACAACTCCAGTCCACTGCACGTAAAGCAGGAAATAATTTACAATTCCACTACACAAAATAGTGTGGAGGGTAATTCAGTCCAAATGTAGTATAAACCTCAACTTCCTCTGAACTTGCAGCTGCTGGGACAGTGCCTCCAGAGTTCCTGTGGCTCTTTGTAGGCTCCCCAAGTGGCTCTTCATCTCCTGCAGTCTGTTCACCAACATCAGTCTGTCCAAGATTGTATCTTTGATGGCAAGATGACTGCTGCCTGTGAGATGTAAACTCACAGAGGTATATAACAGAACAACAGCAATGATTGCAGCCTACCCTGAAGGTAAAAATGTAATCACAACAGATACCTTCTGCAATCATATACTTACTGGTGCCAAGTCTCTCCCATGGCCACACAAAGTTGTCAGTATTGATCAGCTCATCCACTGTGGGGAGCCTAAACTCTGCCTGCTGCTCGTGAAGTTGAACAATGGCAGTTGTCAAGGCTGACTTGTCCTCAACAATTTTTCTCAGAATCTGATGCCTCCTCTTGATGTCGTCTGAATAAAAGGGGTGATTAGACTGACTGTAGATTCAGATATATTGCATGACTATAAGTTACAGAGCTACTATAGAGGCACAAACAAAGAGATTACAAAGAAATCAACTAATTTCTAAAGCATTTGTTGTCATGCAGGTATAACATTCTACAAGGCACGCAGAGTTGTGGTTCACAAGGTACTGTCGTGTCTTTGGCATTATTAAATTGAAGTCATTAGTTATTTTATCAAATCACTTCTCTGTAATTATTATTACGTGATTAAACGAATCATGTAAATGTAATTAACTAGGAAGTCGGGGCACCAAGGAAAACTTTCAGATTACAAAATTATAATTTTTTATAATCTGATCAATTAGTCTTCTAATTAATGAATTATTCTTTACCTCACGTTACTCTCATTCCAAACGTCAAAAGTTGTTGGTTATCTGCACAAACCCAGCCTTCACTATGAATCATCCATACAACAATTGTCTTAATCGTTTATTTATTAACGAACTAAATAATCACAGAAATGCATAACAAACAAACAGTAGATATGGTTACAAGGAAATGATAGGGGAGGTTCCCTAGTGGGCTATGCCGGTATGACGGCTTGGTAGACAAAGGGAAGTGGGTGTGGACTGAGAAGGGCGCGAAAGACAAAAGTCACAACACAGTTGATAATTATAGTGTTTGAAATGCTAATCCTTTACATATGAACGCTCACTCATTCGGGAATAATTGTAATCAATATATACAGTCGTGGCCAAAAGTTTTGAGAATGACACAAATATAAATTTTTGCAAAGTTTGCTGCTTCAGTGTCTTTGGATATTTTTGTCAGATGTTACTATGGAATACTGAAGTATAATTGCAAGCATTTCATAAGTGTCAAAGGCTTTTATTGACAATTACATGAAGTTGATGCAAAGAGTCAATATTTGCAGTGTTGACCCTTCTTTTTCAAGACCTCTGCAATCCGCCCTGGCATGCTGTCAATTAACTTCTGGGCCACATCCTGACTGATGGAAGCCCATTCTTGCATAATCAATGCTTGAAGTTTGTCAGAATTTGTGGGGTTTTGTTTGTCCACCCGTCTCTTGAGGATTAACCACAAGTTCTGAATGGGATTAAGGTCTGGGGAGTTTCCTGGCCATGGACCCAAAATATCGATATTTTGCTCCCCGAGCTACTTAGTTATCGGTTTTGCCTTATAGCAAGGGGCTCCATCATGCTGAAAAAGGCATTGTTCATCACCAAACTGTTCCTGGATGGTTGGGAGAAGTTGCTCTTGGAGTATGTGTTGGTACCATTCTTTATTCATGGCTGTGTTCTTAGGCAAAATTGTGAGTGAGCCCACTCCCATGGCTGAGAAGCAACCCCACACATGAATGGTCTCAGGATGCTTTACTGTTGGCATGACACAGGACTGATGGTAGCGCTCACCTCGTCTTCTCCGGACAAGCTTTTTTCCAGGTGCCCCAAACAATCGGAAAGGGGATTCATCAGAGAAAATGACTTTACCCCAGTCCTCAGCAGTCCGATCCCTGTACCTGTTGCAGAATATCAGTCTGTCCCTGATGTTTTTCCTGGAGAGAAGTGGCTTCTTTGCTGCCCTTCTTGACACCAGGCCATCCTCCAAAATTCTTTGCCTCCCTGTGCGTGCAGATGCATTCACACCTGCCTGCTGCCATTTCTGAGCAAGCTTTGTACTGGTGGTGCCCCGATCCCGCAGCTGAATCTTTAGAAGACGTTCTGGTGCTTTCTGGGCGTTCTTGGGCGCCCTGAAGCCTTCTTCACAACAATTTAACCGGTCTCCTTGATGTTCTTGATGAGTCGATAAATGGTTGATTTAGGTGCAATCTTACTGGCAGCAATATCCTTGCCTGTGAAGCCCTTTTTGTGCAAAGCAATGATGACGGCGCGTGTTTCCTTGCAGGTAACCATGTTTGACAGGAAGAACCATGATTCCAAGCACCACCCTCCTTTCGAAGCTTCCAGTCTATTACTCCAACTCAATCAGTATGACAGGGGCAGTATTGAGTAGATTGGATGAAAGTTACACAGAGGTGCCCAGAGTAAACGGCCTGCTCCTATGTCATAGTTGCTAATATATGCATATTATTATTAGTGTTGGATAGAAAACACTTTGACGTTTCTAAAACTGTTTGAATTATGTCTGTGAGTATAACAGAACTCATTTGGCAGGCAAAAACCTGAGAAGTTCCACTATTGATTTTTTTCTGAGGGTGGCAGATTTTCAACCAAGCTCCCAATGAAATTAGATGTCAACAGTCAATATAACTTTGTCTGATGACTAATGTGAAGGGGGGCCGAAGGAGACAGGAATGAGTAATCACTGCCATGATGTGACCACGCATTGAACAGGCGCGTTCACATGAGAGGGAGCGCCGTTCCATCGGTCAACTGAAGTCAATGTAATTCTTGCAGACTAGTAATTAGTATTGAAGAGTTGCTCTTATTCTGTCGGAATCGATAGTCTCGGAGTTTCAACAACCATTACAACCTTAGCTTATACTGAGATTCTTGTGGTCTCTACTCAAACCTTAGCTCCCTCAGCTGACCGAGGTAGGCATGGTCTGCAGGGAATTTCTTCAGGTGGGGGTTATATTTGTAACAGTAGAAAAGGGCTGTCCCATGAAGCCAGATCTATGTCTGTGCTCATGGGGGCAGGCCAATCACTTAGTTAAACTTTAAACAGAAATACAATTTTTTCACATTAACTTTTCAACATCACCTTACATAATTTCTCAAATAGTTTCATCTTTACTCATTCGTTTTATACAATAATTATATGCAAACCGCATAACGGAGGCTCCTGTATAAACAGAGTTATGGTAATGTGGCTGTATTGGTTTTCCATGAGGTCACAACATGAAACAAAATGGACCGGTGGTAGCTGGTTTCTCCACCGACCATTTACACATTCTCCAAAACATGGATATTGTTAAGTTCTCAAGTTCTGTGATGTAGAAGAAGTTCCTTTGTTCTACTGTGTAACTTTCTCTCTCTATACTACCTGGCCATGAGGGAGAGAGTCTCCTCCAGGAATTTACAACCTGTGATAACAGAACCTGGGTGTAAGAGGGAGAGAGGGGGAAGTTACTCGCTATACCCAAAGAGGGCCACGTCATGACAGTACTCTGCTGTTTATGGTCACGTAATCAGTTGAAGGAAATATTTTTACATTAGATCAATCAATAACATAGATTATGCCTACATTTGATCATAAACATGGTCTGATGTGTATGGGTAGTGTTGCAAAGGGGTGGAAACTTTCCCAGAAATGTCCAGACATTTTCCATGGGAAGATACGCCCGGGAATTTGGGGGATTTTGCTTATATTCATCAAAAAAAGTTTCCTATAACAGTGAAACTTTTTTGTGGGATACAGGCAATTCTAGGTCTTGTGGCATATTTTGGTTCAACTATCCCCAATTCAATGGAATTGCAACCCTCTGCATGCACAGTGCACTCTTCCATCACATGTACAGCTGATTCTCAAGATCTTGCACACTAATGAGATGATATTGAGCCCACACTACTATACTGTCTGAGCCAAAGATGCTTTCTGGTCATTTTTAATTACAATACTGGGTGGGGTGAATATATTTTATATGACATACATGTTTTTGTGTTACCTAGTAAATAATAGCCTACAGCAAAGTGTGTTTAAATCATTTCAAATTTGTTAACAATTTCTGCTAGTTAGTTTTTGCTACCATGTGGGTTTGTAGCTAGCTTGGGCCTGCCAACTGAGGAGTCTTAAATCACCTGTTTCCATACATGTTTAATTTTAAAACAGGGCAGGCAGGTAGCCTAGTGGTTAAAGCGTTGGGCCAGTAACTGAAGGTTTGCTAGATCGAATCCCCGAGCTGACAAGGTAAAAATCTGTCATTCCGCCCTTGAACAAGGCAGATAACCCACTGTTCCTAGGCCGTCAATGTAAATAAGAATTTGTTCTTAACTGACTTGCCTAGTTAAACACATCTTAAAAAGGAGTTGTTTGATCTAACTCCTTAACTATTTATCTGTACATCGAATTGTATTTGTTTTTCCTTTACTCATTTTTTTCTAATCTTTACAGGAAAATGCAGCAGGCACTATCTGATGTGTGGAGATATTTCACTGCAGCTAATGTGAAAGGAAAAGCTGTGTACATTTGCAATTACTCTGAGAAATCATATGTGAAGAGTGCAACAAAGATGCAGAATCATCTGGCCAAGTGCATAAAGTTCCCTCAGCGCTCACAACAAGCAACCTCTGACAAAAGTCCCTCTACTTCTATTTGAGGTGAAAATTATGAATCAGACACCTTATCGATAGCAACAGCTCATGGTCCTCCTGGAATCAGACATTTTGTTGACTCAATGGAGGAACATAGTCAGAGAAATGCTGATGAATGTTTTGCTCGAGCTGTGTATGCAACTGATTCACCTCTGATGCTCACAGGCAGTGTGTATTGGAAGAGATTTCTGAATGTTCCTAACCCAGCATACACCCCTCCAACCAGACATGCTTTATCTACTATTTTGCTGGTTGCAGAGTTCAACAGTTCAAGTGAAGGTCAAGCAAATCATAGAGAAAGCAGACTGTATAGCAATCATCTCTGATGGGTGGTCGAATGTTCGTGGGCAAGGAATAATTAACCATATCATCTCCACCCCTCAACCAGTATTCTACAAGAGCGCAGACACCAGGGACAACAGACACACTGGTCTCTACATTGCAGATTAGCTGAAGGCAGTCATCAATGACCTTGGACCACAGAAGGTATTTGCACTGGTCACAGACAACGCTGTGAACATGAAGGCTGCTTGGTCTAAAGTGTAGGAGTCCGACCCTCACATCACACCCATTGGCTGTGCTGCTCCTGCATTGAATCTGCTCCTCAAGGACGTCATGGCACTGAAAACAATGGATACACTCTACAAGAGAGCCAAGGAAATGGTTAGGTATGTGAAGGGTCATCAAGTTATAGCAGCAAATCTACCTCACCATGCAAAGGGAGAAGAATAAGAGCACCACATTGAAGCTGCCCAGCAACAACCATTGGGGTGGTGTTTTCATCATGTTTGACAGTCTCCTGGAGGGGAAGGAGTCTCTCCAAGAAATGGCCATATCACAGTCTGCCGATATGGACAGCCCCATCAAGAGGATCCTCATTTCAAGGTCCTGGAGTGGCCTAGCCAGTCTCTAGATTTCAACCCCATAGAAAATCTTTGGAGGGAGTTGAAAGTCCGTGTTGCCCAGCAACAGCCCCAAAACATCACTGCTCTAGAGGAGATCTGCATGGAGGAATGGGCCAAAATACCAGCAACAGTGTGTGAAAACTTACAGAAAACGTTTGACCTCTGTCATTGCCAACAAAGGGTATATAACAAAGTATTGAGATAAACTTTTGTTATTGACCAAATACTTATTTTCCACCATAATTTGCAAATAAATTCATTAAAAATCCTACAATGTGATTTTCTGGATTTCTTTTTCTCATTTTGTCTGTCATAGTTGAAGTGTACCTATGATGAAAATTACAGGCCTCTCTCATCTTTTTAAGTGGGAGAACTTGCACAATTGGTGGCTGACTAAATACTTTTTTTGTCCCACTGTACTTAGGTTGGAGTCATTAAAACTTGTTTTTCAACCACTCCACAAATTTCTTGTTAACAAACTATAGTTTTGGCAAGTCGGTTAGGACATCTACTTTGTGCAGGACACAAGTCATTTTTCCAACAATTGTTTACAGACAGGTTATTTCACTTACTGTATCACAATTCCAGTGGGTCAGACGTTTACATACAAAGTTGACTGTGCCTTTAAACAGCTTGGAAAATTCCAGAAAATGATGTCATGGCTTTAGAAGCTTCTGATAGGCTAATTGATATCATTTGAGTCAATTTGAGGTGTACCTGTGGATGAATTTCAAGGCCTACCTTCAAACTCAGTGCCTCTTGCTTGACATCATGGGAAATTCAAAAGAAATCAGCCAAGACCTCATAATTTCTTTTTGTATATCTTCCCAAGTCTGATTCATCCTTGGGAGCAATTTCCAAACGCCTGAAGGTACCACGTTCATCTGTATAAACAATAGTACGCAAGTATAAACACCATGGGACCACGCAGCCGTCATACCGCTCAGGAAGGAGACGCGTTCTGTCTCCTAGAGATGAATGTACTTTGGTGCGAAAAGTGCAAATCAATCCCAGAACAACAGCAAAAGTCCTTGTGAAGATGCTGGAGGAAACAAGTACAAAAGTATCTATACCCACAGTAAAACGAGTCCTATATCAACATAACCTGAAAGGCCGCTCAGCAAGGAAGAAGCCACTGCTCCAAAACCGTCTTAAAAAAGCCAGACTACTGTTTGCAACTGCACATGGGGACAAAGATCGTTCTTTTTGGAGAAATGTCCTCTGGTCTGATTATTAACACATTTTAGAATAAGGCTGTAACGTAACAAAATGTGGACAAAGACAAGAGGTCTAAATACTTTCTGAATGCACTGTATACAGGGAAAAGCAGCAGTGAAATTTCCCATGGAACGGCTATACAAGACGGATTGACAAAGGCTTGAAGAAAATAGCAAACAGCTGGAGGCAGAGCTTTCTCCTATAGAGCTCCATTTTTATGGAATGGTCTGCCTACCCATGTGAGAGACGCAGACTCGGTCTCAACCTTTAAGTCTTTATCGAAGACTCTTCTCTTCAGTAGGTCCTATGATTGAGTGTATTCTGGCCGAGTAGTGTGAAGGTGAACGGAAAGGCACTGGAGCAACGAACCGCCCTTGCTGTCTCTGCCTGGCCGGTTCCCCTCTCTCCACTGGGATTCTCTGCCTCTAACCCTATTACAGGGGCTGAGTCAGTGACTTACTGGTGTTCTTCCATGCCGTCCCTAGGAGGGGTGCGTCACTTGAGTGGGTTGAGTCATTGATGTGATCTTCCTGTCTGGGTTGGCGCCCCCCCCTGGGTTGTGCCATGGCGAAGATCTTTGTGGGCTATACTCTGCCTTGTCTCAGGATGGTAAGTTGGTGATTGAAGATATCCCTATAGTGGTGTGGGGGCTGTGCTTTGGCAAAGTGGGTGGGGTTATATCCTTCCTGTTTGGCCCTGTCCGGGGTTATCATCGGATGGGGCCACAGTCTCTCCTGACCCCTCCTGTCTCAGCCTCCAGTATTTATGCTGCAGTAGTTTGTTTTGGGGGGCTAGGGTCAGTTTGTTATATCTGGAGTACTTTTTCTGTCTTATCCGGTGTCCTCTGTGAATTAAAGTATGCTCTCTCTAATTCTCTCTTTCTCTCTTTCTTTCTCTCTCTCGAAGGACCTGAGCCCTTGGACCATGCCTCAGGACTACCTGGCATGATGACTCCTTGCTGTCCCCAGTCCACCTGGCCGTGCTGCTGCTCTCCAGTTTTAACTGTTCTGCCTGTGGCTATGGAACCCTGACCTGTTCACCGGACGTGCTACCTGTCCCAGACCTGCTGTTTTCAACTCTCTAGAGACCGCAGGAGCGGTAGAGATACTCTTAATGATCGGCTATGAAAAGCCAACTGACATTTACTCCTGAAGTGCTGACTTGCTGCACCCTCGACAACTACTGTGATTATTGTTCTTTGACCATGCTGGTCATTTATGAGCATTTGAACATCTTGGCCATGTTCTGTTATAATCTCCACCCGGCACAGCCAGAAGAGGACTGGCCACCCTCATAGCCTGGTTCCTCTCTAGATTTCTTCCTAGGTTTTGGCCTTTCTAGGGAGTTTTTCCAAGCCACCATGCTTCTACACCTGCATTGCTTGCTGTTTGGGGTTTTAGGCTGGGTGTCTGTACAGCACTTTAAGATATCAGCTGATGTTAGAAGGGCTATATAAATACATTTGATTTGATTTGATGGTCATTGTGATATGGCTCACTGGCCAGGATGCTTGAGGCAGTTGAGGGTCCACTATCATTACTACTTGGCCAGTGTCCAGGCTGTTTCTTTCCGCCGTTTCCCTCTGTGCTGTAGGCTTGGTAGGTAATCCAGAATGAATCGGGCCCACCGGCATCTGCCAATGAGGTTGGTATCAGCATACATGGTTTTAGGAAGTGAGGCATCTCGACACCCTATCAAGAGCAGATTTGGTGTAACCGGATTTGGGTCAGCGATGTCTGCAGAGAGATATCCCAAGGGTTTTGAGTTCAGTATCCCTTCCACCTCTATCAATATGGTCCGCAAGACAGTTTCAGTAAAAGTTTGGTCACCCAGGACGACTCGTAAAGCCTTCACAGATTTGATATCTCGCTCCCACGTTCCTCCAAAAGGAGGAGCTCCTGGAGGGTTGAATTTGAAGGAGATTTGTTGGTCCTTCAGTTCATCCTGGTGGGTTGGTTCCATTGCTTGGAAGGCTTCCTCCAACCTGGCTTCTCCTACCATGAAGTTTGTGCCCCTGTCAGCCAGGATCTCATAGGGATTCCCCTGTCGGGAGATAAACCGCCATAGGGCCATGAGAAAGGCTCCAGTATGCAAACTCTCCTGTTGGTCCAGGTGGACACCTCTAGTTGTCAAACACTTTAACAGAAAGCCCCAGCGCTTCTCCACTCGACGACATAGCTTGATCGTAAAGGGTCCAAAGCAATCTACTCCTGTTGACCAGAAGGGGGGTTTGAGGAGGCGCAAGCAAGCAGGGGGCCATTTTGGGCACAGTTGCTCAGGCCCGCCATCTCTGACATTCTATGCAGGAGTATTGGTGCTTACGAATGGCTCCTCGTCCTCCAAGTATCCAGTACCTTCGCCTCATCTCCCCATATACTCTCTCTGGCCCCATATTTCATCATAGCCAAAATGAAACATGGCTTTGATGTCTTCACTGATAACTTTGGAGTGATGCAGGAACCGGAGAAGGACACCCAGCAAGGAAGGACCTTAGGTTGGTTCCGGGGAGCAGACAGTCATTCTGGCGTTGACCAGCGGCTTGGAATGAACAGTTGAAGACAAGTCTGTACTTCCCACCGTGTTGCAGGATAACATGGTGAGGGAGATATCAGGATTCGCTTAGTGGGTTTCCCTCTTCATGAGCTGTCACTTTGGTGACATATCCTGTCTTCACAAGGTTATTCATCTCTCGGTTATGAACTTCAGCAAGCTCAGGATTCTTTGCAAGTCACTGCTCCATTCCACAGAGTAGTGGGAGTACAGCCCGTGTTGTGGTTGTCAGAGGAGGATGGTTGGGCGCCCGTAGCAGTGAGTTGCATACCTCTGAATGCCATCCATTTCAGTGGTGGTTTCTCCAGAAGGTCATGTTTCGAGCGGGTGACCTCTTGTAGCTTCCGGTTGGAGAAGGTGTCCATCTTCCAGAGCATCTCCAAATTCCAAAGTAGGTCAGTGGCTGGACAGGGGGATGGAGCTGGACTTCTTCTGGTAAAAGGGACTTGCTGTGACTGTACAGCTTGGGTGGAGAGAAGTAGAAGGGCTGGACCCTGCACAGCCCAACTCAAGGATGTATGGACAGCAATGGGCCCTCCTTCTGGTCCAGCTCGTATAGGCTCGGTCGGGGTGATAAGGTGTGGGTGGTCTGACCCGATCAGGATGAGTGGCACAAACCTGGCCATGTTAGGAAGAGGCTGAGATGAGGATATTGCTTCTGTAGAACACTCACCGGGCAGGGGTGCTCTGTGAGATTCAGGCCATCTGCCGTGAAGGCATTGGTGATGTTATAGGTCACGTCCCTCTGTCCTGAAGGTGAAAAGCAGAAGGTCACGGCAGAGCCTTTTACTTGGATAACATCATGTCGCACCATTCTGAGGTTAAGGGTCTCAGGGGTCCCCTTCAGGTTAAGCTGCAAGGAGAATGGTTGTTCTTTCAGACCCATCATCTAGAACAGCAAATGTATCCATGCTCCTCCCTTCGCTTTGCAGAGTGACCTTTACCACCTTCAACACGACCCTTGCTGGTCGAGGTAGAGCTCTTTTGCGGCTCCTACGATGAGCATACTCTACTCCTTTGCTGCTTGGGGAATTACATCATGCAACACTGTGAGATGGATTTCCTTACAGTGATTTCCTTACAGTGATTTGGCCTTTTATGACCCGCCTTGCGTTCAAACTCCTTCCTTACCCCAGAGGCTGTGGCTGAGATTGAGGCCTGGTGAGCGATGCCCTTCGCCCTCACCTTCACCTGCAACCATGCTGCCAGGTCCCTGAGGTCATAGGTGCCTCTCGAGCCCTCTTTCAGGATGCTGTTGGTCAAACAATGTTCAATGAAACTGTCTCTGCGGAAGACTGGAAGCTTGCCAAGGAGCCTACATTTCAGCTCGTTCTTGTCTTCTCCTTCAATGGATTGGAGCATCGAGGTCAGCAAGGTCAGGGGTTGGACAGGGAGGGAGAACCTGTTGGAAGGTAGCATGCTCTCCTGTTTTGATTGGAGACGTGTTATTCTGTTTCCTTTGTTATGCAGCACCGACAACCTACCCAGTAAATATATCACTTTGTGGTTAAAGGAACTCAGTCATCCTATCTGTTCAGCTACCCACACAGATTCCAATAATCTTTCAATGGTCCTTCAAGTCAGTTTTTTTATATTACTAGTTCCAAACTGGAGCAGTGGAAACGCGTTCTCTGGAGTGATGAATCACGCTTCAGCATCTGGCAGTCTGACGGACAAATCTGTGTTTGGCGGTGGCGAGGAGAACGCTACCTGCCCCAACCCATAGTGTCAACTGTAAAGTTTGGTGGGGGAGGAATAATGGTCTGGGGCTGTTTTTAATGGTTCGGGCTAGTTTCCAGTGAAGGGAAATCTTAACGCTACAGCATACAATGACATTCTAGACGATTCTGTGCTTCCACCTTTGTGGCAACAGTTTGGGGAAGGCCCTTTCCTGTTTCAGCATGACAACGCCCCATGCACAAAGCAAGGTCCGTACAAAAATAGTTTGTTGAGATCAGTGTGGAAGAAATTGACTGGCCTGAACAGAGATCTGACCTCAACCCCAACTCATAAGTTAGCTAGCTAAACAACTACTGGTAGCCATATCTATGACTAAAAATAGAAGGGTTTTACAATCTGAGATCTTTTGTATCTCAATTGTAAAACCTCTTCTCTTTTTAGTTGTATAGCTACTAAACAGCAAGCTACAATATTACAACCAGCCACCTAAATGTAGGCTTACCAGCAAACATTAGCACATAACTGGAGTTATGCGCCTGCTAACTTGTTATGCGCTACACCTTGCACTTTTAACTTGTTAGCAAACATGTGTAACATCAGCAACTGTAAATCCTTGTACTAGCTAGCTACGTAACATAATTGATGAGGGTTGACATTGGTTATCATCAATCTCACAAAATGATAGGCATTAAGTAATATAGTATTCCAAATAGATGTAAATAACAAGTATTGCATATCCAGCAATCTAACTAGCTAGCTAAGTTTACTACCAAAGAGTGTGAAACAATGATGCAACAATTTAGTGTTGTAAATCTCTAAAACTGAAGATTTCTTACTATACAAATATTTGCCTAAGCATGCCTAATAGACATGGCTGTAGGTAGACACTGTCTGCTTACCTACATAGGCTCATTTGTACAGTCTGGTCACTGTGCAACAGTTGAGGGTTATGCCATATTTCTTTCTATTAGGCTAGATAATGTTGTAAATGTAATCTCTGTGCCAGTATGCATGTTCATACAGGCACAACTCTTCTTAAGTTGGACAACTGACTAGATATCCCCCTTTCCCTTGCTGTTGCTGCCCCATGATTTTTCCACAAGTCCTGACTATCTTGGGTAACCTATTTTTCTTTGCAACCTTGATATTCCCAAACCAGCAGGTCAATTAGTAGGACAGAATGATCTCAATGAATGATTTATAAAAGAGAACCATGATGGTTAGATCAATATAGAAAAATGCAGTTGGCCTTTCTTAAAAATAGCGTCAGTACACTGATCCCAGGAGAGCTTGTTGTCAATGACCAGCCCAAGGTGTTTGTTCTCCTCCACTATTTCAATGGGCTCACCTTTTATCAGTGATGGTGTGTGCATGGTGTTCTTTCCAAAGTCAATCACCATGTCTTTTGTTTTTGATGTACTTAATATTAGATGGGACGACTCACACCAGACAGTCAAATCATTCAGAGCCGGTCCGTGCTCTGTCTCATCCCCTTCAAGAAGACTGACCAAAGCAGTATCATTTGATCAGGTAGCGCCCTGGGAACTGGCTCCGCCAGCTGACTGTATACAGTATATATCGTACTGGTGAAAGAACACTGCCCTGTGGGGTTCCAACTGAGAGAGTGTGTTGCCAACTCGTACCTGCTGAGACCTATCAGTTAGGCGGTTGGTGTTCCATGTGATAAGCATAGCATCAAGTCCGAAGTCTCCTTTGTCTGACCGCGAGGACCAACGGATTGATTGCGTTAAATGCCGAGGAGAAATCTGTGAACATGATACGCACATGGGTCTTACTGCCCTCCAAATGCATGTACGGCAGATGTAAGAGTGAGAGGATGGCACCATCTGTCCCTCTCTCTGACCAGTATGCTAACTGGAGGGGGACAAGAAGGTGTCTGGTGGTGTTGATGATGTATGCCTTGATGATATTCTCAAGAGATTTAATCAAGAGAGGTAAGAGCGACAGGTCTGTAATCATTTGATGCAGATGGATGAGAGGTTTTTGGGACAGGCACATCAATAGATTGTTCCATAAATATGTATTTTCCAATGTATCCATGGACTGCTGAAAGAGAGATCAGAAGACACCTCTCAGCTGAGTGGAACAGTGTTTCAAGACACGACCACTGATGTTATCATCTAATTTAGTTCATTGGCTGTAGAGAGGCACACCTTCTCATCCAGGCAGGGATCGATACGTTGCCTACCTTTGAAGGGGTTGTTTGCCATATTCTTAATTCCCAACCAGACAGACCGAGAGTCTCCCTGTAACATTATCTGCTCCTTGTACTGACATCTCGCCTTTTTTATCTCTTTGTTCACCTCTCTCTGTACCTCTTTTCTTTCCAGTGGATTCTCGGAGGCAAACACTTGTTTCTTCTTATTAAGCACCACTTTACATTTTTTGGTCACCCATGGTTTGTTAGGAAATATCTTACATGTTTTTTTGGAGATCACCAAACCAACACAGAATTCAATATAGCCAGATTTTACGTTATAAGTCAACTCGTTGAGGTCAGCTGATGATTCTTCAAATATACTCCAAATCAAAGTGTATTTGTCACATGTGCCGAATACAACAGGTGTAGAAATGCTTACTTACAGGCTCTAACCAATAGTGAAAAAAAGGTATTAGGTGAACAATAGGTAGGTAACGAAATAAAACAACAGTAAAAAGACAGGCTATATACAGTAGCAGCGCTATAAAAGTAGTGAGGCTACATACAGACACCGGTTAGTCAGGATGATTGAGGTAGTATGCACATATAGATATGGTTAAAGTGACAATGCATATATGATGAACAGAGTAGCAATAGCGTAAAAGAGGGGTTGGCGGGTGGTGGGTGGCGGGTGGCGGGACACAATGCAGATAGCCCGGTTAGCCAATGTGTGGGAGCACTGGTTGGTCGGCCCAATTGAGGTAGTACAGTGGGGCAAAAAAGTATTTAGTCAGCCACCAATTGTGCAAGTTCTTCCACTTAAAAATATGAGAGAGGCCTGTAATTGAGATGGTTTGGGATGAGTTGGTTTGGGACCGCAGAGTGAAGGAAAAGCAGCCAACAAGTGCTCAGCATATGTGGGAACTCCTTCAATAATGTTGGAAAAGCATTTCTCATGAAGTTGGTTGAAAGAATGCCAAGAGTGTGCAAAGCTGTCATCAAGGCAAAGAGTGGTGTCACGACTTCCGCCGAAGTTGGCTCCCCTGCCTGTTCGGGCGGTGCTCGGCGGTCGTCGTCACCGTCCTACTATCCGCCACCGATCCCTTTTTTGTTTGTCTGTTTGTTTTGTCTTATTAGTTGCACCTGTGGTTTTTTGGTTTCGTAAATGAGCTTCCCTATATTTAGGAGTTTGGCCCGCCCTTGTTTTGTGCGGAATTGTCTTTTGGTTTGTGTGTGTTTTGGGTTTTGCAAGTGTTTCTCTGCGCCCTGGATGTTCGGGCTTATCATTTTTTGTAAATATTTTTCCCAAGCGGCTCTCTCTCTGCGTCTGATTCTTTCACCCACCTAGTCCCGCGTGACAGAATCCCGCACCACCAAATGGAATCAGCAGGAGCAGCCGCGTCTCCTCTCCCATCGATGGAGGAAAGGGTCCTCCATCACACCAGTGTTCTCCACAGAATTGGGTCAGCTATGGACCAAATGATGGAGAGGATGGATCGATGGGAGAGGAGTGGCCATCCCACCTCATCTCCAGCACCCCCTGCTCCAGCACCTCCTGTTCCTGTTACCGCATCCGGCTCCGGGGCTCTTCGGCTGGCGCTCCCACGGGAGTATGATGGAACGGCGGCCGGGTGTCAGGGTTTCCTTCTCCAGCTGGAGCTTTACCTGGCGACCGTTCGTCCTACTCCCTCCGGAGAGGAGAGCGTGAGCGCCCTCGTCTCCTGTTTGACTGGATTAGCTCTCGAGTGGGCCAACGCAGTGTGGAATGGCCCAGACTCGGCGAGGGATCATTACCCTGAGTTCACCCGCCGATTCTGAGCTTTGTTTGACCACCCACCAGAGGGTGAATGGCTGTTCCACCTGCGTCAGGAGACGAGGAGCGTACAGGACTTTGCCCTGGAGTTCAGGACCTTGGCCGCAGGAGCAGGGTGGAACGACAGGGCCTTAATAGACCATTTCCGATGTAGCCTTAGGGAGGACGTCCGCAGGGAGCTAGCGTGTCGGGACACCACACTCACGCTGGATGAACTCATTGACATGGCCATCCGTCTCGACAACCTGCTGGCTGCCCGCGGATGTTCGGAACAGGTCCTGTCGTTTCCACCTCCCAGCCCTCCTGCTCTTATCCCTATGGAGTTAGGGGGGGCAGCGTCAAGGGGGACCGGAGGAGGAGTGTCCTCCTGCACCAGTTGTGGTCGGCGAGGGCACACGGCCGACCGGTGCTGGAGGAACTCTTCTGGGAGTTGGGAGGGCAGGCGGAACACTACTCGATCACCCCAGGTGAGTCAGCACCAGACTTACCCAGAGCTTCCTGTCAGTCATATGTATGTGTTAACCTCTTTCCCCGGGTTTTCTCCCTCTCTACAGCATAAGGCGCTAGTCGATTCAGGCGCAGCTGGGAATTTCATAGATTGGGGGCTCGCATTAAGGCTAGGGATTCCCCTTGTGTCGTTAGACCTACCTTTCCCCTTGCACTCCTTAGATAGCCGACCATTAGGGTCAGGAATGGTCAGGGAGGCCACGGTACCACTGGACATGGTAACGCAGGGTAGTCATAAGGAGCAGATTAGTCTGTTCCTTTTCGACTCACCTGCGTTTCCAGTGGTGTTGGGAATTCCCTGGCTAGCTCAGCACAACCCGGTGATTTCCTGGCAACAGGGGGCTCTTAAGGGGTGGTCAGAGGAGTGTTCAGGCAGGTGTATAGGAGTTGCCGTTGGTGCGACTACGGTGGAGAGTCCAGACCAGGTTTCCACCGTGCGCATTCCCTCTGAATATGCCGATTTTTCTATCGCCTTCAGTAAAATGAAGGCGACCCAATTACCACCCCATCGTAGAGGTGACTGCGCGATAAACCTCCTGGAGAACGCTGCACTTCCTAGGAGTCACGTGTATCCTTTATCTCAGGAGGAGACAGCGGCTATGGAGACATATGTTACTGAATCACTGGGACAGGGATACATTCGGCCCTCCGCATCACCTGTCTCCTCAAGCTTCTTTTTTGTGAAGAAGAAGGATGGCGGTTTACGCCCGTGCATTGATTATCGAGGTCTAAATTCCATCGCAGTGGGGTTTAGTTACCCACTACCTTTCATCGCTATGGCGGTGGAATCATTTCACGGGGTGCGCTTCTTCACAAAATTGGACCTGAGGAGTGCGTATAATCTGGTGCGTATCCGGGGAGGAGATGAGTGGAAAACCGCATTTAGTACTACATCTGGCCATTATGAGTACCGCGTCATGCCATATGGGTTTAAAAATTCTCCAGCTGTCTTTCAATCCTTCGTAGATGAGATTCTCCGAGACCTGCTCGGGCAGGGAGTGGTAGTGTACATTGATGACATCTTGATCTACTCTGCCACACGCGCGGCGCATGTGTCTCTGGTGCGTAAGGTACTTGGGCGACTGCTGGAGCATGACCTGTATTGCAAGGCGGAGAAATGTGAGTTCTTCAAACAGGCCGTTTCCTTCCTGAGTTATCGTATTTCCACCTACGGTGTGGTGATGGAGGATGACCGCGTTACAGCCGTGCGTAATTGGTCGACTCCGACCACGGTGAAAGAGGTGCAGCGGTTTTTAGGGTTTGCCAATTACTACCGGATGTTTATCCGGGGTTTTGGTCAGGTGGCTGCTCCCATTACCTCACTGCTGAAGGGAGGACCGGTGCACTTGCGTTGGTCAGCAAAGGCGGACAGAGCTTTCAGTCGTCTGAAGGAGCTGTTCACCAATGCGCCCGTGTTGGCGCATCCGGACCCCTCTTTAGCGTTCATAGTGGAGGTGGATGCGTCCGAGGCGGGGGTCAGGGCCGTGCTGTCCCAGCGCTCGGGCGTACCACCCAAGCTCCGCCCTTGTGCCTTCTTTTCGAGGAAGCTCGGTCCGGCGGAGCGAAACTATGACGTGGGGGACCGGGAGTTGTTAGCTGTAGTCAAGGCTCTGAAGGTGTGGAGACATTGGCTTGAGGGGGCGAAACACCCTTTTCTCATCTGGACTGACCATCGTAATCTCGAGTACATCCGGGAAGCGAGGAGACTAAATCCGCGTCAGGCTAGATGGGCCATGTTTTTCACCCGGTTTCAGTTCACCATCTCGTACAGACCAGGCTCCCAAAACACCAAAGCCGACGTGCTGTCCCGTCTCTATGATACCGAGGAGCGGTCCGTTGAGCACACTCCCATCATTCCACCTTCATGTCTCGTGGCACCAGTGGTATGGGAGGTGGACGCGGAGATAGAGAGAGCCTCACGTTTAGAGCAGACCCCCCCTAACTGTCCAGCGGGGGTTCAGTACGTGCCGGGGGGGGTCCGGGATAAGCTAATCCGTTGGGCTCATACTCTCCCCTCCTCGGGTCATCCTGGCATCGAGAGGACAGTGCGGAGTCTTAGAGGGAGATACTGGTGGCCCACGTTGGCTAAGGACGTGAGATTTTATGTCTCCTCCTGATCGGTGTGTGCTCAGAGCAAGGCTCCTCGGCACTTGCCTAGAGGGAAGTTACAGCCCCTCCCCGTTCCACAACGGCCGTGGACACACTTATCGGTGGACTTTCTTACCGATCTTCCCCCGTCCCAGGGAAGTACTACGATTTTGGTCGTTGTGGATCGTTTTTCTAAGTCCTGCCGTCTCATCCCGTTGCCCGGTCTCCCTACGGCCCTGCAGACTGCGGAGGCCTTGTTTACCCATGTCTTCCGGCACTATGGGGTGCCTGAGGACATCGTTTCTGATCGGGGCCCCCAATTCACGTCCAGAGTTTGGAGGGCGTTTATGGAAAGTCTGGGGGTCTCGGTCAGCTTGACCTCGGGTTTTCACCCCGAGAGTAATGGGCAGGTGGAGCGCGTAAACCAGGATTTGGGAAGGCTTCTGCGGTCATATTGCCGGGACCGGCCTGGTGAGTGGGCGAGGTATGTTCCTTGGGCTGAGCTCGCTCAAAACTCCCTCCGCCACTCCTCAACGAACATGTCCCCGTTTGAGTGTGTGTTAGGTTACCAGCCGGTCCTGGCCCCATGGCATCAGAGTCAGACCGAGGCTCCTGCGGTAGAGGAATGGGTACAGCGCTACAAGGACACCTGGAAAGCCCTCCAGGAATCACTAAAGTTAGCAGGACAACGGCAGAAGAGGAGCGCTGACCAGCACCGCAGTGAGGCCCCCGTGTTCACACCGGGGGACAGGGTCTGGCTCTCGATCCGAAACCTGCCTCTCCGCCTGTCCTGTCGGAAGCTGGGGCCGCAGTGTGTGGGGCCGTTTAAAGTCCTGAGGAGAATAAACGAGGTGTGTTATAGGTTACAACTCCCTAGGTATTACCGGATTAACCCCTCGTTTCATGTGTCTCTCCTCAG
This sequence comes from Salvelinus fontinalis, assembly GCF_029448725.1. NCBI lineage: Eukaryota > Metazoa > Chordata > Actinopteri > Salmoniformes > Salmonidae > Salvelinus > Salvelinus fontinalis. The sequence goes on from NC_074677.1 coordinate 45,106,588, forward strand.
GCCGGTGGTGGCTGGTCCCCTGCAAGAAGGTGAGGTGCCTGAGGTTCCTCCACCCCCTCTGGAGATCGAGGGGTCCCCGGCGTACACAGTACGTGCCATTCTGGACTCGAGACGCCGGGTGAGGGGCCTACAGTACCTCGTGGACTGGGAGGGGTACTGTCCCGAGGAGAGATGCTGGGTTCCGGTGGGGGACATTTTAGATCCTTCTCTACTGAGAGACTTCCACCGCCTCCACCCGGATCGCCCGGCACCTCGCCCTCCGGGTCGTCCTCGAGGCCGGTGGCGGCGCGCTGCGGGAGCCGCGCGTCAGGAGGGGGGTACTGTCACGACTTCTGCCGAAGTTGGCTCCTCTGCCTGTTCGGGCGGTGCTCGGCGGTCGTCGTCACCGTCCTACTAGCCGCCACCGATCCCTTTTTCATTTGTCTGTTTGTTTTGTCTTATTAGTTGCACCTGTGGTTTTTTGGTTTCGTAAATGAGCTTCCCTATATTTAGGAGTTTGACCCGCCCTTGTTTTGTGCGGGATTATCTTTTGGTTACGTGTGTGTGTTTTGGGTTTTGCAAGTGATTCTCTGCGCCCTGGATGTTCGGGCTTATCATTTTTTGTAAATTAGTAAAAATGAATATTTTTCCCAAGCGGCTCTCTCTCTGCGTCTGATTCTTTCACGCACCTAGTCCCGTGTGACAGGTGGGTACTTTGACAAATCTAAAATCTAAAATATGTTTTGAGTGTTTAACACTTTTTTGGTTACTACATGATGTGTTATTTCATAGTTTTGATATCATTTTCACTATTATTCTACAATGTAGAAAATAGTAAAAATAAAGAAAAACCCTTGAATGAGCAGGTGGGCTTTATTCAAGGCCAGTGGCATGTCATTAGTAAAGATTGACAAATTAAGGGGCCTAGACAGCTGGCCTGGGGAATTCCTGATTCTACCTGGATTATGTTGGAGAGGCTTCCATTAAAGAACAGCCTCTGTGTTCTGTTAGACAGGTAATTTTTTATCCACATTATAGCAGGGGGTGTAAAGCCATAACACATACGTCTTTCCATCAGCAGACTGTGACCGATAATGTCAAAGGCTGCACTGAAGTCTAACAAAACAGCTCCCACAAACTTTTGATCATCAATTTCTCTCAGCCATTCATCAGTCATGTGTGTGCCGTGCTTGTTGAATATCCTTCCCTGTAAGCGTATTGAAAATCTGTTGTCAATTTGTTTACAGTGAAATAGCATTGCATGTGGTCAAACACCATTTTTTCCAAAAGTTTACTAAGGGTTGGTCGGCTATTTGAGCCAGTAAAGGAGGCTTCCCTATTCTTGAGTAGAGGAATGATTTTTGCGTCCCACTTGGACTGAGGGCAAACACTTTCTAGTAGGCTTAGAATATATGGCAAATAAGAGTGTCAATATCATCTACTATGATCCTCAGTAATTTTCCATCCAAGTTGGTGGCTTGTCATTGTTGATAGACTAAAAAAATACACCTATTCCACACTCACTTTATGGAATTCAAATGTACAATGCTTGTCTTTCACAATTTGACCAGTTATACTTGGATGTGTAGTGTCAGTGTTTGTTGCTGGCATGTTATGCGTAAGTTTGCTAATCTTGCCAACTAAAAAAATAATGAAAGTAATTGGCAATATCAGTGGGTTTTGATTCATTGAATGATGGAGCTGAGTTTGCCGTTTTTCCTAAAATGTAACTTAAGGTGCTCCAAAGCTTTTTACTATCATTCATCTTTGTTTCATAGTATAGTTTCTTCTTTTTATTCCGTTTAATGACTTGATTTCTCAATTTGCAGTATGTTTGCCAATCAGTTTTTTTTTCTTTTTCCTCATCCCTCTCAACCATAATATTCCTCATCAATCCATGGGGATTTAACTGTTTTACAATAATTTTCTTAATGGGTGCATACTTATTTGTAACTGAAATAAGCAATTACATAAACGTGTCAAGTGCAGCATCTGGTTGCTCCTCATTACACACCACAGAACAACAAATATTATTTACATTAAGAACATAGGAATGACTACTATAACTTCTTGTATGACCTCTTATACACTATATTGGGCCCAGCCTTTGGAACTTTGGTTTTCCTAGGTATGTCTACTTGTGATTTATATTGTGATCAATACATCCAATGGATTTGGATGCAGCTTTAAAGCATGTGATCAATGCATGTTAATGATTTCATTCCTTTCATGACTAGCCAAGTTATAAAGTACAATATTACAGTGGTAGGCTTTCACAATGCAATTCAGGGAAACCAATCATAATTTTGGTGCACATTTTTATTTATTTTATTTATTTAACCTTTATTTAACCAGGTAGGCAAATTGAGAACACGTTCTCATTTACAATTGCGACCTGGCCAAGATAAAGCAAAGCAGTTCGACACATACAACAACACATAGTTACACATGGAGTAAAAAACAAACATATAGTCAATAATACAGTGAAAAAAATAAAAAAAATAAGTCTATATACAATGTGAGCAAGTGAGGTGAGATAAGGGAGGTGAAGGCAAACAGATTTATGTATAAATAAATAAAAATATAAAAAGGCCATGGAGGCGAAGTGAGTACAACACAGCAAGTAAAATAAAAACTAAAAAAAAACACTGGAATGGTTGGTTTGCATTGGAAGAAAGTGCAAAGTAGAGACAGAAATAATGGGGTGCAAAGGAGCAAAATAAATTAATAAATAAATACAGTAGGTAAAGAGGTAGTTGTTTGGGCTAAATTGTAGATGGGTTATGTACAGGTGCAGTAATCTATGAGCTGCTCTGACAGCTGGTGCTTAAAGCTAGTGAGGGAGATAGGTGTTTCCAGTTTCAGAGATTTTTGTAGTTCGTTCCAGTCATTGGCAGCAGAGAACTGGAAGGAGAGGCGTCCAAAGGAAGAATTGGTTTTGGGGGTGACTAGAGAGATATACCTGCTGGAGCGCGTGCTACGGGTAGGTGCTGCTATGGTGACCAGCGAGCTGAGATAAGGGGGGACTTTACCTAGCAGGGTCTTGTAGATGACCTGGAACCAGTGGGTTTGGCGACGAGTATGAAGCGAGGGCCAGCCAACGAGAGTGTACAGGTCGCAGTGGTGGGTAGTATATGGGGCTTTGGTGACAAAACGGATGGCACTGTGATAGACTGCATCCAATTTATTGAGTAGGGTTTTGGAGGCTATTTTGTAAATGACATCACCGAAGTCGAGGATTGGTAGGATGGTCAGTTTTACAAGGGTATGTTTGGCAGCATGAGTAAAGGATGCTTTGTTGCGGAATAGGAAGCCAATTCTAGATTTGACTTTGGATTGGAGATGTTTGATGTGGGTCTGGAAGGAGAGTTTACAGTCTAACCAGACACCTAGGTATTTGTAGTTGTCCACATATTCTAAGTCATAGAAAGGAGTCATGAGTGCTTTCAGGTGTGTCATGACTCTCCTTTGAGGATCCAAAGTGTCTATTTTGTGATGTCATTAAAAATGCTATAAAAGTGATAACGATAACATTGTAACTGTGCATGTCAGGTTCACATCCTTTACGTTGTGTAGGAAATATCGAGGATGAAGAGAATATTTCTGTAAAGATAGGAATGTGATTTTAGTTTTCGAACGAGATCATAGTTTTGATAATACTTTTCCAGTAAGTAGCCATGCCCGAGGAAGCTCAGAGAGCGTGTCAGCATGACAGCATCTAGTTTGTGCTCTCACTGTCACACCCTGATCTGTTTCACCTGCCTACGTGATGGTCTCCACCCCCCTCCAGGTGTCGTCCATCTTCCCCATTATCGCGTGTATTTATACCTGTGTTTTCCGTCTGTCTGTGCCAGTTCGTCTTGTTTGTTCAAGCCTACCAGCGGTTTGTCTCAGCTCCTGCTTTTCCCCAGTCTCTCTATTTCTCGCCCTCCTGGTTTTGACCTTTGCCTGTCCTGTCCCCTAGCCCACCTGCCGGACCACTCTGTCTGCCCCTGAGCCTGCCTGCTGTCCTGGACCTTTGCCCTACCTCTGGATTACCGACCTCTGCCTGACCTGACCCTGAGCTGTCCTGTACCTTTCCCCCACTTCTCTGGACTATTGACCCCGGCTTGCCTTGACCTGTCTATTTGCCTGCCCCTGTGGGATTATTAAACAATTGGTTATCCAACGTGGTCTGCATCTGGGTCTTACCTTCATATCTGAAACTCACTGTCTTTATGGAGTGAAGTGACCTGCCTTATAGTGTGCGCATGGCACTCATGCAGATGGACCGTTGGCCTCTTAAAGGGTGTTTTAATAGGAAGCCTCTCCAGAACAGTACATAGTGAGTGATCCCCAGTGAGAGGGGGTGGGGAAATGGCAGGAGAGAACGAGAAAACGGTCACTCCTGCTGCCTCATGGGTCTGGCAGATATTGAAATTCCTTGAACGTAGTATCTGAATTGTTTTATTGAAGTGGCAATCTGTAGTTGGAACAATAACAAAGCCATTACCCAATCACTGTTTTAGTAAACAGCTGAGCTGCCCTGTAATTAATGTGCATCCATCCTTCAATTGCCAATAGTTATCTCTATGATTGGAAAGGAATCCTACTGTTTGTAAAACAGCCTATATCCAAATATGAGGATGCACAATGTGCAGAATTCCCAAAAGCAACTGGTTCGAAAGACAACTTCACCAATGTGTCAGAGAAAACACTGTACACCTGGCGACCGAAGTCAGCTTGCAGGCACCCGGCCTTCCACAAGGAGTCGCTAGAGCATGATGGGACAAAGACATCCCGGCCGGCCAAACCCTCCCCTAACCCAGACGACGCTGGGCCAATTGTGCGTCGCCTCATGGTTCTCCCGGTCACGGACGGCTGGAACACAGCCTGGGATCGAACCCCGGTCTATAGCAACACCTCAAGCACTGCAATGCAGTGCCTTCGACCACTGCGCCACTCGGGAGGCCTAAAAACTGAATTTTTAGAAGAAATGAAAGTCCAACCAACTGAGTCCTCTGCATTCCTTGATATAGTTTGGTTCTAACGGCCTGAGGCGGACCATAACTCCAGATAAGACATTGTTTGATTAAAGATATAATTTCAGTGGCAGTGCATGTTGGTGCTCCACTCTAAATTGTATTGGCACAGAAGAGAGAAAAAACGTCATTGTCCTTTGGGCTCCTAGAGACATGTGTCTGAGGTGGTGGCAGGTTGGATGGCTTCAGCTGCTCTCCTTTGATTTTGGGGCTCTCTGTTACACTAGAGAGGACAGATTCAAAGCATATCTCAAAATCAATCTAATCCCGTTAATCATCTACTGCAACACACAGGTCCTCAGTTCTTTTTTCAAACCCTCGTTACAGTTTGCTGCACTGATTAATGGAAGTATGGAGAGGATTCCATTCATGACATACAGGACACCATAGTAAATGGCTTTCTAAAGCCTATGATAGTTCACTGATGACGAGTTAGAATGTATGAGATGGCAAAGGGTCCTTGGGCTAGCCAATTGTACTGTTTGGAATGTCACACTTAGGTCTGAGCAGACAGATATTTGTTGGGCTTTTGATTTAGACTATAGTGTGCTCTCTGCTCTTGGTAACTGTATTGCAACTCTACTGAATGAGTTCACAGAGACGCAGTCCTGAATACGCCCTCGATATCAAAAGAAAGCGATACTTTCAACAACTATTCATTGCATTCTCTGTCTTTCCGTAAAAACAGTTTTATGAATCTTCCCTCGTGAATCATTTAACTTCACAGCACAATTATTATGGCCCAAATCCGGCCCAAATGTCCAAGGTGGATGCGGTGCGTTTACCACTTGGAACCATGAGGAATGCAGGAACTCAGCAGTACTATTGTTGAAAAGACACACACTCAAACTACACTGTATCAGTCAAATATTAAGTTAATTAGGCTGCAAAGCAAATGTGTGATTGGAATTGTAACACCACACAGTATTAAATGTAACACGGTGACCAACCGAAATGGTGTTAAAATTAACACCACAAGAGTGTTGGGTTGGGTGTTGCCAATTCTGATTTAAATGAACACTTTATTACAGCTAATGCTGTTACACTTTCTCAGTGTTAGGGGATTAACACCACTGGTGTTACAGTAACTTGTTTTTCGGTGTTGTTTTACAACTGTAGGGTGCAAAGCCTTATTTGCATATTTATTTCCAAGGGTGCCGTTCAAGTGAATTTTAGAAGTACTAGTAACACCAATGATTGTTTTTGCTAGTGACAGAGACACGGTGTCACTTGGTGTAGAGAGGAGTAGGCAGGAGGCAGGTTGAGAACTACTGACATTATTTAAGCACCATAGAGCAAAGTGGGACGAAACCCAAACACTGTTGTGCTCAAAATGTATCTTCATAAACAAAAAGGCAAAATATAATGTACTCAGGAAATAGTAGGAGAGATTCCTCTCGGGAAAACAAGTAACATTTACAATGACCGACAAATACAAACGGCAGAGGGAGTATATGTACAGTGATTAAGTGGGGATTGGAACCAGGTATGTGTAATGATTATGAGACAAGTCCGGGGTTGATGAAGTGAAGGGTGTTTGCCAGCAGTAGGTTCGGCAGCAGGTCGAAGGCCGGCGACGCCGAACGCCTGAGCTGGACAGGAGGGGGAGCTAAAGTGAAGGCCTGTGTGACACATGGTAGTTGCATTTGATGGCTTTCAGTCCTGTAGCCTTCACCAACTGAGTGCCTAAGTAAATATTTTATCATAAAGTTGAATTATTTATGACAATACATAACTTTTTTTTAATACCTGCAACGTGTACGCTAAGAATCCGGAAGCAATTACAGGTAGTGAATTTAATAAATAACGGAACAAAAAAAGAAACACGAGTAGCATACAGACATGAAACACAGGAACAGAAACGTCTGAGGAAGAACCAATGGGAGTGACAGATATAGGGGAGGTAATCAGGAAGATGATGGAGTCCAGGTGCGTGTCATGAGGCGTAGGTAACGATGGTGGCCGGTGTGCGTAAGGAGTGCCGGAGAGGGGGAGCGGGAGTAAACAGACAATACCATACTTCAACAGCCTAACACAGTGGTCTGAAATTCCTGGTTCGCAGGCCACATCGACAAGTCATTTTTTGCTGGCTTGAAAAGTGTTACATAATTCCTATTGGAATCCAGCCAGAGTTAGGATATCCAACAATGAATTATCCGCAATCAGTGGTGGAAAAAGTAGTCAATTGTCATAATTCAGCATAAATAAAAAGTAAATGATATACATCAAATGTCTTACATTAAGCAAACCAGACAGCACGATTTTCTTGTTTAAAATGTTTATTTACAAACAGAGACGGACAAACTCCAACACTCAGACATAATTTAAACACGCAGTTTTTGTGTTTAGTGAGTCCGTCAGATCAGAGGCAGTAGGGATGACAAAGCGTTATATTGATAGGTGCGTGAATTGGACCATAATTCGGTCCTGTCTATGCATTAGAAATGTAACAAGTACCTTTTGGTGTAAGCAGCCGAGCAGCCGCACACAAGCCTAAGATCACAATGTGCAATGCCAAGCATTGGCTGGAGTGGTGTAAAGCTCGCCGCTATTGGACTCTGGAGCAGTGGAAACACGTTCTCTGGAGTGATGAATCATGCTTCACCATCTGGCAGTCCGGCAGACGAATCTGGGTTTGGTGGATTTACATTTACATTTAAGTCATTTAGCAGACGCTCTTATCCAGAGCGACTTACAAGTACATACATTCATACTTTTTTTTTTTTTTTGTATGTGGATGTGTGGATGCCAGGAGAACGCTACCTGCCCCAATGCATAGTGCCAACTGTAAAGTTCAGTGGATGAGGAATAATGGTCTAAGGCTGTTTTCATGGTTCAGCCTCCTTAGTTCCAGTGAAGGGAACTCTTAACGGTACAGCATACAATAACATTCTAGACAATTCTATGCTTCCAACTTTGTGGCAATAGTTCGGGGAAGGCCCTTTCTTGTTTCAGCATGACAACGCCCCCGTGCACAAAGTGAGGTCCATACAGAAATGGTTTGTCGAGATCGGTGTGGAAGAACTTGAATGGCTTACACAGAGCCCTGACCTCAACCCCATCGAACACCTTTGGTATGAATTGGAACGCCTGTGAGCCAGGCCCAACATCAGTGCAAAACCTCACTAATGCTCGTGGATGAATGGAAGCAAGTCCCTGCAGCAATATTCCAGCATCAAGTGGAACGCCTTCCCAGAAGAGTGGAGGCTGTTATTGCAACATTGCCCATGATTTTGGAATGAGATCTTCGTCGAGCAGGTGTCCACATACATTTCATCATGTAGTGTATTTTCTTTAGGAATGTAGTGGATGTTGTACAAAATATAAACAGGAAAGTAAAGATACCCCGAAAACAACTTAAGTAGTACTTCAAAGAATTTTTACTGAAGTACTTTACCCCATTGCCCGCAATCTGCCGTTGGAATGACTGCAAAGGTAGGAAAGGTCGATAAATGAGACTACCTAAACCATCTAAACTGGCACAACCATCTCAATAATGACTAAAATAAGTCCAACCACTTAAAGATTGGATTAGTTTATGTTATTTATCTTTGAGTAGTATACGATCAATTCATTGATCAATGTGCATGCCGAAACAGACATTAAAACAAACTATTCTACAATACAACCTGCAACAATTAATGCTGGGAAATATGATAATGAGACCCCACCCATGTCTTTTTCACTCTCAGAAAGTGAACAGAAATTAACTCAACATAGTAGAGTAATGACAACCACTGATAAACACTTTGTTTATTCACCCCTGGTGGAGTCAATTTCAATCCCACAGTTGTTAACCCCATTAGAATCAACACTCAGATATAACACTCACAACACTTGTCAACACAGAGATTTTAACACCAGCAAAATTGCTGTGTGGTGAGTTTTGCATTAAACACATACAGTACCAGTCAAAGGTTTGGACATACCTACTCATTCAAGGGTTTTTCTTTATTTGTACTATTTTCTACATTGTACAATAATAGTGAAGACATCAAAACTATGAAATAATACATATGGAATCATGTAGCAACCAAAAAAGTGTTAAATAAATCAAAATATATTTTAGATTTGAGATTCTTCAAAGTATTCTTCAAACCCTTTGCAATGATGACAGCTTTGCACACTCTTGGCATTCTCTCAACCAGCTTCATGAGGTAGTCACCTGGAATGCATTTCAATTAACAGGTGCCTTGTTAAAATTTCATTTGTGGAATTTCTTTCCTTCTTAATGCATTTGAGCCAATCAGTTGTGTTGTGACAATGTAGGGGTGGTATACAGAAGATAGACCTATTTGGTAAAAGTCCAAATCCATATTATGGCAAGAACCACTCAAATAATCAAAGAGAAACGACAGTCCATCATTACTTTAAGACATGAAGGTCAGTCAATCAGGAACATTTCTAAAACATTGAACGTTTCTTCAGGTGAAATTTCAAAAACTAATCAAGCGCTATGATGAAACTGGCTCTCATGAGGACCGCAACAGGAAAGAGATACTTCTGCTGCAGAGGATAAGTTTATTAGATTTACCAGCCTCAGAAATGGCAGCCCAAATAAATGCTTCAGAGTTCAAGTAACAGACTCGTTGCAACATAAACTGTTCAGAGGAGACTGCGTGAATCAGGCCTTCATGGTCAAATTGCTGCAAAGAAACCACTACTACAGGACACCAATAAGAGGAAGAGACTTGCTTGTGCCAAGAAACATGAGAAATGGACATTAGACCTGTGGAAATCGGTCCTTTGGTCTGATGAGTCCAAATTTTTGATTTTTGGTTCAAACCTCCGTGCCTTTGTGAGACACAGAGTAGGTGAACGGATGATCTCCGCATGTGTGGTTCCCACCATGAAGCATGGAGGAGAGAACAGCGATTAATCACCTCGAACTGGAAGAAGCTTTTTCCTTTAACAAGTCCGACGTGAAGGATATACTGCCGGGAACAGGCCCAAAACCCCGTCATTTGCATGAAGAAAAACCGGGGGCAGCCTTCTGAGAATTCGTAGGCGAGCGAGTAAACTCCCACTGCCGTCTGTTCTATTGGACAATATGCAATCATTGGAAAATAAAATCGATTACCTACGATCAAGATTATCCTTCCAATGGGACATTGAAAACTGTAATATCTTATGTTTCATCGAGTCGTGGCTGAACGACGACACAGATTTTCTGGGAATTTTCCATGCACCGGCAGAACAGAGAAGCTACGTTTGGTAGACGAGTGGTGGGGGTGTGAGTCTATTTCTCAATAACAGCTGGTGCGCAATGTCTAATATTAAAGAAGTCTGGAGGTATTGCTCACCTGAAGTAGAGGACCTTATGATAAGTTGTAGACCACACTATCTACCAAGAGAGTTCGCATCTATATTATTCGTAGGCATCTATTTACCACCACAAACCGATGCTGGTACTAAGACTCAACCAACTCTATAAGGCCATAAGCAAACAAGAAAATGCTCATCCAGAAACGACGCTCCTAGTGGCCGGAGACTTTAACGCAGGCAAACTTAAATCCGTTTCACCTAATTTCTACCAGCATGTCACATGTGCAACCAGAGGAAAAACAACTACAGACCACATTTACTCCACACACAGAGATGCATACAAAGCTCTCCCCCACCCTCCATTTGGCAAAACTGACCATAATTCCATCCTCCTGATTCATACTTACAATCAAACTAAAGCAGGAAGTACCAGTGACTCGCTCATTACGGAAGTGGTCATGTGATGCGGATGCTAAGCTACAGGACTGTTTTGCAAGTACATCCTGGAATATGTTCCGGGATTCATCCAATGGCATTGAGGAGTATACCACCTCAGTTATCAGCTTCCTCTATAAGTGCATCGATGACATCATCCCCACAGTGACCATACGTACATATCCCAACCAGAAGCCATGGATTACAGGCAACATCCGCATCAAGCTAAAGGCTAGAGCTGCCACTTTCAGGGAGTGGGACACTAATCCAGATCCGTATAAGAAATCCCGCTATGCCCTTAGACAAACCATCAAACAAGCAAAGCGTCAATACAGGATTAAGATTGAATCCTACTACACCAGCTCTGACGCTCGTCGGATGTGGCAGGGCTGGAAAACTATTACGGACTACAAAGGGAAACCCAGCCGCGAGCTGCCCAGTGACGTGAGCCCACCAGACGAGCTAAATGCCTTTTATGCTCGCTTCGAGGCAAGCAACACTGGAGCATGCACAAGAGCACCAGCTGTTCTGGACGACTGTGTGATCACGCTCTCGGTAGCCAATGTGAGCAAAATCTTTAAACAGGTCAACATTCACAAAGACGCGGGGCCAGACGAATTACCAAGACTTGTACTCTAAGCATGTGCGGACCAACTGGCCAGTGTCTTCACTGACATTTTCAACCTTTCCCTGACCGAGTATGTAATACCTACCTGTTTCAAGCAGATCACCCTGTGCCCAAGGAAGCGAAAGTTACCTGCCTAGTTAATCGCCCCGTAGCACTCACGTCGGTAGTCATGAAGTGCTTTGAAAGGCTGGTCATGGCTCACATCAACAGCATCCTCCCGGAAATCCTAGACCCACTCCAATTTGCATACCACCCCAACAGATCCACAGATGAAGCAATCTCAATCACACTCCACACTGCCCTTTCTCACCTGGACAAAAGAAACACAAATGTGAGAATGCTGTTCATTGACTACAGCTCAGCGTTCAACACCGTAGCGCCCACAAAGCTCATCACTAAGCACTGGGACTAAACACCTCCCTCTGCAACTGGACTTCTTGATGGGCTGCCCCCAGGTGGTAAGGGTATGCAACAACACGTCTGCCACGCTATTCTTCAACACTGGGGCCCCTCAGGGGTGTGTACTTAGTCCACTCCTGTACTCCCCGCCCACGACTGTGTGACCAAACAAGACTCCAACACCATCATTAAGTTTGCTGACGACACAACAGTGGTAGGTCTGATCACCGACAACGATGAGACAGCCTATAGGGAGGAGGTCAGAGACCGGACAGTGTGGTGCCAGGACAACAACCTCTCCCTCAATGTGAGCAAGACAAAGCAGCTGATCGTGGACTACAGGAAAAGGCAGGCCAAATTGGCCCCCATTAACATCGACAGTGCTGTAGTGGAGCGGGTCGAGAGTTTCAAGTTCCTTGGTGTCCACATCACCAACAAACTATCATGGTCCAAACACACCAAGACAGTTGTGAAGAAGGCACGACAACACCTTTCCCCCTCAGGAGACTGAAAAGACTTGGCGTGGGTCCCCAGATCCTCAAAAGTTCTACAGCTGCACCATCGAGAGCATCCTGACCGGTTGCATCACCGCCTGGTATGGCAACTACTCGGCATCTGATAATAAGGCGCTACAGAGGGTAGTGCGTACGGCCCAGTACACCACTGGGGCCAAGCTTTCTGCCATCCAGGACCTATATTAGGTGGTGACAGAGGAAAGCTAAAAAAAATTGTCACCCAAATCATAGACTGTTCTCCCTGCTCCCGCACGACAAGCAGTACTAGAGCGCCAAGTCTAGGACCAAAAGGCTCCTTAGCAGCTTGTATCCCCAAGCCATAAGACTTCTGAGCAATTAATCAAATGGCCATTGACCCCCCTTTTGTTTTGTACACTGCTGCTACTCGCTGTTTATTATCTATGTGTAACGTCCTGACCAGAGTTCTTATGTGTTTTGCTTGTTTAGTGTTGGTCAGGACGTGAGCTGGGTGGGAATTCTATGTTGTGTGTCTAGTTTGTCTGTTTCTGTGTCCAGCCTAATATGGTTCTCAATCAGAGGCAGCTGTCAATCGTTGTCCCTGATTGAGAATCATATAGCAGCATACCACCCTGCATACCACTGCTGGCTTGCTTCTGAAGCTAAGCAGGGTTGGTCCTGGTCAGTCCCTGGATGGGAGACCAGATGCTGCTGGAAGTGGTGTTGGAGGGCCAGTAGGAGGCACTCTTTCCTCTGGTCTAAAAAAAATATACCAATGCCCCAGGGCAGTGATTGGGGACACTGCCCTGTATAGGGTGCCGTCTTTCGGATGGGACGTTAAACGGGTGTCCTGACTCTCTGAGGTCATTAAAGATCCCATGGCACTTATCGTAAGAGTAGGGGTGTTAACCCCGGTGTCCTGGCTAAATTCCCAATCTGGCCCTCAAACCATCATGGTCACCTAATAATCCCCAGTTTACAATTGGCTTATTCATCCCCCTCCTCTCCCCTGTAACTATTCCCCAGGTCGTTGCTGCAAATGAGAACGTGTTCTCAGTCAACTTACCTGGTAAAATAACGGTAAAATAAAAAATAAAAAAATAAATAAATAAATATATAGGAGGCTTGTTTTGTGTTGGGATTTTGTGGGTGATTGTTTCCTGTCTTCTGTCTTTGTGTTCTGCACCAGATAGGACTGTTGTCGGTTTTCACATTTATTGTTTTGTTGTTTGTAGTGTTCACATATTCTTTGTTAAATTATGTTGAACACTAGCCGCGCTGCGTTTTGGTCCTCTCCTTCATCCCAGGAAGAAAACCGTGACACTATGCATAGTCACTTTACCCCTACCTATATGTACAAATTACCTCGACTAACCTCTTACCCCCGCACATTGACTTGGTACCGGTACCCCTTGTATATAGCCTCATTATTGTTATTTTATTGTGTTACTTTTTTATTATTTCTTTGGTAAATATTTTCTTAACTCTTCTTGAACTGCACTATTGAGTAAGGGCTTGTAAGTAAACATTTCACTGTAAGGTCTACACTTGTTCTATTCGGCACATGTGACAAAGTTTGATTTGATTTGAGGAGGTGTGATGGTGTGGGGCTGCTTTGCTGGTGACAATGTTGTTGATCTATTTAGAATTCAAGGCACACTTTACCAGCATGGCTACCACAGCATTCTGCAGCGATACGCCATCCCATCTGGTTTGCGCTTAGTGGGACTATCATTTGTTTTTCAACAGGACAATGACCCAACACACCTCCAGGCTGTGCAAGGGCTATTTGACCAAGAAGGAGAGTAATGGAGTGCTGCATCAGATGACCTGGGCTCCACAATCACCTGACCTCAAACCAATTGAGGTGGTTTGGGATGAGTTGGACTGCAGAGTGAAAGAAAAGCAGCCAACAAGTGCTCAGCATATGTTCCAGGTAAAGCTTGTTGAGAGAATACCTAGAGTGTTTAAAGCTGTCAAGGCAAAATGTGGCTACTTTGAAGAATCTAAAATCTAAAATATATTTAGATTTATTTAACACTTTTTTGTTTACTTCATGATTCAATATGTGTTATTTCATAGTTTTGATGTCTTCACTATTATTCTACAATGTAGAAAATAGTAAAAATAAAGAAAAACCTTTGAATGAGTAGGTGTGTCCAAACTTTTGACTGGTACTGTATGTCACGTTCCTGACCGGTTTTCTGTTATTTTGTATGTGTTTGACGGTCAGGGCGTGAGTTTGGGTGGGTATTCTATGTTATGTGTTTCTATGTTGGTTAATAGGGTGACCTGATATGGCTCTCAATTAGAGGCAGGTGGTTTTCATTTCCTCTGATTGAGAGCCATATTAAGGTAGGTGTTTTCACACTGTTTGTTTGTGGGTGGTTGTCTCCTGTGTCTGTCGCGCCACACGGGACTGTCTCGGTTTGTTTGTACGTTCGTTCTTTTGTGTAGTCTGTTTTTCCTGTTATGCGTTCTTCGTTTCATGTAAGTTCTTACGTTCAGGTCAGTCTACATTCGTTTTGTTATTTTGTTTAGTATCAAGTATAGTTAGTTTTTTGTCTTGTTTAAATAAATCATGTCAAGTTACAACGCTGCGTTTTGGTCGAATCCCTGCTCCTCCTCTTCGGATGAAGAGGAGAAGGAAATCCGTTACACTGTACATATATACAGTGCATTCGGAAGGTATTCAGACCCCTTGACTTTTTCCACAATTTGTTACGTTACAGCCTTGTTCTGAAATAGATTAAATTGTTTGTTTTTTTTTCATCAATCTACACACAATACCCCATAATGACAAAACAAAAACTCTGTATATCCTCTCAAGCTCTGTCAAGATGGATGGGGATTGTCGCTGCACAGCTATTTTCAGGTCTCTCCAGAGTTGTTCCATCGAGTCTGGGCTCTGGCTGGGCCACTCAAGGACATTCAGAGACTTGTCCCGAAGCCACTCCTGCTTTATCGTGGCTGTGTGCTTAGGGTCGTTGTCCTGTTGGAAGGTGAACCTTCGCCCCCAGTCTGAGGTCCTGAGCACTCTGGAGCAGGTTTTCATGAATCATCGCTCTGTACTTTGCTCTGTTCATCTTTCCCTCGATCCTGACTAGTCTCCCAGTCCCTGCCACTGAAAAACATCCCCACAGCATGATGCTGCCACCACCATGCTTCACCATAGGGATGGTGCCAGGTTCCCTCCAGATGTGACGCTTGGCATTCAGGCAACAAAGTTCAATCTTGGTTTCATCAGATCAGAGAATCTTGTTTCTCATGTTCAGAGAGTCTTTAGGTCCCTTTTGGCAAACTCCAAGCGGGCTGTCATGTGCCTTTTTACTGAGGAGTGGCTTTCGTCTGGCCACTCTACCATAAAGACCTGATTGGTGGAGTGCTGCAGAGATGGTTGTCCTTCTGGAAGTTTTCCCATCTCCACAGAGGAACTCTGGAGCTCTATCAGATTGACCATCGGGTTGTTGGTCACCACCCTAAACAAGGCTCTTCTCCCCTGATTGCTCAGTTTGGCCGGGCGGCCAGCTTTAGGAAGAGTCTTGGTGGTTCCAAACTTCTTCCATTTAAGAATGATGGAGGCCACTGTGTTCTCGGGGACCTTCAAGGCTGCAGACATTTTTTGGTACCCTTCCCCAGATCTGTGCCTCGACACAATCTTGTTTCAGAGTGCTACAGACAATTCCTTCGACCTCATGGGTTGGTTTTTGCTCTGAAATGCACTGTCAACTGTGGGACCTTATGTATACAGGTGTGTTCCTCTCCAAATCATGTCCAATCAATTGAATTTGCCACAGGGGGACTACAATCAAGTTGTATAAACATCTCAAGGATGATCAATGGAAACAGGATGCACCTGAGCTTAATTTCGAGTCCCATAGCAAAGGGTCTGATTACTTATGTAAATAAGGTATTTCTGTTTTATATTTTGAATACATTCACAAAAATGATTAAAAACCTGTTTTCGCTTTGTCATTGTGGGGTAATTGAGGGGAAAACATATTTTAATCCTGTTTAGAATAAGGTTGTAATGTAACAAAATGTGAAAAAGTCAAGGGGTCTGAATACTTTCCAAATTCCCTTAAAAACCTTTTCTCAATAGGGGGGCGCCATTTCGACTTTGTAAATTCGTTCCCAAATTAAACTTCCTCGTACTCAATTCTTGCTCGTACAATATGCATATTATTATTACTATTGGATAGAAAACACTCTCTAGTTTCTAAAACCGTTTGAATTATATCTGTGAGTAAAACAGAACTCATTTTGCAGCAAACTTCCTGTCAGGATGTGAGAAATCTGAAATCGGGCACTCTGTTCCAGGGTCAGTTTATTAATTTGCATGTAATCTATGGGTCGACATGCACTGCATACGCCTTCCCCTAGATGTCAGTAAGCAGTGAGAATTGTAATGGGGTGTCTAGGTAGATCTGAGGCCGTACAAAAGCTCTTGGAACCGGGTGTGCAGTCTTTTCAACGTTCGTCATGGCGCAACAGACCTCAGGATTGCATTCTGAAAAGCTCTCGTTATAGGCGTTAGATATATCCGGCTCTGATTTTATTTGATATAGGTGTTAAAAACATCATAATGTAGTTATTTTAAGCCGAGTTATATCAGTTTATATCAGTATAATGCGATTTTCGGTATTTTATTTGTGCTGCATTATGGTGAGTTGGACACGTCTTCGCCACATGGCTAATGTTTGCTGCTAATTCCAAAGGTGAAGACGACAATCTACAACCTAGCAACGATTATTCTGGACAAAGGACAACTTGCCCAAGATTCTGATGGAAGCTCATCAAATAGTAAGAACTATTTATGATGTTAATTCGTATTTCTGTTGAAAAATGTTAAACTATTATTCCGCCATTAATTTCGGTGCGGTCTCGCTTTAACGCACGCTGTATGTCGTAGTAACGTTAATTTAAAAAATCTAACACAGCGGTTGCATTAAGAACTAATGTTTCTTTCATTTGCTGTCCAACCTGTATTTTTTTGTCAAGTTTATGATTAGTTATTGATTAGATTAGGTGCCTCTCCCAAGATTTCTCCCAACATTTTGTTTGCAGTTTGGCTACTATTCTCATTGTATAACCACGATTTGTGCCGCTAAATATGCAAATTTTCGAACAAACCATATATGTATTGTGTAATATGATGTTATAGGACTGTCATCTGATGAAGTTTTGAGAAGGTTAGTGAAAAATGTAGTATCTTTTGCTGGTTTATTCGCTATCGCTAACGTGCATGAATCAATGCTGCTGTGTGGTTGGCTATTGTAGTAAGCTAATATAATGCTATATTGTGTTCTCGCTGTAAAAAACTTAAAAAATCTGAAATATTGGCTGGATTCACAAGATGTTTGTCTTTCATTTGCTGTACGCTGTGTATTTTTCATAAATGTTTTATGATGAGTATTTAGGTAATTCACGTTGGTCTCTGTAGTTATTCTAGCTGCTTTGGTGAGATTTTGTGATGGTGGCTGCAATGTAAAACTATGATTTATACCTGAAATATGCACATTTGTCGAACAAAACATATGCTACACAATAAATATGTTATCAGACTGTCATCTGATGAAGTTGTTTCTTGGTTAGTGACTATTTATATCTTTATTTGGTCGAATTTGTGATAGCTACCTATGCAGTAAAAAAAATGGTGGAGAAAAAAAAGTTCTGTCTTTTGCTATCGTGGTTAGCTAATAGAAATACATATTGTGTCTTCCCTGTAAAACATTTAAAAAATCTGAAATGATGGCTGGATTCACAAGATGTGTATCTTTCATCTGGTGTCTTGGACTTGTGATTTCATGATATTTAGATGCTAGTATTTACTTGTGGCGCTATGCTAGGCTATGCTAGTCAGCTTTTTTTACTGATGAGGGTGCTCCCGGATCCGGGATGGGTACCAAGTAAAAGTTAACCCTACACACCCCTCTCCTGTTTGGAGTAAACTAATGGACAACAACACTTAGGCTTCTATTTGCATCTTATACATACATTTTACGGACACAATGCCCTTAACTGTTGCAATTTTTTATTTGTTTTTAACCCCATCCTTCAGCTACTATCAACCCCTTCCATCTATCTCTGAAGACCATCCAGCTTGATTTCTATTTGCCATATATTTTTAACTGTGCTGTTTAACTAAAATTCCAAACCCATATACATTTTCCGGACACAGCATATTTTACATTAGTTATCTTGTTTTTTTTAGTCCCACCCTTCAACTCCACTCAACCCCTCCCATCTATCCCTCCAACACCCTCCATTTTTTATTTCTATTTGCCATATATTTTCAACTGTGCTGTGATGTTTCACAAAAGTTCTGAGCCTTTCTATTGTCATAGTTTCTACAGATTGTAAATTAAAGATATAATAATGCTTTTAGCAAACATGTTTATTATTGATTGACTGACTATGACTTTTCAAATCACCCAGTAGTGCTATCTGCAGAGTTACTTCCAGATTAATGTTCCACTTCTCAAGCCATTCCTGGACCTGCGACCAAAAACAAGCTACATATGGACAGTACCAGAGCAAATGATCCAATGATTCTGTATCTTTGCAGCAAGATCTGCAGAGCTGGGATGGTTGTGTCCCCCATATACAACATTCTATTGGTTGCAAGAATTTTGTATAATTTAATTTGAAAAGCTCTACATTTTGAATCCGGCGTTGTTTTGCGTATCAGTTCATAAACCATGTGCCATGGAATCTGTACATCGAAAATCTCTTCAACTATTTTTTGCAATCTATATGGTAAAGCTGTCAATTCTTTGGTCCCAATTAGTATATTTGAGTTTTACCACAAAATGTGTCATATTATTTGTACTGTCTTTTCTGGTGGATTAAACTGAAATTGCAACCAACTTTCTATGGCTTGTTTTAATAATAGCTATGCTTTGGAGATGATTTCATTTTCAAATAACCGAAAGTGATAGGCTGTAATCTGAATAAAGGGAAAAAGGCTATTCTTAAACATGGGGTGAGACATTCTTACTAATCTGCTCTAAAACCAGTTTGGATTGATATATAGCTTTTGTATGACTGACGCCTTTAGTGAGAGGTCCAATGCTTAAATATTTAATCATTTCTGCCCTACGAATTAATATTTACTTCACAAATAGTTTAATTTTGTCTGGCTTGCCGTTCCAAATAAAATGTCATATTTTTTGCTCATATCATTTTTCAAAAGGTAGCTAGGTGTAGGCAAGACCATAAGCAAATAGGTAAACTGGGAAATGACTAAAGAGTTAATCAGGGTAAACTGGGATATGACTAAAGAGTTAATTTAGGGGATTTTTCCACAAATGGACAGGTATTTTCCTTTCCATGGTAGCAAAAATCGTATCTATTTTGCCAACTTTCTGTTAAAATGTATTGTAGTAAGATCATTTCTTTCTACGGACTATGTCCATATCACCGTCATTGTAATGTAAAAGTTGTATTTTTTTTGTTATTTAATACGTAATATAGTACACTTATCATAATTTGGTTGTAATCCAGAGAGGTTAGAAAAAGTATCTAGATCCTCTGTGGAGGGCTCCAAATTGTGGAGGTCAGTGACCTGACAGTGTGGTGCCGGAGCAACAACCTCTCCCTCAAATGTCAGCAAGATCAAGGACCTGATCGTGGACTAAAGAAAATCGGGGGCGAGTACGCCCCCATCCATATCGACGGGGCGGCAGTGGAGCAGGTAGATAGCTTCAAGTTCCTCAGGGTCCAAATCACTAAACACTTCAAATGGTCCAAACAGTCGTGAAGAAGCCGCGTGCCTCTTCCCCCTCAGGAAGTTGAATTTTGGCATGGGCCCTCAAATCCTGAAAAGGTTCCACAGCTGTACCATTGAGAGCATATTGACTGGCTGCATCACTGCTTGGTATGGCAATAGCACTGTCCTCGATCGCATGGCGCTACTGAGGGTTGTGCAGACATTACTGGGGCCGAGCTCCCTGCAATCCAGGACCTCTTTATCAGGCGGTGTGAAAAGAACGGCCGGAAAATAGTCAAATACCCCAACCACCCAAGACATAGACCATCTTTTTGCTGCCGCAAGGCAAAAGGTACCAGTGCATCAAGTCTGACAACAACAGGCTCTTGAACAGCTTCAATCCCCAAGCAATACGACTGATAAATAGCTAACAAATTAGCTACACGGACCGAGTTTACCTTGTGACCTTTAATTTCTCTATGCAAACTCACAGAGCCCTACACACACACACACACACAGTGTCACGCCAACACACACAAACATTCACTCCATCATTTGCTCACTCACACATAATATGCACATACATTTATATTGACTCTACACACCCACTCACATGCAAGCTGCTACTACTCTGTCTTATATCCTGTATAGGATATATAGCCTTGTCACCTTACCCTCTATACATATCTACCTCCATCACTCCAGTATCCCTGCACATGTAAATATGGTATTGGAACTGACTTTTTAAACATTTCCTTTATATAGTATGCTTACTTACTTTATTGTGCATTTCATATTCTTATTTTTCGTATTTGTTTTCTTCTAGTAACACGTTGTTATTGATTATTGCATTGTTGGGCTTTGAGTTTGCAAGAAAGGCATTTCATTGTATTTGTGCATGTGACATAAAAACCAATAGCCCCACAGCTTACCTCTGTGTGACCTAACAGCAGAACTCTGACCTCCCGATCTCTGCATTCTTGCTGCTGGTATTCCATTATATCCACAGCCTCCTTGTAACACGTTTTAAAAAACAAATCACAGTGGGCCGGAGCAGTAAATAGCCTCACCAATGTTAAAATAACCTGACCCACTACAAATGGGTTGACCAGATTTAATTAACTATACGCCTGTTGCTGTTAGAGTAATTAACTAGTTCTACAATGAATCCACTTGTGTGTCATTAAGCCTCATGGAAGCAAAGCCAGGAGTCACACAGTCCTCAGCTCACCCTTTTTGCCTCCCATCTCCCTTTATGAAATACACTTGACTGTATAAGGCAAGTTCTGTCATCCTCCCACTCACCAAATCACAGAGCAACACGGGCTGACCTTTGGCTGGGGAATACTTGAGCTAAGTCGAAAACGCCAACTTGCCTCTTCTGCATTCCAGTCCATGTCTAAGCACTGCTGTCTCTTATCAAATATGACAAAGCCCCAGGTTTGTATCCAAACCATGGATCCTGTGACCAGCAAGTAGACCCCTCCTCCCTTCACCCTGATAGTCTCTCAAAAATCCCCACGCACACACACACACTGGTTTTCATGGTATATGGGGGGGAAATTTGTTCAAACACCACACTTTTACACCCATACACCAACATCCTAAATACCCCTGGCTGACAGCTGAGACACCAGGGTTTAAGCTATGACAGAAAAAATTGGCCACCTTGCCCTAGGATGAGCTGCTTCTGTATTCCCTAACACGCCTGCTAAATATCAGAAGGAATTTGCAGAGAGAGCGAGTATAGCTACAGTAGGGCCCTTAATCAACCATAGTGGACCAGACTAACTACTCTTCAAACCCTCCTCTCTTTCCTGAGTCTCTCCGCTGTGGGGGAGAGACGAGAGCTCTGTTTTTAATTAGTCATCTAATCAAAAACAAGGCCCATAGAGATCTATTTTCAGAGAGGGTTTAAGGAAATTAATGCAGCGGCATACAAGATGAGATGACAAACCACACATCGGCAGGTAAACTGTGCGGCGTGATGAGATGGCCAGATGTAATATGAGCTAAATAAATTGGCTGCCAAACCCTTGTGAACGTAATCAGACTGCTGGAATTTGATTGGGAAATGTTATAATTACTAATGTTTTACCCCGTGCATGATGTCCTTGATCTCAGCTCATTGATTTGTAACGTCTGAGGCTCTTCAGGAAAGTGGGGAAGTTGTATCTATGTTATTTGAAACAATGCAACTAACTGCACGGGGAAATGTTCCAGCCATGAATATAAACTTGGTTCGCAGAAGCAAGGACCAACAAATAATATATACTGAGTGTAGGAAACATTAGGAACACCTGCTCTTTCCATGACATGTGCTGACCAGGTGAATCCAGGTGAAAGCTATGATCCCTTATTGACATCACCTGTTAAATCCACTTCAATCAGTGTAGATGAAGGGGAGAAGACAGGTTAAAGAATGATTTTTAAGCTTTGAAACAATTGAGACATGGATTGTATATGTGTGCCATTCAGAAGGTGAATAGACACTATATTTAAGTGCCTTTTTATGGTAGTAGTTGCCAGGCGCACCGGTTTGAGTGTGTCAAGAACTGCAACACTACTGGGATTTTCACGCTCAACAGTTTCAAATCAAATCAAGTTTATTTTATATAGCCCTTCGTACATCAGCTAATATCTCGAAGTGCTGTACAGAAACCCAGCCTAAAACCCCAAACAGCAAGCAATGCAGGTGTAGAAGCACGGTGGCTAGGAAAAACTCCCTAGAAAGGCCAAAACGTAGGAAGAAACCTAGAGTGGAACCAGGCTATGAGGGGTGGCCAATCCTCTTCTGGCTGTGCCAGGTGGAGATTATAACAGAACATGGCCAAGATGTTCAAATGTTTCCAGTGTGTATCAAGAATGGTCCACCAGTGGAAGTATACAAACATTTTTTTGATATACTCAAAGGACCATTATTAGCTTGTTTTAACCACTCCTATATAAATGATAGATTATCAGACACGCAACAAGAAGGTGTGATATCATTATTACTGAAACAGGACCCAAGTGGTATATATAAAGATCCAGTCCATTTAAAAAATTGGAGACCTCTTACACTTCAGTGTTGTGATGCAAAAATCCTAGCAAAATGCTTGGCGCATAGAAAAAAAAAAGTTTTGTCAGATATTATTCATCCTAATCAGACAGGTTTTTTACATGGACGATACATTGGAGATAATATAAGGCAAGTACTGGAAACAATGGAACACTATGAAATATCGGGGACACCAGACCTGGTTTTCATAGCTGATTTTGAAAAGGCCTTTGATAAAGTACGACTGGAGTTTATATATAAATGCCTAGAATATTTCAATTTTGGGGAATCTCTTATAAAATGGGTAAAAATTATGTATAGTAACCCTAGGTGTAAAATAGTAAATAATGGCTACATCTCAGAAGGTTTTAAACTATCTAGAGGAGTAAAACAAGGTTGTCCACTATCGGCATATCTATTTATTATTGCCATCGAAATGTTAGCTGTTAAAATTAGATCAAACATTAATATTAAGGGATTAGAAATCCAGGGCCTAAAAACGAAGGTGTCATTGTACGCTGATGATTCATGTTTTCTTTTAAAACCACAACTAGAATCTCTCCACGTCCTCTTAGAGGATCTAGATACATTTGCTATCCTCTCTGGATTAAAACCAAATTATGATAAATGTACCATATTACGTATTGGATCACTAAAAAATACAAATTTTACATTGCCATGTAGTTTACCAATTAAATGGTCTGACGGTGATGTGGACATACTCGGTATACAAATCCCAAAAGAAAGAAATGATCTCACTCCAATAAATTGTTATAGAAAGTTAGCAAAAATAGATAAGATCTTGCTACCATGGAAAGGAAAATACCTGTCTATTTGTGGGAAAATCACCCTGATTAACTCTTTAATCATATCACAGTTTACCTATTTGCTTATGGTTTTGCCTACACCTAGTGACCTGCTTTTTAAATCATATGAACAAAAAATATTCAATTTTATTTGGAACGGCAAGCCAGATAAAATTAAAAGGGCCTATTTATATAACGAATATGAATTCGGAGGGCAGAAATGATTAAATATTAAAGCATTAGACCTCTCACTAAAGGCATCAGTCATACAAAAGTTATACTTAAATCCAAACTGGTTCTCTAGTAGATTGGTACGAATGTCTCATTGTTAAGGCAGTCAATGTTGTTCTCCCCCTTAGACGAGAAGGAGCATGGATCGGACCAAGATGCGGATTGGTGATTAATCATACTTTTAATGAAAACAGCAAACACGACACTACAAAACTACAAAACAACAAACTAACAAACCTTCAACCGTCCTGTGTGGCCCAAACACTGACACAGGAACAAACACCCACAAAACACCAGTGAAACCCTGGCTGCCTTTGTATGACTCTCAATTAGAGACAAACAATACACACCTGTCTCTAATTGAGAATCATACCAGGCCGAACACAAAAACCCCACATAGAAATACAAACATAGACAAACCCACCCAACTCACGCCCTGACCAACTAAAATGAATACAAAACAAAGGAAAACAGGTCAGGAACGTGACAGAACCCCCCCCTTAAGGTGCGAACTCCGGGCGCACCAGCACAAAGTCTAGGGGAGGGTCTGGGTGGGCGTCTGTCCACGGTGGCGGCTCTGGCGGTGGACGAGGTCCCCACCCCACCATAATCAATCCCCGCTTCTTTATCCCCCTCCCAATGACCACCCTCCCACTAACCCCACCTAAATGAAGGGGCAGCACCGGGATAAGGGGCAGCACCGGGATAAGGGGCAGCACCGGGATAAGGGGCAGCACCGGGACAAGGGGCAGCACCGGGACAAGGGGCAGCACCGGGATAAGGGGCAGCACCGGGATAAGGACCAGCACCGGGATAAGGGGCGGCAGGTCCTGGCTGAGGGACTCCGGCAGGTCCTGGCTGAGGGACTCCGGCAGATCCGGGCTGAGTGGCAGCTCCGGACTGTAGGGCAGCTCCGGACTGTAGGGCAGCTCCGGACTGTAGGGCAGCTCCGGACTGTACGGCAGCTCCGGACTGTACGGCAGCTCCGGACTGTACGGCAGCTCCGGACTGTACGGCAGCTCCGGACTGTAGGGCAGCTCCGGACTGTAGGGCAGCTCCGGACTGTAGGGCAGCTCCTGACTGGCGGGCGTCTCTGGCAGCTCCTGACTGGCGGGCGTCTCTGGCGGCTCCTGACTGGCGGGCGTCTCTGGCGGCTCCTGACTGGCGGGCGTCTCTGGCGGCTCCTGTCTGGCGGGCGTCTCTGGCGGCTCCTGACTGGCGGGCGTCTCTGGCGGCTCCTGACTGGCGGGCGTCTCTGGCGGCTCCTGACTGGCGGGCGTCTCTGGCGGCTCCTGACTGACGGACGGCTCTAGCGGCTCCTGACTGACGGACGGCTCTACTGGCTCGGGACAGACGGATGGCTCAGACGGCGCTGGGCAGACAGATGGCTCAGACGGCGCTGGGCAGACAGATGGCTCAGACGGCGCTGGGCAGACAGATGGCTCAGACGGCGCTGGGCAGACAGATGGCTCAGACGGCGCTGGGCAGACAGATGGCTCAGACGGCGCTGGGCAGACAGATGGCTCAGACGGCGCTGGGCAGACAGATGGCTCAGACGGCGCTGGGCAGACAGATGGCTCAGACGGCGCTGGGCAGACAGATGGCTCAGACGGCGCTGGGCAGACAGATGGCTCAGACGGCGCTGGGCAGACAGATGGCTCAGACGGCGCTGGGCAGACAGATGGCTCAGACGGCGCTGGGCAGACAGATGGCTCAGACGGCGCTGGGCAGACAGATGGCTCAGACGGCGCTGGGCAGACAGATGGCTCAGACGGAGCTGGGCAGACAGATGGCTCAGACGGAGCTGGGCAGACGGGCCGTTCAGGCACCGCTGGGCAGACGGCAGACTCTGGCCGGCTGAGACGCACTATAGGCCTGGTGCGTGGTACCGGAACTGGAGGTACCGGGCTGAGGGCACGCACCTCAGGGCGAGTGCGGGGAACAGGACCAGGGCACACTGGACTCTCGTGGCGCACTCTAGGCCTGGTGCGTGGTACCGGAACTGGAGGTACCGGGCTGAGGGCACGCACCTCAGGGCGAGTGCGGGGAGAAGGAACAGTGCGTCCAGGGCTCTGGAGACGCACAGGAGGCTTGGTGCGTTGTGCCGGAACTGGAGGCACCGGGCTGGAGACACGCACCATAGGGAGACGTGGAAGAGGAACAGGGCTCTGGAGATGCACTGGAAGCCTGGTGCGTGGTGTAGGCACTGGTGGTACTGAGCTGGGGTGGGAAGGTGGCGCCGGATATACCGGACCGTGAAAGAGGACACGTGCTCTTGAGCACCGAACCTCTCCAACCTTACCAGGTTGAATGGTCCCCGTAGCCCTGCCAGTGCGGCGAGGTGGAATAGCCCGCACTGGGCTATGCAGGCGAACCGGGGACACCACCTGTAAGGCTGGTGCCATGTACGCCGGCCCGAGGAGACGTACTGGAGGCCAGATACGTTGGGCCGGCTTCATGGCATCCGGCTCGATGCCCAACCTAGCCCTCCCAGTGCGGCAAGGTGGAATAGCCCGCACTGGGTTAAGCACGCGTACTGGGGACACCGTGCGCTTTACCGCATAACACGGTGTCTGACCAGTACGACGCCCTCTCACTCCACGGCAAGCCCGGGGAGTTGGCTCAGGTATCCAACCCGGCTTCGCCACACTCCCCTTTAGCCCCCCCCCAAGAAATTTTTGGGTGAGCCTCTCGGGCTTCCGTGCTAGCCGCGTACCCTCATACCTTCGGTTCCTCTCTCCGGTTGCCTCTGCTCTCCTCGCTGCCTCCAGCTGTTCCCATGGAAGGCGATCCTTTCCAGCCAGGATCTCCTCCCATGTGTAGCAACCCTTGCCGTTCAAGACGTCTTCCCATGTCCATTCCTCTGTCTGTCTCTGCTGCTGTCGCTGCCCTTCTCCACTCCGCTTGGTCCTCTTGTGGTGGGTGTTTCTGTTAAGGCAGTCAATGTTGTTCTCCCCCTTAGACGAGAAGGAGCATGGATCGGACCAAGATGCGGATTGGTGATTAATCATACTTTTAATGAAAACAGCAAACACGACACTACAAAACTACAAAACAACAAACTAACAAACCTTCAACCGTCCTGTGTGGCCCAAACACTGACACAGGAACAAACACCCACAAAACACCAGTGAAACCCTGGCTGCCTTTGTATGACTCTCAATTAGAGACAAACAATACACACCTGTCTCTAATTGAGAATCATACCAGGCCGAACACAAAAACCCCACATAGAAATACAAACATAGACAAACCCACCCAACTCACGCCCTGACCAACTAAAATGAATACAAAACAAAGGAAAACAGGTCAGGAACGTGACACTCATCCTATGTTTAAGAAGGGCCTTTTTCCCTTTATTCAGATTACACCTGCTCACTTTCGGTTGCTTGAAAAGGAAATAATCTCCAAAATATCTTTATTTTTTAAACAAGCTTTAGAAAGTTGGTTGCAATTTCAGTTTAATCCACCTGAAAGGACGGAACAAATAGTACAACAAATTTTGTGGTTAAATTCAAATATAGTAATTGATAAAAAAAACTGTATTTATCGAAGAAATGTTTAAAAAAGGAATAATTTTTGTGAATGATATCATAAATAGGACTGGTGGAGTTATGTCACACATGCAGCTAACACAGACATATGGAAATGTCTGCTCTACCCAAAATTACAACCAATTAATTGCAGCATTACCACAAAAATGGAAGAGGCAGGTGGAAGGGGATAAAAGTAAGGAACTTGTATGTCGGCCTTATATTAAAGAACATAAATGGTTAAAGAAAAGTGTGATAAATAAAAACATATACCAATTTCATTTAAGGACCAAAAAACTTACAGCTGTGCCATATAAATTGCAAAATAGTTGGGAAGAGATTTTCGATGTACCCATTCCATGGCACATGGTTTATGAATTGATACGCAAAACAACGCCGGATTCAAAACTTCGAATTTTTCAATTTAAATTATTGTACAAAATTCTTGCAACTAATAGAATGTTATATATATGGGGGATACAATCTTCCCAGCTCTGTAGATTCTGCTGTGAGGAGGCAGAGTCATTAGACCATTTATTTTGGTATTGTCCGCATGTAGCTCGTTTTTGGTCACAGGTCCAGGAATGGTTGAAGAATTGCAACATTTGCATAGAACTAACGCTACAGATAGCAATACTGGGGGATCTGAAAAGCCATAGTCAATCAATCAATAATATAATAATTATTTTAGCAAAAAAAATTATTTTTAATTTACAATCCGTGGAAGCTATGAGAATGGGAAGATTCAAATCTTTTGTGAAGCATCACAGCACAGTTGAAAAATATATGGCAAATAAAAATCCGAAATGGATGATGTTGGAAGATAGATGGGAAAGGTTGAGTGGAGCTGAAGGGTGGGACTAATAACAAGATAAACAATGTAGGGCATACGGGATCTGTGAAATGTGTATAGGTGCGGGGCTATTGAGAAATAGCACAGTTACAAGTGGAAATCAAACTGGATGGACAACAGAAATAGAGGAAGGACTAAGAACAAACAAGAGAGAACTATTATAAAGCAGACTGTGTCTGTAAAATGTGTATAAGATGTATAAATTGAAGGTAAAAACAGAAATGTTTATCAGTTTACTCCATTTGGGGGATCGGTGGTAGGGTTTGCGGGGAATAATAATAAAGGTATACTCTTTAAAAAGAGTATGTATGTCTATGTAGGTATGTGTATGTATATATGTGTATATGTATGCATACGTGAATGGATATATATATTTACCCCAAAAAATATGGGGGATTGGAAATGATGCAGACAATTACATTGGAAGCAACATTCTTTCCGCAATATTAAGCTGATCCACCCCCCCCCCCAAAAAAAATAATAATAAAAAAAAAAAGAAAAGAAAAAAAGAAAAAAAAAGAATGGTCCACCACCCAAAGGACATCCAGCCAACTTGACACTGTGGGAAGTATTGGAGTCAACATTGACACCTTGTAGACTCCATGACCCAACAATTTGAGGCTGTTCTGAGGGGAAAAAAGGGTGCAACTCAATATTAGGAAGGTGTTCCTAATGTTTTGTCTGCTCAGTATAAGTGTGAAGTACTATTTGTCATTGGCTGAAGTAATAGCCTTTTAATAGAATGGGAGACCCAAAAGGAAAAATCATTGCCACAATACGGGAGAAATAGTCACAGCTTACAATTGAATTCACTTATAAGGGACCACACCCAACGGTGCAGCTCTGTGTTCAAATATATGTATTTATGTATTAGGGGTTCAGCAGCGAAGCTATATGCCAAATTTGATACCAATCGGTCCAGCGGTTCTGGAGAAGAAGACATTTAAAACCATTTTCAACAGCATTGAAAATGGTCCAAAATACATCAAAAGCATATTGCTTAATCTGTTCAAAGTTCTAATATTTGGCAAGCGTGGTGAGGAATACGGGAGAAGCTCATCCTAGGGCAGTGTGTCCAATTTGTCCTGAAGGTGGCGCGTATGGGCAATTCCATGCCAATTGGCCACATGTTGGCGCTATAATAGTTGATTTAAAATGCAAACTTTGAAAGTTCACACCCCTCACCCGTGAGCCTAGAGTAAAATTACATAGGTCCCTCTCCTCACAAGAAACACATTTGCCTCCAGGACCCGCTGTGATAGATTTTCCACCATTTTGAATTTGGTGTAAAAGACATCTCCTCTGGAACCACTGTGACAATCTGTATAAAACTTGATATATAGCTATGGATCAAGGTCTCTTAACGCAATATTTTTCACGCTAGTATCTCAAATAACCCCAAGAAGTTCTGGAAAAGGGTTAAAGACCTGGAGAATAAACCCTCCTCCTCATAGCTGCCCTTGTCACTTAATGTTGATGATGGTTGTTACTGACAAGAAACACATGGCTGAGCTCTTTAATCACCACTTCATTAAGTCAGGATTCCTATTTGTCTCAGCCATGCCTCCCTGCCCATCCAACATTTCCTCATCTCCCACCCCTTCTAATGCGACTATCCCTGATGCGTCTCCCTCTTTTTCCCCTGCCCCTCTACAAAGTTTCTCCCTGCAGGCAGTTACTGAGTCCGAGGTGCTCAAGGAGCTCCTTAAATTTGACTCCAAAAAAACATCTGGGTCAGATGGTTTACACCCTTTCTTCATTAAGATTGCTGCCCCTATCATCACCAAGCCTATCTCCAACCTTTTGAACCTGTCTCTCCTTTCTGGGGAGGTTCCCATTGCTTGGAAGGCAGCCCGAGTTAGTCCTTTATTTAAAGGGGGAGATCAAGCTGATCCTAACTGTTATACGCCCATTTCTATTTTGCCCCGTTTTTCAAAAGTGTTGGAAAAACTTGTAAATAATCAACTGACTGGCTTTCTTGATGTCTGTAGTATTCTCTCGGGTATGCAGTCTGGTCTCCGCTCAGGTTATGGATGTGTCACTGCAACCTTAAAGGTCCTCAATGCTGTCACCATTGCCTTTGATTCTGAGCAATATTGTGCTTCTATTTTTATTGACTTGGCCAAAGCTTTTGATACGGTAGAACATTCCATTCTTGTGGGCCGGCTAAGGAGTATTGGTGTCTCTGAGGGGTCTTTGGCCTGATTTGCTAACTACCTCTCTCAAAGAGTGCAGTGTATATAGTCAGAACATCTGCTGTCTCAGCCGCTGCCTGTCACCAAGGGAGTACCCCAGGGCTCAATCCTAGGCCCCACGCTCTTCTCAATTTAAATCAACAACATAGCTCAGGCAGTAGGAAGCTCTCTCATCCATTTATATGCAGATGATACAGTCTTATACTCGGCTGGCCCCTCCCCGGATTTTGTGTTAAATGCTCTACAACAAAGCTTTCTTAGTGTCCAACAAGCTTTCTCTACTCTTAACCTTGTTCTGAACACCTCCAAAACAAAGGTCATGTGGTTTGGTAAGAAGAATGCCCCTCTTCCCACAGGTGTTATTACTACCTCTGAGGGATTAGAGTTTGAGGTAGTCACCTCATACAAGTACTTGGGAGTATGGCTAGACGGTGCACTGTCCTTTTCTCAGCACATATCAAAACTGCAGGCTAAAATTAAATCTAGACTTGGTTTCCTATATCGTAATCACTACTCTTTCACCCCAGCTGCCAAACTAACCCTGATTCAGATGACCATCCTGCCCATGCTAGATTACGGAGACATAATTTATAGATCGGCAGGTAAGCGTGCTCTCGAGCGTCTAGATGTTCTTTACCATTCAGCCATCAGATTTACCACCAATGCTCCTTATAGGACACTGTCATGAGAATTTTCAATCCCAATGATAATAACAATCAATCAATAGCTTTGACCAATCCCCGAGGTTTGTAAGACCATGGGTTTAATAATAATTAGTCAAAAACTCAGTTTATGCAAAAGGTTAGTACAGTTTATTCATGAGAACGTTCTAAAGTCAAGAATACAAAAACATCAATTTTATAGCTGCGCACAGCCTTCCACACAAACAGTTGGTATCCTACGCACATACATACACACAAACAGTATGTGAGTTTTATCCTTCTTCATGGTTCTCACCACTGTATCACTACCCAGCCAACAGTTCCATTCCCCCGAGAATAGGGAGACCTTGAGAAGTACTCCCTGTCTCTCCCAAGTCTCTCAGAGGCCTAGCCAGGTCGGTCAAACATAGTTTTAATTGTTCTTCGGTATTTTACTAGGCACATACACACAAGTTCAAAGCTACGCCTTGCTCAGACAGTCTGTGTTTTTCCACTATACAGATACCTTGTTTAACCTAATTCAGACTAAAACTTCACACATTATCAGATTATAATTTTATGATTCTAATCAATTTCACACAGTTATAAGGTTTCAGAGTGGAATTTTTTTATCAGACACATCACTGCACTCTATACTCAAACATTTTTTTCAAAAATAAAAAAGCATTCAATAAGTATTCACGTGGGCGTGGTCTTCCATATAAATGCATATAAATCAATCACAGATTTTCATATTGTAACAAAACTTGGTACACATGTTCAAACACTGTTAACTTCTTGCGACTATAGGGAGTGCTGTTTCAAATTAGCATAATTGTCTCTACAGATGAAACGGCTTCCTACTCAATTCTTGATCGTACAATATGCATATTATTGTTATTATTGGATAGAAAACACTATCTAGTTTCTATAGCCGTTTGAATTATGTCTCTGAGTGGAACAGAACTCTTTCTACAGCGAAATCCATGACAGGTTTTGCGAAGGTCTGAGAGCGAAGCTCTGATCTCAGTTCAGTTTAAAGGGGTGTGTATATCCTATGGAACGACACGAACTGCACCCGCCTTCCCCTGGATGTCAGTAACCAATGAGAAGTGGAATGGGCTTCCTGCGTAGCTCTCAGAGGTTATAAAACACCAAGGAGTGAGGTACGCCTTCTTTTCGACGTTGAACTTTACGCAGAGAGAGACCCCGGGATGCCATTTTCGAACGCTCAGTAATGAACTTTAGATATATCAGTCTGTAATTTAATTTGATATAGGTGTTAGAAACATCATAACGAAGCTATTTGAAACCGAGTTATATCAGATTATGCGAGTATATTGCTATTTTTCGGAATTTCCTCAGTATTGCGTAATGAGGATTTGGACACGTTAGCTAATGTTAGCAATTGTTAGCTATAGTTAGCTGCTATATCAGAAGTTGAATGCAACGTTTTACAACCAAGCAACGATTCTTTTGGACAAAAGTACCACTTGGCCAAGATTCCGATGGAAGCTCGTCGAAAAGTAAGAGCTATTTATGATGTTATTCCATTTTTATGTGGAAAAATGTAAACTCAATAACGGTAAATAGTGACGCCGTTATTGCGGCACTAGTCTGTCTGTAACGTATGTCTAGTAACGTAGTATGTCTATTAACGTTAATTTTACAAATCTAACTTAGCGGTTGCATTAATAACTAATGCATCTTTCATTTCATGGCCAACCTGTATTTTTTTAGTCAAGTTTATGAATAGTTTTCGATAAAAATAGTTGTATTATCATGATGCTGCCGGGCAGATTGCTTGAGTAGTTGGACAGTATTTCCATTGTGTAAGCACGATTTGTGCCGCTAAATATGCACATTTTCGATCAAACTCTATATGGATTGTGTAATATGATGTTACAGGAGTGTCATCGGAAGAATTCTGAGAAGGTTAGTGAAAAAATTTATATATTTTGGCAATGTTGACGTTATCGCTCTCTTTGGCTAGAATCTATGCTCTGGTAATGTTTGAACATGTGGTATGCTAATATAACGATTTATTGTGTTTTCGCTGTAAGACACTTAGAAAATCTGAAATATTGTCTGTATTCACAGGATCTGTGTCTTTCGATTAGTGTATGCTGTGTATTTTTACGAAATGTTTGATGATTAGTAATTAGGTAATACACGTTGCTCTATTTATTTATTCTAGTCCATTTGTGACGGTGGGTGCAATTGTAAACTATGAAATCTACCTGAAATATGCACATTTTTCTAACAAAACCTATCCTATACCATAAATATGTTATCAGACTGTCATCTGATGAGTTCTTTTCTTGGTTAGTGGCTATCAATATCTTAGTTTAGCCGAAGTGGTGATAGCACCTGATGGAGTAAGAAACCGATGGAGTTAGAAAAGTGGTGTCTTTTGCTAACGTGGTTAGCTAATAGATTTACATATTTTGTCTTCCCTGTAAAACATTTTAAAAATCTGAAATGGTGGCTTTATTCACAGGATCTGTATCTTTCATTAGGTGTCTTGGACTTGTGATTTAATGATATTTAGATGCTACTATTTAATTGTGATGCTAATCAGTGTGTGGGGGGGGGGGGGGGGGGGGGGCTCCCGGAACCGGGGTAGAGGCTCGTTAGAGGTTAAGCCTGAACATATGCAAGCACATTCAGATCGACCACACGGTGGCACTATAATGGGCACATGTTTATATCACTTGATCTGTTTGACTCAGTGATGAAATTTGGCACACAGGCTCAGTTATTTGAGTGTAGTATGGTTAATTTTGGCCACTTGGTGGCCTGTTGGACAGGAAAAAACATTCATCAAGCTCATAGCGGCCATATTGTTTGAGCTAGAGTCTTGGAAAATATTGAGTTTGAAGATATGCATCCATCGATCGGTCTAGCGGTTTTGGAGAAGAAGACATTTAAAAACGCTTTGAGCCAATTTCCACGCCCCCGCTGAAATCGAATGAGCATAATAAAACAATCCGTCTGTATAAACTAGAGATTTCTGTTTTTTTGCATGAGCTCAGTCTCTATCCACTTCAATCTGCGGTGGAAGGTGGCCGAGCTACAGGTCAGAACATGAGACATCCTGTAAATTGGTCTTCTCACGAAAACGTCTGTAGCATCTGAACAGGTTGGCCTACAAACCAATATGACCAGTCTATGGAAAGGTAAAACTCTCAGAAACACGTACATTTGCTCCAGGATGCCCATAAGCCTCACAAGACTCATCTGAAGGTAGCCCGGTACTAGTTAAGAAAAAAGGAATGGAAGTATGTATTTTAGTGAATGGAAGTCATTTGGTGTCAAATATATATTTTTATATATGGGTAAAGAATTATAATAATATACATTTCCTGATCTTTCTTATATCTCTTAGATATAGGACAGACACTTTAAAACATATTTCCTTTTGATGTATTTTTGGGCTGTCTGTTTTTCCATGTATAAATCTGTTATTCAGTGTGTTTCTATGGACTAATAGCAATAAGGCCAAATTCAATGTTTCATCAAAGAATATATACATATTGTTTTTTGTACCTTAAAAGGTTCCTAAAATTCAAACTCAAATGCCTAAGTGATCCTTGGGATGACCATCTTTGTCACGACTTCAACCGAGGCAGGCACTCCTTCCCGTTCGGGTGGCGCTCGGCGGTCGTCGTCACCGGCCTACTAGCTGCCACTAACTCTTTTTCCTCCCCCTCCTTATGTGTTTATTTGTATCACCTGTGTTCAGTTAGTTGTTAATTAGTGTGGCTTTATTAGTCAGCCAGCCCGTACGCTTCTTTGTGCGGGATTGTTATATTGTAGCTTTTGGATTTCGGGAGTGGATATTGTTATTGTGGACTGGGTTTGTTTCTCGTGTAGTTGGACCGTTGTGTATGACACCCAGTACGTCCGTGTTGGACATTTTGTTTGCCAGTTGGGCATTAAAGACTCAACATATTGAAGCTCTGCTGTTCCTGCGTCTGACTTCGCACCCCCCGACACCCAGGTCGTTACAGAATCCCGCACCCGCTAAATGGAGTCAGCAGGAGCAGCAGCCAACCCTCTCCCATCGATGGAGGTACGGGTTCTCCACCACACCACCGTCCTCCATCGGATCGGATCAGCCATGGACCAGATGATGGAGAGAATGGAGCGATGGGAGAGGAGTGGGCTCCTCTCTCCACCTTCGGCTCCCCTCCCTCAGGACTCTCCATCCCCCGGCTCCAGCGCGCTCCGTCTTACGCTCCCGAGGGATTATGATGGAGCGGCGGCAGGGTGTCAGGGGTTCTTACTCTAACTGGAGCTATACCTGGCCACTGTTCGCCCCACTCCCTCGGGAGCCTGAGAGGGTGAGTGTCCTCGTCTCCTGCCTAACGGGTCGTGCTCTGGAGTGGGCCAACGCAGTCTGGAATGGCCCGGACCTTGGCCGCGGGATCAGGGTGGAACGACAGGGCCCTTATTGACCACTACCGGTGTAGTCTCCGGGAGGACGTCCGCAGGGAGCTAGCGTGTCGGGACATCGCTCTTTCTTTGGATGAGCTTATTGACATGTCCATCCGACTGGACAATCTGCTGGCTGCCCGCGGGCGTTCGGAGAGGGTCCTGTGCGTTCCACCACCCAGCGCCCCGGCTCCCATCCCGATGGAGTTGGGAGGGGCCGCGCCTAGGGGTATCGGAGGAGGAGGCCTCCCCTGCACCAGCTGTGGTCGGAGAGGACACACGGCCGATCGGTGCTGGGGGGGGTCTATCTGGGAGTCGAGATGTCAGGCGTAACGCTTCTCGATCACCCCAGGTGAGTCAGCACCAAACTCACTCAGAACCCCCTGTTGGTCACATGTTTGTCTCAATTTTTTTCCTTTATTTTTTCCCCTCTTCCCAGCACAGGGCACTAGTCGATTCAGGTGCAGCTGGGAACTTTATGGATCGCGGACTCGCCCGAAAGTTGGGCGTTCCGCTTGTGCCGATAGATTCTCACTTTCCCGTGCACTCCCTAGATAGCCGGCCATTAGGGTCAGGTGTGGTCAGGGAGGCCACAGTTCCCCTGGACATGGTGACGCAGGGGAATCATAGGGAACGTATCAGTCTCTTTATTATTGATTCGCCTGCGTTTCCAGTGGTGCTGGGTATTCCCTGGTTGGCCCGGCACAATCCCAATATTTCGTGGAGACAGGGGGTTCTCCAGGGGTGGTCAGAGGAGTGTTCTGGAAGGTGTCTGGGAGTTTCCATTGGTGCCACGTCGGTGGAGAGTCCAGACCAGGGTTCCACGGTGCGCATTCCCCCCGAGTATGCCGATTTGGCAATCGCTTTCTGTAAAAAGAAAGCGACGAAATTACCACCACATCGACCGGGTAGGGATTGTGCGATAGATCTCCAGGTTAACGCTGCGCTTCCCAAGAGTCACGTGTACCCTTTGTCCCAAGAGGAGACGTTGGCTATGGAGACATATGTCGCGGAGTCTCTGGGACAGGGGTAAATTCGGCCCTCCATCTCACCCGTCTCCTCGAGTTTCTTTTTTGTGAAGAAGAAGGAGGGAGGTTTGCGTCCGTGTATTGATTATAGAGGTCTAAATGCCATCACAGTGGGGTTTAGTTACCCACTACCTCTCATCGCTTCGGCGGTGGAATCATTTCACGGAGCGCAGTTCTTTACAAAACTGGACCTCAGGAGCGCGTACAGTCTGGTGCATATTCGGAAAGGAGACGAGTGGAAAACCGCATTTAGTACCACATCGGGCCACTATGAGTACTGCGTCATGCCGTATGGGTTAAAGAATGCTCCAGCCGTTTTCCAATCCTTTGTAGACGACATTCTCAAGGACCTGCACGTGCAGGGGGTAGTTGTGTATATCGATGACATTCTGATCTACTCAACTACTCACGCCGCGCATGTATCTCTGGTGCGCAAAGTGCTTGGCAGACTGCTGGAGCATGACCTAT
This sequence comes from Salvelinus fontinalis, assembly GCF_029448725.1. Taxonomy (NCBI): domain Eukaryota; kingdom Metazoa; phylum Chordata; class Actinopteri; order Salmoniformes; family Salmonidae; genus Salvelinus; species Salvelinus fontinalis. Next base: position 45,143,731 of record NC_074677.1, read on the forward strand.
ACGTCAAGGCTGAGAAGTGTGTGTTCTCCAAACAAGCCGTCTCCTTCCTGGGTTATCGCATTTCCACCTCGGGGGTGGTGGTGGAGAGTGACCGCATAAAGGCCGTGCGTAATTGGCCGACTCCAACCACGGTGAAAGAGGTGCAGCGGTTTTTGGGTTTTGCCAACTACTACCGGAGATTTATCCGGGGTTTTGGTCAGGTAGCGGCTCCCATTACCTCACTGCTAAAGGGGGGCCCGGTGCGGTTGCGGTGGTCAGCGGCGGCGGACAACAGGTTGAAGGCTCTGTTCAAGGATGCTCCCGTGTTGGAGCATCCGGATCCCTCTTTAGCATTCAGAGTGGAGGTGGACGCGTCCGAGGCTGGGGTGGGTGCCGTGCTATCACAGCGCTCGGGTACGCCACCAAAACTCCGCCCCTGCGCTTTCTTCTCTAGTAAGCTCAGCGTAACTATGATGTGGGGGATCGGGAGTTGTTAGCGGTGGTCAGGGCTCTGAAGGTGTGGAGACAATGGCTTGAGGGGCTAAGCACCCCTTTCTCATCTGGACCGACCACCAGAATCTGGAGTATATTCGGGCAGCTCGGAGACTGAACCCGCGTCAGGCAAGGTGGGCCATGTTTTTCACCCGGTTTAGGTTCACGTTGTCCTACAGACCCGGCTCCCAAAACGTAAAGGCTGACGCACTGTCCCGCCTTTACGACACGGAGGATAGGACCACCGAACCCACTCCCATCATCCCCGCCTCGAGGCTGATAGCGCCAGTGGTATGGGAGGTGGACTCGGACATCGAGCGGGCGCTACGGGCGGAACCCGCTCCTCCTCAGTGTCCGGCGGGCCGTAAGTACGTACCGTTTGGTGTTCGGGACCGACTGATTCGGTGGGCTCATGTCCTACCCTCCTCGGGTCACCCTGGGGTGACGAGGACAGTGGGGAGCCTTCGGGGAAGGTATTGGTGGCCTACCTTAGCTCGGGACGTTAGGGTTTATGCCTCCTCCTGTTCGGTATGCACTCAGAGTAAGGCTCCTAGGCACCTTCCTATAGGGAAGTTGCAACCTCTCCCCATTCCACAACGGCCATGGTCTCATCTGGTTGGACTTCCTGACCGATCTCCCCCCTTCTCAGGGAAACACTACGGTTCTGGTAATTGTGGATCGGTTTTCTAAGTCCTGCCGTCTCCTCCCGTTGCCCGGTATCCCTACTGCCCTACAGACTGCGGAGACCTTATTCACCCACGGTCTTCCGTCACTACGGGGTGCCGGAGGACATCGTTTCTGATCGGGGCCCCCAGTTCACGTCCCGAGTATGGAGGGCGTTCAGGGAGCGTCTGGGGGTCACGGTCAGCTTGACTTCCGGTTTTCACCCCGAGAGTAATGGGCAGGTGGAGAGAGTGAACCAGGAGGTGGGTAGGTTTCTGCGGTCGTATTACCAGGACCGGCCAGGGGAGTGGGCGAGATACATTCCCTGGGCCGAGAAGGCCCAGAACTCACTACGCCACTCCTCTACTAATGTGTCCCCCTTTCAGTGTGTGTTGGGGTACCAGCCGGTCCTGGCACCATGGCATCCGAGCCAGACCGAGGCTCCTGCGGTGGAGGAGTGGGTACAGCGCTCCAAAGAGACCTGGAGGGCCGTCCAGGAGTCCCTCCAACAAGCTACTAGTAGGCAGAAGAGGAGCGCTGACCGCCACCGCAGTGAGGCTCCCGTGTTTGTACCGGGGGAAAGGGTCTGGCTCTCGACCCGAAACCTACCCCTCCGCTTGCCCTGCCGGAAGCTGAGGCCGCAGTGTGTAGGGCCCTTCAAAGTCCTGAGGAGAATAAACGAGGTGTGTTATCGATTACAACTCCCTTCCTATTATCGTATTAACCCCTCGTTTCATGTGTCTCTCCTCAGGCCGGTGGTAGCTGGTCCCCTGCAGGACGGTGAGGTGCCGGAGGTCCCTCCCCTCCCTCTGGACATCGAGGGGTCCCCGGCGTACACGATACGGGCCATTCTGGACTCGAGACGCCGGGTGAGGGGCCTGCAGTACCTCGTGGACTGGGAGGGGTACGGTCCGGAGGAGAGGTGCTGGGTACCGGTGGAGGACATTTTGGATCCATCTATGTTAAGGGATTTCCATCGCCTCCATCCGGATTGCCCCGCGCCTCGTCCTCCGGGTCGACCTCGAGGCCGGTGTCGGCGCTGCTCCAACAGAGAAACTCGTCCCAGAATTTCTTCTTCAATTAAAGATATCTCTGTTCCAAAAGAGTTCCTAATGAAAGATTCTAGGACTTCCGCTATCAGAAATAACTCTGCTACAACAAAGTTACTAACTAGGGGTGACTTTGCTTCAACAAAGACCTGATGTGCACAACCTGTTCCCAGAACAGGATTTTCTATGATGTCTGAAAGAAAATCAGTCTCACCCTTATTTTATTTTGTCTGTGCGGAATGGTGTATCCGCACCCTGACTGTCACGACTTCTGCCGAAGTCGTTGCCTCTCCTTGTCCGGGCGGTGTTCGGCGGACGACTTCACCGGCCTTCTAGCCATCATCGATGCATTTTTCATTTTCCATTGGTTTTGTCTTGTCTTCCCACACACCTGTTGTCAATCCCATTCATTACCTGTTGTGTGTTTAACCCTCTGTTTCCCTTCATGTGTTTGTCAGAGATTGTTTTATGTCAAGTGTTGTTTTATTGGTGTATAGGTGCACTCTGGGAATAGAGAAGGCAGGCAGGGCACTCTGACATCACCCCAGGTGAGTAGGCACCATATTCATCCAGAGCCCTCTGCTGCACTTATGTTTGTCTCTGTCACTTTTCCGGATTTTTCCCTGCATTCCCAGTATAAGGCGCTAGTAGATTCAGGCGCGGCTGGGAATTTCATTAATAAAAATTTAGCTCATAGTTTAGGGATTCCTATTGTTTCTGTGGATATGCCTTTCCCTATTCATGCCTTAGATAGTCGACCAATAGGGTCAGGGTTTATCAGGGAGGTCACCGCACCTTTGTCTATGATAACGCAGGAGGGTCACAAGGAGAAGATTAGTCTTTTCCTTATTGATTCCCCTGCGTATTCTGTGGTGCTAGGCCTACCCTGGTTAACTACTCATAACCCCACTGTTTCTTGGCCACAGAGGGCTCTCACGGGGTGGTCGCGAGAGTGCTCAGGTAGGTGTGTAGGGGTTTCCGTTGGTGCTACTACGGTGGGAAGTCCAGACCAGGTTTCCACTGTGCGCATTCCCCCAGAATATGCCGATTTGGCACTCGCCTTCTGTAAAAAGAAGGCGACTCAATTACCACCGACAGGGGGATTGTGCGATAGATCTCCTGGTAGACGCTGCATATCCCAGGAGTCACGTGTATCCTCTGTCGCAAGCGGAGACAGTGGCTATGGATAATTATATCTCTGAATCCCTGCGTCAGGGGTTCATTCAGCCATCCATTTCACCCGCCTCTTCGAGTTTCTTTTTTGTGAAGAAGAAGGATGGCGGTTTACGCCCGTGCATTGATTATCGAGACCTTAATAAAATCACGGAAAAATATAGTTACCCGCTACCTTTGATCAATACAGTAATGGAGTCAATGCGCGGGGCCCACTTCTTCACAAAATTGGATCTCAGGAGTGCGTACAATCTGGTGCGTATTAGGAGGGGTGATGAGTGGAAGACGGCATTTAGCACCACCTCAGGTCATTATGAGTACCTGGTCATGCCATATGGGTTGATGAATGCTCCATCAGTCTTCCAATCATTTGTAGATGAGATCTTCAGGGACCTGCACGGGCAGGGTGTAGTGGTGTATATCGATGATATTTTGATATACTCTGCTACACGCGCCGAGCATGTGTCCTTGGTGCGCAGGGTGCTTGGTCGCCTGTTGGAGCATGATCTATATGTCAAGGCTAAGAAATGCTTGTTCTTCCAACAATCCATCTCCTTCCTAGGGCATCAGATTTCCACTTCAGGAGTGGAAATGGAGAGCGACCGCATTACAGCCGTGCGTAATTGGCCGACTCCAACCACGGTAAAGGAGGTGCAGCGGTTTTTAGGGTTTGCCAATTACTACCGGAGATTTATCCGGGGTTTTGGTCAGGTTGCAGCTCCCATTACCTCACTGCTAAGGGGGGGACCGGTGCGCTTGCAGTGGTCGGCCGAGGCGAATAGGGCTTTTGGACAACTGAAGGCTCTGTTTACCTCCGCGCCTGTGTTGGCTCATCCGGATCCCTCTTTGCCATTCATAGTAGAGGTGGACGCATCCGAAGCTGGGATAGGAGCAGTGCTCTCTCAGCGTTCGGGTGTGCCACCGAAGCTTCGCCCCTGTGCTTTCTTTTCGAAGAAGCTCAGCCCGGCGGAGCGTAACTATGATGTGGGGGACCGAGAGCTGTTAGCTGTCGTAAAAGCCTTGAAGGTGTGGAGGCATTGGCTTGAGGGGGCTAATCACCCTTTTCTCATCTGGACTGACCACCGCAATCTGGAGTACATCCGGCAGGCGAAGAGACTAAATCCTCGCCAGGCAAGGTGGGCCATGTTTTTCACTCGTTTTGTGTTTACGCTTACTTACAGACCAGGCTCCCAGAACGTCAAGGCAGACGCATTGTCTCGGCTGTATGACACAGAGGAGCGACCCATGGATCCCACTCCCATACTCCCAGAGTCGTGTTTGGTGGCGCCAGTAGTGTGGGAGCTGGACGCGGACATTGAGCGGGCGTCACGTGCAGAGCCCTCTCCTCCTGAGTGTCCAGCTGGTCGTCTGTACGTTCCGTCTGCTGTCCGCGACCGATTGATTTATTGGGCTCACACATCACCCTCCTCTGGTCATCCTGGGATAGGTCGGACGATGCGCTGTCTTGATGGGAGGTACTGGTGGCCCACTTTAGCTAAGGACGTGAGGATTTATGCTTCCTCCTGTTCGGTGTGCGCCCAGTGCAAGGCTCCTAGACACCTGCCTAGAGGTAAGCTTCTACCTTTACCCGTTCCTCAACGGCCGTGGTCGCACCTGTCAGTGGATTTTTTGACTGATCTTCCACCTTCACAGGGTTACACCACGATCCTGGTCGTTGTGGATCGGTTCTCTAAGTCCTGTCGTCTTCTCCCTTTGCCCGGTCTCCCTACGGCCTTACAAACTGCGGAGGCCCTGTTTACACATGTTTTCCGGCACTATGGGGTGCCTGGGGATATAGTGTCTGATCGGGGTCCCCAGTTCACGTCAAGGGTCTGGAAGGCGTTTATGGAACGTCTGGGGATCTCGGTTAGTCTTACCTCAGGTTTTCACCCCGAGAGTAATGGGCAGGTGGAGAGAGTTAACCAGGATGTGGGCAGGTTTCTGCGGTCCTATTGCCAGGACCGGCCGGGGGAGTGGGCGAAGTTCGTGCCCTGGGCAGAGATGGCCCAGAACTCGCTACGTCACTCCTCCACTAACCTTACCCCTTTTCAATGTGTATTAGGGTATCAGCCGGTTCTGGCTCCTTGGCATCAGAGTCAGACCGAAGCTCCTGCGGTGGACAATTGGTTTCGGCACGCTGAGGAAACCTGGGAGGCAGCCCACGTCCACCTTCAGCGTGCCATAAGGCGCCAGAAAATTGGCGCAGACCGTCGCCGCAGTGAGGCCCCGGTGTTCGTACCAGGGGACAGGGTCTGGCTCTCGACCCGAAACCTGCCCCTCCGCCTGCTCTGCCGGAAGCTGTGTCCGCGGTTTGTGGGGCCGTTTAAAGTCCTGAGGAGAGTGAACGAGGTATGTTATAGGTTACAACTGCCCACTAATTACCGTATTAACCCCTCGTTCCATGTGTCTCTCCTCAGGCCGGTGGTGGCTGGCCCGCTCCAGGAGGCTGAAGTGCGTGAAGTTCCTCCGCCTCCTCTAGACATCGAGCGGGTCCCGGCGTACTCTGTTCGATCCATTTTGGATTCGAGACGTCGGACGAGGGGCCTTCAGTACCTCGTGGACTGGGAGGGGTACGGGCCGGAGGAGAGATGCTGGGTTCCGGTGGAGGACGTTTTAGATCCTTCCATGTTAAAAGAATTCCACCGCCTCCATCCGGATCGCCCTGCACCTCGCCCTCCGGGTCGTCCCCGAGGCCGGTGTCGACGCGCTGCTAGAGCCGCGCGTCAGGGGGGGGGGGTAATGTCACGACTTCTGCCGAAGTCGTTGCCTCTCCTTGTCCGGGCGGTGTTCGGCGGTCGACTTCACCGGCCTTCTAGCCATCATCGATCCATTTTTCATTTTCCATTGGTTTTGTCTTGTCTTCCCACACACCTGTTGTCAATCCCATTCATTACCTGTTGTGTATTTAACCCTCTGTTTCCCTTCATGTGTTTGTCAGAGATTGTTTTATGTCAAGTGTTGTTTTATTGGTGTATAGGTGCGCGACGGGTCCTCGTACCCATTTTTATTTGATGTATGTATATTTCTCGTGTTTGGAGCATGTCATGGACATTTATTAAAAGTCTCCATCTACACTTTGTTTACTCTCCTGCGCCTGACTTCCCTGCCACCTATACACACGACGTTGACACTGACGCTCCCTGCCGGGTCCTAATCGGGTCCTAGTCGGGTCCCTTCTGCACCTTTGAGTGGAGTGTGGGCTCCCTGATTCACGCATAATGTAGCCCCTGTGCACAGTTAACCTCAGTGTCCCCGAGATCAATCAGAAAGCGAACTTAGCCATCCCTTCCTCGTCACCAAGAATTGTCGTGGAAATTCTAATCAAAAGGAAGAGAGATTGCGGATTCTTCAAAACAACAACTTTTTTTATAAGATTTGCAAATCTGGAGCTGGTTAACAATCACTCAAAGAGCGCAGTGTTAAGAGCCCAACAAACAAGAGATGGGTCTCAGCCTTTTGTCATGACGCTGAACTGTTGGTAGGTTTATGACAGTCATAAATACCTCTCCCCCTTTTTTCCTTGCTCTACCCTACTGATGTGACTATTGAAAATCCCTTGGTTAACATAGAGATTCTGGGAACATCAGAAGGTGGGGGGGAAATTAACCATATTTTGGTAATCCAACCAGTTGAACATATGCGTTGGTACTTAATAAATATGATGTCAGTTCGGTTGTCATCTGAGACATTCTCATCAATGATAGGATGACAAACTGTACAGTGGAAAGTCTACACATTATAATTATCAGATTCACATGGAATTGTTGTGCAATTTAAACGTTTAAATATGAAATTATTTGTGAAAAGAGGAAATGTGATTTTAGCTTCTAAAATGTGAGAATTGGGTTTTCATGAGTGAATTAGGCCCGACTCAGTGGCCCGCCCACGTGAAGAGACATTGGTTATAAACTATGAAACACGCCCTCCTCTCCCTTTCTATATAAAGTCTTGACGACAATATAACTTCCTGTTCCGGGGACATTGAGGTGACGGCCTTGACGTTAGAAGGACAGGTGACACTTACAGAGCAAAGCCAATCTCAGGACAATTGACACGTCGAATATGACGAATTTCGAAAATACCAGCCAGAATATAGCATGAGCATATAAGCATGGAAACGGGGTATGAACTTGGAACTCTGATTCACTCCAGCCGCCAAGCGTGGACTGGGAAAGGACAGACAGAGTATACCGTCTACCACACAATGACGTTACTAAAACGGGTACAGTTTACCACAAGAGACGCTCTTCCATCTACCACCAACCTATTGAAGCGCAGCTCAGAGTAAATATTCATTGCATTTTCCTTTTCCAAATGGGTGGTAATTTTAGAATGCATAAGATCCTGTCTTTACGAAAGCATAGCTTCTCCCTTTGTTCCTAAGTCTTCCCGCTCTTTCAATCAAACTCAAACCCCTTTCTTTGTGTAGCGAGCTGCTATGTCGGCTCCGTCCGCCAGGGACTTTTTCTTTATGACAATTTGTAATCAATGTATTATCTATTCGATATAAGTAAATCTGTGTGATTAGTTAAGTATTTAATTAAATCCATGTTTGTATTGCTGATTTAACTTGTTAGCTAGGGTTTGTGAAGATAACCAAGAATTTACCACTTTCAGATGAGACTGAATAAGGTGCCGATTAAATATTGACTGCTAATTGACGTAAAAGATTACCAGGTCTTTAAGAGTTTATTCGGAAGATAACAGCTCTATAAACATTCTTTTGTGGTGCCTCTACTTTCTAGTTAATTATCTACCTGATTAGCTTAATCAGGTATTATTAATTTACAGAGAAATGATTTTATAGAAGGGCAGGTCATATCACTTAATCTGACATAGTTAAACAACACAACACTTTATAGGAAAATACAACCTCTGTCTATGAGGCAGTTTAGCAGGTGTGTAAGATCATAGTGTACAAAGAAGTGATAACGCCAGTTTTGTCACTCCTTTCTGCTGATAGAATTGTCACTGCTGCTCAAGCTAGCCTCTGTTCTCATCATATCTCCACATAGCTCTGTGCCCTTGAAAGATACAAAAATAACAGGATGGACCAAAAACTGTGGTAACTCTTAGAGGCTCTCTGTCTTTGGTCGCGTGACCAAGTTACATAAAGACAAGAGATGAAAAATACTAGCTTGACAGAAACAGACAGTAGAAATGTACAGTTTTAAGGCTTATACAGTGCATGTCTATTACAAAGATTGTAATTTTGCCACCATACAGTGTCACCATAAAGCACCCCCACACCATCACAACTCCTCCTCCATACTTCACAGTGGGAACCACACATGCGGAGATTGTCCGTTCACCTACTCTGCGTCTCACAAAGACATAGCGGTTGGAACCAAAAATCTCAAATTTGGACTCATCAAACCAAATGGCAGATTTCACCAGTCTAACGTCCATTGCTCATGTTTATTGGGCCAAGCAAGTCTCTTCTTCTTATTGGTGTCCTGTGGTAGTGGTTTCTTAGCAGCAATTCGACCATGAAGGCCTAATTCACCCTGTCTCCTCTGAACAGTTGATGTTGAGATGTGTCTGTTAAGCATTTATTTGGGCTGCAATCTGAGGTGCAGCAGAGGTAACTCTGGGTCTTCCTTTCCTGTGGCAGTCCTCATGAGAGCCAGTTTCATCATAGCGCTTGATGGTTTTTTGCGACTGCACATGTAGAAACTTTCAAAGTTCTTGAAATGTTCCGGATTGACTGACCTTCTTGTCTTAAAATAATGATGGACTGTTGTTTCTCTTTGCTTATTTGAGCTGTTCTTGCCATAATATCGACTTGGTCTATTACCAAATAGGGCTATCTTCTGTCTACCACCCCTGACATCATGGCAAAGGGTGGCTACTTGGAAGAATCTCAAATAAAAAATATTTTTTGATTTGTTTAACAATTTTTTGGTTACTACATGATTCCATAAGAACAATTTCATAGTTTTGATGTCTTCTATTATTCTACAACGTTGAAAATAGTACAAATAAAGAAAAACCCTTGAATGAGTAGGTGTGTTCAAGCTTTTGACTGGCACTGTAAATCCATCAAGCCCGCACGGTGTCCAGTCCGATAAACTTCCAATTTGCGTTTTCCCCATAAGTTTGCGCAGAATTGAAATTTGCTTGCTAAGGATAGCCACCTCATTCCTGTAATCCTCCGCAAGCAAACAATTGCCGCATTGGACCTCCGGATTGTCAATATTTTCCTGGACAAGCTGGACAAACTAGCTAGCTAGTTGGTAGCAGGTGTTGACACAAACAATTATGAACAATATACAAATAAAACTTCAGAAACAGCAGGCTGAAACAACAGGTCGAGGCGCAGGAGGTATTCAAGCTCATGACAATAAAGCTTCTGAGCGAGCGAAACAACGTGTGTTGTGTGCCAATTAGATAAAAGATACCTAAAATTATAAATGTGTTAATTGTTCATATTTAATTGTGTAATCTTGTGTGTGTTTGTAGAAATCTACTAAATAAACATTGAAATACGTTTTGTTTACTTGTATTACATTCAAGGAACTTTAAAGGGGAAGTTAACCCCAAAACACTTCTGAGCCATTTATAACACTTGCCTGGCCGTTTGTCAGTACCCCTGACAGTTTTTAGGTTCATTGTTTGAGTTTTTAGATTTCTGTATTTTTATATAAAAATGATGACTTTCTAAAATGACCTAAAATGTTTTAAAAACAGTGTACTTATTGTTACATAAACAGCGATTGGTGTCTCGCCACTGAATTTCCAAATAAGTGTTTTTTTAATGTAAAAAGTATTTAAAAAAAACAAAGACCTAAAAGTCTTCCATATCGTCTGTAATCCGGTAGATACTGTTCTTCGTGCTTCTAAGATTGATCATTAAAGGAGGAACATCTTACTATTGGACTTCAAGAAAAAAAGTCAGAATGAAAGAACGTAAACAAAGAGATGATAGCTAGCTAAACTAGTGGTTAGTTTATCGCTGAAGAAAAGAAAGGCAAATAACGTTAGTAGTCAAGTAGCTGAGTAACGTTGGCCAAAATGAAGTGCCTTGTACTCGGGTCCATTAATGTTGCAGTCAGATACAAATAAACTGCACATTTACACTTTTCCAGACCATCCTGGAAATGGTCTGATCTGCATTCCGGCGGATGTTATTAATTGTCAGTGGAGCAGTCCACAACGCTACGTTGGGGGTGCCGCACTAGGCTGAGTTGCGTTCTGAGGACAGCATTGCTTTTTTCTAATCAAACTTAAAAATCTAATCAAACACTTCATGAGAGCCCATGAGCTCATGTTGTGTAGCATTTCTATAGGCTATTCAATAGCGGTAGAAAACAGAGTCACGGCTGCTAATAAAAAGAGGATCCCATCAGCTTTCTATAGGCTAAGCCTACTACAGTTGAAGTCGGAAGTTTGCATACACCTTAGCCAAATACATTTAAACTCAGTTTTTCACAATTCCTGACATTTAATCCAAGTAAAAATGCCTTGTTTTAAGTCAGTTAGGATCACCACTTTTTTTGAAAATGTGAAATGCCAGAATATTTGTCACGTTCCTGACCTATTTCTGTTAGTTTGTTATATGTGTTAGTTGGTCAGGACGTGAGTTTGGGTGGGCATTCTATGTTTTCTGTTTCTATGTTGGTTTATGGGTTGCCTGGTATGGCTCTTAATTAGAGGCAGGTGTTTGGCGTTCCTCTAATTAAGAGTCATATTTAGGTAGGTGTTTTAACAGTGTTCGTTGTGGGTGATTGTCTCCTGTGTTTGTGTATGTCTTTACGCCACACGGGACTGGTTTCGGTTTGTTTTGTTCAGTGTCATTTATGTGTAGGCTTTTTTCCCTGTTCGTGCTTCTCGTGTATTATGTGAGTCTGTTGTTCAGATCTGTCTACACCGTTTATTTGTTTTGTTAGTTTATTAGTCAAGTTCGTGTTTTTCGTGTTTTTTTTCTCTTTAATAAATCATGTCTACAAACTCAGCTGCATTTTGGTTCGATCCCTGCTCCTCCTCTTCTGATGAAGAGGAGGAGGAAAGCCGTTACAGAATCACCCACCGATCCAGAACCAAGCGGCGCGAAGTCGAGCAGGATTCTACACAGGTATCATGGACTTGGGAGGAAATATTGGACAGGAAAGGTCCATGGGCACAGTCGGGAGAATATCGCCGCGCTCGTGAGGAGATGGAGGCAGCGAGAGCCCAAGAGCGTTGGTATGAGGAGGCAGCAAGGAGACGTGGCTGGAAGTCCGAGAGGAGACCCCAAAAATGTATTGGGGGGGGCTAAGAGGTAGTGGGCCAAGGGCAGGTAGGAGACCTGCGCCCACTTCCCAGGCTTACCGTGGAGAGCGGGAGTACGGGCAGGCGCCGTGTTACGCAGTAGAGCGCACGGTGTCTCCTGTACGAGTGCATAGCCCAGTGCGGGTTATTCCACCTCCCCGCACTGGTAGGGCTAGATTGGGCATTGAGCCAGGTGTCATGAGGCCGGCTCAACGCGTCTGGTCTCCAGTGCGTCTCCTCGGGCCGGCTTACATGGCACCAGCCTTACGCATGGTGTCCCCGGTTCGCCTACATAGCCCGGTGCGGGTTATTCCACCTCCCCGCACTGGTCGGGCGACGGGGAGCATTCAACCAGGTAAGGTTGGGCAGGCTCGGTGCTCAAGGGAGCCAGTACGCCTTCACGGTCCGGTATTTCCGGCACTACCTCCCCGCCCCAGCCCAGTAACCCCAGTGCCTACACTACGCACCAGGCTTCCAGTGCGTTTTCAGAGCCCTGTTCCTCCTCCACGCACTCTCCCTATAGTGCGTGTCTCCAGCCCAGTGCCTCCAGTTCCGGCACCGTGCACTAAGCCACCTGTGCGTCTCCTAAGTCCTGTGCACACTGTTGTTTCTCCCCGTACTTGTCCCGATGTGCGTGCACTCAGCCCGGTGCCACCAGTGCCGGTACCACGCACCAGGAATATAGTGCGCTTCGAGAGGTCAGTGTGCCCTGTCCCTGCTCCCCGCACTAGGCTTGAAGTGCGTGTCCTCAGTCAGGTGCCTCCAGTTCCGGCACCACGCACCAAGCCTACAGTGCGTCTCAGCCGGCCAGAGTCTGCCGTCTGCCCAACGGCGCATGAACTGCCTGTCTGCCATGAGCCTGCAAAGCTGCCCGTCTGCCATGAGCCTACAGAGCCTTCCGCCAGACAGGAGCAGCCTGAGCCTTCCGCCAGACAGGTGCAGTCTGAGCCATCCGTCTCCGCAGCGCCATCTGATCCATCCGTCTCCCCAGCGCCGTCTGAGCCATCCGTCTCCCCAGCGCCGTCTGAGCCATCCGTCTCCCCAGCGCCGTCTGAGCCATCCGTCTCCCCAGCGCCGTCTGAGCCATCCGTCTCCCCAGCGCCGTCTGAGCCATCCGTCTCCCCAGCGCCGTCTGAGCCATCCGTCTCCCCAGCGCCGTCAGAGCCGCTCGTCTGTCCCGAGCCGTCAGAGCCGATAGTCAGTCAGGAGCCGCTAGAGCCAGTCGTCAGTCAGGATCTGCCAGAGCCGCCAACCAGACAGGATCTGCCAGAGCCGCCAACCAGACAGGATCTGCCAGAGCCGCCAACCAGACAGGATCTGCCAGAGCCGCCAACCAGACAGGATCTGCCAGAGCCGCCAACCAGACAGGATCTGCCAGAGCCGCCAACCAGACAGGATCTGCCAGAGCCGTCAGTGAGCCATGAGCGGCCAGAGCCGTCAGCGTGCCATGAGCGTCGAGAGCCGTCAGCCAGCCATGAGCGTCCAGAACCGTCAGCCAGTCATGAGCTGTCCCTTAGCCCGGAACGGCTATTTACCCAGAACTGCCCCTCAGTCCAGAGCTGTCTCTCTGTCCGGAGCTGCCTTTCAGTCCGGAGTTGCCCCTCTATCCTGATTTACGTGTTCTCAATTTGCCTACCTGGTTAAATAAAGGTTAAATAAAAAAAATTAAAATTAAATTTACCTCTCTATCCTGAGCTACCTCTCTATCCTGATCTATCCCTCTGTCTTGAGCTATCCCTCTGTCTTGATCTATCCCTCTGTCTTGATCTATCAATCTGTCCCGGTGCTGCCCCTATTGTCGATGTTACCAAAAGGATTTTGTGGGGGTAAGATGAGGGGGGACATTCATAGGGGGAGATGGAAGCTGGGATTGACTATGGTGGGGTGGGGACCTCGCCCGGAGCATGAGCCACCACCGTGGTCAGATGCCCACCCAGACCCTCCCCTAGACTTTGTGCTGGTGCGCCCGGAGTTCGCACCTTATGGGGGGGGTTATGTCACGTTCCTGACCTATTTCTGTTAGTTTGTTATATGTGTTAGTTGGTCAGGACGTGAGTTTGGGTGGGCATTCTATGTTTTCTGTTTCTATGTTGGTTTATGGGTTGCCTGGTATGGCTCTTAATTAGAGGCAGGTGTTTGGCGTTCCTCTAATTAAGAGTCATATTTAGGTAGGTGTTTTCACATTGTTCGTTGTGGGTGATTGTCTCCTGTGTTTGTGTATGTCGTTACGCCACACGGGACTGGTTTCGGTTTGTTTTGTTCAGTGTCATTTATGTGTAGGCTTTTTTCCCTGTTCGTGCGTTCTCGTGTATTATGTGAGTCCGTCGTTCAGATCTGTCTACACCGTTTATTTGTTTTGTTAGTTTATTAGTCAAGTTCGTGTTTTTCGTGTTTTTTTTCTCTTTAATAAATCATGTCTACAAACTCAGCTGCATTTTGGTTCGATCCCTGCTCCTCCTCTTCTGATGAAGAGGAGGAGGAAAGCCGTTACAATATTAGTAGAGAGAATGATTTATTTCAGCTTTTATTTCTTTCATCACATTCCCAGTGGGTCAGAAGTTAACATGCACTCAATTAGTATTTAGTAGCATTGCCTTTAAATTGTTTCACTTGGGTCAAACGTTTCGGGTAGCCACAAGCTTCCCACAATACGTTGGGTGAATATTGGCCCATTCTTCCTGACAGAGCTGGCGTAACTGAGTCAGGTTTGTAGGCCTCCTTGCTCGCACACGCTTTTTCAGTTCTGCCCACACATTTTCCATGTGATTGAGGTCAGGGCTTTGTGATGGCCACTCCAATACCTTGACTTTGTTGTCCTTAAGCCATTTTGCCACAACTTTGGAAGTATGCCTGGGGTCATTGTCCATTTGGAAGACCCATTTGCGACCAAGCTTTAACTTCATGACTGATGTCTTGAGATGTTGCTTCAATATATCCACACAATTTTCCTTCCTCATGATGCCATCTTTTTTGTGAAGTGCACCAGTCCCTCCTGCAGCAAAGCACCCCCACAACATGATGCTGCCACCCCCGTGATTCACGATTGAGATGGTGTTTTTTGGCTTGCAAGCCTTCTCCTTTTTCCTCCAAACATAACGATGGTCATTATGGCCAAACAGTTCTATTTTTGTTTCATCAGACCAGAGGAAATTTCTCCAAAAAGTATGATCTTTGTCCCCATGTGCAGTTGCAAACCGTAGTCTGTCTTTTTTATGGCGGTATAGGAGCAGTGGCTTCTTCCTTGCTGAGCGGACTTTCAGGTTATGTCGATATAGGACTCATTTTACGGTGGATATAGATACTTTTGTACCTGTTTCCTCCAGCATCTTCACAAGGTCCTTTGCTGTTGTTCTGGGATTGATTTGCACTTTTCGCACCAAAGAACGTTCATCTCTAGGAGACAGAACGCGTCTCCTTCCTGAGCGTTATGACGGCTGCGTGGTCCCATGGTGTTTATACTTGCGTACTATTGTTTGTACAGATGGACGTGGTACCTTCAGGCTTTTGGAAATTGCTCCCAAGGATGAACCAGACTTGTGGAGGTCTACAATTTGTTTTCTGAGTTGTGTTAATTTGGGATCTATCACATCCCACAACTGTCCCAGACTATGTTTGGAATATTTGACTTTTGGTTGACTTTTGTACTATGGGGGATAGTAGATTGACATAGGCTAGTGCTTTTGCTGTTCGTTAGGCCTACTCATCTTGTTGGCTGACAAAAAGTAAATGTGGACGGTTCTTCCAATATCTTCAATATGCACCACGGAATTGGATAAGGACGTGCACAGGTGCGTCTCTGATGTGTCTGTCTTCACTTGTAGCCTTTAAGAAAGACCTGACAGAGAGCTGTGTGAGTGAGAGACGTGTGAGTGAGAGACGTATCAGATTGCGCAGCACACTCAGGAAGAATGGCACAACGCAGCACTAAAATTTATTGACAAACACTGGCTGACGAAATGTTGTGACCGCCACAGCCCTACTTTTTATTAAAAAGCTTTATCTGCTTTCCCAATTAAAAGCATTTTGAAAATTCAAACATATCATTTATGGAAAATATGTTTCTGGATGATTCACCATGCTGCTATATTCCGGTGCCCTGGCTCAGCATATTCGAATCAGCCCACTCATTCTCTATGACCCCACGGTTCTCAAACCTTGTACCTAGAGCGCTACCGTCCTATAGGTTTTCACTCCAACCCAACCCTAAACAAGCTCACCTGTTGGAGTGAAAACCTACAAGTCGGTAGCTCTCCAGGAACAAGTTTGTAAATCCCTGGTCTAACTAATGCTGAGTGAAGGTGTGAATGGCATAGTAACTGTGTAACTCTTGTGTTTATAATAACATTTTTAAGTGTTTACAATAAAAATACTAAAGAAATAATGTAATTTCTTGAAAATGTTATTCGTATAAGATGCTATGAGCCTCCTCAACTTCCTGGAATCCAACATAGCTGCGGTTGGGGTCAGGGAGGTTAGATCTAATTGCTGCCACCAAACAGGCTGGGAGTACGCGTCTTTGTCCTCGACTTAGACATTCTCCCCTCAGCATCCACTCCAGAGTCATTCGATAAGAGACCAGTCTGTATTGTCTAGAGAGACAGAAAATAAATACATGACAATGACAAATACAAATACAACAATCAAGAAAATAAATAGGCCTATACAATATAAAATATAACAGGCTCAGGCATCATTAATTGGTACTATCCCCAAGTTTGGAAGGCGGCCAATGTACTCCCCAATGTTTTCGACCGGGCCATAGCACCATCTTTGCCTCATCCCTAGTTATAAATGATGTGGTTAACTTTATGGATAAAACATTCTGCTGCTTTCTTCATTGACCTGTGTTATGAATTTTATGAATAATGACTAAATGATGTATACATTTAACGTAGAACTATAACTAACAGAATTCTACCCTGTCTCTGTATAATGATAAATAATGTTTGTCCATAAGAAAGAGGGACCGTTAGCAGGCAAGGAACTGTGGCAGACAACTTGTGACCACTGTGGAACTGATAACAGGGAAGGAAGTCTCCCCACCCAGGGAGGGGAGAAACCTTGGGCTTGTAGTAGATTGTATAACAGGTGGCAGGCAATGTATGAGTAGGAGAAGACCTGTGAACTATATTGTCTGAGAGGAGGAGGGACATTTATGACGAAATGAGAGGTATATAAACCAATGTACAGGAAATGATAAGGAGAGCTCTCGTAAATAAACATTCTGACTATTGTAGACTGGCCTCTGTCTGTTTCATTTCAACAAGAACCTTACAAATTCTTGGTAACTGTCACACCCTGGCCTTAGTTTTCTTTATTATTTTAGTTAGGTCAGGGTGTGACATGGGGGATGTATGTGTTTTTTGTATTGTCTAGGGTTTTTTGTATGTTTATGGGGCAGTGTTCAGTCTAGGTGTTTGTATGTCTATGGTTGCCTAGATTGGTTCTCAATTAGAGACAGCTGTCTATCGTTGTCTCTGATTGGGAGCCATATTTAGGCAGCCATAGTCATTAGGTAGTTTGTGGGTGATTGTCTATGTCTTTACGCTAGTTGCTTGTGTCTGCACTTTCGTTTTATAGCTTCACGGTCGTTTGTTGTTTTTGTATAGTTTGTCAGTGTTCGTTTCGTGTTTGTCTTCGGTACTAAAAGAAGATGTACTGTTATCACGCTGCGCCTCGGTCCTCCTCTCTTCATTGTTACGACGATCGTGACAGTAACAGACCGAGTAGTTTAATTGAAGTTCAGTTTATGAACATTGAGAACAGAATTCTAATAACACCTGTCAAAGGCTTTCCATACTATTGATCACTCACTGCTAATTCAGAGGCTTTCCTCAATTGGCCTAGACCAGGCTGCATGTACTGTAACTGGTTTAAAAATTACTTGACAGATAGAACTCAATGTATATTTACTGATGGTGTTAAATCAGGTTTCCTGGATATTTTACGATAGAGTGTGCAAAGCTGTCATCAAGGCAAATGGTGGCTACTTTGAAGAATCTCAAATATAAAATATATTTTGATTTGTTTAACACTTTTTTGGTTACTACATGATTCTATATGCGTTATTTCATCGTTTTTATGTCTTCATTAAACAGAGTAAAAACTCAAACCAAGTTTATTCACCCACTGGGTCACACAGTTGCGTAAGACAAAAACATATTTACACAAGCACTGGTGTTTAAACCTACCTCCTATGCTAAGTCTCCTCCTTACACATCGGGATAGCCACTATATCTCTGTTGCTAGACAGAACTTTAGTGATGCCTTTCTCACTTCATCTGACCTGACCTCTTGCCCAAATTCCTCACTCCTTCCCAACTCACGGCTGTCCTTGTACCAGACTGTGACCCTTCTCCTTTCCATAGGATACCTGATGTCTAACAATAACATGTTCTGACTGAACGTAAACGTTCTACATTCCCCTCTCTCCCTCAGTAACATGAATAAGGATATTTCGTATTTTATCAAGTTTATAACCCATCAGTTCCCCCTTTGAACATTAACTCCATACTGTTCAACATTATATAAACTTGGAAATGAAAAGATTAAGCATGAAGAAGAAGTAAAATATGATTAATATTCACAGTTGATGATTAGGTTTACACCTCCGAGACTTATGCCCTCTGATCTATAATTACACTATGTACACTCTTATTTCCATCTCTCGTTGGACAACTGATAATGACATTTCAGCTGGAGCTTTTGAGTTCCTCCATTTCAGCTGGAGCTTTTGACTTCCTCCATTTCCTCCTTCGGGTTCCTAAGAGAATGATAGCACAAAACTTGAATTGCAAAGAGAAACACAAAACATAACAAGTATTAATAATGTGCTAAGCTATGCATAATTATATATGCAAAGACAAACTGAAGTTTGATAACATGACGATTCCCACTCTCTCTTCACTTGATTCTATGCCTTCGGGATACTTTTTCTGCTGGGTTCCACAAAAATTAAGGCCTTAAAAAAAACAGTTTCCAAGAAGTGTTCCCAAGCCATATCATTTTCACTTTGTTCCCCAACTCCTTCTTCCTCCATAGCCACTCAATATACACGTGCGGTGGCTTTAACAAACTTTACCTCATCTTGAGGTAACTCAACACTGTATATATTTCACATCAATGCCCTCAGAAGATAATATCCCAACAGTGCTACCAAGGTAACCCCTGCTACTACTAACACTGCCCATGACGCATACTTTTAAGTTATATTCCAATATTGTGATATTTGTTCTACTGCTACATTGGTGTCTTGAACATTATAAGCCCCACAGCTGAGTATGTGTGCATATTGTGGGTGTTCTTCAGTGTCGTCAATTTTTTTTTGCTGTACATTGATGTCCAGAAAATTCGGCTGTAAGAAATTCGGCCTGCAGCTATTCTCGAGTATGTGTTCATACTACAGTGATTCCTAAAATGCTTTGAATTAATTAGCACCTTGGAGTGCTGTCCGTTCACCACCATGGATAGTAGGCTACTTGGCTACTACGTTGTGTTTGACACTTTTTCTCAATGTGTTCCGGTACCCAGACCCCCGATATTGATAAAAGTTACCTTGTCTTAAGAGTTAGACGGTTATCAAAACGTCACGACAGGATAAGTCTACACAAAACACAGCCCTTACTTTAAGTGTTTATAAAATACCCTACGCGAAAAATATATGGTGGAAAAAAGATTGGAACTATATTCTTGTTTGGCCGTTAGATTTTATGGATATTATAACTCATACTATGGCCTTTCATTTCAAGTTGTGGGCACAAAGACATATGAACGCCACCGGGGAAAAGACAGACAAACGCCAAAGAGGAATATGCTGCTGAAATGAACCAGAAGGAAGTAAATTCAGACGGATCACTTTAATTTACACCATACACTTTTACAACATTCATTTCATTGTAATAATGTTGAAGTACTAACTAACAATGGATTGTTCCTCAATAAAAATGTAAGAATATTTTAAATAGTTGGCCCAACTGGTCACTAAAGATCCCATGGGGGATACAGTGTATCAAACTGTATTCCTATTATGTAGTAATTAATGTGTATACAATATCATGTAAAGGTTATGAATAATGTATATGTAACTAAATGATTGTAAAAAAAAAACTAAAATGTAAAACAAATATCCACCGTCGTATCTAGGTTCTGAACTAATATGTATACCAAAGTTTTAGTGGCCATACACATATCGACTACATAGCTAGCTAACATTACACATCCAAAGGCATACAGGTATTTGTATCCTCCACTACACAAAAATCAATAAAATAGTCAGCTAGCTACGTTACTTCAGCTGCATTGCATTGCAAATGTCGGTGGGAAGCGGTGAAAAATACAAACTTATCCCAACTTTTTGCAAATCACCAGCGGCGACCGCTGGGCGATGAGTGATTCCCATGACGAGTTTGACGCCATGCGACCCAAGGCTGGAGACTGTCTTCAGCAAAGATGGCTGACAAAAATACTAGGATGGAAGCAAATGTAAGTGATTAAAACGTCATAACGAATCATGCAAAAAACGAGAGGAATATGTTAGTTAATATGGAGACAAACGATTACGCATATTTTGTTGTCATAAAGTTATTTTACGAAAATCGCGATTTAGCAAGCTAGCTGACTAGATAACATTAGCCAGCTAGCTGGCTAGCGTTGTGGGTGTTGTGACATGAGTATGAAATTGTAATTGTGGTTGTTTAATGTTTTAGGGACTCCTGAAACAACCTGCAACCCAAGCTGTTGTGAAACAGTGGATGTGAAGAATCTAGCTAGATAAAGCATTTACTGCAAATTGAATGTACAATTTTGTGAGCTTGCCTTGCTGATATTTGCCATGCAATGCAGATAGATGAAGTAACGTAGCTAGCTCCTGTAACTCCTTTCTTGCTTATTGTGCAGTGGAGGATACAAATACCTGTATGCCTGAGTGTGGTGTGTAGCTAGCTATGTAGCCTATCTGTTTATGGACCGTAAAACGTTTGGTATACATATTAGTTCAGAACCTAGCTATGAACCTCAGCTATCATAGCCAGTTGTATCAACTTCAAAACAGCCTGAATGACATTAATGAAGCCTATGGATTGAGTAGAATATAATATAACTTTGTGCCAAGGATGCAACTCGTATATACATGTAGTTATTACCATGCGAGATGAGATCCCCACATTGTAGCCTGTACATTTAATATATTCACTGATCATGTACTCTGGCAAATAAAGGTACAGTTCAGGTATGAATGAGATTATTTTTCAGTCATATCCAATACCAGGAGTATCAAATTCCAATCTTTGAGTGATGCTGTGTCTGCATGTATGTATTACAATTATACACTTCAACAGTGTTTACCAATCTTGGTCCTGGGACATCAATGGTTACACATTGTAACTGTAATAGACTAGAAATATGATTTGTAATTCATATATACAGAAATGTAATTTAAAAACAGTACACTACACTTCCTATGCATCATGTAAATACTCTGAAACCAGTTCATCTCAATATCTAATTTCCTTCATCACATTGATCTGATAAACACAGGATAGGTGTAGTATTTCATCAAATGAGAGACTTAATTTCAACCAGTAGAGAATGTGAAATGCTTTATTGACAGAAGTTCATTATCCAAGTGTTATTCATGTTTTATTTATTTTATTTTACTAGGCAAGTCAGTTAAGAACAAATTCTTATTTTCAATGACGGCCTAGGAACAGTGGGTTAACTGCCTTGTTCAGGGGCAGAACGACAGATTTGTACCTTGTCAGCTCGGGGATTCGATCTTGCAACCCTTTGGTTACTAGTCCAATGCTCTAACCATGAGGCTAAATTCACAATACATGCATTATAAATATTATAATTGTAATATTATATTGTAAATACAAGTTACATCTGTTGTGCATTATAAAAACAGAGGAAGAAAGAGGAGGTGGCGAGAGGTGGAAAAGACAAAGGGAAAGAGGTAAGAACATAGGAACAGGGAAGGCAGCATATGAATCACAGTGCTACCCTAATATTCTCTCAGTTCGTTACAATTACTTAATAGTGTCTCCTAACCAGCCTTGGGCTCCCAGTTGGCCCGAAGGTTATCTTAAGAGCGGGTGAGGTGGCGATGACGGGACTGGGGATTGGCATCCTCTCTCACATCAAAATATACCTGCAGACAAGAGACAGATGGAGACAGAGAGCATGATTGACCCTTGTGTTTTTTCTTTATTCTAACACTGTCAGTCATCAATCATCAGGAGGTGAAATGCAAAACTGACCTTGGATCATTAACTCTGGGACTACTGCATCTCTATCTGTATTTCAATGTAAAGCATCTATTTAATAGTACTTCCTGTTGACCCGACCAAGTGACCTCTCACCTCTGATCATGCTGTGCCCTCTATGTAGCCTGTTCAGATGCGGGAGGGGTTCACCGACACAGATGATATAACCTAGAGGATTTAGGGAGAATGGGAGAGAGGGATGAAGTGAAGGAGACTGTTTTTGAGAAAATAAGGTAGTTAAAGAGAAAGTGTTCAACAGGAATATGTGTGTGTGGCCTCACCTGGTGTCCACAATAAGTGGCTGCAGAGTACTTTTTTGCTGAAAAACATGCACAGACACACGTGGACAAACAACATAGCGTAGGTATAGAAATAATGAAGTGTCTTACTATTCTCCATAGTTGACCCACTTGCCTATTCTTTAAAGGTGGAAGGAGCCACAGTTATACACCTGAACCTGCTTACTGCACAACACAATCCATCAATCAGATTGATACATGAGTGTGTAGGTGTGGGTTATAGGGTGTCTAATTGTTCTACATTTTTTCAATATGGGTGAATCTTAAAAGAGCCTGTTTTGTTTTTGGACAGGCATCACATCCTTACCAAAACAGCACCCTCACCTGAGAAGTAGAAATTAAAGGGAGAGAAACTGGGAATTGAATAACTGCAGTTGACATAGCTAAGTAAATGGAAGAGTCAAATCAAATGTTATTTGTCACATGCGCCGAATACAACAGGTGTAGACCTTACAGTGAAATGCTTACTTACAAGCCCTTAACCAACAATGCTTTAAGAAGTTAAGTAAAAAATATAAAATAAAAGTTACAAATAATTAAATAGCAGCAGTAAAATAACACTAGCGAGGCTATATACAGGGGGTCAATGTGCACAGGTTAGCCCGGTAGCAGAGAGGCTGGAGTCTTTGACAATTTTTAGGGCCTTCCTCGGATGGCTTTAAAGGAGCCTTGCAGGTTGTGCAGTCTATGGTGTTGCCAGGGTCTAGTCTATGGATTGCCTCTCTTGCTGCATTGTTGGAGCCCATCCTTGAAACATCCTGCAAATTACGGCCTACCGGTGTAGGCCGTCATTGTAAATATGAATTTGTTTCTGGATGACCAGGGCCATCTGGGACTGCTTCCTGGGGGAATTCGGGCGTGTGAAGGCTACCTGTGTCCTGCATAACTTCATGATGACGGAACTTGCTGCCGTGTGCCAGAGGAGGCAACATCTGCAGGATGTTTCAAGGATGGGCTCCAACAATGCAGCAAGAGAGGCTAAATTATTTCTGTATGCTGGGCCAATTGTGTGATAGAGCCTGGATTCGAACCAGGGTGTCTGTAGTGACACCTCTAGCACTGCGATGCAGTGCCTTAGACTGCTGCGCCACTTGGGAGCCCCATCAATGCAGATGGAGGGAGTTAGATATTGAGATTAACCGGTTTTAGAGTATTTACATGATGCATAGGAAGTGTAGTGTACTGTTTTTAAAATTATATTTCTGTATATATGAATTACAAATCAGCTATTAACCAGTTCAATCCTGTTTCTAGTCTATTGCATACCGGTAGTTACAATGTGTAACCATTGATGTCCCAGGACCAGGATTGGTAAACACTGTTTAATTGTATAATTGTAATACAAACACGCACATACAGTACAGCATCATTTCAAATAATGGAGTTTGATACTCCTGATATTGAATATGACTGAAAAAAAATGTCTCACAGACATTCATACCTGAACCGCACCTTTATTTGCCAAGGTAGAGTATATGATCTGTGAATATATTCAATGTACAGGCTACAATGTGGGGATGCTTGCTACGTTACTTCAGCTGCATTGCATGGGAAATATCAGCAAAGCAAGCTTACAAAAGTGTCCCTTACATTTGCAGTAAATGCTTTAGCTAGCTAGATTCTTTATATCCACTGTTTCACAAGACGACCGCTTGGTTTTCCGACGAGTCCCTAAAACATTAAACAACACGAATTACAATGTCATTCTCGTGTCACAACACCCATAAAGCTAGATCACGTTAGCTGGCTTATGTTAGCTAGTCAGATAGCTTGCTAAATAAGGACTTTCCTAAATTAATTTGATGACAAAAACATATGCATCATCGTTTGTCTCCACATTAACGAACATATTACTCTCAACTGTACATTTTTTTTTGCATGACTCGTTATGACGTTATAATTAGGTACATTTCCTTCCGTCCTAGTATTTTTGTCAGACTACTTGGCTGAAGAACTCTAGCGTCCATTTCGTCATGGGAACCAGCCCTCCCTAAAACACACAGCCCTCCAGCGAGGAATAGCTTAAAGCTCCTCCTCGTACTTTCACCTGCTCATTCATACTGGTATCAAGCTCTTCACTTTTCGGACGTAGAGAAACCAATTCCTAAACGAGGAAAAACCTAGTATTATTAGTATTACAGCGTCAAGCTATCTTCACGTTTTCTTGAGTATCACAGGTAAATTCGAGAGGAAGAAATATTTCGAAGGATGGATTCGACTGCCCGGTTCTTGTTTTCCCTCGCCACTGCTGCTACGTTTCTACAAGGTATGTCGAGGTGTAAAGCGACTTACAGATACAGAAGTTTCATATTTGATGTAGGCTATTATTAGACTATCTGAACACAAACAACATTGTGTAATACGTTTTTGTCCGAGTGACACATCACACGTTTAATCAAAGTTTTGTAGTCGGACCGTTAAAAAAATATTGCAATATAAATTTGAATTTACTTTAAAAAAGAACAACAAAAAAAAAACTTTCGTTTCTGAACTTTTAAATGAAACATTATTGATATGGCCTAATGACGATGATTATAATAGACAAAGTGATAAAGTCAACCACAATTGAACACCAGCGGGAGTGCGTGTGTGTAACCTGTATAGGAAGCCTATGTAGAGTAGGCTCAAGTCGACTGATGAAATGAACTTCTGAAACGAGACACACTCGTCACATTTTGTGATGGGCTCTAATTGTTGAACGTTACCGTTAAGTGGATTGAATGTTATATGTTATGTTAGAGGGCCATGAACAGTAAGTACCCAGTAATGCCTTATGCGACTTATTTCCTGGTGGACTGCGCTTATTCATTGTTGTCTATCGCTCTGTGAACGTACAAGAGTTGGCTAGCGAATCTACTGATTCGTCTCGAGCTCAGCTTTCATCTAATATAAAGTTTGACCCTCCTGTAATGAACACTGGTTTTGTTTCACATCTTAAAACTGTGTGCGTTTATTTTTTTTAAATTCGAAATAAAACGATGGGATCTCTTCCATATCGCTGTGTTGACTCTTGCCTTTGCAGCTTGTTTTCCTGATATGTACGGTTCCGCCACTAATGTATGGACTTCAATGGCTGTACATATGTAACCCGATACCGCAGGGAAGCGGGGCTGTCAGTCAGTACTGTAGTGACAGCGAGTTGGCCTAACATACCTTGATACGCCTTGATAAAACAATGACATTATACGAGGTTTTACAATGAGACGTGTAATATAGGCGCACTCTGTTCAAACGCAAGCCTACTTTGTGATGTTGATGTGGGCAAATCAACATGTCATTTAGAACTTTATTTCAATAATCTGGCGATGCTTTATCGTTATTTATACATTTTATTAAGTGTGGCTATTTTTGGTTGCGGGCACTTGTGCATGTTAATATCTCCATTGTGTGCGTGTTTTTGGGAAGGAGGATCTTTTTTTCCAACAGCATTCAATATGATGAGGCATGTGATGTAATTGAAATGCAATGCTTAAGAATATACGTTACTACAGCAACATAGTGTGGCATGGGGACGAATCCATTTGAATACGTTTGTCCAAACCCATTCGTTTGGTGAAAAACAGGGTTACAGCACCTATTTTCCATTCCTTATCATTGGCATTATCTGTCATTCCACACTCCTGTTGTTAACAGCAATGCTGTTTGTTAAAGGGAGAGAGGGCTGTCTGGACATTGACTTATCTGGTTAACCAACTGACCCATGAAAGGCGGGCACCAGAATTCTTTTGGTTTGATTTAAACCCTGCTGAAAGCCACAAAAGGCTACTGATGACACGATGGATGATGTTTGAAGTTGGTATGTTGCATCCCAGAGAGTAGTTGCTCAGTCGAGCCTCTCGAGAATAGTAATAGAAAAATTGTCAAGTCATTGTGCTTTTTTTTTTTTTTTGCTGAGAAGTTTCATGGCATACTGGCCTGATCTGTTAAGTTAGAGTTGGGTAGTGCCTTACAGTATTTATAAGTTGAAATGATGATTGACTGACATTACATTTTATGTTACACTGAGGTGGTTGCATTTTCCATTGAAACTGGAAAAAGTATAAATCTACAATTCCTTTGGGATGTGTGTTAGTGGAAATATGTTATATAACAGTCACAGATGTGTCTTGTTGAATGTAATGGAATTAAACTATTCACTTGACAAGGCTGCTGGTGATATGTTGTTGCTGGCAAGATAATGGGTGTGGTATCTGATTGCTTTTTACTGTACCTCCAATTGCTTTAGCCTCAGGTGGAAAGAGTGCTGGTAACGCCAGCCACCTCGCCCAGACATGTAAAATGGCTTTAGTTTTCCGTTACCGGAGAGAAATCAAATTGTATTAGTCACATGCGCCGAATACAACAGGTGTAGACCATACAGTGAAATGCTTACTTACGAGCCCCTAACCAACAATGCAGTTTAAAAACAAAAAAAATATGCATAAGAATAAGAAATAAAGGTAACAAGTAATTAAAGAGCAGCAGTAAAATAACAATAGTGAGAATATATACAGCGGGGTACCGGTACAGAGTCAATGTGTGGTGGCACCGGTTAGTAGAGGTAATATGTACATGTGGGTAGAGTTATTAAAGTGACTATGCATAGATGATAACAACTGAGAGCAGCAGCAGTGTAAGGGGGGGGGGGGGGGGGGGGGGGGGGGGGGGGGGGGCAATGCAAATAGTCTGGGTAGCCATTTGATTAGGTGTTCAGGAGTCTTATGGCTTGGGGGTAGAAGCTGTTTAGAAGCCTCTTGAACCTAGACTTGGCGCTCCGGTCCTGCTTGCTGTGTGTTAGCAGAGAGAACAGTCTATGACTAGGGTGGCTGAAGTCTTTGACAATTTTTAGGGCTGTCCCCTGACACCGCCTGGTATAGAGGTCCTGGATGGCAAGAAGCTTGGCCCCAGTGATGTTCTGGGCTGTTCACAATACCCTCTGTAGTGCCTTGCGGTCAGAGGCCGAGCAGTTGCCATACCAGGCAGTGATGCAACCAGTGAGGATGCTCTCAACGGTGCAGCTGTAGAACCTTTTGAAGATCTGAGGACCCATGCCAAATCTTTTCAGTCTCCTGAGGGGGAATAGGTTTTGTCGTGCCCTCTTCACGACTGTCTTGGTGTGTTTGGACCATGTTAGTTTGTTGGTGATGTGGACACCAAGGAACTTGAAGCTCTCAACCTGCTCCACTATAGCCCCGTCGATGAGAATGGGGGTGTGCTCGGTCCTCTTTTTCCTGTAGTCCACAATTATCTCCTTTGTCTTGATCACGTTGAGGGAGAGGTTGTTGTACTGGCACCACAGGGTCAGGTCTCTGACCTTCCTATATGCTGTCTCGTTGTTGTTGGTGATCAGGCCTACCACTGTTGTGTCATCGGCAAACTTAAAGATGGTGTTGGAGTCATGCCTGGCCGTACAGTCATGAGTAAACAGGGAGTACAGGAGTGGACTGAGCACGCACCCCTGAGGGGCCCCTGAGTTGAGGATCAGCGTGGCGGATGTGTTGTTACCCACCCTTACCACCTGGGAGCGGCCCGTCAGGAAGTCCAGGATCCAGTTGCAGAGAGAGGTGTTTAGTCCCATGGTCCTTAGCTTATTGATGAGCTATGAGGGAACTGTGGTGTTGAACGCTGAGCTGTAGTCAATGAATAGCATTCTCACATAGGTGTTCCTTTTGTCCAGGTGGGAAAGGGCAGTGTAGAGTGCAATAGAGATTGCATCATCTGTGGATCTGACGGGGCGGTATGCAAATTGGAGTGGGTCTAGGGTTTCTGGGATAATGGTGTTGATGTGAGCCATTACCAACCTTTCAAAGCACTTCATGGCTACAGACATGAGTGCTATGGGTCGGTAGTCATTTAGGCAGGTTACCTTAATGTTCTTGGGCACAGGCACTATGGTGGTCTGCTTGAAACATGTTGGTATTACAGACTCGGAGAGGTAGAGGTTGAAAATTTCAGTGAAGACACTTGCCAGTTGGTCAGCGCATGCTCACAGTACACGTCCTCGTAATCCATCTGGCCCTGCGGCGTTGTGAATGTTGACCTGTTTAAAGGTCTTACTCACGTTGGCTGTGCAGTGCGTGATCACGAAGTCTTCCAGAACAGCTGATGCCCTCACGCATGTTTCAGTGCTATTTGCCTTGAAGCGAGCATAGCAGTAGTTTAGCTCGTCTGGTAGGCTCATGTCACTGGGCAGCTTTCGTCTGTGTTTCCCTTCGTTGTCTGTAATGGTTTGCAAGCCCTGCCACATCTGACGAGTGTCAGAGCCGGTGTAGTGCGATTCAATCTTAGTCCTGTATTGACGCTTTGTTTGATGGTTCGTCGGAGGGCATAGCGGGATTTCTTATAAGCTGACGGGTTAGTCCCGCTCCTTGAAAGCGGCAGCTCTTGTCTTTAGCTCAGTTCGGATATTGCCTGTAATTCATGGCTTCTGGTTGGGGTATGTACGTACAGTCACTGTGGGGACGACGTCATCGATGCACTTATTGATGAAGTCAATGAAGTCAATTAATGCTAAGCAGGACAGTGGGGGAGTTTCCATCAATCACTGGGGCAGTTTGTGTGATGGTGTGCTGGGTATGTGACCTCAAAGGGTATTTTACCTAAAACTTCCAGCACCTCTTGGAAAGTTTAGTGTCTTTTTGAAGCACCCTCCTAAAGTGCTGTCTGTCATGGGCCTTAGAAATAATAGTTTCTGGCCTCTCAAATTGTTCCATGTTCTTAAACGATTGGGGAACCACAACCAACTTGATCACTATCTTGTCGAAACACCACTATTGATGTCATGTTCCTGGTAAGAAAGGGGAATAACTAGAGGCATAGGCTACCCTCCCTCTTCCCTTCACTTCATGTGAGCAAATGCATGATTCACCAGTAGCAATCTAGGAATGCACTTTGGTCTTCCAATCAGAGCGACAGAAAGTTCACTTTCGGTGATGTCATGGGTAAAAAGTCATTTGACTGCCTGGGAATGTGTGACTGTATCAAAGTGGGGAAGTGAAACACTTTGTTTGCTCATGTCTCTCTGGAGACAAAACTTTGCTTAATTCCACCATGCCAAGAAGCGACTCCGTGGGGAAATACAGGTTCCAGCAGCAGAGTGGAGGCAGTGGAATGTGCTCATGTTTTCATACCACCTCATTTTGATTTGAGTATTGAATTGCTTATGGGCAAAAAGGGACATGGAGTGAAACCCCAAGCCATCAAAGGCTTTTATAGCGAATTTCTTTGTCCATGTCACACACTCATCTGCGGTGATGCTCAACCGGTGCCCCCCTTTATCTGCGAATGGGCAAATCTCAGCTCTGGTGAGATGGGACCTCCTATCAGAATTTCCTTAAAACAACTTTTGGAAGATCTTAAATTCACTAAAACACAACAGTTCTTTGTACCCCTTTGAATGTTTGCTTTACACCCCCCCCCCCCCCCGTTTCCATCAACGGCCTATCTGGCAATTAAAACAATGTTTTCAGAGAGTTTATAATCATTTTTCTTCACAGAGTCCAATGCTGTTGTACGGAAGAGGCTTAGAAATAGTTTTTTGGGGGAGATTGGATTAATAGAGCTTCTTGGTGGAGCCTTTTAACCGAGAGTCAGCGTTTGCCGAGTATTGTTCTCGAACTCTGAAGATGCAAGGTTGTTCATCCATGGCTCCTCACATCACACAATGGAGAGCAGTGTGTTGCATTATTTCGAAAGATAGGCTTTAAATGGGAGCTAGACTCACCTGAGTCCTACACACGCAGTGCTTTATCAGGTTCAACTACAGAAGTTTATCAAGTTTGCTGCCTTCCTACTACACCTTCTCGGACTGCTGTTATTAGAATTAGATTGTGAAAACCTCAGGGCGACCTGTCAGAAAGCACTTAAAAGGAAATCAATAGCCGTCAACAAAATTTTAACTGGACATGGCCTCCCGTGCTGTCGGTGAGGGAAGAGGCGATTACTACTTCCTGGAGTGAAAGAAGTGGTGATTATCCCAGTCTTAGACGTCAATCAACGGGTGAGTTTGCCATGAGCTGTTCTTGAAATGAGTGGGATTAATGAGGCACCTGCCGCACACTGATCCTAATGAGACTCTGGCAGGCAGTCAACAGTACTGCTCTCTCTGTGTTCCATGTCATGTTGTCACAGTCTTAGCAGGCTAGCGAAGCACACGTTTCCAGCCTCAGGGCTGGAATTCAGTTGAAAGCTTCCTACATGGAAGTTTCTAGTCAGTGGCTACATGCTTAAAGTGCCCTGCATACAGGCTTTTAAAAGCATGTTTTAGCTCATTACAGGCCAGGTAATATAAATGTATTGATGTTGTAGTCAGTGGTAGGGTTGGAGGATTAACATTGATCACTAAGCACCCAATTACTCTGAACATCCATTTATGGGGCTATAGCTGCTCAACTCAATGGCCCACTGGCACCGGCTGTTTGCTATTTTAGGTTGAATATGGTCCCACAAGGCTCGCGAATGAAGGGGACAATGCTTAGTCTGATTCCTTTGAAAGGAGTGGCTATAACACTGGTATTCATATCTCCTGCGTTTTCATACCGAGGAACTCTTGTTGCCTGCGACATTGCAAGACTCTTATATCAGAAAATCATGTTAAATGCTTGTCTTGGCATTTGCTGTATGTCTGACATTTTAAGGAAAAAGGTCACAAATCGAATTAGGTATTTTTTCCCCAATCTCATCATTTGTCTAATACTTTTAGCACATCAAACACAGCCTTAATGCCTACTCTGAAGATCTTGGAATAAGTTGATTTCCCCATTTGAAATGTGTATATGTATTTTTTCCTTTATTTAACTAGGCATGTCAGTTAAGAACAAATTCTTATTTACAATGACGGCCTACCCCGGCCAAACCCAGATGACTCTGGGCTAATTGTGCGCCGCCCTCTGGGACTCCCAATCACGTCCAGATGTGAAACAGCCTGGATTCGAACCAGGGACTGTAGTGACGCCTCTTGCACTGAGATGCAGTGCCTTAGACCGTTGCGCCACTCGGACACCCAAAATGTCTTACTTTGATGTGTATAAGACATGATCAGAGTGATGATCAGACATATCATGTTATTTGACATCAGACATACAGTGGGTATGAAATTATTGAAACCCTTGATAAAGATGAATGAAAATGACTGTATAAAATACATAATTAAAATGCTGAGCTTAGTATTTCAAATGATTTCTTTCATACAGTCCTTTTTGCTCGTCTTTATCAAGGGTGTCAATCATTTCGAACCCCAGTCCACATTTCTTGATACCATCCTTAAAGCAGCAATATGCAATAGTGACGGCCAATACTCCACTATTACATATCTACAATAGAAACATAAACCTTTTACCTTATCATAAGTAGACATAATTGCAAATTATTAAATCTTTCCAAAAAAAAAAGAAAAAAGATTTAGTTATGAATTAAACTTTAATTAAATTAGTTGACTCTCCACATGGAATGATTTCACTGAACAACAACATAAAGGGAATATTGAATGATCCCCAAAGCTTTGGTTGTCTTCCTCTCAGGCTTCCTTGTCTTCTCCCTGGACCTCCTCAATGTCCACCTCTTGAACATCAGACTCTGAGGCCTCCTCTTCACTGAGTAATGGCTAGTGCTATAGGTTTCAGCCTGCTTACCACTCTCTCTCCCAAAATACATCATCCAGGAGGATCCTCTTGATGGGGCTGTCCATATCGGCAGACTGTGATATGGCCATTTCTTGGAGAGACTCCTTCCCCTCCAGGAGACTGTCAAACATGATGACAACACCACCCCAATGGGTGTTGCTGGGCAGTTTCAATGTGGTGCTTTTATTCTTCTCACTTTGCTTGGTGAGGTAGATTGCTGCTATAACTTGACATACCTAACCATTTCCTTGGCTCTCTTATAGAGTGTATCTATTGTTTTCGGTGTCATGATGTCCTTGAGGAGCAGATTCAATGCATGAGCAGCACAGCCAATGGGTGTGATGTGAGGGTAGGACTCCTCCACTTTAGACCAAGTAGCCTTCATGTTCGCAGCATTGTCTGTCACCAGTGCAAATACCTTCTGTGGTCCAAGGTCATTGATGACTGCCTTCAGCTCATCTGCAATGTAGAGACCGGTGTGTCTGTTGTCCCTTGTGTCTGTGCTCTTGTAGAATACTGGTTGAGGGGTGGAGATGATAATGATGTTAATTATTCCTTGCCCATGAACATTCGACCACCCATCAGAGATGATTGCAATACAGTCTTCTTTCTCTATGATTTGCTTGACCTTCACTTGAACTGTTGAACTCTGCATCCAGCAAAAGAGTAGATAAAGCATGTCTGGTTAGAGGGGTGTATGCTGGGTGAGGAACATTCAGAAACCTCTTCCAATACACATTGCCTGTGAACATCAGAGGTGAACCAGTTGCATACACAGCTCGAGCAAGACATTCATCAGCATTTCTCTGAGTACGTTCCTCCATTGGCTATCGATAAGGTGTCTGATTCATCATTTTCACCTCGAATAGAAGTAGAGGGTCTTTTGTCAGAACTTTATGCACTTGGCCAGATGATTCTGCATATTTGTTGTATTCTTCACATATGATTTGGCACGGTATTTGCAAATGTACACAGCTTTTCCTTCTAAATTAGCTGCAGTGAAATATCTCCACACATCAGATGGCATTTTCCTGTAAAGATTAGGGTAAAAAACAAAAAACAAAAAAACAAATACAATTCCATGTACAGATAAACAGTTAAGCAGTTAGATTAAACAACTCCTTTGTACGATAAATGTTTCTATTGAAATGGTTAGTTGGAGTCTTTTGTTTAGACATGTAGTTAGCTAGCTAAACAATGAACCATAATTCCTATTCATAACGTTACTACCCAGCATGCATCTGCAGGTAGCTAACCAACCAGGTTCAATGTGAGCTAGCTAACATTAGGCTATAACTAGCAATGCAAATGGCTCTGAGATACAATTCATATTACCATACAGCTCATACATGTAACATTAGCTAGCTACCTAATAGTACGCTTTCACTTGAAACGAAGACGACTGTCTGACAATTTGAAACGTGTAATATCTGAACATGTAGCTAGCCAGACCATCTTACCCATATACATGGATGGTCGCTTCTCCTTCTGTCACGGATGCCCTTAGTTTGAAGATGTAATCCAGAGACAGGTTATTTTTTACAGACTTCAGTGCGTTCTCTTTTCGACTCTCTCTGCATATTTGCAATCAAAGGCCGGAATTTTCTCTATCTCCTTAGCTGTCATACTCTAATTCCACTGATTTCAAATCTCGGTCCTCCAGAAAGTGGATTTACTATTTAAAAAAAGCTGCGTTAGAAATGAATTCCTACAAATACTGACCAGCTCATGTTATAGACAGAAGCGTGCTACATTGCAGACCAATTTGAACTAATATCTCGGCATGTCCAGCCCATCCATTTATCTCGGCCAATCATGGCTAGCGGGAAGGTACTACCTTTTTCCTTGGCTAAACCAACTAGGCTCGTAATTTTAACAAATGTATTCGTATTAACAGATGGCATACAAGTTTGTTATTAAGGCACATGAAAGTTCTCATGTTCCAGAAGGCATTTCTGCCAAAAAACAGTATGTTCAAATGGCTCTCCTGTGAAGTAGTGACGCGCTGCCTCCTGAGTGGCGCAGCGGTCTAAGGCAATGTATCGCAGTGCTTGAGGCGTCACTACAGATCCGGGTTCGATCCCGGGCTGTGTCGCAGCAGGCTGCGACCAGGAGACCCATGAGGCGAACCACAATTTGCTCAGAGTTGTCCGGATTAGGGGAGGGTTTGGCCGGCTGGGATGTCCTTGTCACGTCGCGCTCTAGCATCTCTTGTGGCGGGCAGGACGCACACACGCTGACACGGTCGCCAGTTGTATGGTGTGTCAGGAAGCAGTGCAGAATGGCAGGGTCGTGTTTTGGACGACGCATGACTCTCGACTTTCGCCTCTTCCAGTCTGTACGGGAGTTGCTGCGATGGGACAAGACTGTAACTACCAATTGGATATGACGAAATTGGGGTAAAAAGTACAAATTATTTATAATTAATTTTATAAATAAAAAGTATGCGCGACATATGCCTAGTTTCCTGAATGGAGTCATATATTGGGAAGGTGTTCTTAATGTTTTGTACACTTAGTGTATGTGTATGAGAGCGCGTGTTGAGGTGACATCATTTGGGACAATGATATAAAGATGATAACGATGTGTTTATTCTGTTTTTAAATTATGTTTTGGTCAAATGTGGGGATTGCAATGCAAAACCACTAAATTACACTTTTATCACGCTTTTTAAAGTGGTAATTAGAGTGGTAATTAGTCATGGTTCAATTGGACTAGACAGTACAAATCAGCATGTCTGAAGTCACCTTAGAACACAATTGTGTTTTTCTTCCTCTCTTTATGTTAAAATGAGATGACCTTTGATTGCTTGATTTTTACATGGTCGGACACATCATTAATTATACACAATACCCACATCCGCTTTTCCGAGCAAGAGACCTTATGTCCGTAAGACACGGAAAGCCAAAGAAGTGGGCCCCTTTTAAATCACATGCTTGTTACGGCCTCATCATGAGTGTGTTAAAAAATCACCAAAGTCAGAGAAATTCTTTACTCGTGAATTACTCGTCAATTATTCAAGAAATTTGATGGATCGTTTCTGCATAATATTCTCAGAGAGAACTCCTGTCTCAGTCCTGTCTCTGTAAATAGCTGGACTGAAACAAGCGGTTTTTAGCAGAGGCTGTGTGTGACTATAATTATCCTGTCATATTACTGTTGCGAAAGTCCCTTTAGGGTTGCAGCCAGGCACATTCAGCCACAAGTCCTGAACCAAGTCTACATTGTCGGACATTTGCCTTGAGCACCATTTTTTGTTTCTAAGCTGTTTTTTGAGCAAACCCTTAAGTTTTGTAAACCTGTCACGCTCAAGAGGCATTTTGAAATAAGTGTCGTCACCTCCGGATCTTTCTGGAAGTACCTTGGTTTCCCTCATTGTATTCACCTTCCTGTCATGAGTCATGCTTTAAATGTGTTATCTAACCAGAAATACCCGTACTGCTACATTCCTGCCAGCGTAGCCATGCACTCCTATCTTGTTGCACATTTTACATGCCAATGGTCGATGTCCTCTTTCACTTTCTGACTAAACCGGTCTTTGTTAGAATGTTTAAGTGCCATTGCCATGAGAGAATTGCCGTGTGTATGTGTGTGTGTGTGTGTGTGTGTGTGTGTGTGTGTGTTTGTGTGTGTGTGATTGTTTGTGTGTGGCTGGGTGCTATTAGTCATCACACATTGGCAAGCCAAACACTCATGCTTTCAGATGTCTTCACACAGCCACCAAGGCAAGAAATGTTTTGTTCGGCTCACTTCACTCTGAATCCTCCGATTTGGCCGAGAGACGGTACGCTTGTTTTGCTGAAAATTATGCTGTGTTCTTCTGACGTTTTGTAATTGTCAGCCATTCTTCCCTAGAACATTGTGCGGCACAAAGTCATCTACCGTCGCATGCATTCATGTTTTAACTTGCAATTGATGCCAAATTGATTGACGTGGGAGACCCAGCTTTGTTGTGGAATAATATTCTGGTCAGCGTAAGAATGTTTGAGTCCCAGATCAAAGGCTGAGGCGCTCTGTTATTTTTACACCTTGTTATCTGTGACCTAATCCTTTGTTGCCCCAAATCGACATGGCCTTGTCGTTGTGGGGAGATACTGCAATCAGTTTGAGGACATGCATGAATGGAGAACTGGGTCTGGGATGAGATGAGATAAGAATGGGATGGATGGTCAAAGGGGGGTTATTGGTGAGTGAGTGTGTGTGTTTGTGCATTGTTCTAAAGTAAGTATGAACTACCGCTAGTGAAGGCTTATATTTCCTCTAAAAATGTTAGCAATCATTCATTCATGTACCTTTTTTGATCCAGCACAAATGGCATTGTCTTCATATCAAATATAGCTCTACTTTGGTTCTATGTTGGTATATCACCCGTTTTATGAATGAACTCAATGCCACTTCACACTCCGAGCATATCTTCCCAGCTCTCCCTGCATTGTAAGATTTTCTTCACTGGCAGGTTAGCACCAGACTGTTTTTTTCACAGCTTCCGAGGCTTGAGTCATATGTCGCTTCTCACTTTCACAATCTTTCACTGGGAAAGACGCTCACCTGTATCGGGTCTAAGTGCCTTTAGGATTTTATCTTAGACTCTTAGACTCTCAATGAGCACTGTTACATGCTCCCAATAATGTGATTATTGCGGATAGTCAGGTTAATATAATAGTTTGTTTCTAACGTTTACATGCTTTGCAAGAAGAGGGATTTCTGTTTCTATGGACACATCTGAAATCAGGCTACTGAAGGGACTTTTGATAAATTGCAGAAAATGGCCAATCACAATAAACATTCTACCGTGTTCTTTTTCTGAAGACTATTTGATTCAGAGTTTGGACATTTGAAAGTTTGTAAATGGAAACTATTTATAGGATGCATACTTTCAGTTTTTTCCCGGAACTCACTTCAATCGCGCATAAGAGGGAAGCTTGCGCTACCCGGGTGCTGGCACGCGCGCAGAACAATTACGTAACTATAGTGCCGATTAAGCTGTTTATATGCCCATTTAAAAAAAAAAAGAAGATTGCTCAGAAAATCAGTTGTTTTAATCGGTGTATGCTTACTTCGATTATGACCTTAACACCAATTAAGATAAGCAGAGGAAGGTGTTTACATGACTAATGCCATACTCGGCCTTCAGCCATAATCAGTTTAATATCGAGTTATTAGTGTGCATGTAAACGTAGTCAATCCACCTGAGAGGCAAAAAAGTCCAATAACAAAATGCCCCATAGTGAAGACTGTTTAGGCCCGAAGAGGCAGCCATGTAATCGATTTTGAATGTGCACTCGTAATTGAATAAACGCAACACTTTTTGAGTGATTCCCGTTGCAATTTATCGCAGACTGTTGGGGAAACTGTCCTTTTAATTGACTCGGGCATGTTTGACATAAACATCTCATTAGCATATTTGAATTATATTTGGAGAGTGCCTTTGCATAGATCCCGAGTCATTCAAGAGTGGGAGCTCGAATATAAACCCACCCCTCGTTACCAGAAACTCCAACTCTCTCCACTTTGCCTTAACGTCATTTCATGGGGCGTTGGCAGAGCTTTTTCTCCCCATGTTCACTTGTACAGTCCCATGTGGCTCCGTTGGTAGAGCACGGCGCTTGCAATTCCCACGGGGAACCAGTACGAAAAAAAGTAAGTCACTCTGGATAAGAGCCCTTTGCTAAATGACTCAAATGTAAATGTGGATGTGAAGTCTGCATTGGGTGGTAACAGAGGCTCGGACCCAAGGGCTCTGGCAGAGCGGCTGGCTCTTTTCCCAGGGTCCCTGTAGACCTCCACAGGTTTGTCTCTGTCAGTGTGAGCAGATGGCCCATTCTGATGGACCTCTGTCTCCTGATAAGGTATCGTCAGTGGGACTGGGGTAGGGGATTTGTATACTTGGGTTGGGTGTGAGGTTATGGGGATTCAGGGAGGTGGTGAGGTGGGTGCCGGTACTTTGGAGTTTGGATGACCTCTGTCATCAACATGTGCGCACATGCACGCACGGTGCTTCTTTGGCCAGTGTCAGTCACACCTGTCCCCTCAACCCCCCTTGTCCAGACAGAGGTGGTCAGCTGAACTTAGAACTGAAGCCTGGACCACTATCAGCTGGACCTGACAACCCCGCTCACCTCCCAATACTGATTTCATTCATTGCGTCCAGGCAAGGCCTCCGTCAGTCACACACCTCTCATTGTTCCGTCCTTGTCTTATCCGTCCCTCTCAAAGGCTCCTTTATGGGCCTCCGTGAGAGCACTGTCTGGGGCAGGGGTCATATTCCCCTCGTCATAACACCCTCCCTCTCCACTCCCATTTGACCTCCCACTGTAAGCATGCCCTTGCTTTTAGATTGAGGTGTGAACAGACAAACCGCGCCCTGAAATAGATTGAGATTGCATTTCTGGGTATAGATACTAATGTTGTCTGCTTTTCCCCCAGCTCCATTAGTTAATTTGATACAGGGAGTCATCTGATTCATCTGTGGTTCTCATCACATTGGTTCTCATCTCAACGTTGGCGTGAGTCTGGATTTTTGACCTTGGCCGCACGATCACAGGGGGTTGGCTTTTGGAATCGTTAACTGTGGGGACTGAGTGATATCCTTGCTCGTACATTTGTCAGGGTGGGATCTCATTCTGGCATGGTCATAAATGTTAATCATCTACCAGGGAAGCAGGGGAAAAGACAGCTGTTCTCTCTACAGAACGTTTCATTCCGTTTTCATTCTGCTAAGATTGATCAAATCAAATCAAATGTATTTATATAGCCCTTCGTACATCAGCTAATATCTCAAAGTGCTGTACAGAAACCCAGCCTAAAACCCCAAACAGCAAGCAATGCAGGTGTAGAAGCACGGTGGCTAGGAAAGACTCCCTAGAAAGGCCAAAACCTAGGAAGAAACCTAGAGAGGAACCAGGCTATGAGGGGTGGCCAGTCCTCTTCTGGCTGTGCCGGGTGGAGATTATAACAGAACATGGCCAAGATGTTCAAATGTTCATAAATGACCAGCATGGTCAAATAATAATAATCACAGTAGTTATCGAGGGTGTAGCAAGTCAGCACCTCAGGAGGATCTTCCAGGGGAAGATTTCTCAAAGTAACCCTCTCCACCACTATACCTAATTGGCATAAAAATATAAAATTAAAGGGAAACCAACAGACCCATTTTTCCCCCGTAGTCTTTCAAGTCCCTTGTTTGTTATCGGTTGTCAGGTCCTAAGGGC
Source organism: Salvelinus fontinalis (assembly GCF_029448725.1). Lineage (NCBI taxonomy): Eukaryota > Metazoa > Chordata > Actinopteri > Salmoniformes > Salmonidae > Salvelinus > Salvelinus fontinalis. The sequence goes on from NC_074677.1 coordinate 45,182,708, forward strand.
TGGAGCTTCTTGCCGAGTTGATTTGAAGTCTGAGTGGGAGTTCTGAGGAGAACCATCCACAGCCCTGTCCGCAATGACAAGCGCTTGTTCCTCAACATGTAGGCTCTGTTTAGGCTCTTTAACAACCGCACACAGATAAGATAGGTCAAGTAGACTGTGTTTGAGCTCCCCCGTATCGCCCTCTCTCTCCCTCCTTCCGGCCAGGGGCCCCAGTGTCTGTCTGATGATGAACATGTCAGCGGCTTCAGCGCTCAGCCAGTGCAGGAAGCACTTTCACCTCTTGCTCGTTTGCTGGAAAGCATCACTTGGCAGCCCATGCCCATTAATATCCACTCAGATTAATATAGAGCGCTAGCATGAGTGCTTTGGCCCTCTCGGTGCTCTCTCCCTCTCCCCTTCCCGTAATGGCCCCTACCGGGCCAATGCCCATGCGCACACATACACACACTTAAATGCATGCACACAAACAAACAAACCCTAGTGTTCCCTGAGGAGAAGTTTCCAGGGTGTATAGGACTAATTAGAAGTCACCACAGAGAAAGTATATATGGATCTCCTTAGAGACTGTTTTGGGTGGCTTCTAAGGTAGATAGTAGGAAGGTTATGTAGCTAGGTATAGAGTTCATAATTATAGCTCCAGATGGAGACACTCACGACTTTCTCTACGCCACCTGGGCGGTATATATTAATCACATCCTGATATAGGCTCCTCTGCTTCGAACTATCCTGGCAAATCTGCGAACCGCATGGCGCCGTGAGTGTTCGCCTGTCACCGCGTCTCGAGGTGATAAACCAAAAGAAATGCCCAGTGTCGTTCAACTTTGTTTCCCCCTCCCCTGTCTGCTCCTCTCCCCTGTCCTCCATCTGCGTCAGTTTCAAACACCCGTCGAAGAATTAGAGGCCGTTTCATCTCTCCGACTGGTAATTAGAGAGCATTCAGGTTTCACATTTTCTTTCTTCTTCCGGTAAGTGAAGTGCAGAACGTGTCCCATTGCAGATCCGCATTAGTGGCCAGACATTTTGGTGCCCAAGACATTTGAAGGCAACTTGCACTTGGCAGAGTATCAATGAACGTGCCATCTCCTGGGTGTTCTACTACTCCTCAGGGCGGGGGAAAGGACCGAGGAGGTCACATCTGTGTGTGTTCTCTTATTAAGGTGTGGTGAAAGTAACCAAAGCATTCCTACTCCTATTCATGTTTGTATGCGTGTACATTTGCATATCCTGTGTTACGCCGATTAGTCATGCACAGCAGCACCTTCTCGGTGTTCCGGGCGGTGGAGAAAAGGACTGCCTTAAAGTCCAACTGCCCCCCCCCCCCCCCACCTGTATTGCCAACCAGATGGAAAATAAGGAGGGTGAGGTGATGTTGTCTGAGTAGATGCTCGTCGAAAACACCGTGTCAGACAGAGAGAGGCACGTCACTACTGCCGTTGGTTATTTTTTTTATTGTGTGGAACTTGTTGTTTTTTATGTCCTGGGAAAGGTAACACGCCAACTTTAAATGAAATCCCAAGTTCAAGAACATTGGGAAACGGCGGCATTTAAATAAAAGAAAGAAGTAAAAAACACTAAACGATGTGACCTCGTTTCACCTTTTTATTTTCGTCCGGGCATGCTAACACGCTTTATCAGAGCATCCATCGCGCCAGCTGTTTTCTAAACTGTACATCAGAATATTTTTTCTCCCTTTTTATAAATGCATTCCATGCAATTCTGCATAATTTTACTTGACTGCAGATTTTTTAATGCTGCACTGTTCACTGACAGATTTTCTGCACGTTCCCGACTCTAGGCTATGTCTTATTGGCTATACACACAATCCACAGCTCTGCATTTTTTTGAACAGACAGCAGTAATTCTGTAACTTTAGCAAATGTATTAACATTTACAAAGGGTGCTGTGATTCTATAAGAAAATACATGATAAAGTGTTGCTGCCCGTAGGCCGACCAGACAGAATAATGATGATGTAAATCACATGTTAATCAAATGTTATGCTGAAGTGGTAGTAATGTTGATATTTAAACTAGGTAGCTTGTATGTTTGGATACCGGGCGGGCGTAATCGCTGTAAGGGGTAGACTGGGAAATGGGCACAACCGGTTGCACACAAGCTCCGTACAGGGCAGTTGGCGAACTATATTACTACACTGCTCAAAAAAATAAAGGGAACACTTAAACAACACAATGTAACTCCAAGTCAATCACACTTCTGTGAAATCAAACTGTCCACTTAGGAAGCAACACTGATTGAAAATAAATTTCACATGCTGTTGTGCAAATGGAATAGACAAAAGGTGGAAATTATAGGCAATTAACAAGACACCCCCCAAAAAGGAGTGATTCTGCAGGTGGTGACCACAGACCACTTCTCAGTTCCTATGCTTCCTGGCTGATGTTTTGGTCACTTCTGAATGCTGGCGGTGCTCTCACTCTAGTGGTAGCATGAGACGGAGTCTACAACCCACACAAGTGGCTCAGGTAGTGCAGTTCATCCAGGATGGCACATCAATGCGAGCTGTGGCAAAAAGGTTTGCTGTGTCTGTCAGCGTTGTGTCCAGAGCATGGAGGCGCTACCAGGAGACAGGCCAGTACATCAGGAGACGTGGAGGAGGCCGTAGGAGGGCAACAACCCAATCAAACCCCCTCTCAAAACACACGAGGAGTATCCGTAGCTAACAAACAGAAAATCATTCAGGAGACATTGTGGTCCTGGTAATGGGAGTGGCTGACAGTAGTTCACCATTATCCAGATTTACGGCGAACTGTAGAGACAGAGTGGCGCTGATGCAGTGACCCTATATGACTCAGCCCCAGCCCTTTCTAGTGCTTGGTACCAGTCTACAGCAAACACCATTGTTTTTCAGCACTATCCTTCCCCCACCCATGTCCTCCTGCTCCTCTGCCTCGGCTTCTAAGTGCCTTTCTTCCTCAGCATCTCCCGCAGTAAGAAGAAAAGACTGTCTTACCAATTTAGCAGAACGAAGAAGCGGCTAGGCCACAGGCACTGATTTAAAAAAAAATCCGCAACAAGTCAGTTTGCATCGATTTTTATCCGCAACAAGTCAGTTTGCATCGATTTTTATCCGCAACAAGTCAGTTTGCATCGATTTTTATCCGCAACAAGTCCGTTTGGTGGAAACACTCCACTGGTGGGACAATGTGCATATGTTCTTCGTGTAGACTTTTGAATATATTTTTGAATATATTTTTAGAATAATATCTGTCGCCAATTGGATAGAAACCTAGCTAATGACATGTATTGCTACAATAAAGGTTTAAGGAAATAAAAGCAGGCACCACATTACTACAAGACAAAACGGCTCACTCAATGAAGCCCGCAGGTCTTGTAAGTATAAAAGCAAAGCTTTCATATAATAATAAAAAAGCTTGAAGGTAGTGGAATGGGATAATGTGTTAGTGTGGTGTGTGAAGAATCCTATACTTTGTTTGCGGTACAAATCACATTATTGTGGAAGCACCTCCTCTAAGAATATGAATTAGGCTGTTTGAGAAGGTTTGAATCCTAAGCAACCTGCCTACACATAATTTGAAGTACAATAGACCAACATAGCTACTATAGTAGGTCAAAGCTGTGTGCTGGAAAACCTTGGTAGAGCATGGGTGTGGGAGTGTGTGATTGCAGAGAGAAAAATTGCCTTTGTTGAGAAGACCTTGAGACAGCAGGGAAACACATGCTGAGTGTACAGAACATAAAAAACCCAGCAGTGTTGCAGTTCTTGACTCACGCGGTGCACCTGGCACCTACTACCATCATTTTCAAACGCACTTAAATCTTTGTCTTGCCCATTCACCCTCTGAATGGCACGCACGCACACAATCCATGTCTCAATTGTCTCAGGGCTTAAAAATCCTTCTTTAACCTGTCTCCTCCGTGGATTTAACAAGTGACATCAAAAGGGGATCATAGCGTTCACCTGGATTCACCTGGTCAGTATGTCATTAAAAGAGCAGTTCCTAATGTTTTGTACATTGTGTACACTACCGGTCAAAAGTTTTAGAACACCGACTCGTTCAAAGGTTTTTCTTTATTTTACTATTTACTACATTGTAGAATAATAGTGAATACATCAAAACTATGAAATAACACATAAGTGAATCATGTAGTAACCAAAAAAAAGTGTTTAACAAATCAATATATATTTTATTTTTGAGATTTTTCAAATAGATCAAATTTAACTATATAGCCCTTCGTACATCAGCTGATATCTCAAAGTCCTGTACAGAAATCCAGCCTAAAACCCCAAACAGCAAGCAATGCAGGTGTAGAAGCACGGTGGCTAGGAAAAACTCCCTAGAAAGGCCAAAACCTAGGAAGAAACCTAGAGAGGAACCAGGCTATGAGGGGTGGCCAGTCCTCTTCTGGCTGTGCCGGGTGGAGATTATAACAGAACACGGCCAAGATGTTCAAATGTTCATAAATGTCCAGGGTGCAGCACCTCAGGAGTAAATGTCAGTTGACTTTTCATAGCCAATCATTAAGAGTATCTCTACCCCTCCTGCGGTCTCTAGAGAGTTGAAAACAGCAGGTCTGGGACAGGTAGCACGTCCGGTGAACAGGTCAGGGTTCCATAGCCGCAGGCAGAACAGTTGAAACTGGAGCAGCAGCACGGCCAGGTGGACTGGGGACAGCAAGGAGTCATCATGTCAGGTCATCCTGAGGCATGGTCCTAGGGTTCAGGTCCTCTGAGAGAGAGAAAGAAAGAGAGAATTAGAGAGAGCATAGTTAAATTCACACAGGACAGCGGATAAGACAGAAGTACTCCAGATATAACAAACTGACCATAGCCCCCCGACACATAAACTAATGCAGCATAAATACTGGAGGCTGAGACAGGAGGGGTCATGATGACAGCTTTGTACACTCTTGGTATTCTCTCAACCAGCTTCACCTGAAATGCTTTTCCAACAGTCTTGAAGGAGTTCCCACATATGCTGAGCACTTGTTGGCTGCTTTTCCTTCACTCTGCGGTCCGACTCATCCCAGAGCATCTCAATTTGGTTGAGGATGGGGGATTGTGGAGGCCAGGTCATCTGATGCAGCACTCCATCACTCTCCTTCTTGGTCAAATAGCCCTTACACAACCTGGAGGTATGTTGGGTCATTGTCCTGTTGAAAAACAAAAGGTAGTCCCACTAAGCCCAAACCAGATGGGATGGTGTATTGCTGCAGAATGCTGTGTTAGCCATGCTGGTTAAGTGTGCCTTGAATTCTAAATAAATCACAGTGTCACCAGCAAAGCACCCCCCCACCATCACACCTCCTCCTCCATGCTTTACGGTGGGAAATACTCACGCAGAGGTCATCCGTTCATCTACTCTGCGTCTCACAAGACACGGCGGTTGGAACCAAAAATCTTCAATTTGGACTCCAGGCCAAAGGACAAATTTCCACTGATCTGATGTCCATTGCTCGTATTTCTTGGTGCAAGTATGTCTCTTCTTCTTATTAATGTCCTTTAGTAGTGGTTTCTTTGCAGCAATATCGACCATGAAGGCCTGATTCTCCTCTGAACAGTTGATGTTGGGATGTATCTGTTATTTGAACTCTGTGAAGCATTTAGTTAGGCTTTATTTCTGAGGCTGGTAACGCTAATGAACTTATTCTCTGCAGCAGAGGTAATTCTGGGTCTTCCTTTCCTGTGGCGGTCCTCATGAGAGCCAGTTTCATCATAGCGATAGATGTATTTTGTGACTGCACTTCAAGAAACGTTCAAAGTTCTTGAAATTTTTCCGTATTGACTGACCTTCATGTCTTAAAGTAATGATGGACTGTCGTTTCTCTTTGCTTATTTGACCTGTTCTTGCCATAATATGGACTTGGTCTTTACAAAATAGGGCTATCTTCTGTATAACGCTCTCGGTAGCCGATGTGAGCAAGACCTTTAAACAGGTCAATATGTCTTCACTGACGTTTTCAACCTCTCCCTGACAGAGTCTGTAATACCTACATGTTTCAAGCAGACCACCATAGTCCCTGTGCCCAAGAACACTAAGGTAACCTGCCTAAAATGATTACCGGCCCGTAGCACTCAAATCTGTAGCCATGAAATACTTTTAAAGGCTGGTCATGGCTCACATCATCACATCATCCCAGACACCCTGAACCTACTCCAATTCGCATACCACCAGATCCACAGATGACGTAATCACTATTTCACTCCACACTGCCCTTTTCCATTTTGACAAAAGGAGCACCTACTTGAGAATGCTGTTCATTGACTACATCTCTGCTAAATATGCTGACCAAAAATATAAGGGCAACATGCAACAATTTCAAAGATTTTACTGAGTTACAGAAAATCAGTCAATTGAAATAAATTCTAGTCTATGGATTTCACATGATTGGGAATACAGATATGTATCCGTTGGTCACAGATACCTTAAAGAATGGTAGGGACGTGGATCATAAAACCAGTCAGTATCTGGTGTGACCACCATTTGCCTCATGCAGCGTGACACATCACCTTCACATGGAGTTGATCAGGCTGTTGATTGTGGTCTGTGGAATGTTGTCCCATTCGACTTCAATTGCTGTGCAAAGTTGCTGGATATTGGCAGGAACTGGAACACGCTGTCGTACACATCGATCCAGAGCATCACAAACATGCTCAATGGGTGACATGTCGGAGTATGCAGGCCATGGAAGAACTGGGACATTTTCAGATTGCAGGAATTGTGAACAGATCCTGCTGACGTTGGGCCGTGCATTATCATGCTAAAACATGAGGTGATTGAGGCGGATAAATGGCACGACAATGGGCCTCAGGATAAAATGTGTTCATTGTCATGGAACATGGGACCAACACTTTACATGTTGCATTTATAAACTCAGCAAAAAAAGAAACGTCCTCTCACTGTCAACTGCGTTTATTTTCAGCAAACTTAACATGTGCAAATATATCTTATGGCTTGGGGGTAAAAACTGTTGAGAAGCCTTTTTTTCCTAGACTTGGAACTCCGGTACCGCTTGCCATGCGGTAGTAGAGAGAACAGTCTATGACTGGGGTGGCTGGAGTCTTTGACAATTTTTAGGGCCTTCCTCTGACACCGCCTGGTGTAGAGGTCCTGGATGGCAGGCAGCTTAGCCCCAGTGAAGTACTGGGCCGTATGCATTATCCTCTGTAGTGCCTTGCGGTCAGAGGCCGAGCTTTTGCCGTACCAGGCAGTGATGCAACCAGTCAGGATGCTCTCGATGTTGCAGCTGTAGAACCTTTTGAGGATCTCAGGACCCATGCCAAATCTTTTTAGTTTCCTGAGGGGGAATAGGCGTTTGTCGTGCCCTCTTCATGACTTTCTTGGTGTGTTTGGACGATTCTAGTTTGTTGTTGATGTGGAACTTGACGCTCTCAACCTGCTCCACTACAGCGCCGTCGATGAGAATGGGGGCGTGGTCGGTCCTCTTTTTCCTGAAGTCCACAATCATCTCCTTAGTCTTGGCTACATTGAGGGATAGGTTGTTATTCTGGCACCACAGGGCCAGGTCTCTGACCTCCTCCCTATAGGCTGTCTCGTCGTTGTCGGTGATCAGGCTGTTGTGTCGTCTGAAAACTTAATGATGGTGTTGGAGTCGTGCCTGGCCATGTAGTTGTGGGTGAACAGGGAGTACAGGAGGGGATTGAGCACGCACCCCTGTGGATCTCCAGTGTTGAGGATCAGCGTGGCAGATGTGTTGCTACCTACCCTCACCACCTGGGGGCGGCCTGTCTGGAAGTCCAGGACCCAGTTGCAGAGGGAGGAGTTTAGTCCCAGGATCCTTAGCTTAGTGATGAGCTTTGAGGGTACTATGGTGTTGAACGCTGAGCTCTAGTCAATGAATAGCATTCTCATATAAGTGTTAATTTTGTCCAGGTTGGAAAGGGCAGTGTGGAGTGCAATAGAGATTGCATCATCTGTGGATCTGTTTGGGCGGTATGCAAATTGGAGTGGGTCTAGGGTTTCTGGGATAATGGTGTTGATGTGAGCCATTACCAACCTTTCAAAGCACTTCATGGCTACGGACGTGAGTGCTACGGGTCTGTAGTCATTTAGACAGGTTGCCTTTGTGTTCTTGGGCACAGGGACTATGGTGGTCTGCTTGAAACATGTTGGTATTACAGACTCAATCAGGGACATGTTGAAAATGTCAGTGAAGACACCTGCCAGTTGGTCAGCATATGCCCGAAGCACACATCCTGGTAGTCCATCTGGCACCGCAGCCTTGTGAATGTTGACCTGTTTAATGGTCTTACACACGTCGGCTACGGAGAGCGTGATCACACAGTCGTCCGGAACAGCTGATGCTCTCATGCATGCCTCAGTGTTGCTTGCCTCGAATCGAGCATAGAAGTGATTTAGCTCGTCTGGTAGGCTCGTGTCTCTGGGCAGCTGGCAGCTGTTCTTCCCTTTGTAGTCTGTAATAGTTTGCAAACCCTGCCACATAAGACGATTGTCGGAGCCGGTGTAGTATGATTCAATCTTAGCCCTGTATTGACGCCTTGCCTGTTTGATGGTTCGTCGGAGGGCATAGCAGGATTTCTTGTAAGCTTCCGGCTCATCCTGACATGACCCTCCAGCATGACAATGCCACCAGCCATATTGCTCATTCTGTGCGTGATTTCCTGCAAGACAGGAATGTCAGTGTTCTGCCATTGCCAGCGAGAGCACATCTGGGACTTGTTTGATCGGAGGGTGAGGGCTAGGGCCATTCCCCTCAGAAATGTCCGGGAACATGCAGGTGCCTTGGTGGAAGAGTGGGGTAACATCTCACATGAAGAACTGGCAAATCTGGTGCAGTCCATGAGGAGGAGATGCACTGCAGTACTGACTGTTTGATTTTGCCCCCCCCTCCCCCCCTCCTTTGTTCAAGGACACATAATTCAATTTCTGTACATAGCCTGTCTTAGCCTGTATATAGCCTGTCTTTTTACTGTTGTTTTATTTCTTTACTTACCTATTGTTCACCTAACACCTTTTTTGCACTATTGGTTAGAGCCTGTAATTAAGCATTTCACACTAAGTTCTACACCTGTTGTATTCGGCACACGTGACAAATAAACTTTGATTTGATTTGACACGGTCTGCCACTGCGAGGACGATCAGCTGTCCATCCTGTCTCCCTGTAGCGCAGTCTTAGGTGTCTCACAGTACGGACATTGCAATGTTTTTCCCTGGCCACATCTGCAGTCCTCATGCCTCCTTGCAGCATGCCTAAGGCACGTTTCCGCAGATGAGCAGGGACCCTGGGCATCTTTCTTTTGGTGTTTTTCAGAGTCATTAGAAAGGCCTCTTTAGTGGCCCTGGTTTTCATAACTGTGACCTTAATTGCCTTAATTACCGTCTGTAAGCTGTTAGTGTCTTAACTATCGTTGCACAGGTGCGTGTTCAATAATTGTTTATGGTTCATTGAACAAGCATTGGAAACAGTGTTCACACCCTTTACAATGAAGATCTGTAAAGTTATTTGGATTTTTACGAATTCTTTTTTGAAAGACAGGATCCTGAAAAGGGAAGTTTCTTTTTTTGCAGAGTTTATTTTTGCCCAGTGTGGTTAGTTAAATAGTTAACCAAATAGCTTTCCGGACTCTTTGCTTTGACCCTTTTTGCAGAAATCTTTGTGACTCGTCACATAAACTGCTGCTACTGTTTATTATCTGTCACTTTATTCCAAGTTGTATGTGCATATACTACATGGCCAAAAGTATGTTGATACCCCTTCAAATTAGTGGATTCAGCTATATCAGCCACACCCGTTGCTGACAGTTGTATAAAATCTAACATACAGCCATGCCATGATTTTGGAATGAGATGTTCGACAAGCAGGTGTCACATACCTTTGGCCATGTAGTGTATCTACCTCAATTACCCCTACACATCGACTTGGTACTGGTACCCCTTGTATATAGCCAAGTTATCGTTACTCATTGTGTATCTTTTGTTACGTGTTTTACTTTTCTATAATTTCTCTATTTTCTTTCTCTCTGCATTGTTGGGAAGGCCCCGTAAGTAAGCATTTCACTGTTAGTCTACACCTGTAGTTTACAAAGCATGTGACAAATAAAATTAGATTTGATTTGAAATAACGAAACAGTATTTGGGGCGGGGGAATTAACTGTAGAGATCTGAATGACTCTCCATTCGTTGGTAAATGTGGGGGGTGGCTTTTTACATTGTGGGACCATCTAAATACAATTCAGATTTCATTTTATAAATGTAGAGACATTGAATGTAAAATGGGAATCCTGGGGAGTTAGGAGGGACAGAGTTAACTCATTAACTCGCTCATGTGCTCTTATTCCTCTATTGTTTTGATCTTTTGGTTGACCTCCAAGACCAAATCTCTGTCTTTTCCTCCATCTGGGTTGGATGTCATGCTGCTAAATGGTTCCAATTGGTCTAGGACAAGAAGCAGAACAGGGAAATGAAGCTGTTGTTCTTTACCAGCAGACTGCCAATGAGATTGGACTGTAAGGATTGCCTGCAGCAGACTGACTATCTGGCAGATGTTGCCGGGGTTAAATTGCCTCGCATTATGCTTAATAGCGTCTCATTTAGGCCAGAGAGATTGATGGAAGAGCCTCTTCTGAGCCCACAGAGTCTTTCTCGTGAGCCTCCCATCACATGAGGTACTTCCTGGAAGCTCACCCACCTCAGCCCTACCTACCACTACTGCCTCAAGGGCAGAAAGGAGACAGAGCAGGGCAGAGTGACAAATGCTTCTTGCACTTCAGACCCGCACTTAAGACTTATTAGACTCAATTCTAGTGCCACCATTTCCCAGAAAAGGAAGATTGCATCCAAGATTTTTGTTAACCTTCTGTACATTTTTTCTCCATCACTCTAATGGCTGTCACATAGTTCATCACTCTAATGGCTGTCACATAGTTTTATTACTTCCTGGTTCCAGAGATGGGAACAAGTCACGATTTTGCCAGTCCTAAACAAGTCTCAAGTCTTAACCTTTGAGTCTCGAGTCAAGTCTCAAGTAAAGTCCCTAGTTTCACAGCTCAGGGCAGTCCCTAATTTTGGGTTTTGAGTCCTCAAGTCAATGGTTAAGTGTTTATGCCAATTGCATTTCAATTACAATGCATCAGTACTCTACTGTACTCTACTTTTGTCTACTGTGTAGGGCTGGGAATTGCCAGGGACCTCACAATACTAATATATACTAATACTAATAATATAATAATATATAATAATATATACTAATACTAATAATAGTATCATGATATTTAGGTGCCAATACGATATGTGTTGTGATTCTCACGATTCTATATGTATTGCGATTCGTTACTGTGATTTTATTGTGATTCGATGCTCCAAACATATTGCTCACCATAGAGAAAATTAGTTTTGATCAATCATGGAAATAAAAGTGCTGAAAACAAATGGGCTCCCTATTTAAAAAGAAGATGGAAAACAAGCTACACAAAAAGGTGCTATGTAGAACCTGAAAGGGTTCTTCGGCTGTCCCCATAGGAGAACCCTTTGAAGAACCCTTATTGGTTCCAGGTAAAACCCTTTTGGGTTCCATGTAGAGGGCTTTACATGGAACCCAAAAGGGTTCTTCATGAAACCAAAAAGGGTTCTCCTATGTGTACTGCAAGAGAACTATTTTTGAACCGTCTTATGGCTGGGGGCAGTATTGTGTAGCTTGGATGAATAAGGTGCCCAGAGTAAACTACCTGCTACTCAGGCCCAGAGGCTAAGATATGCATATTATTAGTAGATTTTGATAGAAAACACTCTGAAGTTTCTAAAACTCTTTGAATGATGTCTGTGAGTATAACAGAACTCATATGGCAGGCAAAAACCTGAGAAAAAATCCAACCAAGAAGTGGAAATCTGAGGTTTGTAGGTTTGCCTATCCAATATACACTGCTCAAAAAAATAAAGGGAACACTTAAACAACACAATGTAACTCCAAGTCAATCACACTTCTGTGAAATCAAACTGTCCACTTAGGAAGCAACACTGATTGAAAATAAATTTCACATGCTGTTGTGCAAATGGAATAGACAAAAGGTGGAAATTATAGGCAATTAGCAAGACACCCCCAATAAAGGAGTAGTTCTGCAGGTGGTGACCACAGACCACTTCTCAGTTCCTATGCTTCCTGGCTGATGTTTTGGTCTGGGTGCTGTGGGTGCTGTTTTGTTCGACTTCAGTGCGGCTTTTGACTTTATCGATCGTAGCCTGCTGCTGGAAAAACTTGTGTGTTATGGCTTTACATCCATTTCTATATTGTGGATAAAGAGTTACCTGTCTAACAGAACACATTGGGTGTTCTTTATTGGAAGCCTCTCCAACATAATCCAGGTAGAATCAGAAATTCCCCAGGGCAGCTGTCTAGGCCCCTTACTTTTTTCAGTCTTTACTAACGACTTTGAGTAAAACCAGTGTGTCTATGTATGCGGATGACTCAACACTATACACGTCAACTACTACAGCGGCTGAAATGACTGCAACGCTTAACAAAGAGCTGCAGTTAGTTTCAAAATGGGTGGCAAGGAATAAACTAGTCCTACAAATATTTTAAAAACTAAAAGCATTATATTTGAGACAAATCGTTCACTAAACCCTAAACCTCAACTAAAGAATAATTTGGAAATTGAGCACGTTGAGGTGACTAAACTGCTTGGAGTAACCCTGGGTTGTAAACGTTCATGGTCAAAACATATTGATACAAGATTAGCTAAGATTAGGAGAAGTCTGTCCATAATAAAGGATCATGACCTTCTGTGCCATTCGGCTACCAGCAATAAGTAAGGGTTTGATCACTTGCAAGGCAGTCTTCTTCAGATGGTGCCCACACACACACTTAGCTATGGAAAAAAGTGGGAAAGCGTTGATTTCCCCATTTGCGATACATTTCCAGCTCCATCTCAGGCGGGAGAAGCTCTTGCTCGTTATGTGTGTCCGCTGCAATGCAAGAGGTGAGGATATTTCCTACAGCTCTTTGGTGCTTGTTGCTGTCATTATGCCAATGGTCAAAATGGGGGCCAGAGGAGGATTTTCAGATCTTCTGAAGTTAATTTGGATTGAGCGTTAGATACGAGTAATTACAGAGAGGACTGCAGGCTAGATGGCTGACTGACTTGCTAGAGTCTATCCGAACTAGTGTCAGGACACTGAAATGGGGAAATACAGGCAACTGTCAAAATAAAGGAAACACCAACATCAAGTGTCCAAATGGCGTCGGGCCACCACGAGCTGCCAGAACAGCTTCAATAGATTCTACAAGTGTCTAGAACACTATTGGAGAGATGGTGGTGGGAAACGCTCTCTCAGGCCCCGCTCCATAATCTCCCATAAGTTTTCGGTTGCGTTGAGATCTGGTGACTGACACACACACACACCATTTAAACCCCATATGCTCCTTTGAGAACCCTCTTTCGACATCACTGAGATCTCTTCTAGCCATGGTAGCCAAAATAATGGGCAACTGGACATGTTTATAAATGTCCCTTGTTGATGAGATGTTAATTGCTTAATTAACTCAGGATCCCACCTGTTTGGAAGCACCCGCTTTCAATATACTCTGTATCCATAATTTACTCATGTTTCTTCTATTTTGTGACCGACTTTAGCAATCCTCCTCTCTCTTAGTTTGATCTCGGCAACGGAAGCATGGCAGGGAAGGGGGTCTTCATGTCGGTAATGGTCTTGCAACCTTTGCTGAACGATTTCTCTTTGTGGAACGGTATGACTCAGCAGTATAGAGGGCATTCTGGGAGTCTATTGGCAGCATGCAAACGAAAGTGGTTGAAACTACTTTGAGGGTTGGAGGAGAAATTTACATTGCATTTACATACTGTATGTGACTCACCACCTGGATTCGGTCTTATGTAGCACAATTTGAAATTGTGTTTTTTTACATTAAATAAAAGTAGAGACTCAGGGCTACAAAATTGTATATCATACACTGCATTGTTGAGGAACAATGGGAAAGTAATTCTGCTTTGAAAGTTAATACACTTGTAAACTCACTTTTGAGAAAATGGCCTTTGAATGTTTTGGTATCTGCAGAAGAGCTCTTCTTTGTCTACACTCATTCAGCATCGTTCACACCCTCTTAAGCTTTAGCCCCACCCATCTCGTTTCGCCCTCGGAGCGTTCAGAGCACACTCTTGATTTGTGTACCTATGGATAACACGAAAACAGCCTAACAATTTTATTATGCTTTTTCTGCAGACGTTTACTGACACCTGCCAATTTTAACTTGTGTTGTACACTTTAGCTTAAGACATGTAGCTACCTAGCTAGGTAAACAATGAACCTAGCTAGGTAAAGAACGTGTAAGATCACATACTGCTAGCTAACGAGCCAGCCAGCTAACGTTAACTAGTTAAACAACAATGAACATAGTGCCAAATCATGTCATTACTACGCTGCATGAATCTGCTGGGAGCTAACCATCCAGGTTCAATGTTAGCTAGCTAACATTAGGCTCTAACTAGATCATTTGTAAAAATCCAAATAACTTCACAGATCTTAATTGTAAAGGGTGTGAACACTGTTTCCCATGCTTGTTCAATGAACCATAAACAATTAATGAACATGCACCTGTGGAATGGTCGTTAAGACACTAACTGCTTACAGACGGTAGGCGATTAAGGTCACAGTTATGAAAACTTAGGACACTAAAGAGGCCTTTCTACTGACTCTGAAAAACAGCAAAAGAAAGATGCCCAGGGTCCCTGCTCATCTGCGTGAATGTGCCTTAGGCATGCTGCAAGGAGGCATGAGGACTGCAGATGTGGCCAGGGCAATAAATTGCAATGTCCATACTGTGAGACGCCTAAGACAGCGCTACAGGGAGACAGGACGGACAGTTGATCGTCCTTGCAGTGGCAGACCACGTGTAACAACACCTGCACAGGATCGATACATCCAAACATCACACCTGCGGGACAGGTACAGGATGGCAACAACATCTGCCCGAGTTACACCAGGAACGCACAATCCCTCCATCAGTGCTCAGACTGTAGGCTGACAGAGGTTGGACTGAGGGCTTGTAGGCCTGTTGTAAGGCAGGTCCTCACCAGACATCACAGGCAACAACGGGCAACACAGGCAACAACTATGGGCACAAGCCGTCGCTGGGCCAGACAGGATTGGCAAAAAGTTGCGGTTTTGTTTCACCAGGGGTGATGGTCGGATTCACGTTTATCGTTGAAGGAATGAGCGTTACACCGAGGCCTGTACTCTGGAGCGGGATCGATTTGGAGGTGGAGGGTCCGTCATGGTCTGGTGCAGTGTGTCACAGCATCATCGGACTGAGCTTGTTGTCATTGCAGGCAACGCTGTGCGTTACAGAGAAGACATCCTCCTCCCTCATGTGGTACCCTTCCTGCAGGCTCATCCTGACATGACCCTCCAATATGACAATTCCACCAGCCATACTGCTCATTCTGTGCGTGATTTCCTGCAATACAGGAATGTCAGTGTTCTGCCATGGCCAGCGAAGAGCCTGGATCTTAATCCCATTGATCACGTCTGGGACCTGTTGGCAGGTGCCTTGGTGGAAGAGTGGGGTAACATGTCACAGCAAGAACTGGCAAATCTGGTGCAGTCCATGAGGAGGAGATGCACTGCAGTACTTAATGCAGCTGGTGGCCACATCAGATACTGACTGTTACTTTTGATTTGGACCCCCCCCTTTGTTCAGGGACACATTATTCCATTTCTGTTAGTCACATGTCTGTGGAACTTGTTCAGTTTATGTCTCAGTTGTTGAATCTTGTTATGTTCATTCAAATATTTACCTTTTTTTGCTGAGTTTATATGGCATACCAATCCGAACTCCTTTCTTGGCATGTCCAGCCCACTCATTATCTCAGCCAATCATGGCTAGTGGGAAGGTTGCCTATTTTTCTGTGGCTTAACCAACAAGGCTTGTAATTTAACAATTTTGTTCATATTTACAGATGGTATACAAGTTTGTTATTAAGGCACATGAAAGTTCACATGTTCCAGAAGGCATGTCTACCCAAAAACGCATTTTGTAAAAAAATCTTTTTTGAATAATGTTAAAATGGCTTTCATGTGAAGTTGCGACATACGCATAGTTTCCTGAAACGGGTCACATTTACATTTACATTGCAAGTATATGCTGTAGTCTGACTACTTGGCACGGTTTGGTAATTAATGTTGACCATATTTGAAGAAACCTTACTGAAGACTAAATGTATTATAGTGCCATTATAACCATTCATGACTTCTGCCTCTTGTTTCAAATAAGATACTTCTAGAATTGTTTGTGATAGTGCTTGATAGAACAATAGTCGTGTTTTTAAATGTGTCATTTCTTTGTGCAGCTAATCCCTTATTCCACATAGAGACATATTTTTATTTTGACAGGTGAATTTATTGTAAATCTTAGTCTCACACCAAGCTGTTGGTTTTTTTCACACTCCTTGAAGACTTGAATGCAGACTTTTATCTTCCTTCGCGTTTTTAGTTATTCGCACATCTGTACAACCACATGACGGCAAACTTCCATCAAATTTTGAGCCTGTAATTAAATTATTAAAAAGCTGTCAAAGTACATTTCTCAGTATCATCAATCTGAATAAGTTCTAAGAAATCACGAAACATTAATATAAGATGTGCGTGAAGCATGGAATGAGTTCAACTCTAGTTCTTTATACAAATCCATATAGTTTACTTTTAATTTGACAGCAAAGAAAGATTGTCCACCGACACTCTCCTCATAGTATGATTATAGTATAGGCCATGCAAATAAACAGCTGTTCCCTGGTCAAAAGCATTCATTTGTTAGGTTGCACAATCACCTGTACAAGATAGCACTTCTCAGCCATAGCACTTCTCAGCCAGAGCAAACCCACTGGGCACGGACATCAGTTCAACATCTACTTTTGATTTACATTTGGTTGAGTTGTCAACTAACGTGAATTCAACGTGAAATGAATAGAACGTTTCACCATGTCATTGGATTTAGTTAAAAGTTGGGTAAAAAAAAAAAGACAAATGCCCTGACGTTTGAGTTTTTACACGTCTTATTAGTTTTCCACGTTGATTTAACGTCATCACATACTTCCGTTTTCGTGGAAATGACATGGAAGCAACATTGATTCAACCAGTTTTAAACCAGTGGGAACAACCCCATTGCTGCAGGTCAGAATCAGTTGCCAGGGTTTGTTTTTGAAGGGCAGTTACTAGTCAGAGAGTATTTTATTTTTTATTTGAACCGACACACTTTCATGGGTTACAGGCTGACTGCGCATGCTACTCCTATCATACTTGGAGGTTTTCCCTCCAATTCTAGACAGCTCAGCATGGGGTTATCAGAGGCAGCTTCATTTAATTCTCGGATGAGACTGGGCTGTACAAACCAGACCAGTATTCCTGGTTCGCTACAGTCATCAAGTGCACCTAAAGTAGTTGAAAGAACATTTGACCCAGGTCTGGAAAATGTCAAGGTCTTCTATTTTGTGAAATACGTATTGTGTTTTATTTTGTGTAAATGGAATTAGGAGAGAAACAGTTGGTCAAAATCCATTTGAGTCCCTCTCACGTACACTCACTTTGAAAGGTTAGCGTCTTCTCACATTCCAAGCAATACAGTTTGATGTATATCTTTGACCCAAACAATGAACTTATTGAAGCGAACCTTGAGTCAGACACTCACACCACTTCCTCAATTGACTCTTGTGCATTTTAGCAGTTATATTTAGAATACTCTTAACTATCAGCTCTGTGCTGAATTGTCTTGTACCTCGTGTCTTATATTAAGTGACCAAAATCACATGCGCCTATTTTTTTCATCAGCACCGTAATACACTTACGCATGGGATAGTGAGAGTGTAAATAGAATGGGAACATGAGGCTACTTAGGCAAGTGCAAACGCCACTTTGTCTGTGTACTGTTGATTTGTGTTGGGATTGCCAATAGCTTACTGCTTCGGTATGACCAGAATTTGAACTCTGCCTTGCTCTGCTTCTTTGGCATAAAAGCTCAAAGACAGCAAGGAACCTATAGAAGTGGTTGGAGCGAGAAGATCCCTCCTGTCCTGCTCCCTGTGACCTGTCCCATTCATCTCCTCTCATAAAGCTGTCCAACTCACTGCCTGGCGGGGCCTCATTGTTACCATGGCAACCTCTACCGTAGGGCCTGCTCTGTGTTCCTGGAAAGAAATGGTCAGTGTGACTCAGCTGCCTCGCCGGGATGTTGGACCCTAGCTTAACCACTGTCACATATTACTCACAGAGAAGCACTTTGAAATGGAAAATATATGGAAACTGTTTGGTCAGGAAGTTCTTCACCAAAAATGCGTCACCTTAGAATTATGTTACTCAGTTGCAGGATCCCTGCTTGCATTGTTTGCCTTCCAAAACCTTTTCCAGGTGGCTTTGTTTTGCATGACCTTGTCCAGGTACCCCACAGGGATCTAATACTATGCGATCCCCATAGAGCTCTTTAATAATACTCAATTTAAAGGTGCTACACATAGGATTTGCACACATCATTTTTGCATTAAATGATATCGTTTCACAGTAATACTTACCAGCCGGTGTACTGTTTGACTGTGATATTTGCCTATTGATTTCTACCGCTGGAGTGGCATGTATATTCAATCTGGGAGCAAAACGAAAGTTACTTTCGGTTTAGGTCCACCAGCTTCCACAGTGGTTTTTGTGCACCAGCTTCAAACAGCTGTTAAAACTATGTTTGTTGTTATTGGAAAGATATTTCACAGGAATTTAGATGGTACAATGATTCCCTTCACTATTCAGTGCTTGTTTTCTCACATAAACTGAAATTGAGCGAACAGTGTAGAAGTTTTGCAACCTGGAAATTAGTGATTTCCACTAGATAACACAGCCCCAAAGTCAGAACAGCTTTTCCCAGTTTGACAGCAGATTCCGGTCCGGCAGGATAAATCAATAGGCGAATATCACAGCCAATCAGAACACTGGTGGGTAAGTAATACTGTGAAACACTCATTCCACTATTCGCTACAGATACGCTACATGACCAAAAGTATATGGACACCTGCTCGTCGAACATCTCATTCCAAAGTCATGGACATTAATATGGAGTTGGTCCCCCTTTTGCTGCTATAACAGTCTCCACTCTTCTGGGAAAGCTTTCTTCCAGATGTTGGAACATTGCTGCAGGGACTTCAGCCACAAGAGCATTAATGAAGTTGGGCGATTAGGCCTAGCTTGCAGTCTGCCTTCCAATTCATCCCAAAGGTGTTTGATGGGGTTGAGGTCAGGGCTCTGTGCAGACCAGTCAAGTTCTTCCACACCGATCTCAACAAACCATTTTTGTATGGACCTCGCTTTGTGCACAGGTGCATTGTCATGCTGAAACAGGAAAGGGCCTTCCCCACACTGTTGCCACAAAGTTGGAAGCACAGAATTGTGTTAAGATTTCCCTTCACAGGAAGTAAGGGGCCTAGCCCGAACCATCAAAAATAGCTCCAGACCATTATTCCTTCTCCACTTAACTTTACAATTGGCATTATGCAAAAAAAACAGATTCGTCCGTCAGACTGCCAGTTGATGAAGCCCGATTCATCACTCCAAAGAAGGCGTTTTCACTGCTCCAGAGTCCAACGGAGGCAAGCTTTACACCACCCCAGCCGAAAGTTGGCATTGCGCATAGTGATCTTAGTGTGGCTACTTGGCCATGGAAACCCATTTCATTAAGCTCCCTACAAACAGTTATTATGCTGACGTTGCTTCCAGAGACAGTTTGGAACTTGGTAGTGAGTGTTGCAACGGAGGACAGACAATGTTTTACGCACCACGTGGTGATCCTGTTCTGTGAGCTTGTGTGGCTTACCACTTTGCGGCCGAGCCGCTGTTGCTCCTAGATGTTTACACTTCACAAATAACAGCACCTACAGTTGACCGGGGTAGCTCTAGCAGGGCAGAAATGTAAAAAAAAAATGGGGGGGAAAGGTGACATCCTTTTGACGGTGCCACGTTGAACGTGACTGAGCTCTTCAGTAAGGCCATTCTATTGCCAATGTTTGTCTATGGAGATTGCATGGCTGTGTGCTGGATGTTATACACCTGTCAGCAACGAGTGTGGCTGAAATAGCTGAATCAGCTAATTTGAAGGGGTCCTCACATGCTTTTGTATATATAGTGTATGTATATTATGGACATTTTCTGAAATTACAATGCCATTTTTTGTGGACAATCCTGTGTTGCACTTTCAACATATTCTTTAATTTTTTGTTTTTCAGTTCATAGCACAGTAACTGTGATAGGCTTGTACGGAGAGACGATCGAAGTGCCGTGCAATAATGGAGCTGCCAAGCCAGAGGCTCTTATCTTCACTAAATGGAAATATGTAAGTAGTATTTTTACTGTCATTTGTCTCCCATTGTCTGTTCCAGACACAGTTGTAGGTGGAGACTACTCATTCAAAAGTTGAAGTCAAACAAACTGTTTCATTATAGTTTCATCATAGCTCTTGATGGTTTTGCGACTGTACTTGAAGAAACGTTCAAAGTTCTTCAAATTTTCTAGATTGACTGACCTTCATGTCTTAAAGTAATGATGGACTGTCATTTCTCTTTGCTTATTTGAGCTGTTGTGTGCAAAGTTGTCATCAAGGCAAAGGGTGGCTACTTTGAATAATCTGAAATATATTTTTATGTGTTTAACACTTTTTTGGTTACTACATGATTCTATATGGGTTATTTTATAGTTTTGATGTCTTCGCTATTATGCTACAATGTAGAAAATAGTACAAAAAAAAAAAAAAAAAAAAATTGAATGAGTAGGTGTCCAAACTTTTGACTGGTAAAATACATTAAAACAATTACAGGCTACTCTTGACTCAAGGTCAACACAAATCTGTCTGTACAAATCTGGCTCGAGATGAAAGTGTCTGATGAATTGCTGAAGTCTGACCGTGAAACCTAACGTGACGGTCCCCTGTGGCTTTGCTCAAATCAGAAGATGGATGACGGCAACTCCGGAGACCTCCTGGTCAAGCAGGCGCACAAGGAGGAGGCCCAGATCCAGGCCATGGACGGCTACAAGGACCGAGTGAGCATCGCGGCCAACTCCAGCCTCATGATCCAGGGGGGTTCCCTGGTGGACCAGAGAACCTTCACCTGCATGGTTGTGTACGGCTCCAACCTGGACGAGCACCCTGTCGACGTCTTGGTCCACAGTAAGTAGTAGCTACATCTGGGTTATGTTCGTTAGGTGCAGAAGAAAACGGATGTATCTTAAAGCTACCCCTTGTTTGTCAGAGTGCTCGTGGCGAGCTTGAGAAGCCTTTGAAAAGATTCCAAATAGTGGGTGGATTGAAGTCAACGTTTAATTTCAGACCTAAAGGGGAAGCTGTGACGACACTTAATGTAAAAACATGTCTCCCCAGACACTGTCTGGAAAAGTTAAAAGTCAAAGTCTAGAAAAGTTACAAACTTTTGGATGGAGATGCACAGGTACAAGGTTTTGCTTCACTGTGACAAACTTGTTCTCCCCTGGGAGGTCACTTCCGCTTCGGGGATAGCCTATAGGTGCAGGCAGAAAAACCAAATATATGATCCCGATCGAAACATTGTCTTATGTGTGTGTCTCAGTGAATCACAGGGGAGCATTACAGAGTTACGGACATTACTTTTTTCAAGGGAACCTTCAGGCCTGGTTTCATGGGGTATGTCAGACACCACCCTGAAGGCAGGATGAGAGTGTATAGATGGATTTATTTCCATAGAGAAAATAGTACTAATTCTATGCAACTTGTTGTCATGTCGCCATATTGCCAACCAACCATGAGTCCAGCCTACGTCATCCACTCATTACACTATGTAGTAGTATTACTGGTTAAATTTGAGCATTGAGTAGAGCATTTACATTATTCACGGGTTTATTGTTTATCGTTTTTGCAGAGAAGCCGTTGCCACCACAGATAAAAGACAAAGCCAAAGAGCTGGAGAACGGCAAACTGACGTCGGTAAGTAGAACACATTTTACACAGAACATAGCGGACTTCTGCCCCAACTCACCAACTATAAATACTGAACAAAAATATCAACGCAACATTAAAAGTGTTGGTCCCATGTTTCATGAGCTGAAATAAAAGATCCCAGAAATGTTCCATACGCACAAAAAGCTTATTTCCCTAAAATGTAAACACATTTGCTTACATCCCTGTTAGTGGGCAGTTCTCCTTTGCGAAGATAATCCATCCATATCAAGAAGCTGATTTAAACAGCACGATCATTACACAGGTGCACCTTGTGCTGGGGGACAATACAAGGCCACTCTAAAAGGTGCAGTTGTGTCGCACAACACAATGCCACAGATGTCTCAAGTTTTGAGGGAGCGTGCAATTGGCATGCTGACTGCAGGAATGTCCACCAGAGCTGTTGCCAGATAATTTAATGTTAAATGTCTCTACTATAAGCTGCATCCAAAGTTGTTTTATTGAATTTGGCAATACGTACAACCGGGCCTCACAACTGCAGACCACGTGAAACCCACGCCAGCCCCGGGACCTCCACATCCAGCTTCTTCACCTACGGGATGGTCTGAGACCAGCCACCCGTCTCGCTGATGAAACTGGGTTTGCACAACCGAACAATTTCTACACAAACTGTAATGTGTGCTCTCCGTCTGTTCTTGATCAGTACCCTTGCTGCAGTATTCTGTATGTTTTGCAGTTGACCAATGGCTTTCTCGAGTAGACCAGATAGGAGAGCATTGCAGTAGTCAAGCCTGCTGTAATAAAAGCATGGAGGAGTTTCTCTGTATCAGCCCGAGAGAGAAACGGCCGCACCGTGGCAATGTTTCTCAGGTGGTAAAAAGCTATTTTAGTCACGTTCCTAATGTGTGATTTGAAATGTAGCTCATGTTCTAAAATAACACCTAGGTTTTTTACCTGGTGTTTTATCTTTATTGCCCGTGAATTAAAATGTGCTGCCAGATTCAATCTCTGTGCTTTGCTCCAACAATAAGTTCCTCGGTCTTGTCTTGATTTAGCTGGAGGAAGTTGTGAGCCATCCATGTATTTAAATCACTAATACAGTCTAATAATTTATCCGTGGAGCTAAAATCCTCAGGGCACACAGAAACGCAAAGATGTGTATCATCTGCGTAGCAGTGAAACTCAAGGCTGTGCTTTCTGATAACGCTGCCAAGGGGTAACATATATAAACTGAACAGTATCGGAACCAAAATTGAACCTTGTGGAATGCCACATGTGATATGTATTTTCTTTGAGTTATGTTCACCAAAGGTGACAAAAACCTCAACCTGGGTCCTAAACCAATTTAGAGAAACCCACCTCTACAGTCTGTCCAGACGGATATCATGGTCAGCAGTGTTGAATGCAGCACTTAAATCAAAGAGTACTCGGGACAGAGAGCTGTTTGGCATCTGTGTTCGCTTAAAGATCATTTACCACTTTAACTAAGGCTGTCTTTGTGCTGTGGTGGGCCTGAAAACCAGATTGGGATTTTTTTTTTAAATACAGTTGGCACTTAAAAAATATTTTTTTCCTGTATGAAAACCAATTTCTCCATAATTTTGCTTAAGAATGGAAGGTTGGAGATTGGCTGAAAATTGCTAAGGGCTGAAGAATCTAGATTTCTTTTCCTCAGAAGGGGTTTCAAGTCAGCAGTTTTTAGTGCTGTGGGCAACGTGCCTGTGAACAGGGAATGATTAGCAATAGCTTGCACTTATTTAGATATGTAATTAAAAACTGTTTTGAAGAAGGTGGTTGGGATAGGATCGAGAAGGCAGTTAGAAGGCTTAAGTTGTGAATGTGATATCACTTTCCCGAACAATAAATCCATAGCGCCTTTGCGTGGTAGGCTAGGGCACATATCATCACACTTCTCATCAGGTCTTGCTTGACTGATAATATAGTGTTTCTTATCTTATCTCTGAAATATGGGGTAGGGTTTATCAGATCATCAATGGTGGAGAAGAGCACTCTCAAATTATTCTGATTAATAGTGAACAAGTTAGTCAAATGAGCCTGTCTGGCATTTCTAATTGCCTTGTTATACATGCCAAGTTTCTCTCTCAGAATATGATAATGGTCCTGCAACTTTGACTCTATCCACTTCCGCTCTGTCTTGCCATTCATTCACCGCCATCATCTCATGTTTCAGCATGATAATGCACGGAAAATGGCCCAGTTTTTAGCATGGCCTACATACTCACCAGGCATGTCACCCATTGAGCACTCAATCAACTTTATGTATAAAGCCCTTTTTACATCAGCCGATGTCACAAAGTGCTGTACAGAAACGCAGCCTAAAACCCCAAACAGCAAGCAATGCAGATGTAGAAGCACATCTGTGTTCTGGCCACTCCCTAGAAAGGCCAGAACCTAGGAAGAAACCTAGAGAGGAACTGGCTCTGAGGGGTGGCCAGTCCTCTTCTGGCTGTGCCGGGTGGAGCTTATAACAGAACATGGCCAAGATGTTCAAACGTTCATAGTTGACCAGCAGGGTCAGATAATAATAATCAGTGGTTGTAGAGGGTGCAACAGGTCAGCACCTCAGGAGTACACGTAAGTTGGTTTTTCATAGCCGATCATTCAGAGTTAGAGACAGCAGGTGCGGTAGAGAGAGAGTCCAAAACATCAGGTCCGGGACAAGATAGCACGTCCAGTGAACAGGTCAGGGTTCCATAGCCGCAGTCAGAACAGTTGAAACTGGAGCAGCAGCACGACCAGGTGGACTGGGGACAGCAAGGAGTCATCAGGCCAGGTAGTCCTGAGGCATGGTCCTAGGGCGCAGGTCCTCCGAGAGAAGAGAGAAAGAAAGAGAGAGAGAGAAAAAGAGAGAATTAGAGGGAGCATACTTAAATTCACAAAGGACACCGGATAAGACATGAGAAATATTCCAGATATAACAGACTGACCCTAGTCCCCCGACACATAAACTATTGCAGCATAAATACTGGAGGCTGAGACAGGAGGGGTTGGGATACACAGTGGCCCCATCGAATGAGACCCTCGGACATTGCCAAAGCCGGATATAACCCAACCCACTTTGCCAAGGCACAGCCCTCACACCACATGAAGAATATCTTCAACCACCAACCTACTATTCTGAGACAAGGCAGAGAATAGCACACGAAGACCTACCCCACACAAAACCGAGGGGGGCGCCAACCCAGACAGGAAGATCATGTCAGTGACTCAACCCACTCAAGTGACGCACCCCTCTAGGGATGGCATGGAAGAGCATCAGTAAGCCAGTGACTCAGCCCCCATAATAGGGTTAGAGGCAGAGAATCTCAGTGGAGAGAGAGGAACTGGCCAGGCAGAGACAGCAAGGGCGGGTTCGTCGCTCCAGTGCCTTTCCGTTCACCTTCACACCCCTGGGCCAGACTACACTCAATCATAGGACCTACTGAAGAGATGAGTCTTCAATAAAGACTTAAAGGTTGAGGCCGAGTCTGCGTCTCACATGGATAGGCAGGCCATTCCATAAAAATGTAGTTCTATAGGAGAAAGCCCTGCCTCCAGCTGTTTGCTTAGAAATTCTAGGGACAGTAAGGAGGCCTGCGTCTTGTGACCGTAGCGTATGTGTAGGTATGTACGGCAGGACAAAATCGGAAAGATAGGTAGGAGCAAGCCCATGTAATGCTTTGTAGGTTAGCAATAAAACCTTGACATCAGCCCTCAACAGGAAGCCATTGTAGAGAGGCTAGCACTGGAGTAATATGATCCAATCTTTTGGTTCAAGTCAAGATTCTAGCAGCCGTGTTTAGCACTAACTGAAGTTTATTTAGTGCTTTATCCGGGTAACCGGAAAGTAGAGCATTGCAGTTAGTCTAATCTAGAAGTGACAAAAGCATGGATTAATTATTCTGCATCATTTTTGGACAGATTTTTGCAATGTTACGAAGATGGAGAAAAGCTGTCCTTGAAATATTCTTGATATGTTCGTCACAAGAGAGATTAGAGTCCAGAGTAGCACCAAGGTTTTATTGGAGATGACTCTACAACCATCAAGATTAATTGTCAGATCCAACAGAAGGTCATTGTTTCTTGGGACCTAGAACTAGCATCTCTGTTTTGTTCGAGTTTAAAAGTACAACATTTGCCGCCATCCACTTCCTTATGTTTGAACACAGGCTTCCAGGGAGGGCAATTTTGGGGCTTTCATCGAAATGTACAGCTGTGTATCATCCACATAGCAGTGAAAGTTAACATTATGTTTCTGAATGACATCACCAAGAGGTAAAATATATAGTGAAAACAATAGTGGTCCTAAAACAGGACGTTGAGGAACACCGAAATTTACAGTTGATTTGTCAGAAGACAAACCATCCACAGAGACAAACTGATATCTTTCCGACAGATAAGATCTTAACCAGGCCGGAACTTGTCCGTGTAGACCAATTTGGGTTTCCAATCTCTCCAAAAGAATGTGATGATCAATGGTATCAAAATCAGCACTAAGGTCTAGGAGCACGAGGACAGATGCAGAACCCTGGTCTGATGCCATTAAAAGGTCATTTACCACCTTCACAAGTGCAGTCTCAGTGCTATGATGGGAAGCATTTCGTATACATTGTTTGTCTTCAGGAAGGCAGTGAGTTGCTGCGCAACAGCTTTTTCTAAAAGTTTTGAGAGGAATGGGAGATTCGATATAGGCCGATAGTTTTTCATATTTTCTGGGTCAAGGTTTGGCTTTTTCAGGAGAGGCTTTATTACTGACACTTTTAGTGAGTTTGGTACACATCCGGTGGATAGAGAGCCATTTATTATATTCAACATAGGATGGCCAAGCACAGGAAGCAGCTCTTTCAGTAGTTTAGTTGGAATAGGGTCAAGTATGCAGCTTGAAGGTTTAGAGGCCAAGACTATTTTCATCAATGTGTCAAGAGATATAGTAATAAAAAACTTGAGTGTCCCTTGATCCTAGGTCCTGACAGTGTTGTGCAGACTCAGGACAACTAAGCTTTGGGAAATACGCAGATTTAAAGAGAAGTCTGTAATTTGCTTTCTAATGATCATGATCTTTTCCTCAAAGAAGTTCATGAATTTATTACTGCTGAAGTGAAAGCCATCCCCTCTTGGGGAATGCTGCTTTTTAATTAGCTTTCCGACAGTGTCAAAAATGCATTTGGGATTGTTCTTATTCTCCTCAATTAAGTTGGAAAAATAGGATGATCGAGCAGCAGTGAAGGCTCTACGATACTATACGGTACTGTCTTTCCAAGCTAGTCAGAAGACTTACAGTTTGGTGTGGCGCTATTTCCGTTCCAATTTTCTGGAAGCTTGCTTCAGGGCTCGGGTATTTTCTGTATAGGGAAAATACCTATACAGAAATACAGGGAGCTAGTTTCTTATGCCAAATGTTTTATTTGTTGCAATTGCAAACGTAATAAAATGGTGGTCGATAGTCCAGGATTATGAGGAAAAACATTAAGATCCACAATATTTATTCCACGGGACAATACTAGATCCAGAGTATGATTGTGGCAGTGAGTAGGTCCGGTGACATTTTGAACAAAACCCACTGAGTCGATGATGGCTCCGAAAGCCTTTTGGAGTGGGTCTGTGGACTTTTCCATGTTGAAAAGTAGAATATTATCTGCCATGACTACAAAGTCCGATAGGAATTCAGGGAACTCAGTGAGGAACGCTGGATACGGCCCAGGAGGCCTATAAACAGCAGCTATAAAAAGTGATTGAGTAGGATGCATAGATTTCATGACTAGAAGCTTGAAAGACGAAAACGCAGTCATTTAAAACAAATTATGTTTTATTGAAATTTGCTATCATAAATGTTAGCAACACCGCCTTTGCGGGATGCACGGGGGATATGGTTTCCTGGTGTAACCAAGAGGAGAGGCCTCATTTAACACAGTAAATTCAACAGGCTTAAGCCATGTTTCAGTCAGTCCAATCACATCAAGATTATGATCAGTGATTAGTTCATTGACTATAACTGCCTTGGAAGTGAGAGATCGAATATTACGTTGCCCTATTTTTAGATGTGCGATATCACAATCTCTTTCAATAATGACAGGAATGGAGGAGGTCTTTATTCCAGTGAGATTGCTAAGGCAAACACCGCCATGTTTAGTTTTGCCCAACCTAGATCGAGGCACAGACACGGTCTCAATGGGGATAGCTGAGCTGACTACACTGACTGTGCTGGTGGCAGACTCGACTAAGCTGGCAGGTTGGCTAACAGGGTGCAGGCCAGGCAGCAGGCTATCTCATTGTGGAGCTAGGGGAGTTAGAGCCCTGTCTATGTTCATAGATAAGATGAGAGCACCCTTCCAGCTAGGATGGAGTCTGTCATTCCTCAACAGGCCAGGCTTGGTCCTATTTGTGGGAAAGAGAAAGAGGGCCAATTATCTACAAATTCTATATTTTGGGAGGAGCAGAAACAGTTTTCAACCAGTGATTGAGTTGTGAGACTCTGCTGTAGAGCTCATCACTCCCCCTAACTGGGAGGGGGCCAGAGACAATTACTCGATGCCGACACATCTTTCTAGCTGATTTACACGCTGAAGCTATGTTGCGCTTGGTGACCTCTGACTGTTTCATCCTAACATCGTTGGTGCCAATGTGTATAACAATATCCCTATACTCGCCAGTTTTAGCTTTAGCCAGCACCATCTTCAGATTAGCCTTAATGTCGGTAGCCATGCCCCCTGGTAAACAGTGTATGATCGCTGCATGATTCGTTTTAAGTCTAATACTGCGGGTAATGGAGTCACCAAGGGTGACTAGGGTGTTCAATTTGTCAGAGCTAATGGTGGGATGCTCAGACCCCGTAACGGGAGGAGAGACCAGAGAAGACTCGGACTAATTGCTTAATGGGGAGAACCGGTTGAAAGTCGGCTGAATGAGCGACTCCGGTTAAGCATTCCTACAGCATTTCCTTCCAGAAGCCATGAGAAAGTTGTCTGGCTGCGGGGACCGTGCGAGGGGATTTATACTACTATCTGTACTGATGGCACAGATGCTGTTTCATCCTTTCCTACACTTAAATTGCCCTTGCCTAACGATTGCGTCTGAAGCTGGGCTTGTAGCACAGCTATCCTCACCATAAGGCGGTCGTTCTCCTGTATATTATGAGTACAGCGACTGCAATTAGAAGACATCATGTTAATGTTACTACTTAGCTTCGGCTGGTGGAGGTCGTGTAGAACCATGTTCAGATAAAGCGTCCGGGGTGAAAAAGTTGAATGAAAAAGGTTGAGCGAGGGGAAAAATAAAAAATATAAAACAATGATTAAAAAGTTAAAACCGTAAAGTTGGCAGGTAGCAAAGAAACGTTAGCAACAAACCGCACAGCAGCACGTAAACAAGTCTAAAAGTTGTGACCTGAAATGACAGAGACAGGAACACAATGGTGAGGCAGCAATTAAACTTCCTGCAATTCTAGGACGAGCATGTTTGTGATGCTCTGGATTGACGTGTACGACAGCGTGTTCCAGTTCCTGCCAATATCCAGCAACATCGCACAGACATTGAAGAGGAGTGGGACAACATTCCTCAGGCCACAATCAACAGCCTGATTAACTCTATGCAAAGGAGATGTGTCGCACTGAATGAGGCAAATGGTGGTCACACCAGATACTGACTGGTTTTCTGATCCACGCCCCTACCATTTTTTAAGGTATCTGTGACCAACAGACGCATATCTGTATTCCCAGTCATATGAAATCCATAGATTAGGTCCTAATTTATTTATTTAAATTGACAGTTTTTCTTGTATGGACTGTAACTCAGTAAAATCTTTGAAATTGTGTAGATGGAAACTGTTGGAAGGCAATCCACCAGAATGCAATGTACATTTAATATGGATCTCGAGTCGCCTTTTTTATTACTCTTCTCGCCTAACAAGTGAAACATTATTGAAGAGCTTGAGGCACTTTTGGTCTGTGCTTGTGAGAGAGGGAGAGCGAGCGAGAAGGACGTCTACTCTGATCACCCCGTGAAAGGGATGAGGTGAGGCATGCGCGGTTCATACGTCAATCTAATTGCAGAAGTTAGAGTAAAAATATGACTTTGAATGATGTGGAAATAGGTACTGTACTTCGCAACGCCTTAATAAACGAGGTTGTCCTTTTGCCTAAGAAACTAGAGTGCCAGAAGAACGGAATGAAATTGTAGTGCCTCGTTACTATGTCTGATAATAATAGATATTATTATGATGTGCGTGTTTGCATGTGTGCATGTGCCTGTGAGATTTGTGTCTGGTTTCAGTGGTGTTGGAAGTTTCCATTTGGTTACGGAGGCTTACTGGTTCCAGACTCTTTTTCATTGTAGTTCTTTTAGTGCTTATATCTACTTCTTGTAGTGTTTGTATTAGCAGAGACTGAGGGACGGTATCCAAGGAGAGGAAAAGGTGGAGGGTGGGGGTGACTCTGTTTTGAGAAAAGACCCACTGAGGTATGTCATGTTCAAAGGGCTCTCTCTCTCTCTCACTCGCGCTCTCTTTCTTTCACTTGCTTTCACACTCTTGTTCTCTCTCTCTCTCTCTCTCTCTCTCTAACATGCACATGCATACGGAATGGAGCACCTTCTCAGACAGCTTACTTCGAGAGCAGTGAGTCACTTCAAAGCCAAAACATTCCAGTTTATATACTGTGTGTGTGTGTGCGTGTGTGTCATCAAAAGATGACTGCCATGTGAGGGTTCACAGCCTCGACTTATTGCTGTCTAAAAATGGTATCCGAGTGTCACAGAAGATGGAGATCCCCACTGCCCTGTGTAATGTCTGTTATTTGTTAGTGTCTGGTTTGTGTGAGTGTGGGTTTCTTTAGGACAGTCACCATTAATGAAGTTGTGAATAGCAGCTCTGCCACCAGTGGTTTGTAGCCAAGTGAACCACTTAAGAGCACCCACGGGAAGACTAGCCCCTGCAGTAGGCAGCACTGTGGGAGTGTGGCATGATGTATTGTAGCTGGATTATTTCCTAGGGCCTCGTCCATTATCTGATGCAGACGGCCCGCCCAGAGGGCCCCCCGCTTCCATCCTTCTGCCTCGCTCCTCTAGAGGAGGGTTCAGTTCCTCATTCCACCCCACACGCCCGAAACTATGCGTCATCCGACATACCTACACTGCCTGTGGCTCGCACAGCCTGCAAATACTCCTCAACCCACTTTGAGCTTTATCCCCCTGCCTAGCGGATGCATACACACACACACATACACACGGTTGCCTGCACATCACCTAATCGTGTCACATCTTTATTGATGAGGCTCACGCTTTTCCTGTGATGGACTTTTTGCGCTTTCATTTTTCTCCATCCGATCCAGGTTGGCAGTGTTATGTTGGGGATGCGTTGCTAAAATATGGCCTCCGCAGTCCGGCGCCAACTGTCACTGGTGGAACTTTTAGAACCTTCATGGTTAGACCGGAGCTAGCTGTACCTGTCAAGTATACAGCCCATCCCGTTTCCAGGAAATGACATGTCCTTAGATCAGTCCGACAGGCCACTTTCTTTCAAATGGAATGTAATAGTAGGGGAGTCGATCGAAAAAGGTAATCACAGCCTTATGTTGTCATGATAACGATAAGGATTGTTATTATAGATATACAGTGAGCTCCAAAGTATTGGGACAGTGACCATTTGTTTTGGATTTGTCAGCTTTAATTTGAAGTTATTGTCTTCCATCGGATGAACCGTTTAGAAATTACATCAGTTTTTGCACAGCGTCCCCCCCCATTTTAAGGGCCCACTTATATGTGTATTAAAGTAGTAAAAAGTGTATATATCATAAGTAAAAAATGCTAATCTCCCCTGTTATTGTAATGGTGAGATGTTAGCATGTCTTGGGGGTATGGTATAAAATGCTAACCTCCCCTGTTATTGTAATGGTGAGATGTTAGCATGTCTTGGGCTATGATATTTGTGCGTCTGACTTTCTCACTCGTTATTATTCACGATTCATTTAGGATTACCCGTAATCATGGTAGCATCCACGTTAATGTAGAAGTGTTTAGAAACATATTCATATTTACAATTTAAGTGACTCAAAAATGGCACAAAATATTATTTAACATTCTATTCTATTGGGCACAAAATAATCTGAAACACAACCAAAACAAACAGGAAAGGCATCCAACACATTTTTAGAGTAACAAGCTTGATGCGTGCTATCAATATGGGATCAAATACTTTACTTTTTATTACACATATAAGTGAATTTGTCTCAATACACTAAAAGAGCTGTAATTTTTAAGCGGTTCGCCCGATATGGATGAAAAAATCCTCAAATTAAAGCTGACTTTAATGAGTGGCGCAGCTGTCTAAGGCACTGCATCTCAGTGCTAGAGGTGTCACTACAGACCCTAGTTTGATTCCAAGCTGTATCACAACCGGCCGTGATTGGGAGTCCCATAAGGCGTCGTCCGGGTTAGGGTTTGGCCGAATTAGGCCGTTATTGTAAGTAAGACTTTGTTCTTAACTGACTTGCCTAGTAAAATAAAGGTTAAATATATATATATATTTTTTTACCTCATAGTCATTGTATTATTTAAAATCTAAAGTTCTGGGGTACAGAGCCAAAACAACAACAACAAAATTCACTGTCCCAATACATTTGGAGCTCACTGTATAAATGCATACAGTCATAATCAACATTCCTACCGTGGTAGATTACCAGGAAACGATCCAAAGTACCTTAAACATTTCAATGGACAGACACACAGGTTCCACACAAGCATATGCAGATTATAGACTGATATAACAACCATATAACGTGGAAAGAATCTGGCTATCTGGAACAATGACTCAGCTTTTATCAGCGCACTAGTCTCCTTTGTTCTCTCGGTTTCTCTAGTCACGCCCCTGAATGCTGTTTACTCTGACCGTCATACAGTAACCACTCCAGGAAAAGAGATTCTGTAATGAACTCTCAGTGCATCCATATATAGACTGTACACTTACATTTTAGTCTCTTAGGGCTGGTTCCCATGGCACAAATTTAGCCTTGTCCTGGATTAAAAAGCATTCTCAATCTCCAAAAAATCTAAAAAAATAACAGATGAATCTGTCTCTAGGGAACCCGTTCTTAATAATGGAGCTGCTTTTGGTTTGATTTGTTGTGTTGTTTTTTTGTTTCTTTCAGCTAGGTGTGTGTATGGCCGCAGATGCAAACCCCGCCGCCGTGATCATGTGGTCCAAAAACGGCAAGCTGCTGGCGGCTGATGGAAAGAGTATGTCATCACATCTTGTCCCACCAACAGCCGCACAAACAGTTCAACAACAGTCAGACAACAGTCTTTAAATCTTTGTTTTCATTTCATCAACTTCCTACTTGTGACACCTTTTGCTAGATTTATGTAAAAATATCCACAGGGGCTGATTTGCTTGATCCTTTCTTGTTGCAGCTTTCTGCTCCTTTGATTGTAGTATCTTTAACACATATGTTTAACCTTCCAATTATTTCTGGTACTAGTGTGACCTAAATAATTATCGCCCCATTTTCCAAACTCTCTTGCCCAGTAAAGGTTCTAGAATCCTTGGTAAATACTTAACTTAGATCCTTTTTAACTACGAAATGTATTCTAAATGTACACCAGTCAGGTTTCAGACCATTTCATAGCACCATCTCTGCTACTTTTTTGGTTTTAAATTATGTTCTTAATTGTTTGGATGATATTATTATTATTATTATTATTATTATTATTAGTTATTAATTTCACTTTGGATGGTGTATCAATACACCCACTCACTACAAAGATATAGGCGTCCTTCCTAACTCAGTTGCTGGAGAGAAAGGAAACCGCTCAGGGACTTCACCATGAGGCCAATGCTGACTTTAAAAAAGTTAGAGTTTAATAGCTGTGATAAGAGAACTGAGGATTTATCAACAATATTGTAGTTACTCAATACTAACCTAATTGACAGAGTGAATTACAGGCTTTTTCTTGTTTTCTTCTTGTTTTACAGGCTTCTTCTTGTTGAAGGAAGCCTGTAAAAAATATAAATATTCCAAAACATGCATCCTGTTTTCAATAAGGCACTAAAGTAATAGGGAAAAAAAATGGCAATTAACTTTTTGTCCTGAAATGTATTATGTTTGGGAAAATCCAATACAACACATTACTGAGTACCACTCTCCATATTTTCAAGCATAGTGGTGGCTGCATCATGTTATGGGTATGATTGTAATCGTTAAGGACTGGGGAGTTTTTCAGGATAAAAAAAGAAACGTAATGTAGCTAAACACAGGCAAAATGCTAGGGGAAAACCTGGTTGAGTATGCTTTCCACCAGAAACTGGGAGATGTACTAACCTTTCAGCAGGAAAATAACCTACAACACAAGGCCAAATCTACACTAGATTTGCTTACCAAGAAGACAGTGAATGTTCCTGAGTGGCCGAGGTTTGAGTTAAATCTACTTGAAAATCTATGGCAAGACCTGAAAGAACTGAAAATCTGACATTGATTTTCCATTAGAATTTGGTTATGCTTTTAGATGGTTGAAAGCATAGTGACAACACTTCAGAAATGCAACAAACTTTTAACTGTCTTTTTGAGGGGGTGAAAATAGATTGTAATCTCATTGATCAACATATCAACCAAAAATGATCCAATTCTTCTTGTTGAAATGAGGTGGAAAAAGTCAAGGGGTCTGAATACTTTTCCGAATGCACTGTACATGCAAAATAATAGGATAAAATATTCACCACCTACATTGTTTGGTGGTGACAATCGTAAATCTCGGTCGAGATTCAGGCTATCCCATATTGTTACACTTCACCTCACCTTTAGACTGTCATTTGCTTCATCTGTCTCTCCTCTTCTGACCGTGACAACTCTTACTACCAGTGACTCATCCTCTTATTTGTTGGCTCTGATTTGTTTGCACTCACAGCCATCATCATCACGCCCAGTGTGAAGATGGATCCGTCGACGGGCCTGTCCACTACCACGTCCGGTCTGCAGTACACAGCAGTGAAAAGCGACGTGGGAGCCAATTTCACTTGCACCGCCAAACACAGCCTGGAAACACAGGTGTCCGCTCCCGAGACCTTCATCATTCACTGTGAGTGGACCACACCGCCCCCTAGAGGTCTTTGACCTGCAGTAGATGTACATGAACCTGTCACAGAATGATTGATAATGGGATAGGATAATAGGATATTCAGCACATGCTTTAATCAAACCTACAGCCCTGGGACGTATCCAGTAGGAACAAAATGGACGAACATTTTATATAATCGGAAAAGACCCATACAGGAGAGATGAATGTTTTTAGGTTACATGCGAAGTATTTAAAATCGGCCAGATAATGTATATTTTCAAAACCGTATTTAATACATTATTGAATGTATTTAAAATACATAAATGTACGTACAATTTATATCACAGTATATGTTAACTGCATCCCAAAAAGTATTTAATGTATTTCAAAAATGTATTCTGAAATGCATTAAAGAATATATTTCCACATGTATTATCAATATACACTACCGTTAAAAAGTTTGGGGTCACTTAGAAATGTCCTTGTTTTTTAAAGACAAGCACATGTTTTGTCCATTTAAAATAACATCAAATTGATCAGAAATACAGTGTAGACATTGTTAATGTTGTAAGTGACTATTGTAGCTGAAAACGGCTGATTTTGAATGGAATATCTACATAGGTGTACAGAGGCCCATTATCAGCAACCATCACTCCTGTGTTCCAATGGCACGTTGTGTTAGCTAATCCAAGTTTATAATTTTAAAAGGCTAATTGATCATTAGAAAACCCTTTTGCAATTATGTTAGCACAGCTGGAAACTGTTGTTCTGATTAAAGAAGCAATAAAACTGGCCTTCTTTAGACTAGTTGAGTATCTGGAGCATCAGCATTTGTGGGTTCGATTACAGGCTCAAAATGTCCAGAAACAAATACCTTTCTTCTGAAACTCTTCAGTTTAACCTTGTTCTGAGAAATGAAGGCCATTCCATGCGAGAAATTGCCAAGAAACTGAAGATCTCGTACAACGCTGTGTACTACTCCCTTCACAGAACAGCGCAAACTGTCTCTAACCAGAATAGAAAGAGGGGTGGGAGGCCCTGGTGCACAACTGAGCAAGAGGATAAGTACATTAGGGGGTGGCAGGTAGACTAGTTGTTAGAGCGTTGAGCCAGTAACCAAAAGGTTGCTAGATCAAATCCCCGAGCTGACAAGGTAAAAATCTGTCGTACTGCCATTGAACAAGGCACTTAACCCACTGTTCCTAGGCCGTCATTCTAAATAAGAATTTGATCTTAACTGACTTGCCTAGTTAAATAAATAAATACAATTAGAGTGTCTAGTTTGAGAGTCCTCAATTGGCAGCTTCATTAAATAGTACCCGCAAAACACCAGTGTCAACGTCAACAGTGAAGAGGTGACTCTGGGATGCTGGCCTTCTAGGCAGAGTTGCAAAGATAAAGCCATATCTCAGACTTGCCAATAAAAAGAAAAGATTAAGATGGACAAAAGAACAGAGACACTGGGCAGAGGAACTTATAAAGCAGCTTCATCAAAAGCTACTGCAACACTTTTCCATTTCAAACAAGCACGCTATTCCAACCACCGTCTCACTTCGTGCGCTTGAAACTCTCCAGCAGCCTATTTGATCCGCTACCCTCTTCCGATTATCAGCCCTGCAGAACTCTCAGTGTACAACCTTGAACTTTAACCTCAGAACACAACATTACACATTAACTGGCGGGACAATCCGTCTCATGGGATGCCAAAAAGCACTGAGATAAAGCCACGCTCCCCAACAAGCCACGCCTCCAAGGCTTTTAATATGCTGCCGCCGCAACAATATATTTGGCCAAAATGCATTTTTATTGTACTTGGCACATACCAAAAGCACTAACATGCATTTAAATGACTACAAAAATGACTACAAACATGATACATTATCAGTAGTGACCCCTACATCATGTAGTGACCTCATGTCTTTCATATACATGCTCTTGTCAAGTTTGTTTATTTATTTGGCATATTATGAGCATCGCAACCAACGTCCAACGGGCAGAACTTAACATGTACTGGGTTGTTCCATGAAATGAGTTCCTTTTGCATACCTTTGATATGTTAAGTAGAAATGATGCAACAATATTGCATTTGAAAATCCTGTTATATGAGATTTAAGTACCCTAAACATATAGACCACATGGAAAATTCACTTCATTTTCGTGCGTTCTCTGTGACTTCTAGGAAGATGTTAAGCCACTAACCCCCGAACATACTTCACGTCATCACCATCATTGTAGATCCCTAGTTATTTCATTGCTTTGACAAAGTTATTTCTCAAGATCATGTCCCTCATTTTAAGGTTCAACCCGTAAACTTGAACTGAACTGTTTTAATATGGTGAAACTATTCCTTCTGAAATATTTCTTTCAAAAGAAACATTGAACATCGAATAGTCAAATCATAGTGCAAAAGTAGGTGAGCTGGTTCTACTCTTTTTGCCCATTTTCTGGTGTTTTGTGGTAGAAAAAACTGAGCGGGTCGAGCACAACACGTCATTAACACACCCTGTATACCCATAGATAGATAGACTAGACATGTTTTAAGAATAAAATAAAAAAAATGTGTGCTCGTGTGTGAAAAGTACAGTAAATGTAAAAATGCACATAAAATCAACAGTGTAATGTTTGGATTCAGTCTTGTCAGGTACTTGTATTTATTAGGAATCCCCAGCAGCTACTCTTCCTGTGGTTCAAACACATCAAATCACCCACATTACATATAAAACAAAAGATAAAACAGTGAACTATGTTTGTACTGAATGAGCTAAAGATTAAACAGTACATCATATAACATCCCTACACCGCCACATATCCACAACACAAAACGTTCAATACCACCATTCAACAATATCACAATGTATGTGTATGCATGTGTATATACCTGTGTGTGTCTCTTCACAGTCCCCGCTGTTCCATAAGGTGTATTTCTACCTGCTTTTTACATCTGATTATCTGTGGAATAGAGTTCCATGTAGTCATGGCTCTATGTAAACTTAGCAAAAAAAGAAACGTCCTCTCACTGTCAACTGCGTTTACTTTCAGCAAACTTAACATGTGTAAATATTTGTATGAACATAAGATTCAACAACTGAGACATAAACTGAACAAGTTCCACAGACATGTGACTAACAGAAATTTGTCCCTGAACAAAGGAGGGGTCAAAATCAAAAGTAACAGTCAGTATCTGGTGTGGCCACCAGCTGCATTAAGTACTGCGGTGTATCTCCTCCTCATGGACTGCACCAGATTTGCCAGTTCTTGCTGTGAGATGTTACCCCACTCTTCCACCAAGGCACCTGCAAGTTCCCGGACATTTCTGGGAAGGAATGGCCCTAGCTCTCACCCTCCGATCCAACAGGTCCCAGTTTAGGTCACCTAACAGTACGAACTCTGAAGATAGATGGGGGGCAATCAATTCACATATGGTGTCCAGGGCACAGCTGGGGGCTGAGGGGGGTCTATAACAAGCGGAAACATTGAGAGACTAATTTCTGGAAAGGTGGGTTTTTAAAAGTAGAATCTCAAACTGTTTGGGCACAGACGTGGATAGTATGACAGAACTCTGCAGGCTATCTCTGCAGTAGATTGCAAATTGGAGTGGCAAAATCGTTCTCTATTATCCTCATTAATTTTCCATCCAGATTGTCAGACCCCGGTGGCTTTTTCACCTCTTCCACACTGACTTTACGGAATTCAAAAGTACAATTGTTTTCTTTCATAATTTGGTCAGTTATACTTGGATGTGTGGTGTCAGCGTTTGTTGCTGGCATGTCATCCCTAAGTTGGCTTATCTTGACAATTAAAAAGTAATTAAAGTAGGTGGCAATATCAGTGGGTTTTGTGATCGGATTCAATGAATGATGGCTCATTCACTGTTGTCCTCAAATTTGGTCCAATAATTTCCCCATAATCTCCGAACCTTCCCCTTTCAATTGCTACCATGCCTATGCATGTCATATTTCTTCTGTAAGAAACATTTCAATTTAGCCTTATCCATATACGCCAATTCCCAGGAGTGTAAAGGGTTAAATATATTGAAATGTTTTTTTTTTTTGTGTGTGTGGGGACCGTCTATCTGGACTTCTAAGAAATGGTCATTTTAGTTTTCAGTTGTGATGAGATGGAAGGGTGTTTTTGTTTACTTGAGTGGACAGAACAGCTGCATGTGGTCTTAGAAGTGTATTAAAGCTCTTCAGTTATACCTTGAGCCCCCGTGGGGATCTCCTTCATGTGGTTATTTTTAGGGGTTGAGGGATCAAGTTAAGCTGTGTGAATGTGTCAGTGCATACCGTTCTCATATAACGGTATGTGTGTTCTCACTCATACAGTATTAGTACTGTTCATGTGTGATGTTTACTGCAGGTTATCCAGAGTCACATAAGAACCATCAGTAAAAAATGTTTTGATGTATGGAATTTCAAACACAGCTCGTCGGAATGCACTTTTGCATCTCTTTGCTTATTTACAGTGTCCTGTAAGACTACGCCGATAATTCAGTCATTCTGGAGCGTTGCACTCTGGGCACTGAGATTCAATCGGACCCCGCTTCGTCACCCCATCCAGCGACCAACGCTAGAATGACAGTCTGCCCGCCATCGCAAATGACTAGAGAAATTAGGGACTCGAGGCCCCCTCAGATGACGATGTCCTATCTCTCTCTCTCTGCACTTGATCTATCTTTCCCTTTCCCTCTCTTTCTCTATCCTTACTCTGTCTCTCTTTCTGGTCTCTCCACTCCCTTTATACCTCTCTAAATCTGGCTTTTAGATCCAACAGAGAAGATGAGCCTCCAGGTGCTGGCGAAGGCTCCCATCAGAGAGGGCGACAACGTGACGTTGAAGTGCAAGGCGGACGGCAACCCTCCTCCAACCAGCTTCTACTTCAGCATCAAGGCAGGTTTCCCTCTGTAGTGTCTGGGGGATCAAGGATTGAGATACCAATATTTATATAGAAGATCTCTGGGTTCTATTTAATTCTGTGGGACCAAGCCATGTGGACAGAACCCCACTGTTCGTGACAGAATCTGTCACCGTTACCTTAACCATCCTTCACCCACCTCTCCCTGTTTCTCTCCCCTCCTTCTCCCTCTTTCCCTCACCACTCCTTGTCCCTCTACTTTCTTCCACTAGTGGCTGTCTGCCTGTCAATTTTGGTACGGTAACACAATGCAAACCTTTCCCCCTACCCTCAACAGGGCCAGAAAGTGACGGTGAAAGATTCCGACAACTTCACTCTGACTGCCGTTACGCGCAACAGCACCGGAGACTACAAGTGCTCGCTGGTCGACGATGACAAAATGGAGGCCTCGGAAAAGGTTGTCGTGAGCTGTGAGTATAGACAACATATTTGTTGCGCTGTGGATTTAAACAAAGCTTCAAGGATAGTGTTGTGAGCACTCGCTGAGACTTGAAAGGAGCGAGCAGACAACATCTTCAGTGTGTAAATCTTTATTTTGCACTTTCTTAACAAGC
This sequence comes from Salvelinus fontinalis, assembly GCF_029448725.1. NCBI lineage: Eukaryota > Metazoa > Chordata > Actinopteri > Salmoniformes > Salmonidae > Salvelinus > Salvelinus fontinalis. The sequence continues at coordinate 45,223,143 of NC_074677.1, forward strand.
TCCTTTATCCACTGTAAATGAAGTCACAGGAGCAAGGGAAGGTAATCAAATATATCTTCAAGAGGATTAGCTGGGAGGGGAGTGCAGTTTGGGTGGGCAGTGGGAAGAACTAATTAACCTTAACCCTAAACTTAACCCTAGCGCCAAACTTTAACCCTAAAACTAACCCTAGCTCCTAAACCTAATTCTAATCCTAACACTAATTCTAACCTTAACCTTAAACCCACTAGAAATAGCATGTGACCTTGTGGGGACCAACAAAATATCCCCAGTTGGTCAAATTTTGGGACTTCTGGTCCCCACAAGAATAGTTAAAAACAAACACACACATTTAATTACTCCCTTCTTCTGAGGTGTGTTTCTGCTCCTTAGTTCAAAAGGGCCCCGGCTAAGACTGTTATGCGAATATAGCCACATCCCCGTCTCGCCACATTTCACTCATCTTTAGCAAAAGCTTATGTCCCGCTCCTAACAACTAAATTGAGTGTGTGAGGGAGAGACAATAACTTTGCTGGAAGGGGTCCTGGGAGGAGAGGGTTCTGAGGGAACGTGTCCTCCCTGAATCACAAAGTCACCAAGTTGTGGGACCGCTCATGGCACTGGGACGTGAACCCATAACCTCTGAGGTTTTGTGGCGGCTTTGTTACCAGTGATAAGCACAAAACAATGTGTGTACAGGAACAGGAACTCTGAACAATCCTTCCCTCTTTCCTCTCCACCCCCATTTCCCCTAGACTTGGATCTCAGTCTCAGCCCAACAGGAAAGGTCCTTAAGATGGTCAGGGACACCTTGCTGGTGAAAATGGAGCAGGACGCCTCCGGCGATGCTAAAGTGTCATGGACCAAGGTAAAAAAAAAAAAAATTGCTAGAAGGCTGAATAGTTACTGAAATCCCATAACATCATACTAACAATGGCATCTTCTGTCGACAAAACAGCCTTTGCAGTATTCAGATTGCCCCAAAAAAGGGCTTCATTCAATCGGAAGATCCGCGGTATAGTGTGATTGAAATGAAAAGGTCATTTCTGATTGAGCGTTACCGTGAATGCTTGGGAACATTGCCTTTAAATTTCAATCACCCTATAGCACCCATCTTCCGCGATATGGATTGAATCGAGCCCTAAGTAACATTTAAAACAAAAAGACAACGCAGTGAGTTTTGAATACTACCCATGATTATGCCCAGCGACATACTGCATATATGAAGTAAATGTGTGTATAAGCCAGGATTTTGACTGTTGCTTGATCTAATGAGTCTGGGTTCACTTCACTCTACCAGGACGACAGAAAGCTGGACGAAGCGCCTAGGCTTGAAAATGTGACGTACGCTGATGCAGGGTTCTACGTTTGTGAGGTGTCCGTTGCAGGCATCAAGCGCAGCCAGTCCTTCCAACTGGTAGTAGAAGGTGTACATCCCTTTTCTCTCCCTCTTTGATATTGGTTCCCAGGGCGACATTGCCTCCAGTTTGAGTTGGTTTAAAGTGACTGATCTCTCACACGTTTTCAGACCTCAAAGGTAGCCTAATGTCAATCTGTTATGTAGTTTCAGCTGTATGCCTCAGTGCCAAAAATGGAAAGATAGGCACAATTGAAAATGATAAAAATGCTATGGTGTGTAAAATGTTATTTTCATGTAAATGAGTCATATACTGTAAGTCAATTTACACACAACAGATCTTGTGGTGACATCTCAACATTAAACCACTTTCTGGGACTGAACTGAAAGCAAGTCATTCAGTAAGCTGTGCACAACCAACCTGGTGCTGTGTGTCCAACAGGCACACCAGTCATCAAGAAGATGACTGAGCACCGTAGCGAGGATGGCAGACACAAAGTTCTGACCTGCGAGGCTGAGGGCGTGCCCCGGCCCAGTGTCCAGTGGAGCGTCAACGGCACAAATGTAAGTCTGCCGTGTGTGTTTGTGATTCGCAGACAAGCTTGTGCCACTGTAGTGATGTCCCACTAAGTGAAGCCGGTAAGTAAGCCTTGTCTGAGACGATACGGCCCATAGGGGCAGGAGCCTATCTCTTGTTTCTGTAGCATGACGCAGCTTGATGTACAGGACCGCTAGTGCCGAGCAAAGAGGCATCAGGTCCCATTTTTAAGTTTTTGGTATGACTCGGGCGGGGATCGTATCCCCCAACTTTTCAATCTCTGGACATACACTCTAACCACAAGGCCACAGAGTCTGACACAACTTGCTTATCATATCATATAACTATACTGTACAAAAATATAAATTCAACATGCAACAATTTTAAAGATTTTACTGAATTACAGTTCAGATAAGGAAATCAGTCAATTGAAATAAATCAACGGATTTCACACGACTGGGAATACAGATATGCATATGTTGGTCACAGAAGAAATGGGCCTCACAATGGGCCTCATGATCGAGTCACGATATCTCTGTGCATTCAAATTGCCATCGAGAAAATGGAATTGTGTTCATTGTCCGTAGCTTATGCCTGCGCATACCATAACCCCACCGCCACCATGGGGCACTTAGTTCACAACGTTGACATCAGCAAACCGCTCGCCCACACGAAGCCATACATGGCGGTTGTGGGGCTGGTTGCCAAATTCTATAAATGACATTGGAGGCGGCTTATGGTATAGAAATGAACGTTAACCTCTCTGGCAACAGCTCTAGTGGACATTCCTGCAGTCAGCATGCAAATTGCGCGCTACCTCAAAACTTGAGTCATCTGTGGCATTGTGTTGGGTGACAAAACTGCACATGTTATTGTCCCTAGCACAAGGTGCATCTGTGTAATGATCATGCCGTTTAGTCCGCTTCTTGATATGCCACACCTGTCAGGTGCATGGACCATCTTGGCAAAGGAGAAATGCTCACTAACAGGGATGTAAAGCAATTTGTGCACAACATATGAGAGAATTAAGCTTTTTGTGCATATGGACAATTTCTGGGATCTTTATATCAGCTCATGTAACATGGGACCAACACTTTACATGTTGTGTTTATATTTTTGTTCAGTGTATGTGATATGATAAGCAAGATGTGTCAGACTCTGGTATCATTACTGACGAAAATGATATACAGTGTTCTCAGAAGAATACCCATCCCTTAATGTTTTCCACATTTTGTTGTGTTACAGCTTGAATTTAAAATGAATTAAATTTAGATTTTTTTGTCACTGGCCTACACACAAAACACTGTAATGTCAAAGTAGAATTAATAATTAAATTAATATAAAACCAAAAGCTAAAATATCTTGAGTGAATAAGTATTCAACCCCTTACTCCTGAACTTATTTAGACTAACAATTTGCTTAACAAGTCACATATTAAGTTGCATGGACTCACTCTGTAATAGTGTTTAACATGATTTTTTAAATCGCTGTGCCCGCCACATACAATTATTTGTAATGTCCCTCAGTCGAGCTGTGAATTTCAAACATAGATTCAACCACAAATCCCTGGGAGGTTTTCCAATGCCTCGCAATTTTTGTAAAAACATTTTTTACCTTAGGCAAGTCAGTTAAGAACAATTTGTTATTTACAATGACATCCTAGGAACTGTGGGTTAACCTCTAACACCTCCCAAACCTGGATCCGGGATCCCCCCCCATCAAAAAAGCTGACTAGCATAGCCTAGCCTAAAGCCACAGGGATATCATATAATAAAATGTTCATGAAATCACAAGTCCAAGACACCAAATGAAAGATACACATCTTGTGAATCCAGCCATCATTTCTGATTTTAAAATGTTTTACAGGGAAGACACAATATGTAAATCTATTAGCTAACCACGTTAGCAAAAGACACCACTTTTTTTACTCCACCATTTTTTTACTCCATCAGTAGCTATCACAAATTCGACCAAATAAAGATATAAATAGCCACTAACCAAGAAACAACTTCATCAGATGACAGTCTGATAACATATTTATTGTATAGCATATGTTTTGTTAGAAAAATGTGCATATTTCAGGTATAAATCATAGTTTATCATTGCAGCCACCATCACAACTCTCACCAAAGTGACTAGAATAACTACAGAGACCATCGTGTATTACCTAATTACTCATCATAAAACATTTCTTAAAAATACACAGCGTACAGCAGATGAAAGACACAGATCTTGTGAATCCAGCCAATATTTCAGATTTTCTAAGTGTTTTACAGCGAAAACACAATATAGCGTTATATTAGCTTACCACAATAGCAAACATCACAACAGCATTGATTCAAGGCAAAAATAGCGATAACGTATAAACCACCAAAATATATAAATTTTTTCACTAACCTTCTCAGAATTCTTCAGGTGACAGTCCTATAACATCATATTACACAATGCATAGAGTTTGTTCGAAAATTTGCATATTTAGCGGCACAAATCGTGCTTATACAATGTGATTAGTGGCCAAAACTTCAAGCAATCTGTACGGCGCCATCTTGGAGAGGCACCTAATCTAATCGAAAAGTATTCATAAACTTGACTAAAAAATACAGATTGGACAGCAAATGAAAGACAAATTAGTTCTTAATGCAATCGCTGTGTTAGATTTTTAAAATTAACGTTACTGCGCAATACAGCGTGCGCTAAAGCGAGACCGCACCATAATTCATGGCGGAATTATTATTTGACATTTGTCAACATAAGTACGAATTAACAGCATAAAGACTGCTTACTACTTGCTGAGCTTCCATCAGAATCTTGGGCAAGGTGTCCTTTCTCCAGAACAATCGTCTTTTGGTTGAAAGATGTCCTCTTGTCCTGTCGAAATAGCCGCTAACGTTAGCCACCCACTGGAGAGGTGTCCAACTCGTGAAAACGCATCACAAAGAAATCCAGGAAAATCGCAATAAACTGATATAAACTGCTATAAGTCGGTTTAAATTAACTACCTTATGATGTCTTTAACAACTATAACGAATAAAAACATGACCGGAGATACAGAACTGCTAAAACGAACGCTTTGCAGGAGTCCATTGTGATGTCCCTGATGCGCCAAGCGCCCCGTTGAAAAGAACGGTACTTCCGTTCCACGGTCTTAGATAGTCTTAGATAAATTTTTCCCCCTTACTGACATCTAGAGGAAGGCGTATGCAGTGCATGTAGCCCGATGGCTTACATGGGGACTTATAAACTGACCTCAGAACAGGGACCTCGATTTCTGAAATCTCACTCCCTGACAGGAAATGTGCTGCAGAATGAGTTCTGTTTCACTCAGAGAAATAATTCAAACGGTTTTAGAAACTAGAGAGTGTTTTCTATCCAGTAGTAATTATAATATGCATTTTGTACGAGCAAGAATTGAGTACGAGGCAGTTTAATTTGGGAACGAATTTTTACAAAGTCGAAATGGCGCCCCCCTAGTGTCAAGAAGTTAACTGCCTTCTTCAGGGGCAGAACGACAGATTGGGGATTCAATATAACAACTTTTCAATTACTGGCCCAAGGCTCTAACCACTAGGCTACCTGCCGACCCAAAGAAGGGCACCTATTGGTAGTCACTACAAAGATACAGGTGTCCTTCCTAACTCAGTTGCCAAATAGGAAGGAAACTGCTCAGGGAGTTCACCGAGGCCAATGGTGACTAAAACAGTTAGAGTTTAAAGGCTGTTATAGGAGAAAATTGAGGATGGATCAACAACTTTGTAGTTACTGTACAATACTAACCTAATTGACAGAGTGAAAAGAAGGAAGCCTGTACAGAATGTAAATATTCCAAAACATGCATCCTGTTTGCAACAAGGTACTGTTAGGTTCTAATTCTCAGAGTAAAAACCTCAACGCACACTATGAAAACTTAACCAAGTTTATTCTCCCAGAGGATCAATACAGCTGCATTAGACAAAACATGTTTCAACCAACACAAGTATATATACTCCAATTTAGATGCACTCCTCCTTCTCTCCAACCCTTACATCTGTTATGGTTCGACAGGAAGACGAAGTGATGGGGTAATAAACCGTTCTTTCTCCCTTAAGGTGACCTGACCTGACCTCAACCCCCTTGATGTCTCATCCTAAGCTCTCTCCCCTTATCAATGCCTGCCACATGTGATCGCTTCCCTGCCCAACTCACGGCTGTCATGGTGCCTAGTACCAGACTGTGTCTCTTCTCCTCCCAGAGGATCCCTCCCTTAGGATCCCTGATGGCTAACATTAACATATCCTGACAGAATGTAAACGTTATACATTACCCTCTCTCCCTCAGTGACATGAATAAGTATATTTCATATTCTCAGAACCCAACAGTCCCCCCCCCTGTTGAACAATAGCTTCCTACTGTTCAACTTACATAAACTTGGAAATTACTTACAAAATGAACAAACAATGATGACAAAACATGAACAAAAAAATAAATAAAAAATGATTATAAATGAACAAACAATGATAACAAAACATTCACCGTGAGGTTTACAAACGCAGAGACTTATGGCCTCTGTTCTATGATCACACCATACACAATCTTATTGCCATCTCTCATAGAACACTGATAATAACGTGTCCCATGGATCTGTTGACTTCTCCCAGTTCAATTTTCTCCTTCTGGTTCCTAAGAGAGTGATAGCCCAAATCTTGCAAAGCAACGAGAAGCACAAAACAGAACAGTATTAACAATGTGGTAAGCAACGCATAATTATATATGCATGAAAACCAAAGTCTGAGACCATGAGAATTCCCACTCTCTCTTCACCTGACTCTATGCCTTCAGGATACTTTTCTGCTGGATTCCACAAAAAATGAAAGCCCTAAAAAGCCTCCTCATGCTTTTGCCCAGTCTTCCCCTTTCCGGCCCCAGGTTATGAGAGGTGTTCCCAAGCCATGTCATTTTCACTTTGTTCCCCATCTCCTCCATTGACACCTGATAGGCAAGTGCGTATCCCTAATCAAAGCCACATCACACTGTATATGCTTTCACATCAATACCTTCAAAATGTTGTTTAGAGTACAACCTCTTTCTTATGATGCATTAACCAATAAAACAGCTAACCCAACCCAACTATGATGTTTAAAGTAGCTCCCGGACCCAACCCATCTGCATGTCTACAGTGGAATCTGGACTTTATAATAGAGAAAGGACTATCCCTTAGCCAGATACCATTCGCTATAAATTATCGTTCAGTTTGGTCCCTAAGACGAGGTTCTAATCCCGTTCCTGGTACTTTAAAGCACAAAAACACCATCTCATCCAATGGCATAAATCAATTGTCAACTGTAGATACTCGCATCTCAAGTAAACCCCCTCTTGACCTCACTCCTGGACAAGCTCACTGAGGGGAGTGAGCCTCTAGGTCATACACTATCCCAGGATAAGTGCAACATTAGAGAGGACATACAATGGTTCCAGACACTGCCATACACCTCCCCCCAATGCCAAAGGAGGGAGTGACTTGCGTACAGACATTGTGGAGACCAAGTAATTGGTTCCCCCGTAATCACGCCATCCCTTCACATGGTTTAACAGATACATTCACATATGAAGACAATGTTCCATCCTGTCCCCTTCCTGATATTCTGCATAGCACCAGAGACATGTAAAAGACAAGCCTGACTTCTCCCCTCTCTGGGCCCCAAGTGACTGAGCCACAGCTGAGGGAAGAAATGCAACTGCCAACACTAGAGTATATTAGAAATACATTCTAATAAAAAGTATATCACATAGGAATATTATGCAGATATGACATCTTAATGACTTATGTTACCAAACTAATTCTGATTCATCCACCACAATAACTACTGCATGTAATCTGTCAAGTGTTTGCTGGCTGTTAGAAATTGGGAAAGATATTAATAAGTTGGAAGAATATTCAACCTAACAAAACTCTGAGTCACAGGTTCCTTGAAAGATTTATCATAGTGCCAGAAATGCCACCACTATCTCTTCTACTCTCACCAATGATCTGGGTATATGTAATGTTCAATTTCACTTTATAATAGTCCCTATATTGTGCAGTTAGCTGTCCTCCCTCTCCTACGAGCTATCTCCTGTAACAATTATACAAAGAGTGGTATCATTCCCAGAGACTATCACCACAACCTTAATTTATGAGCCCCCACAGATCTCCACCGCAGTCACATTCCATCCCACTTAAACAGCCCTATGTAAACATTCCGTCTCAAACACAGGCCTCATGTGTACCTCGCCTCCTGCTACAGAGACATTTGCACATATATCATTCCATCGAACCCATAACACACTAGTCACTACTCCTAATGCACTTCTGCAGTTCTAAACATACTAAAACATTCTCAAATCAGTTAGTCAATATACATCAGTCCCTCCTCTGGAACAACGATCACTCTCATGTTCCACGAAACCTAAAAACATATCGACTTGAAAAGGAAAGAGAAAAAAGTACATGTTTAATAACTTCACACCACACTTAATGCGACTGAAACTGGGAAAGAACCGTCCATCCGTTATGTTCTATACCCATGTTATGCTGGTCTCCATGCCCTCTCCTTCATTTTCATCCTTGGGTGTTATTACAAAACACAGACTATGAGCCTTGTATGCATCTAATTGTACCGTTATCATCCAGCCATCTCTATGTATCGATGTGATTTAACATAAAAATTCTGATGACATTGTAAAACAAAAGAGAACAACAACAAAAAACTTAATGGTTGACCCAAGCTATCATCCAGTGAGTTCTCTAATAACCCCCCTGTCGGAGGAGACATAGAGATAAGGTTTCTGGAGCCTCCCTAGGATTAATAACTTTTAGCAGTGCCCCCACCCCTCACCGTATGAAAGCAACTCTCTCTCACTGTATCCGAATCATAACTAAAACATTTGATAAATGATCCAACCCAAATGTAGAATGCCAGTCCTTAGTGCTTACTCTGAGAATGACTCAAATTCCAGCTTCTCAACCTAGCACACATCATCCCGGTTAGAAGGTACATTTATAAAAGGAACCTTTATAAAAGTTTTCCTGTCGCGAGTGGCCTGGTAATGAAAGATCGGTATCTCAATGCATTCTTAGTCTAAATTGTTTGCAGTGTGTAGACCAACCCCCCCCCTTCTCCCAGCACTTATCATTCTAGCGTCTTCTTCAGATAGCGTTACAGTTCATCTTCCCAACGGCACATGTAGCTCTTGCCTGTCACATTTGATGGCCCTTGATCATGTCCCGATTTCAGTATCCAAATAGATACATCCGCTTCTCCCACGTACACAAGTCTCTCACCTGAGCCATTATCTCTCTCCACGCTCACTCTGTACGCGCGGTCTCAGCACTACTGCCGACCGTACCCAGTTTTGGCTCAGACTCAGATTGGAAAGTTAAAAGTCACTGTCGCATTGAATGCCTTTGTTGCTCTTTCTTCAGCCGGTTAGGGAGGGTTTTGAGGTTCACACACACTGGTTGTGGTCAAATTATTCCTACCATGCATTAAGACACGATCTGACGTCACCTTCCATGATAACCTCAAGAGAGGACAGATCAGAACAACAGTTTAGTTCAATTCATTTCTGTTTCAGGAAATCCAGACAAGCATTGACTATATGACAAATTATTACATTCCCAATTTTCTTAATAACCTTATCTCTACGACAAATGTCAAAGAGCATACATACATACTGTTACTGTTGAAAACATTTTCAAACTTGGTTCATATTCCCTTCTTTTACTGGTGAATAATTACCAGATCAGGGAGTTAGCACCCTAACCCCTTGGGGAATCCCACACTCCAGTAGTCCCAATCTTGTGAAACTTGTATTGAAACAAAAACAAAAAATGAAATCAGCAATACACATATCACAATCCATTTGGAGTAACTGTCATTCCTTATTAACATATATTTTTCCCTCTATATGCAGACTGAACAAAGTACGTTTGTAAATTTACCCAAAGCTCTTGATAGTATGACTGATATTTAATAAGCTTACGTATCGGCCTCACGCCTTCGTCAGAGCTTTTATGAATTTAAAACAATTTGCACCCTTATGTAGACCTAGCCCCACCCACATCCGTTCCACACGTCGAAGGGGGTTGGAGGCAAAGGAAAAACAAATAAGTGCTACCAAATATAACAATATGCATTTCAGAAATATTACCAAAGTGTATAAATAAGACGTATTAAACATGTCTGTAAAACCACAATGAGGACATAGCAAGTTTTCATTAGTCATTGGGTACATCGTTCGAAAAACATCAGAGTAATCTTAAATAGGCACATAATTCATGTTCAAATTCACAACATAACATACATAGGCATTTCATCATTAAGTCCTTTAGGAAATAATGTCTGGAGGGTGAAAATCCCAAAACATTCTCTTTTACTCAGAGTATTATTAATATCACCCTCCTGTCTGATATCTTAACTTCATGCCACAAAATCTAAAGGTAGAAATGTCATGCTTTAGGTCATTAAAATGTACTGCGACTGGATAATCCCTGTCGTTTCTCCCGATTGAACTCTTATGTTCACTAATTCTATGTTTGAGAGAATGAGAGGTTTTACCGACATAACAGAGCCCACATGGACATTTAATAATGTAAATAACATGGGTGATGGAACACATAATAATGTAATTTATTTGGAACCGTTTTCCTGTGTGGGTGGTAGAAATATTCACACTTCATCGTATTGTTGCACTGTGCGCATCCTCTGCATTTATAGCTACCATTTGGTAGAGGGCGAAAAAGAGCTTGGCTGATTTTTCTTTTGTGGCTGGCAGTTGGCATGAACCAATTTATCGCGTAAATTGCGACCTCTCCTATACACAATAAGTGGTGGATTGTTAAATCCAGCCGGCAAAGCTGAGGCCGATACGTAAGCTTATCAGTGATACTATCAAGAGCAGTGTGCGGTTTTCTTCTTATTCAACTGTTGCCATGCACCTGCAAATAAGATTGCTCAGATGTGTGAGTGCCTTTTGAATTTTAAATTTACCCAAAGACCATGACCCCAGGGAACTGGTAATTTTCCCTTTGAACACGTGATTCAAAAACAACATGTTAAATCAAAAATAAACAGATTCGAAATAACCAATCAACTTAGAATTACAACTCTTGATAACCCCATAAGGAAATAATAATATCTCATAAAGTAATGGAAAAATAGAACAGAAACTGGTGTTTCTCATTCATTTTATAATTAAATCCCACCTGTTTTGATCATTTCTAGTGAGATTGATCAGGCCTCACCAGAAAGTCGGGATACTGGGCATTCGACACCATTAAATATCTCCTCTCCCTTTTCTTTCCCTGTCCTTCCGAAACCATTTTAAAAAACTTTCAAACATTTCCATCCTTCTGCATACCCAATTTAAAACTGAATTGAAAAGACTCCATTAAATAAATCCCACAGTATTAACACCACTAATGCATATTCATAACCGGTAAGTTGTGTGTGCGTGCTGATGTGGGTGTGGTAAACCGTAGGTAAAAAACACATGAACAGGCCTCTGGAACTCCGTTTATGGCCATCATTTATGTATCTTTAATTTAGCTTGTACTATTCTCCATAACCACCGCGCCACAATGTTCATGAACTAACTAAACAAATGAAAAGTTCATTTTAGGTCTAGTAACCCCTTTGCTAATTCCTCATTAACCCTCCACCCTTTCGTACATTCTAGAAATCTATTTCAGAATAAGACATAAAATGTAAATCTATTTCATAATAAAAGCATAAAATGTCTCATGAGATCCCAAAAAAAACCCAAGGCTTTCTGAGTTTGCAAATGATTTAAATTTGTCATCGTAAGGAATCTGCGATATTTGATCCTGGCATCTATTAAAAAGTTGGGTAAGACGTGATCGCATACGTCTTCCTTCACATAGAAACGGTAATCTCTATGAACCACTATCGATCGAACTGAAAAATGCAAATACTTGCATAGCAGCATTCCCTCCGAATGAAGCAGGTTCCAGTACCACCTTACACGCATTCTTCCAATATCTGATAATTCCGTTTTCCCTGCCGTATTAACCCCTCGCACGTCTGCGAAGTGAGTGGAGTTATATTCCACTCTCAAAACATTTTGCTCTGTTTCATCCACAACCCTCACAATTGTCGATTTGATCACAGGTTTCAAACCTGCCATCAAAGCCGAAGTGCGAATTCTATCAATGCACTCCTGTACCCAGTCTTTTTGTAGCTCGGTACATCTATTAATTACCCATATCCAAGCCGAATTGGTAGAATGCTTGTGCGCTTCTTTCAGCGCTTCCATGGCTTTATTAAAATCCTCTAGCTCCGCTTGGAGAATTGGGGGCCATATGTCGCCATACCAATAGTTATTATTCCCAAACATGTCCCATCGGTGTCCAGGGTGTTTTAGATTTCTTCACTCCCGTCTCTAATACACACATTCTATTAACTATTTATCAAGGTAGTGAGTTTTTCAGGATAAAAAAAGAAATGGAATGGAGCCAAGCCAAGCATGGTGAAATCCCAGAGCAGTTTCCTTCCTCTCCGGCAACTGAGTTAGTAAGGACGCCTGTATCTTTGTAGTGACTGGGTGTATTGATACACCATGCAAAGTATATTAATAACTTCACTATGCTCAAATAGATATTCAATGTCTGCTTTTAAAATTTGAGCCCTTCTTTGCAAAGCGTTGGGAAACATCACTAGTCTTTGTGGTTGAAACTGTGCTTGAAAATCACTGCTCGACTGAGGGACCTTAGTGATAATTGTATGTGTGGGGTACAGAGTTGAGGTAGTCATGTGACTTGTAAAGCACATTTTTACTCTAGAACTTATTTTAGGCTTGCCATAACAAAGGGGTTTGAATACTTATTGACTCAAGCTTTTAATGTTTTATTAATTTGTGGTGCCAATATATTTGACCACATCTGTAGATTTAGACATTTGTTAAAAGTTTTAATTTGTATGTTTTAATGTGGTGTAGGCATACGTGCGTACATGTTTGAAAAAGCACGGCCGAAGTCTACTGTTGGACTTTTGTTCATATGCCTGTGTGTGCTCCTTCTAAATGCCCCAAATGTCTTTGTCCTATCAGGAGGAGAATTCCTATATCAATGGCAAGGCAACTCACAAGATCACGGTGGTGCCCACAGGAAACCTGACCGTCACCTGCATTGCCACCAACAAGCTGGGAAATCACTTCATGGCCCTCAACGTCTCCTCCTGTGAGTGCACCTGTGGCGACTGCAGCTAACAAGTGCCAAACGCTAACCCACAGTAGCGTACTGTACCTACACTAACTCCTGGTCACTTCTCTGTAACTGCTTCTCTCTAACACTAAATCACAGCCCACTTCCCTCTTAACTGCTAACTTACAGTAGCCTACACTACACCCTTCCTACTTGACTAGTGCAAGCCTACAGATGAATGTCAACTTTCCCAGTGGCTACTTCTCTTTTAAACGAGTATAATACATCGGTTAATTCAATGTCTGTAAACTGTTCACGGTTCTCGTTGATATGCATTGTTATTTTGACGTTATCCATAATGAAGGCTAGTGGAGTGAAAGTTTAGTGAAACTAATCACACGGGAATCGTCCATTTGAAAAACGGACATGCTGGGGTAATAATTACATAACCGATGTTCTATAGTTATACAAGTTCTGGGTAAAGGGGGCTTTATGGGGCCCTATTATGTCGGATATTCGGGGATGATAGAAGTGGGAAAAGTCACATGACTTTCCACTTACCTTGGTTGTCAATTTGTAGATGCATTGGCCAATACAGAGGGTAAATAAGTAAAAACCAGTCAACAACCGCCAAGTAAAGTGAAGGATCATTTAAATGTTATTTTGTTCAGAACTGCTCTTTAAACATAGATGATTAGATTAATGTCACCATGGTAGGTATGCTGAAGGCTAATGCTGGACTTTACAGATTCATTTCATTCGCTGAACATTGTGCCATTGGCTGTTCCTTTCTCATCCTTTCGCTCTCTTTCCTTCACTGTCTCTCTTTCTGCTCTGCATCGGTTTAGTTTGGTTTGATTAGGTTTGTCTTTGTCGAGCATAGAGAATGATAGAGGCCTCTAGTGGCCAAAAGGCAGTTTTAGCATGGGCAGTGCCATTGAGGGCTTCCAGCATTTTAAAGTAGTCAACTGGGTGGGGAGTCCTACGAGTTGTAACCTCAATGGCACTGCCCATGCTGTCACAGATGTTTAAATGGCACATACTGTATATACAGATGAGTCCTCTATCTATCTCTATGGTGTCAAGGTGCTGGACTGTCCTCCCTTATCTCTTCCTCTCGGGGTCAAGCTGCATTAAATTTCCTTCTCACTACTTCTGACAAAATGGCGTATTGTTGCTACAGTATACAAAGCAAAATAAAAGTGCCTAATTTTCACTTGCTTGCTCACCAAATCTACACTCTTCTGGCTGATATTCTGAATGGTTAGGGATTGTTTGCCTTTTTTATAGCAATTTCAGCTCTTACAGTTGTTCTGCTTTTCAACTCATGGAAACAGTACCCAGTTTCATTTCTATATTTAATTAATAATGTATATATGAAGTTAATTTCATTTTATATCTGATTTCAGTAATTATGGACGAAAAAATGCCAGGAAAAGGTAAGATATCCCTCTAACCCCCCCAATTAGAATTATTTGACTCCTTTGACTTTCTAGTGACTTGAAAAATGACTGCCCAACTAATATAATAAATAATAATTACCGTTTAGCAGACGCTGTTATCCAAAGCGACTTAGTCATGCATACATACATTTTACATATGGGTGGCCCTGGGAATCGAACCCACAATCCACAAACTGAACCATACAGGGCCACCAACTACCAGGGTTGGCGTGAATTATATATTTTTTCCTTTTAAAGCCCATCATTTTCTATGAGTATTACTTAATTTGAAGCGATACCAACCCTGTTGACTATTGGGTAGAGGTGATAGCATCTGGTACTGGATTACACTGTATCTTCTGATACCTAGACTCCTGAGAGCCTTTTATTTATTGATTTAACCTTTTATTTAACTAGGCAAGTCACTTAAGAACAAATTCTTATTTATGGGACGTTCACGGCCGGTTGTGATACCACCTGGAATCAAACCAGGGTCTGTAGTGACGCCTCTAGCACTGAGATGCAGTGCTTTAGACCGCTACGCCACTCGGGAGCCTTGGATGGCTTTGTTGACGCTCTAGGGGATTGAACAGCCCGGCATGACAAACCCTTCTCAAATGTCATCCCCACAAACAACCAAACTAACAGCAGTAGTGCTCATACAAACATGGCTCCCACATCTTCATTTAGTTTTGCTTGCCCACTCATACAGTACTATTCATCTTTGTGTGTGTGAGATAGAGAAAGACAGAGAGTAGACAGTGTTTTTTCTGGTGCACTATTTGACATGTTGTTTTGTTTGTAGGGGCACAGGACGGCAGTTCGGACCAGGCTTTATGGATTGTGATCTTTGTTGTTGTGCTCATCATAGCTGCTGCTGTTGTGGGGCTGGCCTATTGGCTTTACATGAAATCAAGGTACACACGTACACGTATCATTATATTTTAGTTGTATAGTATGATCATATTCCTGCCCAAAACAAAAAGGGGACAGATTTATTAAGCATATGCACTTATCTTTTACAAACCTAAATCTTGAGGGACGTAAACGTTGAGGACAGAATAAAAGGTACACTAAAGATTGAGAACGTATCAGACATTGAAGTAAATGCAAACTTTGCACCTGGTGCATTGGCTTAGTAAGTTTAGCCCAAAGTGTAATAAGTATATTACAATGAGGGGAGAATTACATAAAAATAGGAGTTTTAAGTAAAGTGAATCTCTTCTTCAGACAAGGGACCTGGAAAACAGGAGAGAAGGAAGCCGGAACGTCCGAAGAGAGCAAGAAACTGGAGGAGTGCACGGCTAAGGTGTAGAGACAGCCGGGCTGTACTCGAGAGACGAAGAAGGTATGCACTGACAATGCACTGAATTGATCGTTTTTAAAATATAATTTGACATTTACCTTGCTATGTTGGTGGCGAGACAAGTTTTTCTGTTTTGATAAGAAATCTTGTTTTTACAGGACTCATAGTTTGATGCTTGATTATTTTCCCATCTAAAATGGTGAAAAGTCCTGTTAAAAATGAGTGCATTAATTTCTGTTTCAGGAAATAAGTAGAAGAAAGAGGCCTTGACCTTTGGAACGACTCCGAAACGAAGGCATTTGATTGGCTTCCAAATGAGCAGCATGTATTGCAGAATGCTTCCTAATCCAGATGAACAGTCCCACCCACCGACCCACAGTCTCAGAGGAAGAAAAGATAAACATTTTGTGTTGTTAATTGATATTCAGTCAGCACTGAAGACTGCTTCTCATTTTCTTTTTGTGTTCCTGGTGAATGCGCAATTGTCTAGCGTGTCGTGATGGTGTGGTGGGTTTGAGTCTTTTTTTTTTTCTGTTTTAATTTAGTAAAATAATGTCAAATTCACTGTACACTTTTTAGGTGAGCTAGCTGCTCTACACTGCTGTTACCCCTCTGTTCCTCGAGGTTACATTTCAAATCGTTGCACTCGATTTTTTTGAAGCTGCACCTTTTTTTTGTTACTCCCATAAACATTCTTTGTTATCCCCCTGGGGGAATGTGGCAAATGGAAATATCTGGACATTTTTCTTTTAGTGTCGCTGCCAATTGCAAGTCTCACCAATTCAATTATTGGGGCTACACTTTTTGTTGTGCTGGACAATCAGAAATTGGCTGAATCACAAATACGAGTTTTATTTTAGTGCAACTTGTCTTCATTGGGTCTCACTTACTAGCTACAAACTAAATAAGGTGAGGCAAATGCCTCATCCCAATTTCTAAGATACAGAATAATATATATATATATATTATGACTCAGTTGGTTGTCGGTGTAAGTTTGGAACCAACAAACTGAATGCCGCTAGCCTCAAACATCACAAAATGCAAATCAGCTCACTTTTATCTAATTGGTTGATGGAGTAACCATGCAAGACATTTGCAGGTCAGATTTGCCAGCCGTTCTGCACAAAAATGTAGCTACCCTTTTTGTTTTTCTGAAATGTTTTGCCCGACTTGAGTTACACATGTTGTGAACTGTTGTTATAAATGGAGCATTCTGACGAATCTGCTGACATTGCTCCCTCTTACCTGTTAAATCAGATATAGTCATAACACTAATATATTTTTGATTGTGCATCTCTCTCAGTTTTCAGTTAAAACGGTGTTGTTGTCATCTCTGTTATTGTTTCCCTCTCCGGTGTCATACTGTAGTGAAAGGCCATTTACTAGTGTAGTTATTCATGGTTCTGTTTTGCCGTTTTAAGGGGGTTCACTGTAAATACGTCGGGTGTGAATGTCCAGCGTGTGTTTTGCTCTATTTATACTGTGTGAGACATGTCAGGTGAGCTGCACTTCGGCATGTCTACTAGTACCACCCATAATACATTCTGATTTCAACCTCGAACGTTCATTATTTAAACTGTTGAAAATGTACTTTATGGTGGAATGAGAGTTACATAAAACAGAGATTTTTTTGTGTGTTTTGGTTTTCTTTTTAGGGTCTGAAGGACTGTAATTGAAACAGTGAGGATGATGGTAAAAGTATGATAGGAAAGTTGTGTTTCCATGCATTTAGTTCATTTAGTATAATCAGGTCAACAAACCAAAGAGGGTAAGATGAGAAGGCCAAAAAGGTATTGTGAATACTGAATTTTGTACTTTTGTTGAGAATAAAGTGAACATTTTTAAGTAGTGTTTTTTTTTCTTTCAAGGTATGTCAGCACCAATTTAAACAAAAACACATTTCCATCATGCTTTGTTGTTTCAGATTTTTGCTGTAATGAAAAGCACTATACAAATTAAATGTATTAAAGCTACACTGGTTACACGTTTCGTATATGTCCAAGTCAGACAATCACAGCAAATTTAAGCTTCAACTTCCAAGTCAGACCTTCCAATATTATGCCACAAAACAAACTATGCATTGTTTTGTGGAAAACTCCTCCACCCTATAAATGAGTTTGCATACATCATGGGCTCCCAAATGACACAGCGATCTAAGGCACTGCATCTCAGTGCTAGAGGCGTCGCTACAGACCCTGGTTCAATTCCAGGCTGTATCACAACCGGCCTTGATTGGGAGTTCCATAGAGTGGCGCACAATTGGCCCAGCGTCGTCCGGGTTAGGGTTTGGCCGGGGTAGGCCGTCATTGTAAATAAGAATTTGTTCTTAACTGACTTGCTTAGTTAAATACAGTTTCAAATAAAATTTCAAAAATGAGACTCATGTTAATACTGGCTTTTATGAAAACAAACAAAAAACAAAAAAACAAATCACTGGTTACTTTAATTACTGAACAATGACAATAATCATGAAGTGAAGGCTTTCATAATGTCTAAGTTAATTGCACACATCACAATGCTTAACACGTTCCACAACGAATTTTTCAAACAAAATTCATGGCAGGAGAGAAACAGAATGAGAAAACCTCCCCTTCTAACCTAATGAAGGCCACTCCACCCCCCCCCCTTTTTACGAGCCAGATTGAATAAAACATGTTCACTTTGAGACTTTCAAGTTTAAAGATGAAAAATAATTAGACCAGTGCAAAATGAAGCTTCAAATAGGAGAGGAGAAATAATGTGGTTATTTTATTGAAACGGACAAAGCCAGGGTTGGTACTGTAATAGGTAGTTGACACAGGGGGAGTGAAGGGAAAATGCCTCCTTTTTTATTCACGTCTTTTTGGGTTTTGTGTGGCATTCCTCTTGATATCGACTTGAAGCACTTTGAAATCCCTGACGGTGGCTTATGACGCAAGAGTCACATTAGGAGCAGCGTAGTTGCTCAGAGGTTCTCTCTGAAAGACACCCGTGTCAAAGCAATGCACCCTGGAATTCAGACGTACAGTTTGTCTCCGGTTGTGTGGGAATGCGTCTACATATTTCGGCATACAGTAACTAGGCAACAACAGGATTTCAAAATAATATTGACTTATCTGTGTAATAGTGGTTGTCCTCTCCATTTGTGATCCACAAGAGCAGTCCTCCCATTTAAATGTAAACAAGAACTAACAACACATCATGTATATTCATTTGTAGAACCAGTCAACGCAAAGGTATTGGCTCGGTGGTATCATTATCTAACTTAATTCTTGCACATAAAAAAAAAACAAATACGTTTTTCTATCATCTGAGAGCAAAAGTGTACTAATAATGGTTTGTGCCTCGAACGGAATGTCTCGGGAATGCATGTGCCCCATTAACAAATACTTTCAGTGGGGTTGTCTTTCACTGAAGAAATCAAAACAAAACACACACGTATGCACGCACACACACACACACACACACACACACACACAAGGCTGCATCTGGTTTCATCTGTGGTTCTGAGACGAGAGGAACCGTTAAGGGTCATGTTACTGTCCCACCCCGTTCCTTACTGTATATTCACCAGGTTGTTGCTGGGAGGAAGTAATTAGAAAAACCAATAGTGGACCTCCAGACTGGCCTAATGGTGCCTCTGCTACGGACCTGGGAGCTTCTGGGAGTCAATAACACCACTCAAAAGCCTCTCTCTCTCCCAGCCTCTTCCTACAACAACAACAACAACCACAGCAGCAGCTCATTAAGACAGAGAATTCAGCTAGGGCACCAGGAACACCATCTTTACTGGACTGCACACTAGTATACCTCTCAGAGAGAGGGAGAGAGAAGGATAGAGAGAATTAGGGGATTAAGAGTGATGGACGGGTCTTTAGGTGTGTTTGAGACACATGTAATAAGGACCATAGGCAACAACGTCAATAAACATAGAAGAACATTTTGTAACAGTTTGTTACAGAC
Organism: Salvelinus fontinalis; assembly: GCF_029448725.1. Classification (NCBI taxonomy): domain Eukaryota; kingdom Metazoa; phylum Chordata; class Actinopteri; order Salmoniformes; family Salmonidae; genus Salvelinus; species Salvelinus fontinalis. The sequence continues at coordinate 45,242,883 of NC_074677.1, forward strand.
ATCCCACCCCTGATTGGCTGATTATGAAAGGCTGGGGGATGGGCAGGTGGGGAGGGGCATCAGCAGCAGTAGTGGCAGGAGCAGAAGGGTAACGCAGAGGCCAGCACTAGCAAAGCTCGCCTGAATTCTTTCCATCACAGGATTAACATGCTGGTAGACAAACTTTGTTCTCTGTCTCTCTGATGTGATTTAGCTTCGAACAGATAGTTGTGGATGGACTCCCGATCTGTGGAAAAATGCAGTCCACGGATCAGCGTTTTCCAAGCTTACTCTCTTTTTTTTGGTCAGAACGAGCTAGCGAGGGATAACAAGATAAAATAAGCCCTTTCCTTCTACCCCAGCGCACACAGAGGCACAAGTTGTCTCCTATTTGGGTCCCCTTCTCAGAGTTATAGTTTGAGTCTAGGGGCCACTAAGGCAAACTCTCGGAGAATGTTCCGTGCCACGTCCACTTTGTTCTGAGCAATCATGAGTGCCCTCTTCACATCCTCGAAAGAATAGCCCTCTCCCATGAGTTTGGCGATTTTGGCGTCTGTACTCTCACTGGCTGAGTCCTGCCCATGATTCTTCCTCTGATGGATGTCCGGAGGTGTCTTCCGAGGGAGCGGCTTAGGTGGCCTGGCAGGTGCCTGCAAATAATCTACGTCCACTGCAAAGAAAATTGAATGGATAAGTCAATGGATGACGGGTAGGTAAAAAGCTTCTTTCAAGTGGCTTTTAGCATAAGGGGCTTTAAGAGCTATTCAAAAAAGTTTCATTCATTATCAATAATGGAATCATGCATTTGTATTTATTATTTATTATGCCAAGGCAGCAGCTTCTCTTCCTCGGGTCCAGCAAAAATTAAGGCAGTAATATACACTATTATACAATATTTAAACATTAAAATACATTTTACAACTGATTTCACAATACATTAAGTGTGTGCCCTCTGGCCACTACCCTACTACAACACAATCCAAGTGTACACGTGTGTATAGTCTGTATGATATGTGTGTTTGTGTGTGTGTGTGTGTGTGTTTGTACCTGTGTGTGTGAATTTTCGCAGCCCTCACTGTTCCATAAGGTGTATTTTTAATCAGGTTTTTAAAAAATCTGATTTTACTGTTTGCGTGAGTTACTTGAAGTGGAATAGAGTTTCATGTAGTCATGGCTCATAGTCTGTTCTGGACTTGGGGACTGTGAAGAGACCGCTGGTGACATGTCTTGTGGGTTATGCATGGGTGTCTGACCTGTGTGCTAGTAGTTTAAACAGACAGTTTATTAGTTTAAGAAGTATCAACATGTCAATACTTTTTACAAAAACAAGAAGTTTGAGCCATGAGAGATCGACATGCATATTATTAATGTTAGCTCTCTGTGTACATTGTGTTCTGGCCCAGTTGTAATTTTCCCAAGTCCTTCTTTGTGGCACCTGACCAGAAGTGCAACCCATGTGTGACTAAACTAGGGCCTGTCGGACCTGCCTTGTTGATAGTGTGGTTAAAGAAGAGCAGCGCTTTATTATGGATAGACTTCTCCCCATCTTAGCTACTGTTGCATCAATATGTTTTGACCATAATAGTTTACAATCCAGGGTTTCTCCAAGCAGTTTTGTCTCCTCAACTTGCTCAATTTCCACATGATTATTCATTACGAGATTTAGTTGAGGTTTAGGGTGTAGTGAATGATTTGTCCCAAATACAATGCTTTTAGTTTTTGAAATATTTAGGACTGGTGTATTTCTTGCCACCCATTCTGAAACTAACTGCAGCTCTTTGCAATCAATTCAGTCTCTGTAGTAGCTGACGTGTACAGTGTTGAGTCATCTACATACATAGACACACAGGCTTTACTCAAGGGCAGTGGCAGGTCATTAGTAAAGATTTTTTGAAAGTAAGGGGCCTAGACAGCTGCCCTGGGGAATGTCTGATTCTACCTGGCTTATGTTGGAGAAGCTACCATTGAAGAACACCCTCTGTGTTTTGTCAGACAGATAAATCTCAATCCACAATATAAGAAGGGGGTGTAAAGCCATAACATCTATGTTTTTCCAGCAGCATACTATGATCAATAATGTCAAAAGCCGCACTGAAGTCTAACAAAACAGCTCCCACAATCTTTTTATTATCAATTTCTCTCAGCCAATCATCAGTCATTTGTGTGAGTGCCGTGCATGTTGAATACCCTTCCCTATAATCATGCTGAAATCCTGTTGTTCATTTATTTCATGTAAAGTTTACTAAGGTTTGGTAACATGCTTTATTGGTCAGCTATTTGAGCCAGTAAAGGGGGCTTTACTATTATTGGTCAGCTATTTGAGCCAGTAAAGGGGGCTTTACTATTATTGGTCAGCTATTTGAGTCAGTAAAGGGGGATTTACTATTATTGGGTAGCGGAATGACTTGCGCTTCCCTCCAGGCCTGAGGGCACACGCTCTCTAGTAGGCTTAGATTGAAGAGATGGCAAATAAGATCGTCCGCTATTGTCCTCTGTAATTTTCCATCCAAGTTGTCAGACCCCGGTGGTTTTTCCATTGTTGACAGACAACAATAATTTGTTCACCTCTTCCACACTCACTTTATGGAATTCAAAACAACAGTGCTTGTCTTTCATTATCTGGTCAGTTATACTTGGACGTGTTGGTTCGGCGTCTGTTGCTGGCATGTCATGCCTAAGTTGCCAATGAAAAAATCATTAAAGTAGTTGGCAATATCAGTGGTTTTTGTGATGAATGAGCCATCTGATTCAATAAATGATGGAGCTGAGTTTGCCTTTTTGACCCAGATTTTATTTAAGGTGCTCCAAAGATTTGTACTATCAATCTTTATATCATTTATCTTTGTTTCATAGTATAGTTTCTTCTGTTTAGTCACATGATTTCAAAATGTGCAGTAGGTTATGCAGCCAGACTTATTTGCCATTCCTTTTGCCTCATCCCTCTCACCCATAACATTTTCTAACAATTCCCCATCAATCCACAGATATTTAACTGTTTTTTTTGCATGCATTATTGTTGATTGTATTTTAAATCATTCAAAAAGCGAAACTATTCAATAATAAAAAATCCTACAGTATTAAATTCTACCTTGGGTGGGGGGTAACTGGTCGTACTCCTGGGACTGTGATGTCCGGATAGGGCTCTTCATGTTGTCCCCCGTTTGTCTCCTCACAGGGGGCAGAGGGGCCACAGCGCTCAGCATATCAAACACAGTATCTGAAACCAAACCATTTACAACTGTGAGGGGGAAAGATTGCCTACACTTCAAACAATAACTGCATGTTTGTCCTCTATCCACGTAGAATTGTGGCCTTTCATTTTTTAAATTACAGTGGATGAGAGTGATAGATGCACAGACCTGGCAGATGTGCAGACCAGGTGACACAGCGAGAGGAGCTGTGACCCACTGGTCTGGACATGCTGTCACTATAATTCCATATTCCGTTCTCCTCCGAAACGAATGCATATATTGGTTCTCTCAAATGTTAGTTTTTTCCTGGGGAGTTGGGAACCCTGGTTGTTTGGATTTGAAAATCAAACAGTTGTAATGAACGGGGGGGGGGCTGTGTGTGGGTGTTTGAGTGAGAAAGACAGAGGAGAACCAACCAGTACAAGCAGAGCCCCATTCATTATCGGGGCTTCGTGCCGACAACATCAAAACTAACTCCCTAGACTCTGAAGTCAGGAGAAATTCGAGTTTGGTATCAGAGATATGCATTTTGTAGAATCAAGCTTTTTTTAAAGGACAGTGGAATAGGGATAGGGAGGCGGCAGATTTGTGGCCATCTGATGGATCTAACCCTTGCCACTGAGGGTATATGTGGTTCAGAGTTGGTAGTTTTATCTAGTTTTATCACTAGACCAGATTCTGGCACTCAAACTGTTTTCTATTGGTATTCTCGAGTTTGGAGGGAAGAAACAGCTCACCGGGGGTTAACAGGAAATGGTCATGTCCGGAGGCAGGCCGGGGAGCTCGTGAGCAGGAGGGGGACGAGGAGAGGCCTGTGAAGCTGTGTCTGACGAGTGCAGGGGGCGAGCGCTGTGAGGGAGGCAGGTTGTTGAACAGCTCCTCTGGTGCTGAGACACAATAGTGAAAGGACAAGTAGATCATGGGTTAGGGTTAAAATGTAATGTTACCGTCTTGGTAAACACTGCATATGTTGGCTCAATCTGAAATTACCTTCAAAAGGAGCATAGACGACAAAGTGAGATCGGATTGAATCTGCCAAACTTAATTCCGGAAGGGCCGTCTGTCTGCTGTTTTTGTTATTTCCTTTCAATTCATGTAAATGAAGACCTAGACAACCAGGTGAGGGGAGTTCCTTACTAATCAATTACCTCAATTGAAAAAACAAACAAGGAGCGAAAACCCGACTCACCGAGACATCAGTTTGACACCCTTGGTTTATGTAGTTACTTTCCAGTGAAGGCTTGTTCAGACCTTAGATAATTTAGTTTTACCAATGAGAAGGAAAATGTACACAACAGTGTGACAGATAATCTAAAGATTTCCCGGGGGGAATTAATAGATTTCCCAATTTTACACATTTACTGTCACAGATACATTCACTACCACGGATGCACATTTTGGGGAATATTCAGAGGTGGAAACTTTCCAAGGGAATTAACGGGAATATATGGGAATTAACGGGAATATATGGGAATTAATACCATTTAAATGTTGATGTCTTTTGCATTGGATATTTTACCATATCATATGGATACGTAAAAGGTTTATGTTTCTCTTATCATAAGTAGACATAATTGCAAATGATTAAATCCTTACAATAAAAATCAAATAAAACATTTAGTTACAAATTTAACTAATTAAATTAGTTGACTCTTCACATGGGATGATTTCACTGAACAACAAAAGAAACGGAATATTGAATGATCCCCAATGATCCATCGCATCTCCCAAAAACATTTTCAACATACATCTGTAAAATGATAGTCTAGAAACTAAAGCTTTGGTTGTCTTTCACTCAGGCTTCCATGTCTTCTCCCTGGACCTCCTCAATATCCACTAGAGGTTGACGCTGATACCGATACCAATTATTGGAGGATCAAAAAAAGCCGATACCGATTAATCGGCCGATTTGTGTATATATATATTTGTAATAATGACAATTACAACAATACTGAATGAACAGTGAACACTTTTATTTTAACTTAATATAATACATCAATGAAATCTATTTAGTCTCAAATAAATAATGAAACGTTCAATTTGGTTTAAATAATGCAAAAACAAAGTGTTGGAGAAGAAAGTAAAAGTGCAATATGTGCCATGCAAAAAAAGCTAATGTTTAAGTTCCTTGCTCAGAACATATGAAAGCAGGTGGTTCCTTTTAACATGAGTCTTCAATATTCCCAGGTAAGAAGTTTTAGGTTGTAGTTATTATAGGACTATTTCTCTCTATACCATTTGTATTTCATATACCTTTGACTATTGGATGTTCTAATAGGTACTTAAGTATTACCAGCCTAATCTCGAGAGTTGATAGGCTTGAAGTCATAAACAGCCCAATGCTTGAAGCATTGCGTAGAGCTGCTGGCAAACGCAGTAAAGTGCTGTTTGAATGAATACTTACGAGCCTGCTGCTGCCTACCACCGCTCAGTCAGACTGCTCTATCAAATCATAGACTTAATTATAATATAATAACACACACAAATACGAGCCTAGGTCATTAATATGGTAAAATCCGGAAACTATCATTCTGAAAATAAAACGTTTATTCTTTCAGTGAAATACGGAACTATTCCGTATTTTATCTAACGGGTGGAATCCATAAAGTCCAAATATTGCTGTTACATTGCACAACCTTCAATGTTATGTCATAATTAGGTCAAATTCTGGCAAATTAGTTTGCAGCGAGCCAGGCGGCCCAAACTGTTGCATATACCCTGACTGCGTGCAATGAATGCAAGAGAAGTGGCACAATGTCCCTAGTTGAATATTGCCTGCTAACATTAATTTCTTTTAACTAAATATGCAGGTTTAAAAAAATATTATTCTGTGCATTGATTTTAAGAAAGGCATCGCTGTTTATGGTTAGGTACACATTGGTGCAATGACAGTGCTTTTTTCGCGAATGCGCTTTTGGCGTTTGGCAAAGTAGGCTGTGATTCAATGATAAATGAACAGGCACCGCATCGATTATATGCAACGCAGGACACGCTAGATAAACTAGTAATATCATCAACCATGTGGAGTTAACTAGTGATTATGATTGAATGATTGATTGTTTTTTTATAAGATAAGTTTAATGCTAGCTAGCACCTTACCTTGGCTCCTTGCTGCACTCGCGTAACAGGTAGTCAGCCTGCCACGCAGTCTCCTCGTGGAGTGCAATGTAATCAGCCATGATCGGTGTCCAAAAATGACGATTACCGATTGTTATGAAAACTAGCTGATGAACTTACTACTATCTGTGAACCAACAGTAATGTTTTCCCTCTACAGTATGTGGTTCATTTTCAGAATGAGAGAATTCGGTAAAAATGAGGCGTTGCTTGTTAAACAAGTGTAGCTGGAGCTGGGCACATCACAGTCCGCTTGGAGTTTGCCAAAATGCTCCTAAAGGACTCTCAGACCATGAGAAACAAGATGCTCTGGTCTGATGAAAGCAATATTGAACTCTTTGGCCTGAATGCCAAGTGTCACATCTGGAGGACACCTTGCACCTTTCCTAAGGGGAAGCATGATGGTGGCAGCATCATGCTTTTGGGGATATTTTTCAACAGCAGGGACTGGGAGACTAGTCAGGATCGAGGGAAAGATGAACAGAGAAAAGTACAGAGAGATCCTTGATGAAAACCTGCTCTAGAGCGCTCAGGACCTCAGACTGGGATGAAGGTTCACCTTCCAACAGGACAACGACTCTAAGCACACAGCCAAGACAATGCAGGAGTGGCTTCGGGACAAGTCTCTGAATGTCCTTGAGTGGCCCATCCAGAGCACGGACTTGAACCCGATCAAAAATCTCTGGAGAGACCTGAAAATAGCTGTGCAGCGACATTCCCCATCCAACCTGACAGAGCTTGCGAGTATCTGCAGAGAAGAATGGAAGAAACTCCCCAAATACAGGTGTATTACCCAAGAAGAATTGAGGATGTAATCACTGTCAAAGGTATTTCAACAAAGTACTGAGTAAAGGGTCTGTAACGTAATATTTTTGGGGAAAAAGTCAAGAGGTCTGAATACTTTCCGAGTGCACTGTATAATCTTATAGTTGAATATATACTTGTAAAAAATACTTTGTGTACAAAGTGCTAGCCACACAGCTTTGGAGTAGTTAGAAGGTACATTTCCCTGCTTTTGAGAGGATCTGGCTACAGTGGTTCCACCGCGGGACTTAGAGGTACCCAGAGTCACGGCTTCATTGCTCCAGACCACCACAAGGGGGAGTTAGAGCACTCATTATGCATTTGGGTCCCAAGGTTTTTATATGACCAATGGTTCGAGTGGTTCCAATGACGAATGACGCGGAGCCACCCCTCCGTGGTGACTTTCTTCAGCAAAGATGGCTGACAACATTACGGGGAGGCAAATGTAAGTAGTTATAACGTCATAACGAGTCAAGCAACAACAAAAAAATACAATTGAGAGGAATATGTTAGTTAACGTAGAGAAACGATTGTGCATATTTTTTTTGTCATAAAGTTAATTTACGAAAATCACTATTTCGCTAGTTTACCAGGTGTATCAAACTCCATTCTGTGAATGATGCTGTCTGCATGTATGTATTACAATTATAGACTTCAACATTGTTTACCACTCCTGCTCCTGGGACATCAATGATTACACATTGTAACTATGCAATAGACTAGAAACATGATTTTGTATTTCATATATACAGAATAAAAAACAGTACATCCTGCCAGCACGACCACAGGCATGCTGAATGGCGCGTGGAAGAGAGCGAGGAAAGAGATAGGAGTAACAATCCAAGGCTATTTGCTCGGTGACGTGCATAATAATGTAATGAAACAAGCACGGAGCATGTTTCGAACCCTCAGCATTCTAGCCCAGTCCAGCACACTATCCACTGTGCCCAAATGTATTAATTGAGGTTGGGGCCGATTGTGGCTAAAAAAAACGTTTTAATTTGGAATCTTTAACATGTGGAAAGGGGGGAAAGTATTTTTATTTGTTTCTCACAAGCGTAGCAGGCTGTGAATTCTGTTAACAGCGTTTCTAGGATGGGCTATTAGCTGAACAATAGACTATTCAACCTTTACTAAAGAATTAGTATTTCAAATAGCCGAGCTAGGTGTGAACCCCCCCTCCCCAACTTGAGCTAGGTGTCATGCCAAATGCTAATTGAGTGTATGTAAACTTCTGACCCACTGGGAATGTGATGAAAGAAATAAAAGCGGAAATAAATCATTCTCCCTACTATTATTCTGACATTTCACATTCTTAAAATAAAGTGGTGATCCTAACTGACCTAAGACAGGGAATTTTTACTAGGATTAAATGTCAGGAATTGTGAAAAACTGAGTTAAATGTATTTGGCTAAGGTGTATGTAAACTTCCGACTTCAACTGTGTATATATATATATATGGTTCGAATTCAAGCTGTATCACATCCGACCGTGATAGGGAGTCACAATTTGCCCAGCGGGTTTGGCCGGGGTAGGCCTTCATTGGCCGGGGTAGGCTGGTGCTGAAAATATAGCTAGCTTGTTATGCAAGTGTTGCACACCAAGAGATGGAGAAAACCTACACCAGTCGAGCAATTCATTTCAACAATAATCTTCATTTTAATTTGACTTTACAAACAACAAGAGGGCTTAATTGGAGTCTATTTCTTCGGAGCCTAGACCTATATAAAATAACTTAACTGGCTGAGGTAGGCTTTGAGGCTTTATTAGGGCTACTTACAATTGCAACTGGTCAAAAATGTAGCACATTTTCACAACTGTAGCAGGTGTAGCCCATCATGCAAATGTTTCCTATTATCAGGACAATAGAGTTTTTATAACCCAGGTACTGTTGTGAAAATTCCCCAATTTACAATGTATTCGATGCTTAAGTACTCTAAAGTGTTACATTTGTACCTCAAAACAGCAATACTGTATTTATTCAGCAACATCTTTATGCTTTTGTTAATAAAATAAAATAACGAGAAAAAAGACATTCAAATGCGGATGTTTACATTAGCTACATTTTAGTCCACTTCCACCCAGCTCCACGACCACAGGTAAAACCTTGCTGAGATTATCAATGTATTTGTCGCATTGTTGTATCGTCAATTTCTCTAGCCAAAACATCTTGATGGCCTTGACCAGTTCATCTTTGAGCAAATTGCTCAAGGGCGGAGATGACATGATTGAATGTCTCGCCAGCTTTGATCCATGCCTGGGCCTGCAGTACGCAAAGTTCTTTGTTTGTCGGACGAATCATTGGGTCGAAACTACAGAACAGTACAAAACAAGCGAACACACATGGTTACTGTTCTGATCAGGGTTTTAAAATGTGAAAATGTGCAGCATACAGTAAAGACCAGTAGTCGATTTATTTAAGCTGTATTTTTAGCATTATTAGGCCTACATTAAATTATCTTAGCCTACTGTACCTGTTCAGTTTCCTGGGCTTTCGAGTTCGGCGTAAAACAGGCATCTGATGATAGTGTTTGCGAATAGCACTGTCCGTGACCAAAATCCCCAAGTCTACCAGTATTTTTGAAATGTCTCCAGTAGATTTCCCGTTCATCCTGAAAGGCCTAATATGCTCACTTAAATGAATAGAGATCCTGATCATGGTGCTACAGTATAATTAAAGTGAGGACCATCGGCAAGCTGCCGTATACTTATAGCCTACTGTAACCTGAAAGTCATGCCTTTCCTCCCCCCGCCCAAAACTCCACCCTTAACACAGTTACCATTCAAAAACGAGCTGTTAATAAAAAATAAATGACATTGCGACCAAAGAAAACAGACGAAATGGACATAGTTTTCTTCAAACCAGCTTCTATTTATGGTGTTACCTGTTCCAGGGTTAGGACTGTAACCACCAGCTTCTTTCTATGGTGCTACCTGTTCCAGGGTTAGGACTGTAACCACCAGCTTCTATCTATGGTGCTACCTGTTCCAGAGTTAGGACTGTAACCACCAGCTTCTATCTATGGTGCTACCTGTTCCAGAGTTAGGACTGTAACCACCAGCTTCTTTCTATGGTGCTACCTGTTCCAGAGTTAGGACTGTAACCACCAGCTTCTATCTATGGTGCTACCTGTTCCAGAGTTAGGACTGTAACCACCAGCTTCTATCTATGGTGCTACCTGTTCCAGGGTTAGGACTGTAACCACCAGCTTCTATCTATGGTGCTACCTGTTCCAGAGTTAGGACTGTAACCACCAGCTTCTATCTATGGTGCTACCTGTTCCAGGGTTAGGACTGTAACCACCAGCTTCTATCTATGGTGCTACCTGTTCCAGAGTTAGGACTGTAACCACCAGCTTCTATCTATGGTGCTACCCGTTTCAGGGTTAGGACTGTAACCACCAGCTTCTTTCTATGGTGCTACCTGTTCCAGGGTTAGGACTGTAACCACCAGCTTCTATCTATGGTGCTACCTGTTCCAGGGTTAGGACTGTAACCACCAGCTTCTTTCTATGGTGCTACCTGTTCCAGAGTTAGGACTGTAACCACCAGCTTCTTTCTATGGTGTTACCCATTCCAGGGTTAGGACTGTAACCACCAGCTTCTTTCTATGGTGTTACCTGTTCCAGGGTTAGGACTGTAACCACCAGCTTCTTTCTATGGTGCTACCTGTTCCAGGGTTAGGACTGTAACCACCAGCTTCTATCTATGGTGCTACCTGTTCCAGGGTTAGGACTGTAACCACCAGCTTCTTTCTATGGTGTTACCTGTTCCAGAGTTAGGACTGTAACCACCAGCTTCTATCTATGGTGTTTCCTGTTCCAGAGTTAGGACTGTAACCACCAGCTTCTATCTATGGTGCTACCTGTTCCAGAGTTAGGACTGTAACCACTAGCTTCTATCTATGGTGCTACCTGTTCCAGGGTTAGGACCGTAACCACCAGCTTCTTTCTATGGTGTTACCCATTCCAGGGTTAGGACTGTAACCACCAGCTTCTTTCTATGGTGTTACCTGTTCCAGAGTTAGGACTGTAACCACCAGCTTCTTTCTATGGTGCTACCTGTTCCAGGGTTAGGACTGTAACCACCAGCTTCTTTCTATGGTGTTACCTGTTCCAGGGTTAGGACTGTAACCACCAGAGGACTTGAAAATGAGCCGGAGCTGAGAGGATCACGAAAACTAAAGCTATTTTGGTTTCAGAGCATTTAATTTTTTTAAAAGGAAAGAAGGTATATAGCCTATCAATGAGTATGCATACTTTATAATAAAATCGATAATTGTGTACTAAAAACGTGAATGTGTTTTTGCAGAACTTACAACCATGTCAACAACCATCACGGAGATCAGTGGACAAAGGGCTGGACAACGGGCCAACGAAAAAACGCATGGTTGCCAAGAAAGCGGTTAGTTAAGCTAGATTCTTAAAATGTGTACGCAGCATTTGTGTGTTGGAGTCACTTTTAATTCTTAATTGATCTGCAGTTACTATCATAGGCCACTGTAATCGATGGGGGCTCAGGGCGGTACCATTCTGCTCATCTGATGAAGGTGCTCATGGGTGAGATTCAAACTTTGAAGACCGAGATCGGGTCATTGAAGGCAGACCATCAGAAAGAGAAACATTCTCTGAGGGCAAAGAGACGGGCGACAGCTGACGCATTGGTCCAGAGCCAGGCGCTATTGGCGGAGAGTCAGGTGGAGATGTGTAACCGATGTGTAATACCACGAGTGGGCACAGAATACAAATTGGGATGGATCCTAAGGAAAATGTGGCTTACCAATGAACCTCCGGGTGTTAATCATTAATAGTATGTCTCAGAAGTTTCCGTCCATGACTGATGCAACCGGAAAAGCATTAAAGACAGAGTTAATGAGTACTTGAGGTCACGAGAAAGTCTGGTCATGGCCTACTCTCCCTTATGTGAGGAATTAGGCACTTTCCCATGTTTACTACAGTATGTACTGTATCCTATGTTTCGTTAATAAAATAATGATAAAATACTATTTCAAAATTCTGATGTTTATTTAGTTATGGATCCATAACGAATGACTTGTTCAAATATGCCATGATATTCTTGTGATACGTGTTGACTGAATATAAGCAAGCGATTTCTGCATTTTTTGCCTTTTTCTTGGTTAAATGAAAACGAAATCTCCAAAATATCATTACTTTTTAATCAAAGTGATTATTATTATTAATTATAATAATTAATCTAAAAAAACCTGGGATATTTTAATGTAGACTGTACTATACTGACTCTGTTTTACAAATCTTTCATTGAGAGTATTTTATCTTTTTGTATTGTTTGTTGGTTTGGCAATGCCACTGTCAGCCAGAGAAATATGCTGAGAAGGATTATCACCACAGCAAGCAAGGTACTGGGAGTCAAACAGACAGGCCTGGAGGAGATCTTTAAGGTCAGGGCCCTCCGCAAGGCTCACAAAATCATTCCAGACCCAAGCCACCTCCTGTACCCGGACTTTGAACTACTTCCCTCTGGGCGCAGGTATAGGACACCCGTCAGCAGGAAAAACAGAACTAGACAATCATTTGTGCCAGGTGTGATATCCCTCCTAAATAGATAAGGCTAATGTTCCTATCGACTCAATAAGGCCAGCAGGCTAGTCTTTTTTTATTGGTATGTAAATGTTATGAAAGTTGTATTGTCAATTTTGTTTTGTATTTTAACGCCACTTTAAACGTGTACATGACACTGCAACAAAAGTCAGTAAGTAAGTAAATTAATTTAGAATTATATTAAAGCCCCTTAGGATCTGTGAGAATTTCTAACGGAAAATGCCCCTTAGATATTAATTTAGAGTCCTCCAATCCTCTAAATGTAATTATTGGCAGAGAGTAACGTCATTGAAAAAAATATTTATCGATATACTGTAGGCCTACCATAGGCGAAATGAGTCTCACTAGTGTTGAGTAATGTCTAATGAAGGCAAACAATTTAGAATCCTCCAATTAATTAAGCAAGTACTAGTCAAAAGTTTGCACACACCTACTCATTCCAGGATTTTTCTTTATTTTTACTATGTTCTACATTGTAGAATAATAGGGAAGACATCAGAACTATGAAATAACACATATGGAATCAGTTGAGAAACAATTATTATTTACAGGGCCAGCCTACTCCTTCCTCCCCAACTGGGATTTGAACCCCGGTCTCCCACTTGCCCCGCATTCTGTAGTACAGACATGGCCTGCTCTCTCTTATGTAAGGAATTAGGCACATTCCCATGTTTACTACATACAGTATGTATTGTAGACCGCACAGTAGCCTAATAAACACATTTCGTTATTAAATAATGATAAAAAATTCTCTTTCAAAATGCAGATGTTGATTTAGTTATAGATCTATAACGAATTACTATGGGAATAAATATCACTGATTTACAGAAATATTGGAACAAAGATGTCTAATGAAGGCAAACAATTTCGAATCCTCCGATCCTGTAGCCTACTCCCGATGTCACGTTGTACAGCGCCATAGAAACCCTGAGGGTTTTGTTTTTTGTTTTTCTCTGAATAGAAACACCATAATATTAATCTAATTCATTAATTTTTTAAAATCAATCCCATATAGTATGTTATTACAAAAAAGGTTTTAAATTCTCTGGTAATACCAATATGGACTACTATCAAATGATTCTCAAAGATGCTCTCTGGTGGTCAAACTAGCAATAAAAAAAAATAAAAATAAAAGAAAATAGCAAGCAACATAATGGCTTGTAATTAAATGACGTGCCACAGAATGCTGCGGCAGCATGCAAGGTGTGCCGCAGTATGGCACAACTTTTAAAGGAGGAACCACTGTAGTACATACCCATTGACTTTCAGCAATTACGCTAATCTAATGATATGCTACCTTCAACTTTCTTCAAACTGCATGCAGAGACATACAAATGGTATGCATGAGTTCCTCAGACTCTGGGTAAGTAGGAAATTAGCCCAAAACCCGAAGTATCCCTTTAATGTGTTATGTTGTGTTCTGTGATTAAAGGTTAATTAAGCTTGTACTCTGCCTGTTCTGCAGTCTTAATGAGACTGGCATACAGTATGTGCATGTGATACTAAAGAGCCTACTAAAATGAGATTGTTAAAATTGGCACCATTTAAATTACGTTTTGGCCATTTTTGGGGGGGTTCACAGCAAATTTTTAGGGGCTCAAATAACTAAAACTAGATTGGTACAAAATAATCTAATTTGGCACACAGAAACTAGAGACCATTAATTACTTGATCGAAAATAATTGTACCGATTGGCCTATAGGTGGCGCTGTTATAAGCAAACTCACTTAAACCCTTATATCAGCCACCTTGTTTGACCTGGACTTGAAACTTTGTATGCAGGCGTCAAGATAGATTTTCCTCCATCTTGGAAATTTAGTTAAACCTTTGAAAAACCTATTGTAAGTCCAAATAACACCAAATGTTTGGTATGTAGGCCCATGGTACATCTCTTAAGTTAGTTAAGGGATTAGTTAGTTTAGTTAAGGGATTGGTTAAGATATGGATGAGTTACTGATACATCCAATCAAATCCTTTTTAAATCCACTTCACAGTGGCCTATCAACTTTAAACCTCATCAAAGGCATTACCACGATGAACCATGTTAAGTTTGGCATTGATATCTTACAAAAATATAGAAACTATTAACAATTCACTTTTTTGACAATGTAACGCTAATGCTTCAACTAATCATAAAAAATATTCTCACAGATAAAAGTCAGATTCAGTCCAAATTAGGTCTTTGGACTCATCACAATAGTTCCTAAAGACTTCAAGAAAATAACATTGATGCATTAAAAGATGGCCACACTATATGAGTACTGTAGATGCATATTAGAACATATGCATTTACATTTAAGTCATTTAGCAGACGCTCTTATCCAGAGCGACTTACAAATTGGAAACTTCATACATATTCATCCTGGTCCCCCCGTGGGGAATGAACGCACAACCCTGGCGTTGCAAGCGCCATGCTCTACCAACTGAGCCACACGGGACCATATGCTAAAATATGCTAACTTAATACTAAATGACAAATCTAATATTCTCGTGCCCCAATAGCATTGTTGCAGAGGGCTTGCTAACTAGCTAACAGTGTTTGAGTCATCTCAGCCGCTTTCTTGTAAAACAGCTCAGCGAGGTAACAAAAAGCTCATTTGCCACGCTAGCTAGACTGCTTCTCGATTCGGAAGCTCATGGGGCTTCAGGGGCCAGCGGGTTAGATGATTCCACCATGGGCAACAACAACTGGCTACTAGAACTGAATCGATGGACATGGGGCAATGACATTTGGTATGTAAACCTTATGGGGTTTGAAATTACTGACACCCTTAATTAAGATGAGCAATAATGACCGTTTAAAATAAATAATTAGAATACTGAGCCATATTGTAGGTAAAAACAAAATAGGGAAATGACATTATTTTATTATTATACAATTGCTCAGAGAAAGAGATTTTGCTTAACAAGTAACACTTTATTTCCCTAGCACGCAATAACTACATCAAGTATGTGACTACATACTTGTTTGATGTATTTTCAGTTAGTTTTGGTTGTGTTTCAGACTATTTCCTGCCCAATAGAAATTCGTGGTAAATACTGTATTGTGTGACCTTTATTGGAAATAAGAATAGAATAGGTTTCTGAATCCATCTGCATTCATGTGTTTGCTACCATGAGGGATAATCCTGAATGAATCGTGAATAATGAGGATTGAGAAAGCTACAGAGGGTCTAAGATCATACAGACACGAGAACGCATTCGTGGATCGCACACACATCACCGACAACGATGCCCGACAACGATGTCACCCTGTTATTGGTAATGTAATAAATCTCTTTCTCTTGGAAATTGTATTAGTATAACATAATAACATTTCCCTATTTTTTTTTGTTGCATGCATACAATATAGCTCAGTATTTGAATGTATTATTTTATACAGTCATTATTGCTCATCTTTATCAAGGATGTCAATAATTTCAGAGCCAACTTAATATTCCTTAGAAGCTATGTGAATACAAAGTCACTGCAACCTTAGATGGCTGACTCAACCAGTTTGCCTTCAGAAAGTATTCATAACTCTTGATGTATTCCACATTTTGTTGTGTTACAGCCTGGATTCAAAATTGATAAAAATGTAAAAATCTCACCCATCAGCACAAAAACCCGATAATGACAAAGTGAAAACATTAAAAAAAAATATATATATATATATATTTTTTTTTTTTTTTTTTTTTTTTTACAAATGTCTTGAAAATGAAATACAGAAATATCAAATTTACATAAGTATTCACACCTCTGGGTCAATACTTTGTAAAATAACCTTTGGCAGCGATTACAGCGGAGAGTCTTTCTGGGCAAGTCGCTAAAAGCATTCCACACTGGGATTGCGCAACATTTGCCAATTGTTATAAAAAAAATCTTCAAGCTCTGTCAAATTGGTTGTTAATCATTCACCGTCTTCAAAGGGAAAACCACCCATGTCACGGACACCAACGTCTTGCTTCCGGACAAGCTAAACACCTTCTTCGCCCACTTTGAGGATAACGCAGTGCCACCAACATGTTCCGCCACCAATGACTGTGGGCTCTCCTTCTCCGTGGCCGACGTAGGACATTTAAGCGTGTTAACCCTCGCCAAGCCTCAGAGTATGTGCAGTGTTTACGGACATATTCAATCTCTCCTTATCCTTGTCTACTGTCCCTACATGCTTCAAGATGTCCCGGAAACAATGGAAGTGCTTTGAGAGACCTCTGCCTTACCTGACACCTTAGACTCACTTCAATTTGCTTACCGCCTCAATAGATCCACAGACGATGCAATCGCCATCGCACTGCACACTGCCCTATCCCATCTGGACAAAGGAATACCTATGTAAGAATGCTGTTCATTGATTATAGCTGAGCATTCAATACCATAGTACCCTCCAAGCTCATCATTAAGCTTGAGGCCCTGGGTCTGTACCCCGCCCTGTGCAACTGGGTCCTGGACTTCCTGATGGGCTGCCCCCAGGTGGTGAAGGTAGGAAACAACACCTCCACTTTGCTGATCCTCAATACTGCGGCCCCACAAGGATGCATGCTCAGCCCCCTCCTGTACTCCCTGTTTACCCATTACTGTGTGGCCACTGTGAGAGCAAAACTACAAGATTATGTTATACTGTTTATGCATCAAATAGCTTTGATAAGTACTTTCTCATGAAATGTCTGTGTGAAGTGAGAGGAGACTAACACCTACAGCTGGCAATCCATAGATAAGATGTGGTGGGTGTAACTGAGATAAAGAGAGCCTGGAGGAGTAGAGCGACACCCTTATTGTGTCTAATCATTCTTGCATCTGGGAAACAACACCAGAGGCAGATTACCACAGGATGAACCCGGAGTGGTTTATGGTGCCACCCCAATCTATATGGGAGGGGTGGAACCGGCCATGACTAAGCATTCTTAGTGTCAGCTATATAAAGAACTCTGTATTTTGGTAAAGGTTTAGCTACCCGACCCAACAGTCAAGAGTGTTGGGTTGACTAGTCTCATTATTGCAATAATTCATCGATATTAAATAAAGATGGTTGTTTGAAGAAATTACAAAGTCTCTTTCTGTATGAATTTCCATGACATCACGCACGCTTCCAACTCAATCATCAAGTTTGCAGACAACACAACAGTAGTAGGCCTGATTACCAACAATGACGAGACAGCCTACAGGTAGGAGGTGAGTGCCTGGGAATGTGGTGCCAGGAAAATGACCTCTCACCCAACATCAACAAAACAAAGAAGCTGATTGTGGAATTCAGGAAACAGCAGAGGGAGCACCCCCTTATCCACATTGAAGGGACAGCAGGGAGAAGGTGGAAAGCGTCAAGTTCCTCTGGGTATTTTATTTATTTATTTAACCTTTATTTAACGAGGCAAGTGAGTTAAGAACAAATTCGTATTTACAATGACGACCTACCCCGGCCAAACCCTAACCCGGACGATGCTGGGCCAATTGTGTGGCGCCCTATGGGACTCCCAATTACGACTGGTTGTGATACAGCCTGGAATCGAACCAGGGTCCGTAGCGCCACCTCTAGCACTGAGATGCAGTGCCACTCACATCACTGACAAACTGAAATGTTTCACCCACACAGATAGTGTGGTGAAGAAGGTACAACAGCGCCTCAGGTTATTGTCCTGCTGAAACCTGAACGTGGTTTTCTTCTAGGATTTTGCCTGTACTTAGCTCCATTACATTTATTTTTCATCCTGAAAAACTCCCCAGTCCTTAACGGTTACAAGCATACCCATATTATGATGCAGCCACCGCTACATTGAAAATATGGAGAGTGGTGCTCAGTTATGTGTTGTATTGGATTTGCCCAAAACATAACACTTTGTATTCAGGACAAGAATTGAAATGCTTTTCCACATTTCTTGCAGTATTACTTTAGTGCCTTGTTGCAAACGAGATGCATTTAAACTCTGGGGACTCCTTTGGTGTCTAGAAAGTTATGCAGATCAGCCTTTGGTTTCCTTGTGCCTTGCATGTGGAATGATCTACAATGCACTTTAAAACTAGATGAATTGGTGCATCTAGGGCATTTCAGACGGTTGTTAGGAGACCTTTTTACTGAATATTTTTTTATCATTTTGTTTAGCTTTTTGTGTATTGTTGTGCATAATAACGTGTATTTGAATGTGCATATAAATGTGTAGTTTGATGTGTTTATTGTATTTTGATGTGTATTTTGGTGCTAGACAGAGCTCATCTGGAAAAGAGACCTTGGATCCTGGACTTCCTGATGGGCCACCCCCAGGTGGTAAGGGTAGGCAACATCACATCTGCCACGCTGATCCTCAACACGGGCCCCTCAGGGGTGTGTGCTTAGTCCCTTCCTGTACTCCATGTTCACCTACGACTGCGTGGCCAATCACGACTCCAACACCATCATTAAGTTTGCTGACGACACAACAGGGGTAGGCCTGATCACCGACAATGATGAGAGCCTATATCGAGGAGGTCAGAGACCTGGCAGTGTGGTGCCAGGACAACAACCTCTTCCTCAATGTGAGCAAGACAAAGCAACTGATCGTGGACTACAGGAAAAGGCGGGCCGAACAGGCCCCCATTAACATTGATGGGGATGTAGTGGAGCTGGTCAAGAGTTTCAAGTTCCTTTGTGTCCACATCACCAACAAACTAGCATGGTCCAAACACACCAAGACAGTCGTGAAGAGGGCATAAACAGTCGTGAAGAGGGCACAACAACACATTTTCCCCCTCTGGAGACTGAAAAGATTTGGCATGGGTCCTCAGATCCTCAAAACGTTTTACAGCTGCACCATCGAGAGCATCTTGACCAGTTGCATCACCGCCTGGTATGGCAACTGCTCAGCATCTGACCGTACGGCACTACAAATGGTAGTGCGTATGGCCCAGTACATCACTGGAGCTAAGATTCCTGCCATCCAGGACCTCTATACTACATTTTAAAATAAATTTATATTTATGTGGATAAATACATTCAACATATATTGTGATCAATGTCCCCCTCTAAGCTGAGCGAGTGCGCGAGCGCGCAGTAGCCTGAGACTGCAGTGCAGCTCCCAATATCAGCCCATGGAGAGAAGCACCAGATTGAACTTCCCTGTTAGTTGACACTATCAGCGTTTCCCTTTACTGTGGCAATTGTGATCAAATCAACACAATATTACCCACTTTCAATGCAACATACCCGAAACAAAATGAACTACGTAAGATATTTTGTTGTAGGCAGAACACATTGGAGTATAATTCTATTGCATTGAAGGACAGATTTAACCAATCAGAGCTGCAGTAGGCCTATATGCAAATTAACCATTGCCATATACAGTATGGATCTGTGCCATTTACTTTGAACTGGACTGTGTTTACACTACAGCATGAGAGGTCATGAGTAGATGTGGGGTTGCATGAAGGGCTGCATGAAGCCAGGTGTGAACATTTTGTTAATATCCTTTTTCTAGTTAGTGAGTTATTAGCCCAGTTATAGATCATTTGTAGTCAGCAATAGTCAATAGTCAGCAAAAGCACAAAACGTGAACATTTCGAGACTTTTGAAAAGCAAGGAAGGTAAATAGCTTTGTTTTGTCTTAAAGGGACAGTGTTGTATTTTGAGACAGGCTTGAATAAGCTAAGTAGCCAATAGGCAGAGGGTAGCATAATTTATCTGATTTTCTGTAATAATGGTATGGGAATAATAATGCATTTTAATTTGTAAAGTGGTTTCTTGCATCAAACAACACAACAACATTTTCCGTCACCTCCTTGTCTGAAGGACAAGTGGATAAAAAGGTTAATGTTAAGCCCTGCATGTATTTTTCTCCAAAAGTCTCATGGAATGTAGGCCTACACTGAACACCATACATGGGCTGCTACTGTAGGCTGAATGACAGAACAGCTATTTCCATGTTAAAATGTTATGGATGTATTTTCTCCATTGTTTTTGATGGTAGTCCACTCTGATAGACCTACATTATGATCAAAAAGCCACAGTAGCCTACTTGTCCACTGTTAAAACTGTAACTTAAATTGTGTACAGCCTCAGGGTTCACAGTAAATGCACGCGCTGGAAGTTGCACAGAATTTTCACAACGTTCAAGTTTGCGCTCAGCAGACCTGATATTTACTCAGTGCCTACATTTTTTTGAGGGAATATTGATTGTGATATACATTTTACTTACATTTATATATACATTTGAAATACATTCCGTAATATATGTTGGATTGTATTTAAAAATACATTATTTGGCCAATTTTAAATATTTCACATGTATCCTAAAATGTGTCTCTAAAAATATATTTTAAATGCATTTTTTCCCCGTATGGGCTGCTATGTGTGTTTTTAAAGTTGTCTGAAAGACTTACCAAAAACGAAAGCTTACACAGTCCTAAGAGAGAGACAGAGACAGAGACAGAGACAGAGACAGAGGCGAAAAGGTGAGGAGGGGTGGGGTGAGGGGCTACCTTGAGGGGGAAGTAGAATGTCGTAGTCTGAGGGCGTCCTGTTGTGGAAGGGACAGAGGGCGGCACGAGCTGCCCCAGAGAGCAACACCCCCGATTCAAAATGCCCACCTGAGAATCACAAGGACAGGTTAACGTGATCGGGAATGGCAGGCTAGGCACCAACTGCTCATAAACCGATAGCACACTGCGGCAAAACTATTTTAGGCCGGTACCACCTCTTTCTATGTTTAACATTTTACTCTGTGGTGGTATTGGCCAATGGACTGACACAAGAACACATTCACACACTCGTGGGGATGATGATGATGATGATAATGAAGATGACACTGAGCCCTAAGTATTAACAACAGTGTCAGCTTTGATTTCTTTCACACAGAACACTTCCAGTAATAAGCAGAGCCAACTACTGGTAGATCAGGTCCAGAACGTGACATCACCACTTCAGGCTTACCATACTCAAAGGGCTTGTGCTTCTTTTCCTCTGCAGAGGACTCCGAGGAGCCATTCTCCAGATTTCTGATTAAAAAAAGGCAAAACATAGAGATATTACATTTGTTCCCCATTTACATTTGTCCATACATTTGTCCATATATTTGTTTTTTTTTACCAACTCAAGACTGTTTATACTGCACAGCACCCGCAAGTTGCGCTTTGCTGAGTAATAGTTGAAATCCAGCTTGATCCAGGAAGTCATTCTTCCCTTTCATGCAACTCCTACAAGTTTGACCAAATCTACATTTGGCAGCTTTTTCACTTATTTATTGTATCTCTATTCCAGCATAAAAAGTTTGCGTCCCAAATGGCACACTATTCCCTATGGGCCCTGGTCAAAAGTAGTACATTATTTAGGGAATAGGGTTCCACTTGGGACGCACCCTCTGTGCTGGTACCTGCTAGGGATCCGGACGGAGACGCAGCCTGGGGAATGGGATAGGCACACCGGGTGGGATGAAGGGACCTGATACTCATCTTCAACACGCTCGGTTGTTCCTCTTGCTCTCCCAACGACAGGTGTGGTGAAAGGATTGAGGTGTCTGGAAGACAAAGCAACCATTTAACATTTTAAGACCGCGCAGGTCTTTACGATAAAGTATAGATTTTTCCAAGCAAACTTCCATTGTGCTACAAATATAGTACCAGTCAAAAGTTTGGACACACCTACTCATTCAAGGGTTTTTATCTCTATTTGTTCTATTTTCTACATTGTAGAATAATAGTGAAGACATCAAAACTATGAAATAACACATATGGAATCATGTAGTAACCAAATAAGTGTTAAACAAATCAAAATATATTTATATTTTATATTCTTCAAAGTAGCCACCCTTTGCCTTGATGAAAGCCTTGCACGCTCTTGGCATTCTCTCAACTTTGAAGAATCTCAAATATATACACTACCGTTCAAAAGTTTGTGGTCAGTTAGAAATGTCCTTATTTTTTAAAGAAAAGCACATTTTTTGTTCATTAAAATAATACCAAATTGATCAGAAATACAGTGTAGGCATTGCTAATGTTGTACATGACTATTGTAGCTGGAAATGGCATATTGCTTATGGAATATTTACATTGGCGTACAAATGACCATTATCAGCAACCATCACTCTTGTGTTCCAATGGCACGTTGTGTTAGCTAATCCAAGTTTATCATTTTAAAAGGCTAATTGATCATTAGAAAACCCTTTTGCAATTATGTTAGCACAGCTGAAAACTGTTGTTCTGATTAAAGAAGCAATAAAACTGGCCTTCTTTAGACTAGTTGACTATCTGGAGCATCAGCATTTGTGGGTTTGATTACAGGCTCAAATGGCCAGAAACAAAGAACTTTCTTCTGAAACTCATCAGTCTATTCTTATTCTGAGAAATGATGGCTATTCCATGTGAGAAATTGCCAAGAATCTGAAGATCTCGTACAACGCTGTGTACTACTCCCTTCACAGAACAGTGCAAACTGTCTCTAACCAGAATAGAAATAGGAGTGGGAGGCCCCAGTGCACAACTGAGCAAGAGGACAAGTACAATAGAGTGTCTGGTTTGAGAAACAGATGCCTCACAAGTCCTCAACTGGCAGCTTCATTAAATAGAGTTCCCCTGTCCAATGTCTGTGTTCTTTTGCCCATCTTAATATTTTATTTTTATTGTCCAGTCTGAGATATGGCCTTTTCTTTGCAACTCTGCCTCGAAGGCCAGCTTCCCGGAGTCACCTCTTCACTGTTGACGCTGAGACTGGTGTTTTGCAGGTACTAAACTTCACTACTTAAATCTGCTGTGACAGCTTTTATTGCTGCTTATTTGGGAAATGACCTCAACAGTTCCATGGCTATGTGTGTGTGTGTGTGTGAGAGAGTGAGTGTTTTGTGTGCACAGATCCGCAGGGAGACAGAGAGCTTCACCCTGTGGCCTTACTGTTCAGTGTCCAGCAGCTGCCATTATAGCTTCACTGCACTATTGCCCATAACATTCACTGTGCAACACAATAGAAAAATACCAAATCAAATGCCTTTGTCAGCTAAAAGGGAATTAGATATTCTGCAGCCAACATTCACAGAACCACTCTCAATCATGACTGGATCCTTCAGCAACCATATTACATTATTGGTACAATGCCATGTGCATCAGCTACAAAACACGGAGGGGAAGAGGATGTAAGAGAAAAGGCCTGGAATTTGATGGATTTCCTGACTCCTCGATTAGGATCAAGTTTTCCCGACATACACTACATGACCAAAGTATGTGGACACCTACTCGTCCAACATCTCATTTCAAAATCATGGGCATTATTCATTTGGAGTTGGTCCCCCTTTTCTTACTATAACAGCCTCAACTCTTCTGGGAAGGCTTCCCACTAGATGTTGGAACATTGCTATGAGGTCTTGCTTTCCATTCAGCCACGAGCATTAGTGAGGTCGGGCACTGATGTTTGGCGATTAGGCCTGGCTCGCAGTCAGCTTTCCAATTCGTCCCAAAGGTTCGATGGGGTTGAGGTCAAGGCTCTGTGCAGGCCAGTCAAATAGATTTTAGGGGTACTTTCTTACCCCCTTTTCTCCCCAATTTCATGATATCCAAATTGGTAGTTACAAGTCTTGTCGCATCGCTGCACCTCCCGCACGGACTCGGGAGAGACGAAAGTTGAGAGCCATCTGTTCTCCGATACACGACACTGCCAAGCCGCACTGCTTTTTGACATACCGCTCACTTAACCCAGAAGCCAGATGCACGAATGTGTTGGAGGAAACACCGTACAATTGGCGACCGTGTCAGCGTGCATCTGCCGGCCCGCACAGGAGTCGCTAGAGCACGATGGGACAAGGCCATCGAGGCCAGCCAAACCCTCTCCTAACTCCGACAACGCTGGGTCAATTGTACGTCGCCTTATGGAACTCCCGTTCGCAGCCAGCTGCGACACAGCCCTGGATCGAACCCGGATCTGTAGTGACGCCTCAAGCACTGCAAGTGCCTTAGAACATTGCGTCACACCGATCTCGACAAACCATTTCTGTTTGGACCTAGCATATGTGCACAAGGGCATTGTCATGCTGAAACAGGAAAGGGTCTTCCCCAAACTGTTGCCACAAAGTTGGAAGTACAGAATCATCTAGAATGTTATTGTATGCTTTAGCGTTAAGATTTCCCTTAACTGGAACTAAGGGGCATAGCCCAACCATAAAAAACAGCCCAGGCCATTATTCCTCCCCCGCCAAACTTTACAGTTGCCGCTATGCATTGGGCAGGTAGCGTTCTCCTTGCATCCGCCAAACCCAGATTTGTCCATCGGACTGCCAGATGGTGAAGTGTGATTCATCACTCCAGAGAACGTGTTTCCACTGCTTCATAGTCCAATAGCGGCGAGCTTTACACCCCTCCAGCTGACGCTTGTCATTGTGCATGATGATCTTAGGCTTGTGTGTGGCTGCTCGGCCATGGAAACCCATTTCATTAAGATTCCGGCGAACAGTTGCATGGCCAGACGGATTTCCAGGACGCGTACTCAGAGCATGCACTGACCAGCTGGCAAGTGTCTTCACTGACATTTTCAACCTCTCCCTGACCCAGTCTGTAATACCTACATGTTTCAAGCAGACCATCATACTCCCATCATACTCCCTGTCCCTGTGCCCAAGAACGCTAAGGAACAATCATGGCCCGCACACATCAACAGTCATGAAGAGGGAAAGACAACGCCTCTTCCCCTTCAGGAGGCTGAATAGATTCGGCATGGTGAATCTATTTCGGCATGGTGCAGCTGCACCATTGAGAGCATCTTTACCCACTGCATCACCACTTTGTATGGAAACTGTTTGGCATCCAAACACAAGGCGCAACCTCCAAGCTATAAGACTGCTAAATAGTTAGTTAAATGGCTTGTTACCCAAAACCCTGACAAACTTTTACAGATGTACAATCGAGAGCATCCTGTCAGGCTGTATCACAGCCTGGTACACCGCCCTCAACCGGAAGGCTCTCAGAGGGTGGTGCGGTCTGCACAACGCATAACTGGGGGCAAACTACCTGCACTCCATGACACCTACAGCACCCGATGTCACAGGAAGGCCAAAAAGATCATCAAGGACATCAACCACCCGAGCCACTGCCTGTTCACACCGCTACCATTCAGAAGGCGAGGTCAGTACAGGTGCATCAAAGCTGGGACCGAGAGACTGAAAAACAGCTTCTATCTCAAGTCCATCAGACTGCTAAACAGCAATCACTAATTCAGAGAGGCTGCTGCCCACATTGACACCCAATCACTGGCCACTTCAATAAATGGATCACTAGTCACTTTATACAACACACTCTAAATAATGCCACTTTAATAATGTTTACATATCTTACATTACTCACATCACATGTATATACTGTATTTTATACCATCTATTGCCTACGCCGCTAGGCCATCGCTCATCCATATACTTACATGTACATATTCTCATTCGCCCCTTCAGATTAGTGTGTATTCGGTAGTTGTTGGGGAATTGTTAGATTACTTGTTAGATATTACTGCACTGTCGGAACTAGAAGCACAAGCATTTCGCTACACTCGCATTAACATCTGCTAACCATGTGTATGTGACACATACAATTTTGATTCGATTTGAATATTTAACCAATATATCTGCATTGACCCCTTTTTGCACCAATCGCTTTATACTCGTCACATACGCTGCTGTTACTGTTTATTATCTATCCCGTTGATAAGCCACTGTATCCCTACCACCAGCGAATCCGGACACTTTTGAGACACCTTCCCTTTTTCCACACTGTGTTATGTTACAGCCTTATTCTAAAATGGATTAAATACATTATTTTCCTCATCAATCTACAAACAATACCCCATAACCTGGAGAACAGTTTGTTCGATTTTTTTTGTAATTGAATAAAAATAAATAACAGAAATAGCTTATTTACATTAGTATTCAGACCCTTTAATATGAGACTCGAAATTGAGCTCAGGTGCGTCCTGTTTCCATTTGATCATCCTTGAGATGTTTCTACAACTTGATTGGAATCCACCTGTGGCAAATTAAATTGATTGGACATGATTTGGAAAGGCACACACCTGTCTATATAAGGTCCCACAGTTGACAGTGCATGTCAGAGCAAAAGCCAAGCCATGAGGTTGAAGGAATTATCCGTAGAGCTCCGAGACAGGATTGTCTTGAGGCACAGATCTGGAGAAGGGTACCAGAAAATGTCTGCAGCATTGAAGGTCCCCAAGAACACAGTGGCCTCCATCAATCTTGAATGGAAGAAGTTTGGAACCACCAAGAGTCTTCCTAGAGCTGGACACCCGGCCAAACTGAGCAATCGGGGGAGAAGGGCCTTGGTCAGGGAGGTGACCAAGAACCAGATGGTCACTCGGACAGAGCTCTAGAGTTCCTCTGTAGAGATGAGAGAAACCTCCAGTAGGACAACCATCTCTGCAGCACTCCACCAATCAGACCTTTATGGTAGAGTGGCCAGACGGAAACCACTCCTCAGTAAAAGGCGCATGACAGCCCGCTTGGAGTTTGCCAAAAGGCACCTAAAGGACTCTCAGACCATGAGAAACAAGATTCTCTGGTCTGATGAAAGCAAGATTGAACTCTTTGGCCTGAATCGAGGGAAGATGAACGGCGCAAAGTAGAGAGAGATCCTTGATGAAAACCTGCTCCAGAACGCTCAGGACCTCAGACTGGGGTGGACAACAGGACAACAACCCTGAGCACACAGCCAAGAAAACGCAGAAGTGGCTTCGGGACAAGTCATTATGGGGTATTGTGTGTAGATTGATGAGGAAAGAAATATTTAATAAATTGTAGAATAACGCTGTTAACTAACAAAAGGCATATCTACCTCAATTATCTTGTATCCCTGTACATCGACTCAGTACTAGTACCCCCTCCCTGTATATAGCTAAGTTATTGCTACTAATTGTGTATTTATTCCTGGTGTTATAACTATTTGTTTCTCTCTCTGCATTGACGAGATGGTCCTTTAAGTAAGCATTTCATTGTTAGTCTACACCTGTTGTTTACGAAGCATGTGACAAATACAATTTGATTTCAAGGTTAAAGGTCCAATGCAGGTGTATTCATCTCAATATCAAATCCTTTTTAGGGTAACAATGAAGTGCTTTGCTGTGATTGTTTTCAATTAAAATGGTCAAAAGAAAACAAAAATAGCTTCTTAGCAAAGAGCAATTTCTCAAGCAAGATTTTTGCTAGAACTGTCTGGTAGTGGTCTAGGAGGGGAAAACTGAAAACTAGCTGTTATTGGCAGAGGTTTGGAACTCTCTTTCTTATTGGTCTATTAACAAATTTACCACCTGGGGATGTCAGCAGGCAGGCCAAAACTCCATCCCACCAAAACAGGCAGACATTTTAGGGAGTATTTCAAACAGATCTTACACTAAAAGTGCATTATTATAATTTTCATAATTTTACAGTATTATTCCAACCTCATAGTGTGAAAATATATATAAAACACATATTGTACACCCATTCATAAAGCTTGGCCGCAAAAAAATGAACAGACCATTGATTCAATAGTCATGCAATCTTTCAACGTATGTGTGTGTGACAATATTGCGGGAGAGACTCACTTGTGGCTGCCGTTGAGCGCGGGCAAGGGAGAGGAGTGTCGGAGAGGAGGAACGTCGTACTCATCACTGACATGGAGACCATTTGAGTAAGGCTGCAGACAGACATACAGACCAAGAGAGAGACACAGACTGACAAGGAGGAAACATCAGTATACAAAAGTGCACAAGTCTACGGTAATCCACTTATTTTCATTCATACAAGCAATCTCCATATACAAACATTGGCATTAGAATGGCCTTACTGAAGAGCTCAGTGACTTTCAACTTGACACCATCCAACAAGTCAGTTCGTCAAATTTCTGCCCTGCTAGAGTTGCCCCGGTCAACTGTAAGTGCTGTTATTGTGAAGGGGAAATGCCTAGGAGCAACAATGGCTCAGCCGAGAAGTGGCAGGCCACACAAGCTTACAGAACGGGAACGCCGAATGCTGAAGCGCGTAGAAATTGTCTGTCCTCAGTTGCAAAACTCACTTCCGTCAGCACAAGAACTGTTCGTCCGGAGCTTCATGAAATGGGTTTCCATGGCCAAGCAGCCGCGCACAAGCCTAAGATCACCATATGCAATGCCAAGCATCGGCTGGAGTAGTGTAAAGCCTGCTGCCATTGGACTATGGAGCAGTGGAAACGCGTTCACTGGAGTGATGAATCACGCTTCACCATTTGGCAGTCTGACGGACAAATCAGTGCTGATGTGCTTTTTGGTGTTAATTTAAGGTTTGTGTAAGGCATAAGGTTAGCAGTGTGGTTAAGGTTTAAAAGATCTTATGACTTTGTGTCTGTGCCAGCTCGTGACTACCCTGCAGAGCTGTCCTCCCAATAAATGCCAACCTGCCAATCCTTTCCAAATTGGGCAGAGGTTGGCATGCCCCCTGCAGACAACCACTTGGACACTGTGCCCACCTCATCTCCCACACTACCCCAGAGGACGCTACCCTCCAATTACAGGATTTCCCCCCCGTGGGTTCTGAGTAACCCATCTGGAGTGTGCTCACCTGGGTTGGGGTCAATGCTGAATCATTGCAATTATATTTACAAATTGATATTATGCCATTATTTTCTATGAGGTTTTTTCAAATGATGAATTTATCATAGTTCAAATGGAATTGACCTAGAGATCTTCATGGGTCTAAAAAGTCAAACCAGAACAGACCAGAGGACAATAATCAGACCCGAACCCAAATGGACCCGACGACAATCAAATTGACCAACCTTGGTCTAAATTGACCAACCTTGGTGGCATTGTTGCCAGAACTCTACACTGCAAAATTGGCTGGAGGTGGACTTCAGTCACTCTGGCACAACTTGCATGGATAAGGCAGTATCTGGCTGCCATCCACACTGGGTCAGTTAGGGCAAGGCTAGCAGAGCGGGGCTATGAGGGCAGTAAATAGCGAGAGAGAGAGAGAGAGACATATCAGACCTATGCCCC
Source organism: Salvelinus fontinalis (assembly GCF_029448725.1). Classification (NCBI taxonomy): domain Eukaryota; kingdom Metazoa; phylum Chordata; class Actinopteri; order Salmoniformes; family Salmonidae; genus Salvelinus; species Salvelinus fontinalis. The sequence goes on from NC_074677.1 coordinate 45,272,482, forward strand.
TTCTGCCCACCCCATGCGGCAAGGACCTCAATATGACAGCAGGACATATGACCAGGCCGTGAGAAGAGGAACAGGCCCAACCCCCACTATTACATCTGCCAAAGCCCCATCCTGCGACCTAAGAGGTATGTATCAGATGCTCAAAATGCTCTGCTCACACTTACTGTAATGGTCCTGGCCTAAACAACACAAAAACAACACTAGACACTATGGAACAGAAAGCGTTCACTATCTCATCCTGGAATATACAAGGTCTGAGGTCATCTGCCTTTGCCCTAAAGAGCAGGAACCCAGACTTCATCAAAGAAATTGGAAATACAGACATTGTCATCCTACAAGAAACATGGTATAAAGGAGACGGACCCACTGGTTGCCCTCTAGGTTACAGAGAGCTGGTAGTCCCATCCACCAAACTACCAGGTGTGAAACTGGGAAGATACTCAGGGGGTATGCTAATTTGGTATAGAGCAGACCTAACCCACTCTATTAAATTAGTCAAAACAGGAACATTTTACATCTGGCTAGAAATTAATAAAGAAATTATCTCAACAGAGAAAAATGTCCTCATGTGTGCTACCTTTTTCACCCCACTAGAATCCCCATACTTTAACGATGACAGCTTCTCCATCCTAGAGAGGGAGATCAACAATTTCCAGGCCCAGGGACATGTACGAGTCTATGGTGACCTAAATGCCAGAACAAGACAAGAACCTGACACCCTCAGCACACAGGGGGACAAACACCTACCTGGATGTGACAGCATTCTTTCCCCCATATGCCCCCCTAGACACAACTACGACAACATAACCAACAAAAACGGGTCACAACTCCTGCAGCTCTGTCGGACACTGGGTACTGTTAAAGTAATTTAAATGTTGAAAGATAAGGATGAAATAATTCCACCCTGAAACCATATAATTGTATGAAATTGATTAGAATCATAAAATTATTATTAATGATGTGTGTAGTTTTAGTCAGAATTAGGGTAAAAAAATATATCTGTACAATATATCTTTATAGTATCTTAAACACAGACTGTCTGAGCAAATTTGTTGCAAAATAGGAAGCCGATTCTAGATTTAATTTTGGATTGGAGATGTTTAATATGAGTCTGGAAGGAGAGTTTACAGTCTAACCAGACACCTAGGTATTTGTAGTTGTCCACATATTCTAAGTCACAACCGCCCCGAGTAGTGATGCTAGTCGGGTGGGCAGGTGCGGGCAGCGATCGGTTGAAAAGAATGCATTTGGTTATACTAGCGTTTAAGAGCAGTTAGAGGCCACGGAAGAAATGTTGTGTGGCATTGAAGCTCGTTTGGAGGTCTGTTAACACAGTGTCCAAAGAAGGGACAGATGTATACAGAATGGTGTTGTCAAGCGTAGTGGTGGATCATGGGATCACCCGCAGCAAGAGCAACATCGTTGATATATACAGAGAAAAGAGCCGGCCTGAGAATTGAAACCTGTGGTATCCCCATAGAGACTGCCAGAGGTCCGGACAACAGGCCCTCCGATTTGACACACTGAACTCTGCCTGAGAAGTAGTTGGTGAACCAGGCGAGGCAGTCATTTGAGAAACCAAGGCTGTTGAGTCTGCCGATAAGAATGTGGTGATTGACAGAGTCGAAAGCCTTGGCCAGGTCGATGAAGACGGCTGCACAGTACTGTCTTTTATCGATGGCGATTATGATATCGTTTAGGACCTTGAGCATGGCAGAGGTGCACCCGTGACCAGCTCGAAAACCGGATTGCACAGCGGAGAAGGTACGGTGGGATTCGAAATGGTCAGTGATCTGTTTATTAACTTGGCTTTCAAAGACTTTAGAAAGGCAGGGCAGGATGGATATAGGTATATAACAGTTTGGGTCTAGAGTGTCACCCCCTTTGAAGAGGGGGATGACCGCGGCAGCTTTCCATTCTTTAGGGATCTCGGACGATACGAAAGAAAGGTTTAACAGACTGGTAATAGGGGTTGCAACAATGAAGGTAGATAATTATTTAGAAAGAGAGGGTCCAGATTGTCTAGCCCAGCTGATTTGTATTGGTCCAGGTTTTGCAGCTCTTTCAGAACATCTGCTACCTGGAGAAGCTGGGGAGGCTTGGGCAAGTAGCTGCGGGGGGTGCGGAGCTGAAGTTGGGCTAGCCAGGAGGAAAGCATGGCCAGCCGTAGAGAAATGCTTATTGACATTCTCGATTATCGTAGATTTATCAATTGTGACAGTGTTACCTAGCCTCAGTGCAGTGGGCAGCTGGGAGGTAGTGCTCTTATTCTCCATAGACCCTACAGTGTCCCAAAACTCTTTGGAGTTAGAGCTACAGGATGCACATTTCTGTTTGAAAAAGCTAGCCTTTGCTTTCCTGACTGACTGAGTGTATTGGTTCCTGACTTCCCTGAACAGTTGCATATCCCGGGGACTATTCGATGCTAGTGTAGTCCGCCACAGGATGTTTTTGTGCTGGTCGAGGGCAGTCAGGTCTGGAGTGAACCAAGGGCTATATCTGTCCTTAGTTCTACATTTTTTGAAAGGAGCATGCTTATTTAAGATGGTGAGGAAATCACTTTTAAAGAATGACCAGGCATCCTCGACTGACGGGATGAGGTCAATATCCTTCCAGGATACCCGGACAGGTCCAGGCCTGTTCCTGAGGGAGCCGTATATCCTCCGCCTTAGGCTCGTCAGAGCGTTGAAATAAGAAAAATAATTCTGCTTGTCCGTGGTCAGTAATCGCAGTCCTGATGTCTAGAAGTTATTTTAGGTCATAAGAGACGGTAGCGGCAACATTATGTACAAAAATAGTAAAAAAAATAATTTACAAAAAACGCAGATAAACGAACACAATCGGTTGGGGGTACGTAAAACGTCTGCCTTCTGCTCCGGCGCCATTTTAAGATGATAGCCTATACAGGTATGATTAATCATTGCAAGTTCATTGACATCCAACTACCACATTACTGATCCAGTATTGATGATTCATTAACGTCTATAAATTGATGAAAATCGTTTTTGCAGCTTCAAACTACTCAAGGGACAGGTGGAGATAACCAGGAAACAAAAGCAGAAAAGGAAAAGATACTGCTAGCCGTGGGAACTGCTTTGAGAATGGAACAATTAAAAGAAATGGCAAAAACGTATGACGACAAACGAGCACCAACTCTTGAACAAAATCATTTTCTACAGGAACAAAATCGTCTTTTACCAGGAACAACTCGATTTCGCCAAAAAGAAACACGACAAAATCCATGCCAAACTAGATCAATCTGACAAGTTATCTACAAACAGGGGCACGCAACTTGATAACATGCATGCAGTTTTAATGAACGTTCCTCAAAGCAATAATGTTCTAGTCCAAATGCTGCAGACCAAAGATGATCACTTAATGAACACAATGACTAAGTTGGATGACAAAACAGCGGAACTCATGAACTCAAGTCACTGACCAAATGAGTGATGAGAGAACCCAGGTGAGGAAGATGGAAAAATGTATCTCAAAGCAAGCGGAGGAAATCTCATCACTGAATCTCTCGCTCTGCACTCAAGACCTCTACCTGCAAACTATGACAGATAAGTATGAGGCCGAAAGAAGCCAGTGCGACACATGTGTCTAACAAAAGTACTCTAAGGGCCCAGGGGGACTCAAGTGCTATGCAGCAGAATACCACCCTTAGGTACCACCTGGAGGAACTCCAGAACAGTCTCGCGCTACAGCGTGACTTCCCAACAAAGCAATCAAGCTCGCATCCGGAGCTCAGTACACAAAGGAGGGAAGACGACACAAGGTTTCAGACTACCTCTCTCAGGTGTCCCTCAGTCTTTCCTCTTGGCCATTTGGCACAGAGTAATATGGCGCCTCCTCGCCAACAAAGCTTGGCTTCTCCTCTCGGCCTTTTGGCCCATTCGTCCCCACAGGTTGAAGCAAACCCTCTCCGTGCACTTGGTGCTGAACGCCTTGCCAAAATCGTCAAAAATTTCTGCACCTTTGACCCCCGTTCCAGGTAAGCTGAACGACACTGAGACGTTCTTAGCAGACATACAGGACGCTAGGGATGGCTACCCGTACTGACAGGCTTTACCTGTTGAAGCGAACTTTGAATAGACAGGTGACAAGGTTCATCTGTCTATAACAGCAACACGTGCAAAACGACTATGGGAAACTTCCCACGGCTTTGAAGATAGAATTCAGTGGTTCTGCGCCTTTCAAACACGACAGCTCGCTGGCTAACACTGTCAAACAAGCTCGGGAGTGAACACCCCAAGCATACTATCATAGGCTTTGTTCAGCTTACTTTGGCCTACTCACTGAAACAGGAATGGAATAGCTACTACCATTCAAACAAAATGTTTCTGTCGAACATGTATGCCCACGTTGGTTTGCAAATCTCAGAACTCAGCTTTTGAGGCATCAAAAGTGAGCCGTGCTAAGAGCCCTGACATCTCGGTTTTCAATATTGAACAGGAGCACTCACTCCAGGTAGAGGGTGCATTATCAGCGATAGGAGAGTTGAGAGGACACACAACAAAGGTATCTACCACGAAACCGCGATACCAATAACCACGGCGGTCAAAATACCTATAAAGAACATTGAAAGTGAACCGACTACCGCTACAATCAACCTGATCGCTACGTTCCTACACCCAACCCAAACAAATTGTCAGGGCACAAGGGTAGCAAAGGGTTGAATGACGATCAAAACGTAGACCAACACTCCGTAAAAGACATGCTAAGAGAAGTACAAAAGAGCAAAAACATTTGAGAAAGAGGAAAAAGATACGTTTTTATTTTATTTTACCTTTATTTAACCAGGTAGGCCAGTTGAGAACAAGTTCTCATTTACAACTGCAACCTGGCCAAGATAAAGCAAAGCAGTGCAACAAAAACAACAACACAGGGTTAAACATGGAATAAACAAACGTACAGTCAGTAACACAATAGAAAAAAAATTGCTAATATGGTCACCCATCAGATTTTTCTTGATTTAAACTCGTCTTTGATTTAAAATGGACCATTATCATGCACCGGCATTTTTATATATTTTTTATTTTATTTAACTAGGCAAGTAAGTTAAGAACAAATTCTTATTTACAATGATGGGATGTACATCATGTAATTTATGCACTTAAATAGCGAATGGAGGACGCTTTCCCTGTGGTTTATTTTCATGCTAGCCAGGTAGTCTATACTCCTGTTGTAAATATAAGCAATGTGCTTAATGTTAGGAAAGTTGAGAAATACATATTGTCAGCCTATAGAAAGCTGATCCTCCTATTTTTATAAACAGCCATCACTCTGTTTTCTCATGCAATTCCATAGCCTTTAGAAATGTTGCGCAACATGAGCTCATGAAGTGTGTAATTCAATTTTAGAATACATTTGCATTGATATCAGAGTGATTAGAGGGAGAATGTAGCATAATCGGAGCTTGAAGAAGCCTAATTACCATGATTACACGGTCATGGGGAATTTGACTGCCTTCGTGACTCGTGACCGCCGGTGTGGCGGTAATACGTTCACCACAACAGCCCTACTGTGAGGGAGTTTTGCCGGGTGTGCGCAAATTGGACTGAGGTGATTTTGGGGAACAACGACAGAGTTCGCTAGAGGGACAGTATGAGGGTAGCCAGCTCCTCACTCGCTATTCTTGTTTAATTTTGTAGTCACCGGATTCGCCATCATCCTCGAGAGACAGATGAAGAACCTCCTGGCTAGCCAAGCTAGTTGGTACAGCTAGCTAAGCTAGCTAGCTAGCTACACTACCATCAGCATCCTAATGATCTATGACTACATCATCACCGGCTACCTGCAGTTGTTCTTCAATTACCTCTTGGCATCGATGGAGCTCTCTGGTTGTTACTTTCACCTGCTAAATCCCATGGAATCATTGGCCCTCTCGTTGACGGATGCTGGCTACGCTCCCTCTGTCCAGTTCACCTTTGGATGGACGGTAACATTAGTGTTTAACCCCTCTGTGTTTAACCCCTCCGTGTCCAAGGACCAAACTTTTCTATATTAATTTTGGGGCGCCCCAAGGTTTTATTGATTGTAAGACTTTAGTTGAGAGCTCTCAGGTGTTTTAACTTCACTATCTGCCGTCTTCAAGGAACCTATATATATACTGGTACCAGTTTCAAACCAGCTTCAGCGTAATAAGGTTCTAAATTGGGAAAGCAACGTTAGCTACAGTCCTTTTAATCCCCCCTGGTTTCACCTGTTTACAGGGTTTGATCAATATTTGATATGTGGTTGTACAATTGCTATACTGTTGATTTTTGATATATGTCTTATTCGAATCATTTTCTCATTTTTTGATTTCAACATTATACCATTTACAATTCATCTCAGGTTTTACTAGGTCCAATATTATTCTGTGGTCCTCTGGTGGTTCATTGTCCTTTTTGATAATTGCTATGTTCTTAAATTTTTGTTCTGTTCTATTTTGGACCATTATCTTTAATTTTATTAAAGTCCACTAACGTGGAAGAAAAAGGTAATTCTGTTGTCATTGTGTGGGTGTCACACCCTGATCTGTTTCACCTGCCCTTGTGCTTGTCTCCACCCTCCTCCAGGTGTCGCCCATCTTCCCCATTATCCCCTGGGTACTTATACCTGTGTTCTCTGTTTGTCTGTTGCCAGTTGTTTGTCAAGTCAACCACCGGTTTGTCTCAGCTCCTGCTTTTCCCCAGTCTCCCTTTATCTCACTCTCCTTGTATTTACTTTTGCCTGTCCTGACTCTGAGCCCGCCTGCCTGACCACTCTGCCTGCCCCTGACCCGTCCTGTACCTTTGCCCCTACTCTGGATTACCAACCTCTGCCTGACCTGACCCTGAGCCTGCCTGCAGTCCTGTACCTTTGCCCCACTACTCTGGATTATCGACTCCCGCCTGACTTGACCTGTCGTTTGCCTGCCCCTGTTGCTGTAATAAACATTGTTACTTCAACACAGTTGACACGTGATAGTGGGTCTATCATTTAGTTTCCTAATGAGCTGGATATAACCTTTAACCTGTTTATGATTATTAGGTGGAGGCACCACACTGTTCTATACATGGTACATATACAGTCTCATGGTATATCTTACCCCTATATCGTTCATGGGCGTACTGACTCATAGTGATACCCATACAGTGTCCTGTAGGCTTACATGCTACCCATACACCCCCTTCTCCACTACTGCCACTCATCTATATATATACGCCTCACCTGATAGAACCCAGGTCTTATCTGTCTATCAGTACTAGCCTAGTTAAAGTCATAACAAAGCTGCCTGGAGAAAGAGGGGTCACACAAACCAGCCATTATCACTCCAATAATTTAGGAAGGTGTCTCCAGCTGTCTTGGACATTTAACATGATTTGAACTCTTAAGTACCTACATATCAAACCCATTCAGAACAGTGGGTGTGATGTTTCAACCCTGGTGTGAAGTCTCGCCCCCTCGTGAATCACAAGATTTGGCAACTGAGCATTTTTAGAGTTAAACTGTCCAGACCCACGTCATCAGCCCCTCCCCACCAATACACGCAGACACGTAACCCCCCCCCCCCCTCCTGACTAGCTCATCACAACTGCAAGCATTCTCACAGGTTAAGGTATTTGGAAAATGGGGTGTAGGATTCATACCCAGACGTCACCCTGGCCTTACAACCCATACACTAGCCCAACCCATACACTAGCCCTTGACCAGCACACACACACACACACACACACACACACACACACACACACACACACACACACACACACACACACACACACACAAACACACACAAACACACACAAACACTGATAGACACACAAAGACACAGAAAAACAGACATATGCAAACTGGGGTAAAAACGTGGGTGTAAATAAAACATTAACATGTTGTATTATGTTTATCACCAAACAATTATCTGGTTATTAATAAATTGTCCAGACCCACATCAGCAGCCCTCCCCACTAATACAGGTGCTGAAACTAGCCCTGCGGTTAACAGCAGTGGGACAGTAACTGAAAGGTCACTGGTTCGATCCCCGAGCCAATGTGCCATTGAGCAAGGCATTCAACCCTACTTGCTCCAGTAACTCACTCTGAATAAGAGCTTTTGCTAAATTACTCAAATGTAAATGTAAAAATGCACACAGACTCACTGCATGTACCTGCTGTACTGAGGGAACACAGGAGTAAATAACTATCATCCGCGTAGAGATGAATGATACAGATAGACCAATATTATTTATATAAATAGTGAAGAGAACAGGGCACGAAATAGATCCCTGCGGCACACCTTTCGTAAAATCGAGGAAACTACATTTGATATCGTCAGTAAGCACACATTTTATCCTGTCCGTCAGATCGTTCTTGAACCAATTGCAAGATGCCTGATCTCGGCCTATTTCAGACAAGCTTTGAACAAGTCAGACATGGTCAAATGTATCAAATGCCTTGGACAGGTCAATAAATAAGGCAGCACAATGATTTGTATGGTCTGTAATGGCACATAATCTAAGACAAGTGTAGCCACCGAAATAGTGCTGTGTACAGGTGTAAAACCAGCTTGGTGCTCATTAAGACGTTTAAACAGTTGAGCTGAGAGTTGGCCAGGGAGTGTAAAACTTTGACAAGGCAAGAAAACTTGTAAATCGGACAGTAGTTGTCCAAGTCAGAAGGATTGCCTTCTTTGTGTAGGGGGAGGACTTGTGCTGCCAGAAAGCTGCTGCAAAAAGGGATCAAGTGACTCAGCCCCAGTGGATTTTTTCTCAATAACCCACTATTTACTAATCCATTAGAAATGCTTCATTGTGTGGAGTTATTATAAAGTCTTACCTATTGTTAGAATAATAGCAACATGCCCCTATGATGTTTTTGTTTGTTTGTGGGTGTATTTGAGAAAAAGAGTTCAAATGAGTGAGCGAGAGATACACAGAACCAAGGTGAAAATCAGCTAATATTCAGCAAACCACGTTTCTATGTTGCAAATGCATAAATCAACTCAATTATCTCACAAACCCCAACACTTGCAAGAACAGTCCCTGTTGTGGTGAATGACGCACAGTACTACATAGAGCCCTGACTACATGGAGCTCTGTTCCACATCAGGTAACTGACGCAAGCAGTACAATTTGATATAAAAAAAACAGATACAATTACACCTTATGGAACAGCGGGGACCGTGAATGAGACACGAACATATGCATACACACACACACGATAACATTCGCACTACACACACACACGCACACATGGATTTTGTGTTATAGATGGTGGTAGTAGAGTAAGGGTCTGAGGGCACACACTTAATGTGTTGTGAAATGTGTTGTGAATGTATTGTAATGTTTTCAAAATGTTGTATCTAGAAGAAAAAAGAAACGCACTCCTCTTTAGGCGAGGTGCTGGCTAGCGGAGTAGAAAACCGAAAAATAAAAGGAGAGCCGCGCCACTCTAGGAGCTCAGATGCAAAAATGTAATTGTTGTATAACATGTGCGCTAACAGAACCCTAGTGATTCTTACCTTGGGGTTCTCCATGAGGGCCTCTATTCTGGGATGCGAGCCGCCAATGCCTGCATCCGCCAAGGGCCAGCTGAGTGGTCTACCGTTGCCATCAGACTGGGCAGAGTGGACCAGCTTGGAGGAGCGGTCAGCCCCTGTCCTCGTTTTGTGGGGGTCCACCAGGGGGCTCTCTTTGGGGCACCAGGCCTCAGGGGGTAGCGCGGGGTCACAGGGCACGGTGGAGGACGGGTCCAAGGAGACACATCCATCTGGTGGGATGGGTGGTGGGCGCTCAGGAGGTGGTGGGGGCGGAGGGTCCCTCTTGGGGGGCGGGGGAGCAGGCAAAGGCTTGTCTTGCTTTCTGTCCAGCCCTGGAGAGGACTTGGGGAGGAGGGCATGTGTTCATTTTACACTACACAGATATAAACAGTGTTGAAGCAGGACGACATATCAATCAAATGTATTTTATGAAGGAAGCATGTTGTTTCACACACACACACACACACACACACACACACACACACACACACACACACACACACACACACACACACACACACACACTTTGATTGTTTGCTGTTGTATTTGTGCTGTTGCTAGTGTTTTCGGTCTATGTTATTTCTGTCTTACATTGTTTTTTTGTGTTTTTTTTTTAATCAGCCCCTGTTCCCACAGGAGGCCTTTTGCCTCTTGCTAGGCCATCATTGTAAATACAAATATGTTCTTAATTGACTTGCCTGTTTAAATAAAAGGTTGAGTAAACATTTTAAATAAAGTATTTTTATACCAGCAGTTATCGCAAAGTGCTAACCCCACTAAGCTAACATATGGAATTGTTTAAAGAAGCTCATACCATGGATCATTTAGCTATTGATTTAGAATTTTAGGACCCCTTTAGGTTTAAAAAAAAACATTTTGGGGATGAAACATTGAATTTAGCCTTACTGCTATTAGCCCATAGAAACGCACTGAATAACAGATTCATACATGGAAAAACAGACAGTCCAAACATACATCAAAAGGACGTATGTTTTAAAGTGTCAGTCCTATGTCTGAGGTGGGAAAGACAATTTTTGTGATGCCTCCTGGTATGGCAAACACGGCTGTAGCCTTGCCACCTTCCACCGCAAATGTGCAAGGCCGAACACGGCGGATGCGGTAGATTGAGACACAGCCCATGCAAAAAACAAACAGATATCACTAGTTTTAAAAGACAAGACAACCCTCTATCCCCGCCATCACACAATCACTGTTTTTGTTTACTTAATCCCCCCAAAAAGTCCATTATAAATCGCAATTTGGGTCAGTTGGGCATAATTGCAAATCTTGTTCTATTGCCACATGACTAGCTAAGTATAAATACATAAGTATAAGTATAAAATATGATATTACAGATATTACAGTTCAGAGAAACAGATGGGTATTTGTGTGTGCATAGAAAGGGGTCATGAGTGCATTCAGGTGAATTTACTTCACAATAAAAAAAAGCAGGCTCGTTCTATTCAGAACATCAACGCCACGTCGTCTTGTAACTGTACATAAAACATGGTGGTAAATAAACGTTAACACTGTATATGACATGAGTTTTACGATTTGGAAATGTGAAGGGCACATTTGGACTGACGGGTGTTTGACTTTCGTGTACGTATGATATATACAACGCAGCATTTGTTATCATCCTCAACGTCTCATCTTACAAAATACATCATGTCATCTACATTTACAACATTTTTCAAAATGTCCCTAATTACCGCGAAGGACGGGGTAAGTTCTTGTCCCGCGCGGTGCTCAAGTTCAGAACGGGTGTCAGTCAAAACCCATACGGCGCTGATGATGCGCAAAGCCAGAGCTCTGGTGTCATGTATAGCATGTTACTGTACAGCCACTACGTCCAAATTTAGAAGCCTAGTAGTGCCCAAATCTGCCATTTTCAACATGTATACAGGTACGAGTGTTAGAAATACAAAATATATAGCTAAGTGAAAAATTACAATCTGGTTTTCATGCCCACCACAGCACAGAGACAGCCTTAGTTAAAGTGGTAAATTACCTTTAAGCCAACACAGATGCCAAACAGCTCTCTGTCCGAGTACTCTTTGATTTAAGTGCTGCATTCAACACTGCTGACCATGATGTCCTTCTGGACAGACTGGAGAGGTGGGTTGGCCTCTACGGTCCAGTTCTAAATTGGTTTAGGACCTATTGAACCGGGTCGAGAGTTTTTTTTGTCACCAATTGTGAACATAACCCAGAGAAAATAGATATCACATGTGGCAAGGTATCGCAAGGTTCAATTTTGGGTCCGGTACTGTTCAGTTTATATATGTACCCCTTGGCAGTGTTATCAGCGAGCATGACATTGACTTTCACTGCTACACAACATTACATTTCTGTGTCCCCAGAGGTTTTCAGCTCCACGGATAAATCATTAGACTGTATTAGTGATTTAAATACTTGGATGGCTCACAACTTCCTCCAGCTAAATCAAGACAAGGCCGAGGTACGTATTATTGGAGCCAAAGCACAGAGAGAGAATCTGGAAGCAGATTTGAATTCACAGGTAATAAAGATAAAACACCAGGTAAAAAACGTAGGTGTCATTTTAGATTCTGAACTCAATTTCGAATCCCACATTAGGAATGTGACCAAAATAGCTTTTTACCACATGAACATTGCCAAGGTGCGTCCGTTTCTCTCAGGCTGATACAGAGAGACTCCTCCATGCTTTTATTACAAGAAGGCTTGACTACTGTAACATGCTGACCAGACCGGACAAGTAGAGTGCGTGAGCCTTGCAAAATAAATATACAAATCCATGTTATTCAATTATTGCACCCACACTGCCCGCGTGCGCCAACGAGCGACTGCGTTGCCAAGGGCTAAAATAGAAGTCATTCTTATTTCTGATGTAGATCGCGCTGCAAGTCTTGCCTCTCCCATCTCCTCATTGGTTATACCCACGTGGGTGATTGAAAGACGAACTGTTTTGCCGGTCGTCGTGGCAATACTATGAAAGTTTAGATGCCAATCACCATATAAGTTCAAAGATGAAAAAGCCTGGAAGGAGGAGAGATGACTAGAAACGATTCGGTTGACCGTTTTATGTGTGGATTAATTGTCGGAGTAGAGGACCTTGTGCATTTCAGGTAACATAACAACCCAATGTTTATATCCCAGGACAAATTAGCTAGCACGTGCAAGCTAGCTAGCTAAATTGCCATACATGTTTAGTGCTTTTCAACCTGTCCCCAAATTAATGTAATTGGTTCCGAGTTTGCTTTGATATTTTAACCTGCGTGCCGGTTTGGGTTCCGTGTAATGCTCTCCTGTCTGGTCTACCCAAGAAAGCCATTGGTCAACTACAAAACATACAGAATGCTGCAACACGGGTACTGACCAAGACTACCAGATAACCTGAGGGGGACCGAAACTGTGGACATTTTTAAAAGAAATCTTAAAACAAAACTTTTTAGCGATGTTTTTGTTAGGGTGCTTTTTTTGTCTTTCAGTTTTTATTGTTATTCTTTTGTTTTTTGTGTAGTAAATATTTAAGTTTTGTTATTTATGTATTTTCCTGTGAAGCGTATTGCGTTGCATTCATTTCTGAAATGTGCTCTATAAATAAAGCTTGATTTCAAGCGTTTTAAAAAGTATAAAACACTGAAGCACTGTATCGTCAGTCCAAACTTTCCGGTTCCTACTTTCTGGTTGAATTCTGTTGATAGAGTGAGCTCAAAAGTGAGCCAAAATAGTTTGGGTCAGCACAATAGTATAAAATGGGTGTCGATGTGGAGTGCAAACCTGCAGTTTCAGATTTTCACTGTTCACCCTGTACGTGTGACTATTAAACAATCTGAATCTGAATGGGGTTTAGGCTGTACACCCCATAGACATATGGTACATCCTGATGGGTTCTGAGTTCGAAACTTGAAAATATGAAGTATCCTTATTAATGTCACTGAGGGAGAGAGGGGAATGTAGAACATTTACATTCTGTCAGGATATATTATTGTTAGCCATCAGGGATCCAATGGGAGGAGAATGGCCACAGTCTGGTACAAGTCAACAGGACAGCCGTGAGTTGGGGAGGAGTGAGGAATTTGGGCAGAGGTCAGCTTAGATGAAGTGAGGAAGAACAGATATCACTAAAGTTCTGTATCGCAAAAGACGTGTATTGGCTGTTCAGATGTGTAAGGAGAATGCTCAGCATAGGAGAAAGGGTTAAATACCAGTACTTGTGTGAATATGGATCAGCTGTCTGACCCTTTTGGGTGAATAAACTTGGTTTGAGCTTTTATAGTTGTCCGTCGGTTTGTACCCTGTTATTTAGAACCTAACAACCCTAACCCACCTTCGGGGAGCTGGAGGGGCTGGCAGAGGGGGATCGGATTACGCCCTTCTGGATGAGGTCCAGGCGAGGGGGTACGGGGGGCAGGCTGAGGTGCTGGATGCTGAGGGCCTCAGCATGGGCTTTCCTCCTCTGGGCCACCGGGGAGGAGTTTGGCGACATCACGGGGGAGTTCTGCTGTTCGGCACACTGCTGATATGGAAAGAACAAAAGAACAAGTTCAGGTTTTTAAGAATACCCATGTGGCAGTCATAGACACTGAAATACATGTCTAACTGGGTTTCCATTAGCCGGATTTTGGCCTATAAGAATTATGAAAAGCAGATAATAAAAAAACTGCCGCTGGCCAATTGTCCAAAAAATAAGAAGGAAAAATCTTGTTACAAAATCTGTTTTTTTTTGCCTATTCATCGATGGAAATACATTTGACCGGTCATGCTTATCGGTCTATAGGTTAATTTGCATCATTTAGTGGAATTAAATTGGTACGTGTGTATTTTCGTTAGTTGTTATGTTTATCACATGTGCACGAGAGCTCCTGCTACAGCTTCTCAAACAGCTCATTGGTTGCTGCTGGAGTGAAACGTGCCTTATTGCCATCTGTTTTGTCACCAAAGCCCCATATACTACCCACCACTGCGACCTGTATGCTCTCGTTGGCTGGCCCTCGCTACATAATTGTCGCCAAAACCACTGGCTCCCGGACATCTATAAGCCTTTGCTAGGTAAAGCTCCACCTTATCTCAGCTCACTGGTCACCATAGCAACACCCAACCGTAGCACGCGCTCCAGCAGGTATATTTCACTGGTCATCCCCAAAGCCAACACTTCCTTTGGCCGCCTTTCCTTCCAGTTCTCTGCTGCCAATGACTGGAACGAATTGCAAAAATCACTGAAGCTGGAGACTTAGATCTCCCTCTCTAACTTTAAGCTTCAGCTGTCAGAGCAGCTTACCGATCACTGTACCTGTACACAGCCCATCTGTAAATCGCACACCTATCACTCCAGTGTTAATGCTAAATTGTAATTATTTCACCTCTATGGCCTATTTATTGCCTCACGTCCCTACTCTTCTACATTTGCACACACTGTACATAGATTTTTCTATTGTGTTATTGACTCCCACATTTGTTTATGTGTAACTCTGTGTTGTTGTTTTTGCCGCACTGCTTTGCTTTATCTTGGCCAGGTCGCAGTTGTAAATGAGAACTTGTTCTCTACTGGCCTACCTGGTTAAATAAAGGTGAAATTAAAAAAATTATACCAAGTGTGTGCAAAGCTGTCATCAAGGCAAAGGGTGACTACTTTGAAGAAACTCAAATCTAAAATATATTTTGATTTGTTTAACACTTTTTTGGTTACTACATGATTCCATATGTGTTATTTCATAGTTGTGATGTCTTCACTATTATTCTACAATGTAGAAAACAGTAAAAATAAAGAAAAACCCTGGATTGAGTAAGTGTTTCCAAACTTTTGACTGGTACTGTAAGTGCTGAGGCAAACTCGGCATTCCGGGGTTGGACGACACTTACTCTTTGGCTAATCAGCATTAGCCACTTAATCACCAGAGTCCGTAGCATTGAACAGGATTCATTCTCTTCCTGGCACAGCATGCTGTTTCATGACATGATAAGTACTGTTTTGAATCCTGAAATGTGGCATTTCTGAGATTGCGCTGACTTGACTTTTTTTTAATACCAAAGAGCAATTGAACTGACGCTACATTTTTTTTATACCAGACAGCAATTTAACTGACAGAATGCTTAGTAACTCATCATAGTTTGACCAGACCTGCATAAAAAAAAAACACAAAATACAACTATCCTCTTCTGTGATTCTGACACACAAGTTCAACGTCCTGCATATTTAGTTAGTAGATACGTAGATAAATGGCAGTAGTCCATTTCATTAATCGCTGGGTAATTCTACTTGACAGCTATTGAGTTAACATTTTTACATTTTAAGTCATTTAGCAGACGCTCTTATCCAGAGCGACTTACAAATTGGAAAGTTCATACATATTCATCCTGGTCCCCCCGTGGGTATTGAACCCTGGTCCCCCCGTGGGAATTGAACCCACAACCCTGGCGTTGCAAGCGCCATGCTCTACCAACTGAGCCACACGGGACCACAGTTAAGGTGAGTGAGCACTGAGGCCATAGTCATACTTTGTCCAAGATCACACTTTTAGACCGTTTCACATTGGCGATAGCAAAGGGCCATTTTCTAGAGGTTCTCGAGAGTTATCGATTCTCGAGAGATAATACTTTTGTGTAAACTTGCGAAATTATCACGTCTCGAGTGCCCCCCTCCAGTGTAAAAAATAATTGTGTCAAACGCAATACTCCTACAGTATAAATGGTAATAGCAGAGCAATTTTTTTTGAAATGGCTAAAAATTGTTTGACCTGAAAGTGCAGTAACAGCCTGTTACATTCTGAAATTGTCACAGTAGCTGCTGTCAGAAGGCTGCACTGAGCCACGTAAAACTTTGGAAGCCCATATTCCTCCACCATTTTTTTAAACGTTGATACTATCTAAAAATGTTTAGCTACGTAAGTCAAAATGCTGAGATAGTAAATCATACAAATAGAATATGTTTTTTCATTTCTAACATTGTCTGGTAATTACAGAGGTGGCACAACAAGTCCCAGAGTGGTGGGGGGAAATGTTTTTCCTGGGGCCCAGAGTTTTTCCTTATCTGGTAGCCTAACCTAACCAAGTAAAACTCCAAGTATGCCATAGGAATAAATCACCTGTAAAACACTGTTTTATACAGGCTATGATGGGATCAGAATTGTTCTAATGGTTAAAAAAAAAATCATGGAATGGATGAAAACATTAAAATCCTGTCAAACAAATCACGAGGCGACTCAGTCTAAACAACTTTACTTTGTCCCTCTTTCCAACGCTTCTGTGTCAATATTTTTTATTAAACCAAGTCAATTGTGGTGGGGCAAATGCCGGCATGCCACACGTTTGCCGGCGGCCCTGCTGTGCTGATTACTTTTACCCTAATACAGTTAAGTGACTTTTGTGAAGGCTTAGCTACCGCAGGCCTATGAAGGCAGTGCATACTGGCACTCCAACTGACTCTGATAGTTGAACTTAGCCTCCTTCTGTACGCCTATATCTGTACAGCAGAAGTAGCCTATCTGACAAGTCTAAAGAAATCCATGTCGATGTCGGGAAAATGGCGCCAGCAAATCTCTATCTTTCATTCGGTCTCTGCAGGGCTAGGACAATTACATTTTTTTTTTTTATATATATATATATATATATATATATATATATATATATATATATATATTTATATATATATATTTTTTAATATTTTTATATGAGTATCATTCAGTGGACGCCTAGGCCTATAGGCCTACATGCATTCAATGTTCTGATGCATTTAGCGCTCAAATCTCTGACAGCTGAACCATGAGGTAGAAAATTATTGTTTTAGGAAAGTAAAAACCAATAAAACAATAGACTATAAAGTTGTTAATATGCTACACATCGAAACAGTGTTTTTTTTATATATTATAGGCAGTTAAGGACATGAAACTGTGGAACATTTGGTTAATATCACTTGTTTATTGATGGCACTAGCAGCACCCAGTTAGAGGTTTCTTTCTCTCTTTCTTTCTACTCTCGGATCTGAACCAGCCACAGGTCTTTTTGGGTCCTTTTCGGAACGGGTCTGACTGTCCTCAGGTCCATTCGGTACGTGTCTCTGTTTTTTATTTATTTATGCTCATCAGGTCGGGTGGGAAAGCCACGGATCCATTTTGGAACAGTTACAACTTTTTGTATCCATGAAGACCTTTACTGCGAAGCAAGAACAGAGTCTTGCATGAAAGCCACTGTTGTTCTGGATGACTGTGTGATCTCGCTCTCGGTGTGAGTAAAACTTTTAAACAGGTCAACACTCACAAGGTCGCCGGGCCAGACCGAATACCAGTGCGCATTCTCAAAGCATGTCCAGACCAGCTGGTAAGTGTCTTCTCTGACATGTTTCATCTCTCTTTGTCCCAGTCTGTAATCCCAACATGTTTCAAGCTAACCAACATTGTCCCTGTTCCCAAGAACTCCAAGGTAACCTGCCTAAATCACTATCCCCCTGTAGTTGAACACCTCCCTCTGCAAATAGATCCTGGACTTCCTGACGGGCCGGTCCTAGGTGGTGAGGGTAGGCACACCACCCCCGCTACGCTGACCCACAACACGGGGGCCCCTCAAGGTGTGTGCTTAGTACTCCCTGTCGACCCACGACTGCGTAGCCATGCACGACTCCAAAACCATCATCAAGTTTGCTGACAACACAACGGTGGTAGGCCTGATTATCGACGGCGATGAGACAGCCTACAGGGAGGAGGTGTCGTGGAAATTGCAAGATTATGTTATAATGCTTGTATTGTATTATAATGGTTGTTTTATTCTACAGAATAGAGTATTCTGTTAAATATTGTGTGTGTGTTTTACTGAGGAGGGCCTCTATGAGATAGCACTGACAGAGGAGATTTACGATGTCTTTGGGTAATAAAGCCTAAAGAACATTCCAGAGAACATGAGCTAATGGTTCTGTTCTATACCGTACCAGGGAGAGACGGTTCCCTTTTGGAGTAGGAGGGCCAGACACAGGTCTTTATAATGAAAACTATTGACACAGCAGTAACTGTCTGCTATGTTTTATAGATATCTTTCATACAAATCTTAACCTTGTGACCATTCTATGTATCTGTTCTTTGTCATATAGATTGAGAGGGGTGTATCTTGGCTATAAAATGTCTTTGTACTTTTGTGTTGTCACTTTCAGTGGTTCATTAGAAATGGCGCATCATTGAAAGTCAAAGTGCTATTGCAAAGCTCTTATTATTAAAGATGTAGTTTAAGTATAACTCTGACTGGTGTGTGAAGTTTGTAACTCTCCTCATTTGGTAATGCAGAAATTAGCCACCACAGAGGTCAGAGACTTAGCAGTGTGTTACAAGGACAACAACCTCGCGCTCAACGTCAGTAAGACCAAGGAGCTGATCGTGGACTACAGGAAAAAGAGGGGAGAGCACGCCTATATCTACATTGATGAGGCGGTAGTGGAGCAGGTACAGAGCTTCAAGTTCCTTGGCGTCCACATCATTAAGGACTTAACATGGTCCACACACACCTGCACAGTAGTGAAGAGGGCACGACAGCTCCTCTTCCCCCTCAGGAAGCTGAAAGGATTTGGCATGGTCCCGCTTATCCACGAAAAGCTCTACAACTGCACCATCGAGAGCTTCTTGACTGGCTGCATCACCACCTGGTTTGGCAAATGCACCTCCCTCAACCGCAAAGCGCTACTGAGGGTGGTGTGGACAGTCCAGTACGTCACTCTGGCCGAGCTCCCTGCCATCCAGGACTTCCATATCATGAGTGTCAAAAGAAGACCCCAGGGCCTCCCGGGTGGTGCAGTGGTCAAGAGCACTGCATCGCAGTGCTAGCTGCGCCACCAGAGTCTCTGGGTTCGCGCCCAGGCTCTGTCGCAGCCGGCCGCGACCGGGAGGTCCGTGGGGCGACGCACAATTGGCTTAGCGTCGTCCGGGTTAGGGAGGGTTTGGCCGGTAGGGATATCCTTGTCTCATCGCGCTCCAGCGACTCCTGTGGCGGGCCGGGCGCAGTGCGCGCTAACCGAGGGGGGCGGGTGCACGGTGTTTCCTCCGACACATTGGTGCGGCTAGCTTCCGGGTTGGAGGCGCGCTGTGTTAAGAAGCAGTGCGGCTTGGTTGGGTTGTGCTTCGGAGGACGCATGGCTTTCGACCTTCGTCTCTCCCGAGCCCGTACGGGAGTTGTAGCGATGAGACAAGATAGTAATTACTAGCGATTGGATACCACGAAAATTGGGGAGAAAAGGGGATAATTTTTTACATTTTTATTTAAATTTAAAAAGAAGGCCCCAAAAAATTGTCGAAGACTCCAGCCACCCAAGCCATAGACTGTTCATTCTGCTACCATCCGGCAAACTGTCTCGGCTGTCGTAAGGAGGAGACCAAGGCGCAGCGTGGTAAGCGTACATTCTTCTTTATTAAAAGAACGAACACTGAACAAACGAACAAAATAACAAAATGAACCGTGAAGCTAATATGGATAATGCAGACAGGCAACTAAACATAGATCAAGAACCCACAAAACCAAAAGGGAATAAATATGATCCCCAATCAGAGACAACGATAAACAGCTGCCTCTGATTGGGAATCAATTCAGGCCACCATAGACCTACATATACCTAGACTACCAAAACCCTTAGACATACAACAAACCCTAGACAATACAAAACCAGCATACCCACCCTAGTCACACCCTGACCTAACCAAAATAATAAAGAAAACATAGATAAATAAGGTCAGGGCGTGACACAAACGGTACTGGAGCATCAGCTCTTGGACCAACAGGTTCCGAGACAGCTTCTACGCCCAAGCCATAAGATAGGCATAAGACTGCTAAATAGTTAATTCAATGGTTACCCGGAATATCTGCACGAACCGTATCTTGCACTGACTCAATGCACACTCGCAAGACTTTATATATACACAATACAGTGCCTTCGGAAAGTAATCAGACCACTTAACATTTTACGCATTTTGTTACATTACAGACTTAACCTAAAATGGATGAGAAAAAAAACCATCAGCAATCTACGCATAACACCCCATAATGACAAAGCGAAAACAGGTTTTGCAAATGTATAATAAAAAAAATAGAAATACCTTATTTACATAAGTATTCATACCCTTTGCTACGAGACTCGAAATTGAGCTCAAGTGCATCCTGTTTCCATTGATCATCCTTGAGAGGTTTCTACAACTTAATTGGAGTCCACTTGTGGTAAATTCAATTGATTGTTTTGGAAAGGCACACACCTGTATGTATAAGGTCCCACAGTTGACAGTGCATAAAAACCAAGCCATGAGCTCGAAGGAATTGTCCATAGCGCTCCAAGACAGGATTGTGTCGAGGCACAGATCTGGGGAAGGGTACCAAAAATGTCTGCAGTATTGAAGGTCCCCAAGAACACAGTTGCCTCCATCATTCTTAACTGGAAGAATTTGGAACCACCAAGACTCTTCCTAGAGCTGGCCACCCAGCCAAACTGAGCAATTGTGGGAGAATGGCCTTGGTCAGGGAGGTGACAAAGAACCAGATGGTCACTCGGACAGAGCTCTAGAGTTCCTCTGTGGAGATTGGAGAACCTTCCAGTAGGACAACCATCTCTGCAGCACTCCACCAATCAGGCCTTTATGGTAGAGTGGCCAGACACTCCTCAGTAAAAGGCACATGACAGCCCGCTTGGAGTTTGTCAAAAGTCACCAAAACACTCTCAGACCATGAGAAACAAGATTCTCTGGTCAGATGAAACCAAGATTAAATACTCTGGCCTGAATGCGAAGCATCACATCTGGAGGAAACCTGGCACCATCCCTACGGTGAAGCATAGTGGTGGCAGCATCATGCTGTGGGGATGTTTTTCAGCGGCAGGGACTGAGAGACTAGTCAGGATTGAGGCAAAGATGAACGGAACAAAGTATAGAGAAATCCTTGATGAAAACCTGCTCTAGAGCGCTCAGGACCTCAGACTGGGAGGCGAAGGT
Source organism: Salvelinus fontinalis (assembly GCF_029448725.1). Taxonomy (NCBI): domain Eukaryota; kingdom Metazoa; phylum Chordata; class Actinopteri; order Salmoniformes; family Salmonidae; genus Salvelinus; species Salvelinus fontinalis. The sequence continues at coordinate 45,293,916 of NC_074677.1, forward strand.
TCACCTTCCAAAAGGACAACGACCCTAAGCACACAGCCAAGACAATGCAGGAGTTATCATGACAGGCGAGACCCAGATGCAGACAAAGGAGGCAGATGGTTGGAGTCTTACAATATTTATTAATCCAATAGGGTAAGGCAAGAGAATGGTCGTGGACAGGCTAAAGGGTCAAAACCAGTTCAGAGTCCAAAAGGTACTGAAGGGCAGGCAAGGTCAGGGCAGGCAGGATGATCAGGCAGGTGGGAAAGTAGTCCAGAGTCAGGCTGGGGTTCAAACCGGGAAGACTATCAAAAAGAGAATAGCGAAAGGAGTAGGGGAAAAACACGCTGGTTGACTTGACTAACATACAAGACAAACTGGCACAGAGAGACAGGAAACACAGGAAAAATACACTGGGGAAAATAAGCGACACCTGGAGGGGGTGGAGACAATCACAGGAACAGGTGAAACAGATCAGGGCGTGACAGGAGTGGCTTCGGGACAAGTCTCTGAATGTCCTTGAGTGGCCTGGACAGAGCCTGGACTTGAACATTTCTGGAGATTTAATACATTTTAGAATTAGGCTGTAACCTAAAAAAAATTGGGACTGTATATACACACTCACACAAAACCCACACACACGCTTAGTGACAACACACGTAAACACACACACACTGCACAGTGATCTGGTACTGCCTGTATACAGCTCCTCCAATAATCAGTGTCAGAGAAAGGTGCTAAATGGTCAAAGACCCCAGCCACCCAAGTCATAGACTGTTCTCTCTGCTACCACAGGGCAAGCGGGTACCGATGCACCAAGTCTGGAACCAACAGGACGCTGAAAAGTTTCTACCCCCAAGCCATAAGACCGCTGAACAGTTAGTTAAATAGCTAGCCTGACTATCTGAATTTACTCTTTTTGCACCAACTCGTTTGGGATGGGTGAGTATATAGGCAACTTGTCATTGGGATGGGTGTGTATATAGGCAAGTTGTCGTTGGGATGGGTGTGTATAAGTCCCACATGTTGCTTAGTCTACACATGTTGCTTACGATGCATGTGACAAATACAATTTCATTTTATACTTATGTATTTTATTCCTGGTGTTACTATTTTAATATGTATCATTATTTTTTAAACTTCTTTCTGTCCCTCTAATCAGGGGAATGGGACGCCAGGTGTGGATTCTCTGACCAAATTCTATCCGTAAAATGTAATTCCTGAAGAACGTGCCTCGACTCCTGAAGTAGTTGTGAAACAAAGATACTGTAAGTCACGCACAAATGGCAGATCGACGGAATGCAGCTCAAAAGACATCTCAGATCGCTACAAAGTTGTCTGACTTTAGGTTTGTGGTAGCATTTTATAATAACTCCACGTAATAAAGCATTTATAATGGATGAGTAAATTGCTTATTTATCATTTATTAATCATTACTCCATTCATAAGATGTTTAATATAGATCCTTATAAACCATTTACTAATCATTATTCAAGTATTTTTTGCATGGCCTTATCTAAAGTAAGGTGGGCTGTTTATATTTTATGAATAGTGACCAGTGTCATTTCTCACAAAAAGAAGGACAAGCCAATCGTAGCAGTACCTAATGCTCCTTAAGATCTCAAAATAGTGTAAAGGGAAAATGTTATGTTTGTGCTTTTCTAATAACCAAGTTGACTGGGTTCATGCAAGTGACTGATTGATTGTGCCTGGGAGGGATCCTCACTATGTGGAGGCCAGGCCATCTGATGCAGCACTACATCACTCTCCTTCTTGGTCAAATAGCCCTTACACAGCCTGGAGGTGTGTTGGGTCATTGTCCTGTTGAAAAACAAATGATAGTCCCACTAAGCGCTTACCAGATGGGATGACATATCGCTGCAGAATGCTGTGGTAGCCATTCTGGTTAAATGTTCCTTGAATTCTAAATAAATCCCAGACAGCGTCACCAGCAAAACACCCCCACACATCACACCTCCTCCTCCATGCGGAGATCATCCGTTCCCCTACTCTGCGTCTCACAAAGACACGCATATGGAACCAAAAATCTCAAATCTCAAATCTCAAAAATCTCAGATTTCCAGCGGTCTAATGTCCATTGCTCGTGTTTCTTGGCCCAAGCAAGTCTCTTCTTCTTATTGGTGTACTTTAGAAGTGGATTCTTTGCAGAAATTGAGGGTCCATGAGGGTCTGATTCACGCAGTCTCCTCTGAACAGTGGATGTTGAGATGTGTCTGTTAATTGAACTCTGTGAAGCATTTATTTGGGCCTCAGTTAACTGAGGTGCAGTTAACTCTAATGAACTTATCCTCTGCAGCAGAGGTAACTCTGAGTCTTCCTTTCCTGTGGCGGTCATGAGAGCCAGTTTCATCATAGCGCTTGATGGTTTTTGCAAATGCACTTGAAGACACTTTGAAAGTTCTTGATATGTTCCAGATTGACTGACCATCATGTCTTAAAGTAATGATGGACTGACCTTCATGTCTTAAAGTAATGATGGACTGACCTTCATGTCTTAAAGTAATGCTGGACTGTTGTTTCTCTTTGCCTATTTGAGCTGTGCTTGCCATAATATGGACTTTGTCTTCCAAATATAACATATATATTCTGTCCACCACCACCCATGGTAATAGCATGAGGTGTTATTTTATATGTATAGGAAGTAGCGGCAAGAGAACAGTTGAAGATACATATAGAATGCACCGATAGACAAGCTCCCCTGACAATTGTCTGTAGGCATTTATGAGAAGTTTCTACGTGGTCTGAGAAAACACTGATAATAGCACAACGTGTTATTGAGCATGAGGTGTTATTGTAGGCATTTAGGAATCGTTGAAGATGCACATGGAGTGGTGTGGATGCGAATACCTATGTTGATTTATAATGTTATATAGTGATTCTGTATGTGAAGATATGAAAGGAGAGAGTACTATTCCTGAGTATGCTGTATAAATAAAACACTACTGTAAATATTTCAACCCCTGTATGAATAGAACACTCGTGTAAAGAAGGAATTTGTAAAGAAGAGTATAATGAGTTACCAGAGATTTGATAAAGTAACAATGTTTTTTTTTTTTTTTTATGATAATATACAATTTGCACACCCACACGCAGACGTATGTAAGTGGTGTAAAAAGTATTAAGAGAAATGTTCAGAGTGGTCGCTTTATGGATCATTTGATAAAGATAAGGCTAAAGCATTGTATGACTGTCTGTTTCTGGGAAACAGGTGTGTCAGACTAAGACATATCCACTTTTGCTAAAGGTACAGGACTTGACTTTGTTTGAGAGTGATCTGTGTGTATTAGCACTAGTTATTGAGAGGGTTTTCTTATTGGGAAGGGAGAGTACTAGTTGAAGGAAACAGATATGGAGACTATTGAAAGTAATAAAGTGAATGGAAATATTAGTGGCTTTCAGATAGCACACTAATAATACAATATCTTAGTAATTTGAAGAAGTAAATGTTTCAATACAAGGTCACATCACAAACAGAGGGATTGAGCCTTGGGTCCTACTGATTATATTAGAGGTTGCCATCTGTTGTTCGGTTTAAAGATAAGCTTCCTGTGGACGAATAGAAAAGCCGCCAGTGAAAATGAGTGGAACTCACTGAACTCAAACAGGCTGTAAAGGACACAGTAAGACATTTGGGACAGATGTATGAATAATTGAATAAGAGATGTTTTTGACCATTTCCAATTATTATTACTGAATTCTAGTGTGGGTAACGCCAGTGATTTAAGTAAGAAGGAAATGTCATCTAAAAAAAAAAATAATAATTCCATTACGTGGAACTGTGTCCAAAATGGAATTAGTACCGAATATTGAGCTGATAAGCCAGCAACTGTTTTGAAAGACCTGGCAGATTTGTTAAACAACAGGTTTCATATTTTGACTAGTGGATGTCACAGGGACAGTCCGTAGAGGACATGTGTCAACGCAATAGGTCAAAATTACAAGATTACAAGAAATGGGCTCTGGGGTTGTTTTCTTTGCTTAACGAGACACTGTATCGTCGGAAGTGCGATTCTGTCTACGCATGGTTTTATCAAGACTTCCTGCCCAAGGTGCAGTGAGCTTGGACTGACTAGGATGTAGCAGTGTGAAAACCAAGTAGATCTTTATTTATTTTTTTATTCCATGACTGATGAATGTCCACTACCAAGTTTACCAGTGATTCTGTATCTCTCCCTTTGAAAGTCATCCTGGGGCAGGTTCCTTAGGAGAGCAGTTATTGAGACTGTGTACTATACAGTATAAAGGTACCCGGATCCAGCTGTTAAGGGAGCTCTCAAATTATGTAAGGCCTGGTCATTTTGTTTGTATTTACCCTACATTTTACCATACACGCCAGCACCCACACACGACCCACCTGTTATGAATATTTGTTAGTGGTGTTAATACTGCATTTGATTTATTGTGTGGGTTATTTTAATGTGGTTTTAGTGGGTTTTTCACAGGTTAGAAAGGATGCACCTTAAAGAGTACACTAATTACATTTTCTGAAGTATCTATTGTCCGAGTTTTGGTTGCACACATGTAGATTCTCTTGATAAGAAATGTACTGAAAAACCCAGTGTAAACCTGGTACACAAAATATTTCAAATGTCTTTAAATAAAGAGTCTGAGGTACAGGGAAAGAAAGGGGAATGAAACACTCACTTAATGGGGGTGGAATTACCTCTGACCTCTGATCTGACTTTATGGTATGGCCTGATAACGCTCACTAGAAAGGTTAGACATTGGGTGAGATTTAAATGTAATATGTAAAGACTGATAATTAGGAAAAAGTGTATCATTTATCAATAGTATCAATAATTGATAAATTATACACTTTTTCCTAATTATCAGTGTGATTATATGTGATTCGGACCACAAGGAGAGAGAGAGCGCTGCACCTGAATGTGTAATGAATGCTCAGGGAGAAAAAGGTGTAGATTCCGTCACAGAGCGCGGCAGGTGTTAATTTCGCCTTCGAAGAATCCAGGAATGGTGGTCACAGGCAGGCAATGGTCATACACAGGTAGGCAAACAAGCAGGTGAAACAAAACTAGGACTGAAGGCTATAACTGGTTTTCACAAACAAGCTAGGAAAAGGCTTAGTAGAGTCAAAACGAACAATACCTCACAAAGGCACAAACAAAATGAACTGAACTAAATAAGGAGCTGATGAGACCAGGTGAGAAACTAACACAGGTGAAATCAATGAACAAAAATTAAAGACAGGGCTACGTTCAAGAACACAACGAAACAGAACAGAAGGTTGACTAAGAAAATAGATACAGAACCTTACAGAATGAGGGAAACCTGTCTATGGTCTATTTTACTGTTCCTTGAATTACCTTATGGGATACAATTTTGAAATGGTGCTGTTTACATTGGATAAAAGCAGAGACACAGAGCTACAAAATGGTATATCATACACTGCATTTGGGGAACAATGGGAAAGTAATTCTGCTTTGAAAGTTGATAAACTTGCAACCTCACTTTTGAGAAAATGGCCTTTGAATATTTTGGTACCTACCGGAGACCTCTTCTTTGTCTACACCCATTCAGCATCGTTCACACCCTCTTAAGATTTATCCCCCACCCAAACTCTGACTATTATACTCACCCTAGCAGAGCTGGTTAGGCTGTTTTCATGTTATCCAGAGCGTTGGTGACTGTAACTGTGCTGCTGGCAACAATTTAATTACGCTTTTTTTGGAAACATTTACTGACACCGGCCATATTCAACAGGTGTTGAGCGTTCGTAAATTCATCAGTTATTCTGCACTCTGGCACACTCAGACGGGAGTAGGCCAGACTGAATTTAAGAACGCACCCGAAATGGTTACTTGCATAGTGAAGTATTTTGTTTAGCTAGCTAAACAATTAACCATAATCCCAACTCATGACGTTACTACCCTGCTAGCTAACCCTGCTAACCCTGCTAGCTAACTGCTAGCTACCCTGCTAGCTAGCTAACCAAAAAAGTTCAATGCTAGCTAGCTAACATTAGGCTCTAACTAGCCAAGCAAATGGCTCTGAGATACAAATAATAAGATCATACACGTAATGTTAGCTAGCGAGCCAGCCAGTACACTTTAACTTGAAATGAAAATAATTTATGTCCAAATTATAACCGTGTAATATCTGAAAACGTAGCTAGCTAGACTATCTTATTACCCGTGGTCTGAAATCAGAGTAGATAGCCAGAGCGAATTTACAAGCTACAGTCTATCAACAGTTGTTAAAGTGACATTCTATTGAAATAGAATGTCACTGTAACAACTAGCTAGCTAAATAATGAACCAGAATCCCAACTCATGACGTTACTACCCTGCATGAATCTGCAGCTGGATAACCAACAAGGTTCAATGTTAGCTAGCTAATATTAGGCTATAACTAGCCAAGGAAATGGCTCTGAGAAACAAATAATAAGATCATACACGTAAAGTTCCCCTTTCCGATTGTTTGGGGCATCCGGAAAAAAGCTTGTCCGGAGAAGACAAGGTGAGCACAGTTCTGTGTCATACAAACAGTAAAGCATCCTGAGATCATTCATGTGTGGGGTTGCTTCTCAGCCAAGGTAGTAGGCTCACTCACAATTTTGCCTAAGAACACAGCCATGAATAAAGAATGGTACCAACACATCCTCTGAGAGCAACTTCTCCCAACCATCCAGGAACAGTTTGGTGACAAACAATGCCTTTTCCAGCATGATGGAGCACCTTGCCATAAGGGAAAAGTGATAACTAAGTGGCTCGGGGAACAAAACATCAATATTTTGGGTCCATGGCAAGGAAACTCCCCAGACCTTAATCCCATTGAGAACTTGTGGTCAATCCTCAAGAGGCGGGTGGACAAACAAAAACCCACAAATTCTGACAAACTCCAAGCATTGATTATGCAAGAATGGACTGCTATCAGTCAGGATGTGGCCCAGAAGTTAATTGACAGCATGCCAGGGCGGATTGCAGAGGTCTTGAAAAAGAAGGGTCAAAACTACAAATATTTACTCTTTGCAGCAACTTCATGTAATTGTCAATAAAAGCCTTTGACACTTATGAAATGCTTGAAATTATACTTCAGTATTCCATAGTAATATCTGTAAATGGTTTATAATGTAAGGACCTATATAAGACATCTAATTAATGATCTTATGAATCATTCATAAATACTTTAAAAGGTTGTTTATGTGTGAATACCTACGTTACCTGCATTTACAAATGTGGGAGTAAAGATTAATAAATGATAAAGAAGCGATTTACTATGCGATTTATTATGAAGCGCTACCATGATTTTTAAATCCTCTCATGTTTAGTGTGTGTATTTTGTTGTACTCACATGGCTGAGGCAACTCCATATGTAGTTGACATTTTTCAAATAAATAAATGAATATATACACTTACGTAGTATAATAATAGACTAAAAGTGATAGTAAATGAAGGATGTGAAGTACCTTCCTGATGGAGGCCAGTCTGTTCATGACCAGACAGTCCTCTCTATCCTCGTCCAGGTCGTCCAGGTCCAGCATAGGCGAGCTAAAGTCATCCAGGAAGAAGCACTTAGCCCCTGTGTTGCGCGGGTCAAAAGGGTCCACGATGATCGGCTCTGTGCCTTTGATCTCACACCGGCAGAAAGGGCACCCTTGTCCGTCCGACTCCTGTCGAGAAACACACATCAAGCTTCCGTGTATTTGCAGCTAAAAGATGCACTGTACTATATAGGCCAAAAAACATCAGTAATTAAATGAATCAAACATTCAAATAAATGCAATCCCACATGCACATGCCCAGAAACTATACACATTCAGGCATACAACACACACGCACGGACACTGTGGGATCTAAAGCAAGAGAGGCAATTGCAGACAGCTGGGACACGTTTTCATTCAAAAGAACCTGTAGGCCTTGGTAAGACATCTTTCCTTTTCCCCCTTAAAAAGAGCACTGGCAGAGTAAAGTGAAGACATGCACACACATTAATAAGAAGGAAGTCATTTTGACAATCTACAAGCCTCAGTGCCCCGAATACAGATTAAACATGGCAGAGGAAAACAATCAGCACTATAAATAAATAAAAGGCTTCCATCTTTCATGATGAGGTTTCCCTCTTCAACTTTAGTGAATCAAAGGGAGGCGATATTTACAAGAACAAAAGCCTGATTGTGGCAGCCATCTATCTGGTTGGGGACTTGTGAAAGGCATCAAAGCATTTTTGGGAACCAATCCTAATTAGAGTGGGAGGCTGCTCAGGCTCACTGACACTGCAGAAAAATCCCCTGTCCTCAAAAACTGGCCTCCCGTGGGCCGTACCACCCACGGCCATATTTCACGCAGGCAGCCTTGCAGACACATTCAGCATTGGCTGACAATGCAACGCATTGTTTCTGGTAATATAAATTCCCTGGTTTTCCCAAAATTATGGTTGAAGGATTCCAGTGGTGTAAAATACTTAAGTAAAAATACTTTAAAGGACTACTTAAGTATTTTGGGGGGAAATCTGTACTTTACTATTGATATTTTTGACAACTTTTATTTCACTACATTCTTTTTACTACATACTTTTTACTCCATACATTTTCTCTGACACCCAAAAGTAATCCTTACATTTCAAATGCTTAGCAGGGACGGAAAATGGTCTAATTTACACACTTATCAACAGAACATCCCTGGTCATCTCTACTGCCTCTGATCTGGCGGACTCACTAAACACACATGCTTCGTTTGTAAATGATTGTCAAAGTGTTGAAGTGTGCCCCTGGCTATCCTTAAATTAAAAATAAAAATATATATAAATGAAAATCGTGCAGTCTGATTTGCTTAGCATAAGGAATGTGAAATTATTTATACTTTTACTTTTACTTTGATAATTTAGTATATTTGAGCTATTACATTTACTTTTGATACTTAAGTATATTTAAAACCAAATACTTTTAGACAAGTAGTATTTTACTGGGTGACTTTCACTTTTATTTGAGTCATTTTCTATTAAGGTGTCTTTACTTTTACTCAAGTATAACAATTGGGTAATTTTTACACCACTGGAGGGTTCCGTAATCAGGCGGGAATAAGCAGGAAATCCGGAATCCTCCAATCATGATTTCTGGAAAACCAGGGAATTTATTGAAAGTTCCCAGAATTTTGCAACCCCAGGTATAGTAAATGCAGATGATCCCAGTCATATGACATGTAAGTTATGGTCCTAGGTTAGATATGAATCTGATCAATCAAATCAGAAGATTCAGAGTTGAAAAGCCATGTATGTACATTACAGTAAATGTGTAAAAACATATGCATAACCGCTCTTGGCCAAAAACACCCACATCTGATCACAACAGAAGAGAAGCCCTGCAAACACGTCCTTTCCAAAAACAGAATGGCCATTCAAATCCATACAGGGCCCACCCCTTCTGCATTAAGAAACTAACTTAAATAAAAATACCAGGATGTGATCAAGAATATTTGAGTAATGGCAGATGTTTTAATTTTAAAAAAGAATAAGTAGAACCAGAAGTCATTGTTGAGTAGGTTCATGTGACGAGGGTTTTTAATGTCTGGATTCCGTGATTCTGTCCGCATTCTTTGTAAAGCGTATTTTATATGGTCCTACATACAGGGAGGAGATGGGTAAGGCTTGTGTACTGAAACAGAACAAAACTAACTGTGCCCAAGATCATGTCTTATGTATCTCTGTATGTCCTGTATTACCAAGTTCATATGTTTATATTACAGTATTTACACATAATATATAGCTGTGTTTGTGATGTGTACAATATCTATAGATGTGTATCTGTAATTTTATCAGGACCACCTCCAATATGGGTTATTAATACACATCGCTGAAAGAAATAAACAAATGAATCCACCACGAATATATGACACCCAACAGTGCAAAAAAGTGCCTCCTGTAAGCAAGTCTGTGTTTCTGCAGAAGATCAATAAGATGACACAATAGATAGATCTGTTTACTTGGGAAAAGCAGCACAGATGTCCCACTACGGGAGGAGGCCAATAGTGACTTATTAGGACAGTAATTACAAACATACAGACATTGCCGTCCGATCTGACACACACACACACACACACACACACACACACACACACACACACACACACACACACACACACACACAATGTTCCATTCAAGCAGGGTTTTGCTTTCTCTGCAGATGTACCACCTACTAAGGAACAATATTTTCAAGAAAATCTATCAAATAAAATACAATTTTATTTTGTCACATACACATGGTTAGCAGATGTTAATGCGAGTGTAGCGAAATGCTTGTGCTTCTAGTTCCGACAATGCAGTAATAACCAATGAGTAATCTAACCTAACAATTCCACAACTAATACCTTATACACACAAGTGTAAAGGGATAAAGAATATGTACATAAAGATATATGAATGAGTGATGGTACAGAACGGCATAGGCAAGATGCAGTAGATGGTATAGAGTACAGTATATACATATGAGATGAGTAATGTAGGGTATATAAACATAAAGTGGCATAGTTTAAAGTGGCTAGTGATACCATAAGGTGAATGCACCAATTTGTAAGTCGCTCTGGATGAGAGCGTCTGCTAAATGACTTAAATGTAAATGTAAATACATGTATTACATAAAGATGGCAAGATGCAGTAGATGATATAGAGTACAGTATATACATATGAGATGAGTAATGTAGGGTATGTAAACATTATATTAAGTGCATTGTTTAAAGTGGCTAGTGGTACATTTTTACATACATTTCCATCAATTCCCATTATTAAAGTGGCTGGAGTTGAGTCAGTATGTTGGCAGCGGCCACTAAATGTTAGTGGTGGCTGTTTAACAGTCTGATGGCCTTGAGATAGATGCTGTTTTTCAGTCTCTCGGTCCCTGCTTTGATGCACCTGTACTGACCTCGCTTTCTGGATGATAGCGGGATGAACAGGCAGTGGCTCGGGTGGTTGTTGTCCTTGATGATCTTTATGGCCTTCCTGTGACATCGGGTGGTGTAGGTGTCCTGGAGGGCAGGTAGTTTGCCCCCGGTGATGCGTTGTGCAGACCTCACTACCCTCTGGAGAGCCTTACGGTTGTGGGCGGAGCAGTTGCCGTACTAGGCGGTGATACAGCCCGACAGGATGCTCTCGATTGTGCATCTATAGAAGTTTGTGAGTGCTTTTGGTGATAAGCAGAATTTCTTCAGCCTCCTGAGGTTGAAGAGGCGCTGCTGCACCTTCTTCACAACGCTGTCTGTGTGGGTGAACCAATTCAGTTTGTCCGTGATGTGTACACCGAGGAACTTAAAACTTACTACCCTCTCCACTACTGTCCCGTCGATGTGGATAGGGGAGTGCTCCCTCTGCTGTTTCCTGAAGTCCACAATAAACTCCTTTGTTTTGTTGACGTTGAGTGTGAGGTTATTTTCCTGACACCACACTCCGAGGTTACTCACCTCCTCCCTGTAGGCCGTCTCGTCGTTGTTGGTAATCAAGCCTACCACTGTAGTGTCGTCCGCAAACTTGATGATTGAGTTGGAGGCGTGCATGGCCACGCAGTCGTGGGTGAACAGGGAGTACAGGACAGGGCTCAGAACGCACCCTTGTGGGGCCCCAGTGTTGAGGATCAGCGGGGTGGAGATGTTGTTACCTACCCTCACCACCTGGGGGCGGCCCGTCAGGAAGTCCAGGACCCAGTTCCACAGGGCGGGGTCGAGACCCAGGGTCTCGAGCTTGATGACGAGTTTAGATGGTACTATGGTGTTAAATGCTGAGCTGTAGTCGATGAACAGCATTCTCACATAGGTATTCCTCTTGTCCAGATGGGTTAGAGCAGTGTGCAGTGTGGTTGCGATTGCGTCGTCTGTGGACCTATTGGGTCGGTAAGCAAATTGGAGTGGGTCTAGGGTGTCTGGTAGGGTGGAGGTGATATGGTCCTTGACTAGTCTCTCAAAGCACTTCATGATGACGGAAGTAAGTGCTACGGGGCAGTAGTCGTTTAGCTCAGTTATCTTAGCTTTCTTAGGAACAGGAACAATGGTGTCCCTCTTGAAGCATGTGGGAACAGCAGACTGAGATAAGGATTGATTGAATATGTCCGTAAACACACCAGCCAGCTGGTCTGCACATGCTCTGAGGACGCGGCTGGGAATGCCGTCTGGGCCTGCAGCCTTGTGAGGGTTAACACGTTTAAATGTTTTACTCACCTCGGCTGCAGTGAAGGAGAGGCCGCGGGTTTTGGTAGCGGGCAGTGTCAGTGGCACTGTATTGTCCTCAAAGCGAGCAAAAAAGTTATTTAGTCTGTCTGGGCGCAAGACATCCTGGTCCGCGACGGGGCTGGTTTTCTTTTTGTAATCCGTGATTGACTGTAGACCCTGCCACATACCTCTTGTGTCTGAGCTGTTGAATTGCGACTCTACTTTGTCTCTATACTGGCACTTAGCTTGTTTGATTGCCTTGCGGAGTGAATAGCTACACTGTTTATATTCGGTCATGTTTCCGGTCACCTTGCCCTGGTTAAAAGCAGTGGTTCGCGCTTTCAGTTCCACGCGAATGCTGCCATCAATCCACGGTTTCTGGTTTGGGAATGTTTTAATCGTTGCTGTGGGTGTTACGTCACCGATGCACTTTCTAATGAACTCGCTCACCGAATCAGCGTATTCGTCAATGTTGTTGTTGGACGCAATGCGGAACATATCCCAATCCACGTGATCGAAGCAGTCTTGAAGCGTGGAATCAGATTGGTCGGACCAGCGTTGAACAGACCTGAGCGCTGGAGCTTCTTGTTTTAGTTTCTGTTTGTAGGCTGGAAGCAACAAAATGGAGTCGTGGTCAGCTTTTCCGAATGGAGGGCGGGGGAGGGCCTTATATGCTTCGCGGAAGTTAGAATAACAATGATCCAGGGTTTTACCAGCCCTGGTAGCACAATCGATATGCTGATAGAATTTAGGGAGTTTTGTTTTCAGATTAGCCTTTCTTAAAATCCCCTGCTACGATGACTGCAGCCTCAGGGTGTGTGGTTTCCAGTTTACATAGTCAGATAAAGATGTGCCCGTCTCCGAAGCCTGACCAGAAGACCGTTTCGTTTGCCCCTTTTACGGCGTCGTTGTTTAGGGTCGCCGGCTGGGATCAGATCCATTGTACTGGGTGGAAGGCAAAACACAGGATCCGCTTCGGGAGAGTCATATTCCTGGTCGTAATGATAGTGAGTTGACGTTGCTCTTATATTCAGTAGTTCCTCCCGACTGTATGTAATGAAACATAAGATTACCTGGGGTACCAATGTAAGAAATAACACGTAAAAAAACAAAATACTGCATAGTTTCCTAGGAACACGAAGCGAGGCGGCCATCTCTGTCGGCGCCGGAAGTAGTCGTACCAAGTTTCAATACCGGTAATAATTCATATTTATCCTGGAAGTGCCCATTTAAAGTTTTTAAAATCAAGATATGGTATCTATGCCAGGGTTCTCCCCAGGATAAGAGGGGCGCTGTGCCATCCTGTCGGCTTGGCTGCACCAAGATTTCAGATTAAATTATACGGTATTTACTAATGATAGAGTAACTATCTTTGTTTGGCAGCGCATTTCAGCAGTAGGCTATCTCAATGCACAAGAGCACACTCCGAGTATAGCGTTGTATAGTCATTCTTACTCAGTCAAACAAAAGTGAAAAGACCAAAGTTGCTAAACTTGCTAGATAACCTCCAACGAATGACAGAATATCTCCTATATTTGGCTAAATCGAGTTGACGATTATACAGATAGCAGATCAGCTCATGAATAACAGGGAGATGAAGAGTGGAAATAGTTATAGCGGTATTTTGACAGGCATACACGAGAGACGTGCTCTGATAATTGAACCTACGGATTATAGAATAAAGTTAAGAATTTTCATGCGAGACATGAGTCAAGATTTTGGGACTGGATAGGAAAATAGCGTAGGCTCTAGGACAGGAGAAGATAGAATTTTCCCTCATGACTCTCTGAATTGTTAACAGACTTCATGTGACATTGAATTGTGCATAGGCCTATCTGTCACGTTCCTGACCTATTTCTGTTAGTTTGTTATGTGTGTTAGTTGGTCAGGACGTGAGGTTGGGTGGGTATTCTATGTTTTCTGTTTCTGTGTTGGTTTTGGGTTGCCTGGTATGGCTCTTAATTAGAGGCAGGTGTTTGGCGTTCCTCTAATTAAGAGTCATATTTAGGTAGGCGTTGTCACAGTGTTCGTTGTGGGTGATTGTCTTCCGTGTCTGTGTAATTGTTTGCACCATACGGGACTGTTACGGTTTGTTCGGTTTGTGTAGTCTAATTGTCCTATTCGTGCGTTCTTCTTGTTTGATGTAAGTTCGTCGTATAGGTCTGTCTACACCGTTTTGTTGTTTTGTTAGTTTATACAAGTTCGTGTCTATGTTAAACGTTTGTAGCCTGTGTGTGCACATCGTTTATTTAGGTTCACGATCGTTTTCTTGTTTTGTTAAATAAATATGTGTTCAAACTTCGCTGCGCCTTGGTTCCCTCAATACTCCTCCTCTTCCGAAGATGAAGAGGAGGAGGAATGCCGTTACACTATTAAATTTGTGGCTTCCTGAAGATTCACAATGACAGCTCAAAGAGGCACATGTTCTTTTATAGGCTATAGGCCTACTGTAGGGGTTCCCTGTAGGATTTATTCATTGCATTTGGGTCGCGTGTGCAGTCCGGCATTGTCAACTATGCATGCGCTTTGAATTTATGGCGACTTTGTGTGATGTAAAAGGTTTCCATGCAAAAAGCTGTTTGGATAATGTGCTCTTTTATTTGTTGCTAATCTGATGTTGCGCATGTTGTGTTAGTGCTGACATTGGAAAATTGTTTTGTAATTTCTCGGATCTTGTCATTTTATTTTTTTCGGGAAATGTAAAGAGTGTTACCGGGACAGTCTGGTTCTGGTTACCCATGTTAATCACTAGCATCTACTGTATTCAAAAGCATATAACACTATGTCGTGACGTTGCTACCATTAATGCGAAGACGGCTATTCATCCAATAATTACATACCACGTTCAATTGAATTAATCATATAACTATTAATTAAGTAGTAATCTAGGGCACCACGGGAAAAGTTTATTTAACGAGTTACCGTTTCGCTCAAAAATATCAGAATATCTCGATATACTATCTGTCATCCATTAATCATTTGCTCCTATTTCAGTCTCATTCTGAATGTCGTAATGTCCTATAAATCTGCACGAACCCAAGTCTCCATGATGAATCAGCTTACACAAATTGTCTTAACTTTTTAGGGATAGGGGGCAGCATTTTCACTTTTGGATGAATTGGTGCCCATAGTGAACTGCCTCCTACTCTGTCCCAGATGCTAATATATGCATATTATTATTAATAATATTAACAATAAACTGTTTGAATTATGTCTGTGAGTATAACAGAACTCATATGGCAGGCAAACTTCCAAGAAGTGGGAAGTGAAAGGAAGTGGAAATTCTGGGGCTGGTTGATGTTAAAGTCATCGCCTATTCAATTTCCAGTAAGATATGGATCTGTTCGCACTTCCTACGCCTTCCACTAGATGTCAACAGTCTGTAGAACGTGGAATGAAGCCTCTAGTGTGATGTGGGGTCGGATGGCAGCTATTTGAGTCAGTGGTCTGGCAGAATGCTAGTTCCTGGTCACGCGCGCTAGTCATGATATGGCCATGTGTTCCATTACTCTGTATACAAAAACGTATGCTCCGGTTGGAACGTTAGTGGATATATATGATAACAACATCCTGAAGATTGATTCTCTACTTAATTTGACCAGTTTATTCGACCTGGAATATAACTTATTGAAGTTTTCGTCCGACGTTCTCCTGGACCGGTGCCAGCGTTTGGACATGTGAACTAAACTGAATCTGAAACAGCAGTTGCATTAAGAACAAGTGTATCTTTAATTATATGCAAAACATGTATCTTTCATCAAAGTTTATGATGATTATTTCTGTTATTTGACGTGGCTCTCTGTAATTACTCCGGATATTTTGGACGCATTTCTGAACATGGCGCCAATGTAAACCGAGATTTGTGGATATAAATATGCACATTATCGAACAAAACATTAATGTATTGTGTAACATGATGTCCTATGAGTGTCATCTGATGAAGATTATCAAAGGTTAGTGATTCATTTTATCTCTATTTCTGCTTTTGTGACTATCTTTGGCTGGGAAAATTTGTGTTCTTTGAATTTGGTGGTGATCTAACATAAATATATGTTGTGTTTTCGCTGTAAAACATTAAAAAAAATCGGACACGATGGGTAGATTAACAAGATGTTTATCTTTCATTTGCTGTATTGGACTTGTTAATGTGTGAAAGTAAAATATTTCTAAAAATATTTTTACATTTTCCGCGCTGCCTTTTCAGCGGAATGTTGGGGGGGGTTCCACTAGCGGAACGTGTGTCCTAGAAAGGTTAATTATTTATTTACTAACTAATGGAATAATCACAAAGAATTACATAAACACACACACAGGATAGATTATACGTTGATTACTAACAATGTAATGAAAAGTCCCTAGTGGACAAATCCGATATGACGACTTGGTACGCAATGAAAAGGGGTTGGGAAAGAAAGAGCGGGAGAAGGAGAGACAAAGGAATTCAACTATCGTACAGACAGTTGAATAATATGCTCATCGTACATGTGGATATTTAGCACCCTAACAACCGCTCATTCGGATTTAGAAATGCAAAGTACATATTTACGCTTGTATGTCTTTGTCGTCTCGCTCTGTTGAAATCGCCCCATCAGTCTGTGACGAATAGTTTGACAGAAAGTATCTAGTTGTGCAAGTCTCTGGATGTCCACCAGAGGTCACCATGTCTTTAGTAGTTGTAGTAGGTTTATTTTGTTCTGGAAGTGTCTGTTAGAATGGATACATCAGACATACCGTGCTTCTACACCTGCATTTCTTGCTGTTTGGGGTTTTAAGCTGTGTTTCTGTACACTGTTGGAAAAGCATTAACAGTGGAAACACAGAAATGCCTTGTTTGCACCACAGATGCTCAAATAAATTGTGGCTCAATCGAACAAATACGGGAAAGGCTGTTTGGTTTTCTGTGCACTAGCAATTGGCACACATGCAATGCCAAGATAGATTGTGCTAGTGTAAAATGATCCATCCCTGTCATGCAAACATGAGATTCAAACCCTGCTCACAATGACAAAATACACTCTGCAATGCACCGTCAACATTTGATTTGATTACCTGCCAGGCAGTCAAGCAGGAGGTGCACATGAGGTGTCCGCAGGGCTCGATCTTTACATCCTTGTCGTTCTCGGCGCAGATCTTGCACAGCTGGAAGGTGGAGCCCATCTCGCAGTAGAGCTCGTACTGCTCCTTTAGGACCAAAGAGGGGTCAGTTATGAGGCAGCACACACAACTCATGAATTAAAATAAGAATTGGACACACTCCACATGAAGCAGAATTTTAATTGAATTTGAATTAAAGGAAGTGAATTTTAATCAAGTGAGATGAATAGTGCATTCGGAAAGTATTCAGACTGCTAGACTTTTTCGACATTTTGTTACGTTACAGCCGTATCTTAAAATGGATTCAATTGTTTTTCCCCCTCATCAATCTACACACAATACCCCATAATGACAAAGCAAAAACAGTTTTTTTGAATATTTTGCTAAATTATAATAAGAAAAACAACGGAAATATCACATTTACATACAGTACCAGTCAAAAGTTTGGACACACCGATTCAGGAAACTAGGCGTATGTCGCATTTCACGACTTAACAGGAGAGCCGTTTGAAAGTTAATCAAAATGCGTTTTTTGGGCAGAAATGCCTTCTTGAACATGTGAACGTTCACGTGCCTTACTAACAAACTCGTATGCCATCTGTAAATACGAATAAAATTGTTAAATACAAGACTTGTTGGTTAAGCCACAGAAAACATTAGCAACCTTCCCACTAGCCATGATTGGCTGAGATAATGAGTGAGCTGGACATGTCGAGAGAGGAGTTCGGATTGGTCTGCCATAGAAGCTTGTCAGTCTGTTGGTAATCCAGTCGAACGCGGCTTTAAAAAAAACGTATTGTGTAGTGGAGCTGCATAAGTGTGGCTCTCCACTTTCTGGAGGATCAAGTTTTGAAATCAGTGGAATTAGAGTATGATAACAAATGAGATGGAGGAAACACCTGTCTCCAGATTTCATCTCAAACTAAGGGCAACCGTGATATGGCATTCCTGACAGGGAGACACATCCATGCACGATGATGTACACAGGTAAGAAAGTCTAGCGTTAGCTAGCTAACGTTACATTTTCAGATATTACACTTTTTCTAATTTTGACAGGAAGTGGTTTCATTTCAAGCTAACGTTAGCTGGCTGGCTCCCTAGCTGATGTTATTATTTGTTTCTCAGAGCCGTTTGCTGTTGTAGTTAGAGCCTAATGTTAGCTAGCTAACATTGAACATGGTTGGTTAGCACTGTTCATTGTTGTTTGACTAGCTAACGTTAGCTGTCTGCCTCGTTAGCTAACGCGTTATGTGACGTGTGTGAACTTACACTTTGTTTTCCTAGCTAGGTACATTGTTTACCTAGCTAGCAAGCTTTCTGAGTCCCAGAGCGCAGAATAACTGATGAATTTACAAACGCCCGTTGAATATGGCCGGTGTCAGTAAACATTGGCAAAAAAAGGTAACTAAATTGTTGCCAGCAGCACAGTTAACATGAAAACAGCCTAACCAGCTCTGCTAGGGCGAGTAAAATGGTCAGAGTGGGGTGTTCTCTCATTTGTGTCTGGAAGTAGCTAGCAAGCTAGCCAATGTTAGCCAGTTAGCTTGAGTGCTTGACTGCCGTTGCGAGGTCAGAAGTTCAGCCAGAGCGTCCAGTGTGTGCTCTGAACACTCAGAGAGCGAAACGCTCTGAATTTACAAACTGAAAATCTTACAGAACAGTTGCTGTCACCAACAGCCTAACCAGCTCTGCTTGGGAGAGTAATGTTCAGTGAGCTGTTCTCTCATTTTGTCTGGAAGTAGCTAGCAATTTAGCTTGAGTGCTTGACTGCTGTTGTTAGTGGGTGGGGCTAAAGCTTAAGAGGGTGTGAACGATACTGAATGGGTATAGACAAAGAAGGGCTCTCCAGTAGTAGTACCCAAACTTTCAAAGGACATTTTCTCAAAAGTGAGTTTACAACTTTATCAACTTTCAAAGCAGAATTACTTTCCCATTGTTCCTCAACTGTAGTCTATGATATACCATGTTGTAGCTCTAAGTCTCTACTTTTATCCAATGTAAAAAACGCAATTTCAAATGTTTCTACATAAGACTGATTTGAGCCAGTAGGTCACATTTTACATTGGTTATCTTTTGTTTGTTTTTAGTCCCATCCTTCAGCTCCATTCAACCCCTCCCATCAATCTCTGAATACCATCCAGTTTTGAATTCTATTTGATATATATTTTTCAATTGTGCTGTGATGTTTCACAAATGTTCTGAACCTTTCTATACTCATAGTTTCTACAAATTGTAAATTAAAGTTAAACATTTTTGCTAAGAGTATTATTATATTATTGGTCGATTGAGTATGACTTTTCAGATCAACCAGCAGTGCTATTTGTAGAGTTAACTCCAGGTAAATGTTGCAATTCTTCAGCCATTCCACATGTGACCAAAAACAAGCTACCGTAATTTCCGGACTATAAGCCGCTACTTTTTTCCCACGCTATGAACCTTGCGCTTTATACAATGACGCGGCTAATTTATGGATTTTTCCCGCTTTCACAAATTCATGCCGCCAAAAAACTGAGCACCGTCACATGTGACGTAAATCGAGCGCGCTCAAACTTTCCATCATTCTGATTACGGTAGTCATTTTGTCACCCTCATCATGGCAAAGACACGGAGAAATGCATATGATGCAGCTTTCAATTTGAAGGCGATCGATCTGGCTGTTGGAAAAGGAAATAGTGCTGCTGCACAGGAGCCTTAATGAGTCGATGATAAGACGTTGGAAACAGCAGCGTGAGAAACTGACTTAGTGCAAAAAGACAACAAAAGCTTTCAGAGGAAAGAAAAGCAGATGGCCCGAACTAGAAAATGAGGCTTGGATGAGTTTGCCTCCGGATGAAAGTGAGGAGAGCGCAATGAAAACGATCCAACATCGGATGAAGCAATTCTGAGGCTATTCAACTCCGACACCAAAGGAGATGACTTCAGTGGTTTCAGTGCACAGGAGGAAGATAGTGACCAAGGACTTTCTTGGTAGGCTATTGTTTACTGCTATTTAAAAAAAAAAATTGTTACAAGCCTGTTTCGTTAAAGCCTATTTATTTTTGTTACAAGCCGTGTTTCGTTAAAGCCTATTTATTTTTGTTACAAGCCGTGTTTCGTTTAAAGGCTGTGTAAAGTTCATTTGTTTCAATGTACCGGTAGGCACCTGCTGCTTATAGACACGTGCGGTTTATTTATGTACAAAATAAAAATAAAAATAAAAATTCAGTGGGTGCGGCTTATTTTCAGGTGCGCTTAATAGTCCAGCAATTACGGTAGATAATTTTTGTTGATAATGTCTATAATGATTATTTCTGTCTCTTCACAGATCTGCAGAGCTGAGACGGTTGTATCCTCGATATATATAACATCCTATTGGTTGCAAGGCGGATTCGTTTTGTGTATTAGTTCATAAACCATGTGCCATGGAAACGGTACATCAAAGATCAGAAAGTCATCTATGGGGCCAGGAGAGACAGTCATCCATTGTTCAGATTTGTTTCAAAAGCCACTGCCAACTTGAGTGAACTGTAGACAAAATAACCAAAAAACTAAGGGTGATGGGTGCAAGCTCACCATGTTCAAAAGTTGTGGCCTAATCACCTCTAAGTAACTTCAGACCAAGTCGTTGAGTTGATTTGGTCATGTAATTTTGAACACGGTGAGTTTGCCCCTATCCATAGTTTTTGGTTAAATTAGCTCAACTTGAACAAGATATCGTTTCATTACCTCAGCATATGATCGACGGACTTATTGGCTGATTCATGTGATTTAGGCTGCATTTTGTGATGACGTTGGTCTATCAGGTTTGACAAGCTCTGATTGATAACCACTTTGTAGGGATGATGACAGACAGAAACAGATGTGGCAGACCTTTACAATGTTGAAGTACAGTGAATTCCTTGGAATACTAAGTGTTTTCTTTATTATATTACTTCCCTATTAACACGTATTTGTTTTAAGTTGGTGATAACATGGACCATCAGACTATTTTATTCTCTACTTTAGAACTCTTGGGGGTATCCGAAACAAATGTGTAAAAAGTACTTTATAAAAATGTTGAATCTGGCCTTATAAATAACACAAAGGCATGTCAAATCAGGTAATGCCAAAATTTGTCTAAATGAAGTACGCTTTGAAGTGATTAAAATGCATCAGACAATTATTGGAAAGTTCCGGAAACCCACAAATGTTGCTGAGTTAAAGCAGTTCTACATGGACGAGTGGGCCAACATTCCTCCACAGCGATGTGAGAGACTGATCAACAACTACAAGAAGCATTTGATTGCAGTCATTGCAGTTAAAGGTGACACAACCAGTTATTGAGTATAAGGGGGCAATTACTTTTTCACACAGGGGTATTGAGTGTTGCATACTTTTGTTAATTCAATAAATTAAGTAAGTAATCAACATTTTGTGTTATTTGTTCACTCAGTTTCCATTGATCTAATATTCGGTTTGGGTTGAAGATCTGATAACATTCCGTGTCAAAAATATGCACAAATCTGAAAGGGAACAAATACTTTTTCCACGGCACTGTATGTTCCTGAGAGTCTTAGCTTTCTGCGATGCGGTCACAATTGCCATTATAAAACAGGTTGTTTGGATCATAGATGCTGATTGGAGGAGCAGCGTTCCAAGCTGTGCTGTATTGGCCGTTACAGGCACACTATGCCTGCTAACAGTTCCATCTGAATTATCATTGCACTACCATAAGAATTTCACCATCATACGAATTTGCATCTAATTCTATTTATCTCAACTCGCACATTATTTCCCCATGATTGTTGCCTAGCATTTAGTTTGGTACAGCTGGGGTAATATAAGCTGGCTGCCTGTCTGACCTCTGAAGATTTGTTTCACTTTTGAAATGCAAACTCCCCTGGACCCTACCACAAAGTGTGTGCCCTCAGGCCTGGAGGGAAGCTAAAGTCATTCCGCTACCCAGGAATAGTAAAGCCCCCTTTACTGCCTCAAATAGCAGACCAATTAGTCTGTTACCAACCCTTAGTAAACTTTGTGTTTGGCCAGATACAATGCTATTTCACAGTAAACAAATTGACAACAGACTTTCAGCACTCATATAGGGAATGACACTCAACAAGCACGGCACTTACCCAAATGACTGATGATGTGGCTGAGAGAAATTGATCAAATGATTGTGGGGCTGTTTTGTTAGACTTCAGTGCAGCTTTTGACATTATCGATCATAGTCTGCTGCTGGAAAAATGTATGTGTTATGGCTTTACATCCCTTGCTATAATGTGGACAAAGAATTACCTGTCTAACAGAACACAGAGGGTGTTCTTTAATGGAAGCTTCTCCAACATAATCCAGGTAGAATCAGGAATTCCCCAGGGTAGCTGTTCAGGTCCCTTGCTTTTTTCAATCTTTACTAACGACATTCAACTGGCATTAAGTAAGGCCAGTGTGTCTATGTATGCGGATGACTCAACACTATACACGTCAGCTACTACAGCAACTGAAATGACTGAAACACTTGACAAAGATCTGCAGTTAGTTTCGGAATGGGTAGCAAGGAATAAGTTAGTCCTAAATATTTCCAATACCTAAAAGCATTGTATTTGCGACAAATCATTCACAAAACCCGAAACCTCAACAACATCTCATAACTAAAATTGAGCAAGTTGAGGTGATTAAACTGCTTGGAGTAACCCTGGACTGTAAACTGTCATGGTCAAAACTTATTGATACAACAGTAGCTAAGATGGGGAGAAGTCTGTCCATAATAAAGCACTGCTCTGCCTTCTTAACAACTCTATCAACAAGGCAGGTCCTACAGGCCCTAGTTTTGTCGCACCTACAGGCCCTAGTTTTGTCGCATACCATCGTGTGGTCAGGTGCCACAGAGGGACTAGGGAAAACTACAGTTGGCTCAGAACAGGGCAGCACGGCTGGCCCTTAAAAGTACACGGAAAGCTAACATTAATGACATGCATGTCAATCTCTCATGCTCAAAGTGGAAGAGAGATCGACTTCCTCATTACTTGTTTTTGTAAGAGGTGTTGAGAAGCAGAAGGTACCGAGCTGTCTGTTTAAAATACTAGCACACAGCTCGGACACCCATGCATACACCACAATCCATGCCACCAGAGGTCTCTTCACAGTCCCCAAGTCCAGAACAGACTATGGGAGGCGCACAGTACTACATGGAACTCTATTCCACATCAGGTAACTGATGCAAGCAGTAGAATCTAATTTAAAAAGCGGGTAAAAATACACCATATGGAACAGCAGGGACTGTGAAGTAACACAAACATAGGCACAGACACATACAAACACATGATAACATACGCACTATTCACACACGTGCACATGGATTTTGTGTTGTAGATATGTGGTAGTAGAGTAGGGGCTTGAGGGCACACACTTAAGTGTTTTGGGAATTCTGTAATTAATGTATAGTAATGTTTTTAAAATTGTATAACTGCCTTAATTTTGCCAGAACCCCAGGAAGTCTTGGCAGGAGCTAATGGGTATCCATAATAAATACAAATACAATAGAGAGCGAACGGGTGTCCAGACAAGACTAAACTTTTTCTGAACCAGGCCGAAATCACGCATCATCATCATTATTATGGATATATCCAAGTAAATGACAATAGAAAATAAGCTCAAACAGGCGAAAATGCAGCTAGTGGGCTGTCATTCCAGGTGCAATGTTTGACGTGACGGAGTTAGCTGAAGTTGGTTAGCTAGCTAGGATGTGACAAGAACGTTAGTCAGCCTGCAAAGCAACCACTTTTGTTAGAACGGAAGACCATCCCTCTACAGGATGGGTGTTCCTATTCCGGGACGGTTGAGCTAACGTGTGCTAATGTGATTAGCATGATGGTTGTAAGTAACAGCAACCTTTCCAAGACATAGACATGTCTTATATGGGCAGAACGCTTACATTCTTGTTAATCTAACTGCACTGTCCAATTTACATTTGCTATTACAGTGAAGAAATGCCATGCTATTGTTTGAGGAGAGTGCACAACAACAGAACTTTTATCACGGCAACTGGTTTAATACATTCACCTCTGAAGGTAAACAATGTACTCACATTCAGTAATCTTGCTCTGATTTGTCATCCTGAGGGTCCCAGAAATAAAATGTAGCATAGTTTAAGTATAAGCTAATGATCCATCATGTATGACATTCCTGGGAGTGTGTAAACTTAAATGTTGCATTACCATATAATTTTGTATGTTCTCTGTAGTCACGTTCTTGAAAATGTATCAATTGACCAATTCGGCACATTTGGGCAGACTTGATACATAATATTGTCTAGTATTGCCATGCTTCACTGGCTTATTCTGAAACTTTGCACACCCACTGCTGCCATCTAGTGGCCAAAATCTAAATTGTGCCTAAACTGCAATAACACATGATTGCCTTTCTCTTGTATTTCAAAGATGATTTAAAAAAATTATAAAGCAGTTTTTTTTTGTTTGTATTATCTTTTACCAGATCTAATGTTTTATGCTCTCCTACATTAATTTCACATTTCCACAAACTTCAAAGTGCTTCCTTTCAAATGGCATCAAGAATAGGCATATCCTTGCTTCAGGTCCTGAGCTACAGGCAGTTCGATTTGGTTGTCATTTTGAAAAAAAAGGTACACTCCTTAAGAGGTTTTAACAAAAATAATTAATGACTGGATTGACCAATTCTGTATTCATGATGCAGCACTGACTCAAGTGCCTTATTGCTTTTATTAAACATGTAGCAACATGACCAAACAAACTAAAGACCTGTCCGGACTATTTCCTCTGATGGAAGATTGAAATTGTATGAATTTACTTATCAAAATAACGTTTTTAATGAAAATGTGTCATTCATTGTTGTTTTAATATGTTGGTAAATGTTTTATAAAAGCAATAAGGCACTTGAGTCAGTGCTGCATCATGAATACAGTCACAGGTAAATACAGTCACAACGCCATTTACCTGTGACTGTATTCCTGATCCATCACTCCATCTTGTGCCTTATTGCTTAAATAGCCCGTTCCAATGCTAGAACCAAATTCATAGGAAGACGATCACAATTGCATTCAATTTATGTCCCCCCCCAATCATTTTGTGCGATTTTCCCTTCTAACGAGTCCTGTGCGATCTGTGAGCGTTTTAGAGGAAAACAGAACACACACACATGTTCCTGCGAGTGTTAGCTTTCAGTGATGGGTTCGTAATAGCTAATAGCCCAAACCAACGCTAGAGCCAAATTCATAGGAAGAAAACGAATTCAACATACCACACTGGCTTTAGAAAACAATTGTTGCAGAATCAAAACGGCCTGTCCGGCGGACTTTGAGGCGCCCGCATGGGCCTAAAGCACACCGGCGCCACTTTTTGTATCACAGGGAAATTATAAAACTGGGTGGGACAAAAATGCAATTTGCAAAAATGCAATATTCTCTCTCTCGCTCTCTCTCACACACACACACACACTGACCTGTGTGACTTTAATGTGATCATGGATGGTGGGTTCACACAAGCCTTTAAGGTCAGGGTTGTAGCTGCGTCCGTCCGGAAACAAGTAACTGAGGACAGAAGAGAGACAGCTTAGATACTACAGCATTCCACACAGACTGCTGACAAAAAACTAAGAACGACACAGAAGGCACAACCAGCTAAATTTAACATCCATTATCAAACAGTCATAAAAATGACATTGCATGGCATCTCAAATTAGGACCAGTTTAAAAGAGACTCGGCATTATCCCGACACAGAATACTTTTTGGGAGAAATATTTTTGTTTCGTGAAGCATGGCACATGAAAGCATTTGTGACCTTTATTTAACTAGGCAAGTCAGTTAAGAACAAATTCTACAATGACGGCCTACACCGGCCGAACCCGGGTGACGCTGGGCCAATTGTGCACCGCCCTATGGGACTCCCAATCACATCTGGTTGTGATACAGCACGGATTCAAACCAGGGTGTCTGTTGTGATACCTCTAGCACTGAGATGCAGTGCCTTAGACCGCTTCGCCACTCGGGAGCCCACAGTAATTTTTTTCTGCAATTTGTATTTTACCGCAATACATTTCTTATGACCTGCACTATGAAGAGTGTAATGGCAACGCACTTCAAATTAAGTGCTATCTCAAAACTGAGTCCCCATGATCTGACTGCCTTGTCCACCGCCAGGCAGTGAGCCTGATGTGCTTTCATGCATTATTGTATCCTAGGAATCCTCCATTAGAATATTTGCAGAAGTGGGCCACCTTTAGTCGCCTCCCAAAGGCGCTCTGAACCGAAACCGCCCAAGCGTGGCGAGAGAGATCAAACTACATTTACAGAGGGAATCATCCCTCGTCGCCTGAGCAGTCAAGACAGAGAGGAAATAAAACGGAGTAAATGGCTACATCCCAATTCCCCACCTTTCTCCCAAAATGTGCACTTGCATTGCAGGCCCCAATTCCCTCCCTACCCCATCAATGTTTGCAGATCTGTAGTAGAAGCAAAAACAATAAGGTTTCGTTTATGTCACAGTGTATAACACTGGCAGATAAAACCTGAATTGCAGTCCAAACATACAGTACCGGTCACCTACTCATTCAAGGGTTTTTCTTAAATGTTTACTATTTTCTACATTGTAGAATAGTGATGACATCAAAACTATGAAATAACACATATGGAATCATGTAGTAACCAAAAAAGTGTTAAACAAATCAAATTTATTTTAGATTTTAGATTCTTCAAAGTAGCCACCCTTTGCCTTGACAGCATTGCACCCTCTTGGCATTCTCTCAACCAGCTTCACCTGGAATGCTTTTCCAACACTCATGAAGGAGTTCCCACATCCGCTGAGCACTTGTGGCTGCTTTTCCTTCACTCGGCAGTCCAACTCATCCCAAACCATCTCAATTGGGTTGAGGTCGTGTGATTGTGGAGGCCAGGTCATCTGATACAGCACTCCATCACGGTCCTTCTTGGTCAATTAGCCCTTACACAGCCTGGAGTTGTGTTGGTTCATTGTCCTGTTGAAAAACAACTTAATGTCCAGCTAAGCGCAAACCAGATGGGATGGCGTATCGCTGCAGAATGCTGTGGTAGCCATGCTGGTTAAGAGTGCCTTGAATTATAAATAAATCACAGACAGTATCACCAGAAAAGCACCCCCACACCTCCTCCTCCATGCTTCACGGTGGGAACCACACATGCGGAGATCAGCCATCCACCTACTCTGCATCTCACAAAGACACGGCGGTGACTCAAATTTGGATTTCCACCAGTCTAAAGTCCATTGCTCATGTTTCCTGGTCCAAGCAAATCTTTTCTTATTATTGGTGTCGTTTAGAAGTGGTTTCTTTGCAGCAATTTGACCATGAAGGCCTGATTCATGCAGTCTCCTCTGAACAGTTGACGTTAACATGTGCCTGTTACTTGGAATCTGTAAAGCATTTATTTGGGTTGCAATTTCTGAGGCTGGTAACTCTAATGAACTTATCCTCTGCAGCAGAGGTAACTCTGGGTCTTCCTTTCC
This sequence comes from Salvelinus fontinalis, assembly GCF_029448725.1. Classification (NCBI taxonomy): domain Eukaryota; kingdom Metazoa; phylum Chordata; class Actinopteri; order Salmoniformes; family Salmonidae; genus Salvelinus; species Salvelinus fontinalis. Next base: position 45,321,632 of record NC_074677.1, read on the forward strand.
TGTGGCGGTCCTCATTAGAGCCAGTTTCATCATAGAGCTTGATGCTTTATGCGACTGCACATGTAGAAACTTTCAAAGTTCTTGAAATTTTCCGGATTGACTGAAATTCATGTCTTAAATGAATGATGGACTGTCATTTCTCATTTCTCTGCCATAATATGGACTTGGTCTTTTACCAAATAGGGCTATCTTCTGAATACCACCCCTACCTTGTCACAACAAAACTGTTTGGCTCAAATGCATTAAGAAGAAAATAAATTCCACAAATGAACTTTTAACAAGGCACACCTGTTAATTGAAATGCATTCCAGGTGACTACCTCATGACTACCAAAATGTATGTAGTTCTGTCCTTGAGCTGTTCTTGTCTATTAATGGTCTGTATTATGTCATGTTTCATGTTTGTGAGGACCCCAGGAAGAGTAGCTGCTGCTTTTGTAACAGCTAATGGGGATCCTAATAAAATACAATAAAAAGCTGGTTGAGGAAATGCTAAGAGCGTGCAAAGCTGTCATCAAGGCAACGGGTGGCTACATTGAAGAATCTTGATTTGTTTAACACTTTTTTGGTTATTACATGATTCCATATGTGTTATTTCATAGTTTTGATGTCTTCCCTATTATTTACAATGTAGAAAATACTAAAAATAAAGAAAAACCCTTGAATTAGTAGGTGTGTCCAAACTTTTGACTGGTACTGTAGGTCTATACCATCACTGGTATTATCAGGCTGTATAGCTAGTTATGTTTGCTCTGATCAGTACATTTATTAGCTACCTTTCCATTACCATTAGCGGCTGACAAGATTTTGGCACAACGTACTAAGAAAAGACAAACAAGCTGTTTGCAGATGTAAGAAACACAAACTAATAGTGTAACAGAACGCGAATGGATTTTTATTAAGAAAGCAAAGTGAAAACAGCATTGACGTCATCAATGTTGCATGTGCTGCAATGACCATGCAGAGACTGAACGCAAGTGTATCGTGGTCAGAGGAACAACAAATGCGCTCTGAGTGATAGGGGGCTGGGCTAGGTTTGTGTGGAGAGAGAGAGCGAGAGAAAAAGCGAGAGAGAGAGCGAGAATGGAGAGAGGTGCTTCAAGTATCAAAATAAACTATAAAAATTGACTTTATACACGACATATCACATTTAACAAACCAAACATTCAAATACCGTTATAGAAGGTAAAGTAAAAACCCAAACCGCTCCGTGCATCAATACCAGTATATCTTAAAATAAGGTATACCACCCAGCCCTAGTCGCTTGTTTGTATCAATTGCAAAGACATTGGCAACTTTGTATTTGTATTCAACTTTTTTCTGAAGTTATCGTGGTCACATAGAAACAGATAAACCATGTGATTCAATGTTTTGCAAAGATCACCTGTGTATAAAGTGACACGGGAGGGCAGAAGACCAGGTCTTTGGCCTGGTTTGCTAGCTACCTCTCTCAAAGAGTGCAGTGTATGAAGTCAGAAAATCTGCTCTCTCAGCCACTGCCTGTCACCAAGGTAGTACCCCAAGGCTCAATCCTAGGCCCCACGCTTTTCTCAATTTACAACAACATAGCTCAGGCAGTAGGAAGCTCTCTCATCCATTTATATGCAGATGATACAGTCTTATACTCAGCTGGCCCCTCCCTGGATTTTGTGTTAAATGCTCTACAACAAAACTTTCTTAGTGTCCAACAAGCTTTCTCTCCCCTTAACCTTGTTCTGAACACCTCCAAAACGGGCGGAGGTTAGCCTAGTGGTTAGAGCGTTGGACAAGTAACCAAAAGGTTGCAAGATCAAATCCCCGAGCTGACAAGTGCACAGTACTACACAGAGCCATGACTAAATGGAAGTCTATTCCACATCAAGTAACTCACGCAAGCAGTGAAATCAAATTTAAAAAACAGATACAAATACACCCTATGGAACAGCGAGGACTGTGAAGAGTCACACAGACATAGCATACAGTGCATTTGGAAAGTAATCAGACCCCTTCACTTTTTCCACATTTTGTTACGTTACAGCCTTATTCTAAAATTGATAAAATTGTTTTTTTCACATCAAACTACACACAATACTCCATAATCAAAAAACTGAAATATCACATTTACATAAGTATTCTGACCCTTTACTCAGTACTTTGTTGAAGCACCTTTGGCAGCGAATACAGCCTCGAGTCTCCTTGGGTATGATGCAACAAGCTTGGCACACCTGTATTTGGGGAGTTTCTCCCATTCTTCTCTGCAGATCCTCTCAAGCTCTGTCAGGTTGGATGGGGAGCGTCACTGCACAACTATTTTCAGGTCTCACCAGAGACGTTTGATCGGGTTCAAGTCCGGGCTCTGGCTGGGCCACTCAAGGACATTCAGAGACTTGTCTCAAAGTCACTCCTGCATCGTCTTGGCTGTGTGCTTAGGGTTGTTGTCCTGTTGGAAGGTGAACCTTCGCCCCAGTCTGAGGTCCTGAGCGCTCTGGAGCAGGTTTTCATCAAGTATCTCATTACTTCTCCATTCATCTTTCCCTTGATTCTGACTAGTCTCCCAGTCCCTGCCGCTGAAAAACATTCCAAAAGCATGATGCTGCCACCACCATGCTTCAACGTAGGGATGGTATTGGCCTGGTGATGTGCGGTGCCTGGTTTCCTCCAGATGTGACGCTTGGCATTCAGGCCAAAGAGATTCATCTTGGTTTTATCAGACAAGAGAATCTTGTTTCTCATGGTCTGATAGTCATTTGCCTTTTACTGAAGAGTGGCTTTCGGCTGGTCACTCTACCATAAAGGCCTGATTGGGGGAGTGCTGCAGAAATGGTTGTCCTTCTGGAAGGCTCTCCCATCTTCACAGAGGAACTCTGGAGCTCTGTCAGAGTGACCATCGGGTTATTGGTCATCTCCCTGACCAAGGCCCTTCTCCCCCAACTGCTCAGTTTGTTCAGGCGGCCAGCTCTAGGAAGAGTCTTGGTGGTTCCAAACTTCTTCAGAATGATCGAGGCCACTGTTTTCTTGGGGACCTTCAATGCTGCAGAAAGGTTTTGGTACCCTTCCCCAGATCTGTGTAAATATTTTCCTAATGCACTGTACACACACGTACACCTGGATTGTGTGTTTTAGTAGAGTAGTGATCTGAGGGCACATACTTAATGTATTGTGAAATCTGTTGTAAAATGTATTTTAAAGTAAAAAATATGTAAAATAATGTACTGTATACAGTTGAAGTTGGAAGTTTACATACACTTAAGTTGGAGTCGTTAAAACTCGTTTTTCAACCCCTCCACAAATGTATTGTTAACAAACTATAGCTTTGGCAAGTCGGTTAGGACATCTACTTTGTACATGACAAGTCATTTTTCCAACAATTGTTTACAGACAGATTATTTCACTTATAATTCACTCCATCACAATTCCAGTGGGTCAGAAGTTTACATACACTAAGTTGACTGTGCCTTTAAACAGCTTGGAAAATTCCAGAAAATGATGTCATGGCTTTAGAAGCTTCTGATAGGCTAATTGACATAATTTGAGTCAATTGGAGGTGTACCACGTTCATCTGTACAAACAATAGTATGCAAGTTTAAACACCATGGGACCACGCAGCTATCATACTGCTCAGAAAGGAGACGCGTTCTGTGTCCTAGAGATTAACTTATTTTGGTGCAAAATGTGCAAATCAATCCCAGAACAACAGCAAAGGACCTTGTGAAGATGCTGGAGGAAACAGGTACAAAAGTATCTATATCCACAGTAAAACGAGACCTATATCGACATAACCTGAAAGGCCGCTCAGCAAGGAAGAGGCCACTGCTCCAAAACCACCATAAAAAAGACAGACTGCGGTTTGCAACTGCACATGGGGACAAAGATCATACTTTTTGGAGAAATGTCCTCTGGTCTGATGAAACAAAAATAGAACTGTTTGGCCATAATGACCATCGTTATGCTTGGAGGAAAAAGGGGGAGGCTTGCAAGCCGAAGAACACCATTCCAACCATGAAGCACGGGTTGTCAGCGTCATATTTTGGGGGTGCTTTGCTGCAGGAAGGACTGGTGCACATCACAAAATTGATAGTATCATGAGGGAGGAAAATTACGTGGATATATTGAAGCAACATCTCACGACATCAGTCAGGAAGTTAAAGCTTGGTCGCAAATGGGTCATCCAAATGGACAATGACCCCAAGCATACTTCCAAAGTTTTGGCAAAATGGCTTAAGGACAACAAAGTCAAGGTATTGGAGTGGCCATCACAAAGCCCTGATCTCAATCCTATAGAAAATGTGACGGCAGAACTGAAAAAGTGTGTGCGAGCAAGGAGGCCTGCAAACCTGACTCAGTTACACCAGCTCTGTCAGGAGGAATGGGCCAAAATTCACAGAACCTATTGTGGGAAGCTTGTGGAAGGCTCCCCGAAACGTTTGACCCAAGTTAAACAATTTAAAGGCAACGCTACCAAATACTAATTGAGTGTATGTAAACTTCTGACCCACAGGCAATGTGATGAAAGAAATAAAAGCTGAAATAAATCATTCTCTCTACTATTATTCTGACATCTCACATTCTTAAAAGAAAGTGGTGATCCTAACTGACCTAAGACAGGGATTTTTTACTCTGATTAAATGTCAGGAATTGTGAAAAACTCAGTTTAAATGTATTTGGCTAAGGTGTATGTAAACTTCCGACTTCAACTGTATTCCTGCCACAATTTTTACTGGACCCCAGCAGTTAATGGGGATCCATAATAAATACTAATACTAAAATATATTTGAAAATACAAAAATACACAGAAAATACAGTGGGGCAAAAAGGTATTTAGTCAGCCACCAATTGTGCAAGTTCTCCCACTTAAAAAGATGAGAGAGGCCTGTAATTTTCATCATAGGTACACTTCAACTATGACAGACAAAATGAGAATTTTCTTTCTCCAGAAAATCACATTGTACGATTTTTAACGAATTTGCAAATTATGATGGAAAATAAGTATTCGGTCAATAACAAAAGTTTCTCAATACTTTGTCATATACCCTTTGTTGGCAAAGACAGAGGTCAAACATTTTCTGTAAGTCTTCACAAGGTTTGCACACACTGTTGCTGGTATTTTGGCCCATTCCTCTATGCAGATCTCCTCTAGAGCAGTGATGTTTTGGGGCTGTTGCTGGGTAATACGGACTAACAACTCCCTCCAAAGATTTTCTATGGGGTTGAGATCTGGAGACTGGCTAGGCCACTCCAGGACCTTGAAAAGCTTCTTGCGAAGCCACTCCTTCGTTGCCCGGGCGGTGTGTTTGGGATCATTTTCATGCTGAAAGACCCAGCCACTCAAAATCTCACGATACATGGCCCCATTCATTCTTTCCTTTACACGGATCAGTTGACCTGGTCCCTTTGCAGAAAAACAGCCCCAAAGCATGGTGTTTCCACCCCCATGCTTCACAGTAGGTATGGGTTTCTTTGGATGCAACTCAGCATCCTTTGTCCTCCAAACACGACGAGTTGAGTTTTTACCAAAAGGTTCTATTTTGGTTTCATCTGACCATATGACATTCTCCCAATCTTCTTCTGGATCATCCAAATGCTCTCTAGCAAACTTCAGACGGGCCTGGACATGTACTGGCTTAAGCAGGGGGACACGTCTAGAACTGCAGGATTTGAGTCCCTGGCGGCGTAGTGTGTTACTGATGGTAGGCTTTGTTTCTTTGGTCCCAGCTCTCTGCAGGTCATTCACTAGGTCCCCCCGTGTGGTTCTGGGATTTTTGCTCACCGTTCTTGTGATCATTTTGACCCCACGGGGTGAGATCTTGCGTGGAGCCCCAGATCGAGGGAGATTATCAGTGGTCTTGTATATCTTTCATTTCCTAATAATTGCTCCCACAGTTGATTTCTTCAAACCAAGCTGCTTACCTATTGCAGATTCAGTCTTCCCAGCCCGGTGCAGATCTACAATTTTGTTTCTGGTGTCCTTTGACAGCTCTTTGGTCTTGGCCATAGTGGAGTTTGGAGTGTGACTGTTTGAGGTTGTGGACAGGTGTCTTTTATACTGATAAGTTCAAACAGGTGCCATTAATACAGGTAACGAGTGGAGGACAGAGGAGCCTCTTAAAGAAGAAGTTACAGGTCTGTGAGAGCCAGAAATCTTGCTTGTTTGTAGGTGACCAAATACTTATTTTCCACCATAATTTGCAAATAAATTCATTAAAAATCCTACAATGTGATTTTCTGGATTTTTTTCTCTCATTTTGTCTGTCATAGTTAAAGTGTACCTATGATGAAAATTACAGGCCTCTCTCATCTTTTTAAGCGGGAGAACTTGCACAATTGGTGGCTGACTAAGTACTTTTTTGCCCCAATGTAAGTATATATATTTTTTAAATCTTAAATATGCATGTATTTAAATTAGGTCTGTCAAACGATAAAAACATTTAATTTACTTAATCACAGGATTTGGTGTGATAAATAACGAATAATCGCAAATTCAAAATTTGCTCAGATTTTTTATACAAGAATATTGACGTCTTGATTTTGTCCAAAGTAACGGTTATCAAATTCAGGAAAATTGATAAAGCACACTTCCTTTAAACTCAATGAAAACTTGTTTTGACATTGCATTGTTGTTTTTAGCTGTATAGATTAGATATTTGGGATATTTTCAGTATATTTTGAACGCGTCAGCTAGATACATTTTATTCGAATTTAGATGGAATGCAACTTGTGCTACAGAAAAATACAATGTGAAGAACTTAATTCCCAGGTTTTTTACGTACAAGCCTTCCCTGCATCCGTCGATGAGGGCCAGGAAGAGGGGCTTGTTGTGGGGGATGGTCTGCAGGATGTTCCCGTTGTTGGTGACGTAGCCAATGGCCCACTGGCCCAGTCGTGTGCAGCTTTGTCTGAAGATGTAGCTAGAATGAGAGATGGGAAACAGGGAGGTCAGACAAATCAAACATTAAAACAGTAATATTGTCACTGTCGGATGGAAACCTTGTATCTCCAAAAAGGCAATTTAAAAAAAACTGAAAAAAATTGACTTTATTATTTCAACAAAAAGTTCAGAATTTGACAACATTCTGGGTCATATATTCACACGTCACTAAAACATTGCTGAATCACCAACAAAAAAATCTATGTTAAATTGGAATTACACATTCTGAGTACATTATGTGGTGATATGTGATTTTATTATCAAATCAAATTTATTTATATAGCCCTTCTTACATCAGCTGATATCTCAAAGTGCTGTACAGAAACCCAGCCTAAAACCCCAAACAGCAAGCAATGCAGGTGTAGAAGCACGGTGGCTATCATTGATTAGAACGGGCCGCGTCTGAACCAGTGAACGCATCGCCATTTTTGCATTAATTCTCCATTAATTGACAAGCATGAAAGATTATTTTATATGTGTATTTATCTTTTATGTATGTAGATTCACACTTTGTCTGAATTAAACCCAGCGTGTCTGCTTACTTTACCCTGCTCTTTCGCTCATTCTCCCAAATGGACTACAGCATACCGGTGGTGCACACATAGCCTAATTAGTCTCTTCTTTGCACAGGATTAATTAAATCTATCGACTGATCTGTTAGTGTGTGTACAAACAGAATAAAACAGCTTTGAATTCTGTAATGAATGTATTGTAATGTTTTTAAAATTGTATATCTGCCTTAATTTTGCCGGACCCCAGGAAGAGCAGCAGCTAATGGGGATCCATAATAAATACAAATGAGTGGATTCGGCTATTTCAGCCACACCCGTTGCTGGCAGGGGTCAAATATCGAGCACACAGCCATGCAATCCCCAAAGACAAACATTGGCAGTAGAATGGCGTTACTGAAGAGCTCAGTGACTTTCAATGTGGCACCTTCATAGGATGCCGCCTTTCCAACAAGTCAGTTCGTCAAATTTCTGCCATGCTAGAGCTGCCCCGGTCAACTGTAAGTGCTGTTACTTTGAAGTGGAAACATCTAGGAGAAACAACGGCTCAACCGCGAAGTGGTACGACACACAAGCTCACAGAGCGTAGCGCATAAAAATTGTCTGTCCTCGGTTGTAACACTCACTACTGAGTTCCAAACTGCCTCTGGAAGAAATGTCAGTACAATAACTGTTAGTAGGGAGCTTCATGAAATGGGTTTCCTTGGCCGAGCATCCGCACACAAGCCTAAGATCACCATGAGCAATGTCAAGCATCGGCTGGAGTGGTGTAAAGCTCGCCGCCTTTGGACTCTGGAGCAGTGGAAACGCGTTCTCTGGTCACGGGCCACCATCCCTGTGGAACGCTTTCGACACCTTGTAGAGTCCATTCCCTGGCCAATGGAGGCTGTTCTGAGGGCAACAACGGAGTGCAACTCAATATTAGGAAGGTGTTTCTAATGTGTAATACCTTCAGTGTACAGTATATACATAGTTTTTGTTAAAATTGCTTAAGCTCAGTAAATTTGGAAATTATGGATGGACAGCAATATTAAAACATTGCCTCTGTTTTTTAAAGCAGGTTTAAGTCAGAATGGAGACTGGAACATTCAGGAACACTCAACCCCTACAGGAAAGCCATTCTGGTGTGTCTTGGGCATTACAATTTGCGTAATAGACCCGTTGAAAAATAAAACTATCCTAGGGTTCGATTTTCAGAAGACTGAGGCAATAAAAAAACATCAAGCATCCCAGAAAAGTGCTAAATATAGACACGTTAACATTTGTATCTTAAGAAAGTTCATGAAATCAATAATTTGCTAGTAACAGATGACATTCATATTCTCTCATATAATCTCTGAAACTCACTTAGATGATACCTTTGATGATAGAGTGGTAGCAATACATGGTTATGAGATCTACCGAAAAGACAGAAATGCCAAAGGTGGAGGTGTGGCCATTTATATTCAGAACCACTTTCCTGTAAAGCTTAGAGAGGATATCATGTTAAATACTGTTGAAGTAATATGGCTACAGGTTCATCTGCCCCACCTAAAGCCCATTCTGGTGGGAAGCTGTCACACCCTGAACTGCTTCACCTGTCTTTGTGCTTGTCTCCACCCCCCTCCTAATGTCACCCATCTTGCCCATGTATTTAAACCTGTGTTCTCTGTTTGTCTGTTGACTCTGACCTGGTAAATTAACTTCTGCCTGTCCTCGACCTGCCTATATCCTGCACCTTGTATTCTAATAAATATCAGAGGCTCGAACAATCTGCCTCTTGTGTCTGCATCTGGGTCTCGCCCTGTGTTGTTATAGTACGAACTGGCCATGACTGACCCAGCAGCCTCGGACCGGCTCCACAACACTGTCTCCCTGCAGGGAGCCACCATTGAAAAACATGAGGAGCTACTTCAGAGCCTTATGGAAGGCCACTGGTTCTATCCTGGTTTGGAGCTGGTTCTGCCACTCACATTGCCTTAAGGCGGCGCAGCCTGCCCCGGGACGTTCTCCTGCAGGCTCTGGTAAATCCTCGGATTTCTCCGCCATTCCCGCGGAATACCAGGACCTCCAGGAGGTGTTCAACAAGGCTCGCGTCACCTCCCTCCCTCCGCACCGTCCCAACGATTGTGCTATTGATCTCCTCCCGGGCACAACACCGCCTCGTGGGCGGCTATATTCCCTGTCTGGCCCTGAAACCAAGGCCATGGAGGAGTACATTGAGGACTCTGGCTACTGGCAGCATTCGTCCTTCTGCAGCTCCCGCAGTGTTCCAGGCTCTGGTCAACAATGTGCTCCGTGACATGTTGAATAGATCAAGATTGCGTTGGAGGAGCGGTGGCACTGGCTGGAAGGGGCGGAATATCAATTTTTGCCGTGGACCGATCATAAGAATTTTGAATATCTCCGCACCGCCAAGCACCTTAATTCTAGGCAGGTCCGTTGGGCCCTGTTATTCACCAGGTTCAACTTCACCATCACCTACCACCCAGGGTCTAAGAATGTGAGGGGGGCGTGCCCTGGCTAACCAAATGTTTGTCCCTGATTCGGCCCGATCTCAGGTCCTGGAATGGGCTAATTCCTCCAAGCTTACCTGCCATCCCGGCTCCCATCGGACCCTGGCCTTCCTCGGACAACGCTTCTGGTGGCCCACTATTGTTCCTGACGTCTCAGCCTTTGTTGCCGCATGCACGTGTGTGCTCAGAATAAGACTCTGCGGCAAGCTCCGGCTGGCCTCCTTCAATCACTCCCTGTTCCTCATCGCCCGTGGTCCCATATATCCCTGGATTCTGTCACTGGGCTTGCATAGTCTGATGGCAACACCACTATCCTGACAGTAGTGGAAAGGTTATGTAAAGCCGCCCATTTCATCCCTCTCCCCAAGTTACCTTCCGCTAAGGAGACGGCCCAGCTCATGGTGCAGCACGTCTTCCGAATCCATGGACTCCCTGTCGACATCGTCTCTGATCGTGGTCCTCAATTCTCGTCCTAATTCTGGAAGGCGTTCTGCACCCTCATTGGGTCGTTGGCCAGCCAATCCTCCGGGTTTCAATCCCAAGTCCAACAGCCAGTCGGAGCGTGCCAATCAAGACCTGGAGACTGCGCTTAGGTGCCTCCCCCCCAACCCCACCACCTGGAGCCGGCAACTTGTGTGGGTGGAGTACCCCTGGAACACTCTTCCCTGCTTGACCACTGGGCTCTTGCCCTTTGAGTGCTCCTTGGGTTATCAGCCTCTGCTCTTCCCAGAGAAAGAAGAAGAGGTCAACATACCCTCGGCCCAGATGTTCGTCCACCACTGTGAGCGTACCTGGAAAAGAGCTCGTGGAGTCTTCAAGGCCACCTCCAAGAATCGTTGACAAGCGGACCGCTCGTCTTCTGTTGCCCCATACCATCCTTATACATCCCACTTTTCATGTGTCCAGGATTAAGCCCTTGTCTCAAAGTCCTTTGTCTCCTGTTTCCAGGCCTACCACTCCTCCCCGTCTCATCGATGGTCATCCGGCGTACACGGTGAGACGCCTTTCTTCTGAGACGCCACTCCTTGACTGGGAGGGTTATGGCCCGGAGGAGAGGTGCTGGGTCACCGTTAAGGACATCCTGTTCCTGGCGCTCATTGCCGAGTTCCACCGCCGGCCCCCCGGTCAACCAGGTATTCGCCCAGGTAGGACGCCAGGTGGCGCCCCTAGAGGGGGGGTACTGTCACACCCTGATCTGTTTCACCTGTCTTTGTTCTTGTCTCCACCCCCCTCCAGGTGTCGCCCATCTTCCCCATTATCCCCAGTGTATTTATACTTGTGTTCTCTGTTGCCAGTTTGTCTTGTCTTGTCAAGCCTACCAGCATGTTTTTCCGTGCTCCTGTTTTTCCTCGTCTCTGTTTTCTTGCCCTCCCGGTTCCGACCTGTTCTGCCTGCCCTGACCTCGAGCCTGCCTGCCCCCTGTACCTTTCGGAATCTGACCTAGTTAATGGGTGCATGCTTATTAGTAACTGGGATAAGCAATTTCATAAATATGTCAAGTGAAGCGTCTGGTTGGTCCTCATTACGCACCACGGACCAACAAATATTCTTTACATTAACAACACAGGAATCACTACAGAACTTCTTGTATTGGTTTTCCTATATCTTCTTATGGCTGCAGTCCCGGTAACGGGACCGATATGACAACAGCCAGTCCAAGTGCAGGGCGCCAAATTCAAAAACAAGAAATCTCATAATTAAAATTCCTCAGACATTCATGTGTCTTATATCATTTTAAAGGTAATCTTGTTGTTAATCCCACCAAAGTGTCCGATTTCAAATAGGCTTTTCAGCGAAAGCACTACAAACGTTTATGTTAGGTCACCACAAAACAACAATAATCACAGCCATTTTTCCCAGCTAAAGATAGAGACCAAAAACCAGAATAGAGAGAAAATGAATCACTAACCTTCGATTATTTTCATCAGATGACACTCATAGGACTTCATGTTACACAATACATGCATGTTTTGTTTGATTAAATTCATATCTATATCAAAAAATCTGAGTTTACATTGAGGCTACAAGATTCACTAAATGCAAAAACATCAAGTGACTTTGCATAGCCCATCGTTTCAACAGAAATACTCATCATAAATATAGATGATAATACAAGTTACACATTGAATTATAGATATACCTCTCCTTAATGCAACCGCTGTGTCAGATTTCAAAAAAACTTTACGGAAAAAGAATTGCACGCTATAATCTGAGACGGCGCTCAAAACCGCATACCACAGCTGCAAAGATGGCGTCACTATAAACAATAAAATACATGATAAATATTCCATTACCTTTGATCTAGATCAGAAAGCACACCAGGAATCCCAGGTCCACAATAAATGTTTGTTTTGTTCGAAAAAATCCGTTATTTATGTCCAAATACCTTCTTTTGTTAGCGCGTCTGGTTTACATATCCAAACGCAAATTGGACACACCTAGTAAGCAATAACATACACATGAAAAGGTGAAATACTGTAGCTATGTTATCATGAGCATACAACTCCAAGCTAGACGCATCAGAACACCCAGAGAGGCAGTTCTAACCTTAAATATGACTGGGAGAAGTGTCCAGAACAAGAAAGCAATATATTCCACAGTATACTAGAACACAGCAAAACATGAACAACAGTCCAAACATAGCTGAGGGCAATAGAGCAAAATGTCCACTAGATGACAGCAAAATGGACCCATCACAACCCTACAGGAAGGGTGAGAAATCCATATCTTCATTTAAACCAGGGTACTTAGTGGCCTGTAGTTTGTAAATCCAAAAACTTTCCCTTTGGTTTAACTGTTTGAGACGGTCCCCTTTTCTAATAGAGGCTGGAACATGATCAATACCCATAGCTTGTAGGGAGGCAGGATTGCCATGATGTAAGGACTTGTAGTGCCTAGCCATGGAGTAGTCTTCATTGCCTACCCGTATGGCGTACTTGTGTTCCGCCAAGCGATCTTGAAGGCGTCTCTTTGTCCGTCCAATGTAGAACACCTTGCACTGTGGACATTCTAATCTATAGATGACATGAGTGGTTTTGCAGTTAATAAAATGCTTGAGGTAATATTCCATTTTAGAAGCTGTGTCAACGAAATACTTTTTCTGTACAATATTACTGCAATGGTTGCACTGGTTACATTTAAAAGAGCCCTTGGGTTTGTGGTCAAGCCAAGTTTTTTGAGAGTCACCCGGAAGATAACTGTGGACTAATTTGTCATTTAGGGTAGGACATCTCTTAAAGCTTATGACTGGTGGTTCAGGAAAGATTTGGCGTAGTAGCGTATCACTTTGGATGATTCCCCAATTGTTTTTAATGATTATTTTAATGTTCTCTGCTTCAGTGCTGTATTTTGTAACAAAATACACTCTCTTTGATGTATCACGAGGCACTCCTCTTCGTAACAAGTTCCCTCTGTCAAGTAATCCAGCCCTTATACCTGCATCTTTCAGGACCTGAACGCTGTAGCCCCGATCCAAAAAGCGATTCTCCAATTCAGCAGATTTGACACTGTAGTCTGTTTCCTGATCGCAAATTCTGCGGACTCTTTGGAATTGGCCATATGGAATATTTTCTTTTAGCCTTTTGGGGTGAAAGCTGTCTGCTCTCAGAATGGTATTTCCATCTGTAGGCTTCCTAAAGATTGATGTGTGCAAACAACCTTTGTCATTTTTACTAATGTCGAGGTCCAAAAAATGAATGTTATCCTTGCTGTATTCCATAGTTAGTTTGATGTTAGGGTTAATGCTGTTAAGGTATTGGTGGAAGGAAATAAGTTCATCTTCTGAGCCGGACCAAAACAGGCAAACATCATCAATATAGCGTCCCCACCATATAATCCGGTCAAAGAAATGGTTATTAGAAGGATCCAAAATGAAATCATTTTCCCATTTACCCAAGTACAAACCAGCGTAGGATTTGGATACAGCTTTAACTTATGGCTTGGGGGCAGTATTTTGACATCTGGATGAGAAGCATGCCCAAAGTAAACTGCCTGTTACTCAGGCCCAGAAGCTAGGATATGCATATAATTGGTAGATTTGGATAGAAAACACTCTAGAGGTACCGAAACTGTTAAAAGAATGTCTGTGAGTATAACATAACTATTATGGCAGGCAAAAACCTGAGGAAAATCCATCCAGGAAGTGGGATATTTTTGATGTGGTTATTTTCAATTGAATGCCTATAGAGTATCTAATGGGTTTGGACCCATATTGCAGTTCCTATGGCTTCCACTGGATGTCAACAGTCTTTAGACATTGTTTCAGGCTTGTTTTCTGAAGAATGAAACCTTTGTCAGTGGACTGTAGAATCATGCAGTGCTGGTTTGTGCACGTGACCGAGTGCACGCCCTTTTTTGTTTTTCCTTTTTGTTGAAAAATTATCGATTATTTAGACAATTGACAACCTGAGGATTAATTATAAACATCGTTTGACATGTTTCGACGAACTTTACCGGTACTATTAGGATGTATTCGTCTGCATGCTTTGACCGCCTTCGAGCCAGTGGATTACTGAACAAAACTTGCCAATAAAACAGAGTTTCTGGGATATAAAGAGGGAATTTATCGAACAAAACTAACATTTATTGTGTAGCTGGGACTCTTGTGACTGCAACCATATGAAGATCTTCAAAGGTAAGTGATTCATTTTATTTTATCGCTATTTCTGACTTTTGTAATTCCTTTACTTGGTTGTAAAATGTTTGTATGCTTTTGTAAGCGAGGCGCTGTCCTCAGATAATCGCATGGTATGCTTTCGCCATAAAGCCTTTTTGAAATCTGACAAAGCGGCTGGATTAACAAGAAGTTCATCTTTAAGCCGATGTATAACACGTCTTTTTTATGAATGTTTATTATGACTATTTCTGTATTTTGAATTTGGCGCTCTGCAATTTCACTGGATGTTGTCGAGGTGGGTCGCTAGCGGAATGCCTGCGCCAGAAAGGTTAAGAAAATTAGTGTAAAAACTGTTAAATCCCTGTAGATTGATGAGGAATTTAAAAATTGTATGGTTGAGAGGGATGAAGCAAAAGGAATGGAAAATTAGTCTGACTGCACAACAGATTGGCAAACGTATGGAAAATTGAGAAATCATGTGACTAAACTAAATAAAAAGAAGAACTACACTATGAAACAAAGATAAATTACATAAACAATGATAGTAAAAACTTTAGAACACGTTAAATAACATTTTGGGCAAAAACGCAAACTCAGCTCCATCATTCATTGAATCAGAAGGCTCATTCATCACAAAACCCACTGATATTGGAAGCTACTTTAATTATTTTTAATTTGCAAGATTAGCCAATTTAGGCATGACATGCTAGCAACAAACTCTGACTATATCTGACCAATTTATGAAAGACGAGCATTGTAATTTAGAATTCCGTAAAGTGAGTGTGGAAGAGGTGAAAAAATGGTTGTTATCTATCAACAATGACAAGCCACTGGAGTCTTACAACTTGGATGGAAAATTACTGAGGATAATAGCGGATGATATTGCCACTCCTACTAGAATGTGTAAAAAGTCATTCCGCTACCTAAGAATAGTAAAGCCCCCTTTACTGGCTCAAATAGCCAACCAATCATCCTGTTACCAACCCTTGGTAAACTTTGGGAAGAAATTGTGTTTAACCAGATACAATGCTATTTTACAGTAAACAAATTGACAACAGACAATAGGGAAGGACATTCAACAAGCACAGCACTTACATAAATGACTGATGATTGGCTGAGAGAAATTGATGATAAGAAGATTGTGGGGGCTGTTTTGTTAGACTTCAGGGCGGCTTTTGACATTATCGATCATGGTCTGCTGCTGGAAAAACATATGTGTTATGGCTTTACACCCCCTGCTATAATGTGGCCAAAGAATTACCTGTGTAACAGAACACAGCGGGTGTTCTTTAATGGAAGCTTCTCCAACATAATCCAGGAAGAATCAGGAATTCCCCAGGGCAGCTGTCTAGGCCCCTTACTGTTTTCAATCTTTACTAATGACATGCCACATGCTTTGAGTAAATGTATGCGGATGACTCAACACTATACACATCAGCTTCTACAACAACTGAAATGAATGCAACACTTAACAAAGAGCTGCAGTTCGTTTCAGAATGGGTGGCAAGGAATAGGTTAGTCCTAAATATTTAAAAGACTAAAAGCATTGTATTTCAGACAAACCATTCACCAAACCCTAAACCTCAACTAAATCTTGTAATGAATAATGTGGAAATTGAGCAAGTTGAGGTGACTAAACCGCTTGGAGTACCCCTGGATTGTAAACTGTCATGGTCAAAACATGTTAATACAACAGTAGCTAAAATGGGGAGAAGTCTGTCCATAATAAAGGCTTCTTAACAGCACCATCAACAAGGCAGTTCCTACAGCTAATAGTTTTGTTGCAGCTGGACTTCTGTTGTCAGGTGCCACAAAAAGGGACTTGGGAAAATTGCAGTTGGCTCAGAATAGGGCAGCATGGCTGGCTCTTGGATGTACACAGAGAGCTAACATTAATAATATGCATGTTAATCTCTCCTGGCTCAAAGTGGAGGAGATATTGACTTCATCACTGCTTGTATTTGTGAGCGGTATTGCCATGTTGAATGCACCGAGCTGTCTGTTTGAACTACTGGCACACAACTCAGACACCCATGCATACCCCACAAGACATGCCACCAGAGGTCTCTTCACAATCCCCAAGTCCAGAACAGACTATGTGAGGCACACCGTACTACATAGAGCCAAGACTACATGGAACTCTATTCCACATCAAGTAACTCATACAATTATTTAAAAAAAAAAAAGGATAAAAATACACCTTATGGAACAGCAGGGACCGTGAAAAGACAAACACAGGCACAGACACACACATGATAACATATGCACTATACACACACGTACATATGGATTTTGTGTTGTAGATATGTGGTAGTAGTGTAGTGGCCTGAGGGCACACACTTAATGTGTTGTGAAATCTGTTGTGAATGTATTGTAATGTTTTTACAATTGTATAACTGTCTTAATTATGCTAGACCCCAGGAAGAGTGGCAGCAGCTAATGGGGATCCATAATGAATACAAATACCTGTGCTCTGCTTCTTTCATATTTATTTCCATCCTAACAAACTCCCCAGGCCCCGCCAGTGACAAGCGTACCCATAACATGAGGCTGCCACCACAATACTTTATCCGTTATTTTACCAGGTAAGTTGACTGAGAACACGTTCTCATTTACTGCAACGACCTGGGGAATAGTTACAGGCGAGAGAAGGGGGATGAATGAGCCAATCGTAAACTGGGGATTATTAGGTGACCATGATGGTTTGAGGGCCAGATTGGGAATTTAGCCAGGACACCGGGGTTAACACCCCTACTCTTACGATATGTGCCATGAGATCTTTAATGACCTCAGAGAGTCAGGACACCCGTTTAACATCCCGTCCGAAAGACGGCACCCTACACAGGGAAGTGTTCCCAATCACTGCCCTGGGGCATTGGGACATTTTTTAGACCAGAGGAAAGAGTGACTCCTACTGCCCCTCCAACACCACTTCCAGCAGCATCTGGTCTCCCATCCAGGGACTGACCAGGACCAACCCTGCTTAGCTTCAGAAGCAAACATTGTCTCCACTGCACATTACTAGCCTGTATGACAAAGTCAAAATAAAAAATGTCATAACAAATCATCCATTCTGTTTGCAAAAAGGCCGTTAAGTAATACTGCAAGACAATATTGCAAGGACATTACCTTTTTAGCCTAAATTTAAAACTACAGGTTTGGGTCATATCCAACACAACACAGCAGAGCGTGAAAGCCTCTGTATTTTCCAGTATTGTGGTGGCAGTATCATGTTATGGATATGCTTGTCAGAGCTTTTTTCTACTAGCTGCAAACCAGATCCTGTTTTGGCACTTACAAAGTTATTTTACCTCTCTGACTGATAAACATGCCCCTTTCAAGCAATTCTGAGTCAAAAACCAAACTAATCCATGGTACTCTCCTGTACTCTCTTCATAATAAATCAAGCCTGGACCAAGGCTAGACAAACTAGCATGTTAACTGATTGGCAGCTATTTAGGAAATTGAGAAATAGGTGCACTGCCTCGGTTAAACAGGCCAAATCAAACTACTTCCTTAACGCTATGGCAGGCTCTGTTAGTGATCCCACTAAATTCTGGAAAATTCTGAATTCACTGAAGCGGGGTAATTCATCTACTTCCCTGCCTAAGCAAGTAGTTTTAGACTCCTGTATTATTACTGGAAAAGTTCCGATTTGTGATGCTTTTAATCATCATTTTATCTCAGTTGCATTCTATGTGAAAGAAATGGTCGTCATACTAGTCTTGGCCAGTCAGTCGACTGTTCTTCCCAATTAAAGCCTCCAGTTGCGTCGATGGATGATCAGTCAACCTCCCGCCACATGGGAAATGGTAGTCAGGGTTTGTCTTTTCGGCAATTCACAGAAACAGAAGTTATTGCTGCCTTATTAGCTATTGACACCAAGAAGTCAATCTGGGCTGACATTGCGTGTTACTGAGCCCCTCATTGCTGGCTCAGTAACACCCGTGTTTTATTTAAATTTCGTATCAGGAAAATTCCAAAAGTGTGGAAAGCAGTTGTTGTGCTGCCACTCCATAAGGGCGGGGAAAGTAGTGCTCTCGATAATTATCAACCCATTTCCTGGCCTTTCCAAATGACCTGTAAAACTGAAAGATGTTCTCTCCGCCCTATGGCAAATGACTAGAATTGTGTGAAATTAATGATACAATTGCAAAAGCTTCTCTACACCCCATCCCCTGGCAAATCTGTAGAATTGCAAGAAATGAACTCGAAAAATAAAAATGTTCTCTCTGCTATCAAGAGGGGAGCCACTAAAAATGTTTTTCACTTAGGGCCCCTAAAAAGCTAGGGCCAGCTCTGACTGCATGTGTGGTTATGGATGTGGGTACACAGACGCCCCGAGCCACTACGGCCCCTCATGATGAGTTCAGATTTTTTTGTGGCCCCCAACCCCATCAAAGTTACATAACTGTTGTTGTACTCATTTTGCCTATTCATATACTGTCCATACTGTCTATACACACCATTATATACATAGATATTCATATTCCGGGCTCTGACATTTCTTCATTCATATTTTTGGGATTTGTGTGCACTGTTTTGTATTGTTCGGTGTACTGCACTGTCGTAGCTAGAAACATAAGCATTTCGCTGCACCTGCGATAACATCTGCTAAATATGTGTACGGGAACCAATACAATTTGATTTGAGTTGCCCATCCCTGCCCTAGAGTCTAAGCCACTAGATGGCGATATCTAATAAGGCTAACATATGGAATTGTTTTAACTAGACAGAAGATGGTTATACCATGGACCATTTTGCTATTTACATTTTAAGACCACTGTAGGTATGAAACAATTATTTAAAAAAAATACTTGATGAAACATTGAAACTGGCCTTACTGATATTAGCCCATAGAAACACATTTATACATGGTAAAACAGATTAAATTACGAGCGCACTTGGTTTAGCCACAGAAAAGGACAGCAACCTTACAGCTAGCCATGATTGGCTGAGATAATGAATAGACTGGAAATGCCGAGAGATGAGTTTAGATTGGTCTGACATGTAGCACGCTTCTGTCTATTTGAGCTGGTCAGTACGTGTAGATAATCCTGTCTAACACTGCTTTAAAAAATATATATTGCATAGTAGAACTGCATAAGTGTTGCTCTCCACATTCTGGAGGACCGAGTTTTGAAATTAGAGTATGATAGCTAAGGTGATGGAGAAAACACCTGTCTCCGGATTACATCTCCAAACTAAGGGCAAACACAGCATCTGTGACAGAGAGGGAAAAGCGTCCATCCATGTATACGGGTAAGAGAGTCTAGCTAGCTACATTTTCAGATATTATACGCTTCTAATTCTGTCAGAAAGTCATTTTCATTTCAAGTTAAAGTGTACTGTTAGCTAGCTAGCTAACATTAGCTGGCTGGCTCGCTAGCTAACGTTACGTGTATGATCTGTGCAGTAATATTATTCATATCTCAGAGCCATTTGCATTGCTAGTTATTGCATAATGTTTGCTAGCTAACATTGAACCTAGTTGGGATAATGACCCAACACACCTCCAGGCTGCGTAAGGGCTATTTGACAAAGAAGAAGAGTGATAGAGTGCTGCATCAGATGACCTGGCCTACACAATCACCCGACCTCAACCCAATTGAGATGGTTTGGGATGAGTTGGACCGCACAGTAAAGGAAAAGCAGTCAACAAGTGCTCATCATATGTGGGAACTCATTCAAGACTGTTTGAAAAGCTGGTTTAGAGAATGCCAAGAGTGTGCAAAGCTGTCATCAAGGCAAAGGGTGGCTACTTTGAAGAATCTCAAATATAAAATATATTTGTTTAACCTGTCTAGGATCAGCGTGGCGCTAGCGGCACCCCCCCCCCCCCCCCCACTGAAAAACCAGTGCCGCGAAATTCAAAAAAAATATATTTTTAAAATTTTTAACTTTCACACATTAAAGTCCAATACAGCTAATGAAAGACACAGATCTTGTGAATCCAGTCAACATTTCCGATTTTTAAAATGTTTTACAGGGAAGACACAATATGTAAAGATGTACATCTATTACCTAAAAACACATTAGCATAATCCACCATCTTTTATTTGTCCACCAACACCAGTAGCCATCACCAATTCGGCTAAACTAAGATATTTATAGCCCCTAACCAACAAAAAAACTCATTAGATGACAGTCTGATAACATATTTATGGTATGGGATAGGTTTTGTTAGAAAAAAGTGCATATTTCAGGTAGACTTCATAGTTTACAATTGCACCCACCATCACAAATGGACTAGAATAATTACAATGAGCAACGTGTTTACCTAACTACTAATCATCAAACATTTCGTAAAAATACACAGCATACACGAATCGAAAGACACAGATCCTGTGAATACAGACAATATTTCAGATTTTCTAAGTGTCTTACAGCGAAAACACAATAAATCGTTATATTAGCTTAGCACATAGCAATTAGCAGCCCAGCATTGATTCTAGCCAAAGTGAGCGATAAAAGTCAACATCGCCAAAAGATATTAATTTTTTCACTAACCTTCTCAGAATTCTTCCGATGACACTCCTGTAACATCACATTACAACATGCATATACAGTTTGATCGAAAATGTTTATATTTAGCCACCAAAATCATGGTTAGACAATGTGAAATGTAACTCAGCTGGTCAGAATTTGTCCTTGCGCCACTTAGACAGTGATCTACTCTTATACATAAATACCCATAAACGTGACTAAAAAATATAGGGTGGACAGGGATTGATAGACAATTTAATTCTTAATACAATTGCGTTATTACATTTTTTAATTTATCCTTACTTTTCAATACAGTTTGCGCCAAGCGAAGCTACGTCAAAAAACATGGCGTCCTAAGCCACTAAAATGTTTCGACAGAAACACGATTTATCATAATAAAAATGTCCTACCTTGAGCTGTTCTTCCATCAGTATCTTGGGCAAAGGATCCTTTCTTGGGAGAAATCGTCTTTTGGTGGAAAGCTGTCCTCTTGCCATGTGGAAATGTCAACTGCGTTCGGGATGAACTGAAAAGCGTGCCCAACTTTTCACATCGTTGCAAAAATAAATGTCCCAAAATCGCACTAAACGGATATAAATTGCTATAAAACGCTTTAAATTAACTACTTTATGATGTTTGTAACTCCTATAACGAGTGAAAAGATGACCGGAGAAATATAACAGGCTAAACTAACGCTTGGAACAGGAGAGGGTCGGTGTCTTCCACGCGCGTTACGCAGCAAGAAAAGACTTGCTAGCTAAAGGTTTTTTTCATTTGTAGGGCCTGTGAACGAGCAATCGACCCCGTTGGAATCGTCATCACGTAAAGGCATCCAGGGGAAGACGTAAGAAGTGTCCGTATAGTCATAGCAACGACAGTGCCCTTTTAACTGACTTCAGAAAAGTGGCCAACATTTCTCAAATCTGACTCCATGTCAGGGAAATTGCTGTAGAATGGGCTCTGTTCCACTTAGAGACAAAATTTCAACTCCTATAGAAACTATAGACTGTTTTCTATCCAATAATAATAATAATATGCATATTGTACGATCAAGGATTTTGTGGGAAGCCGTTTAAAAAATTAGCCACATTAGCATAAATAGTCTAAACAGCGCCCCCATCCCCAACAGGTTAACACTTTTTTGGTTACTACATGATTCCATATGTGTTATTTCATAATTTTGATGTCTTCACTATTATTCTACAATGTAGAATATAGTAAAAATAAAAACCCTTGAATGAGTAGGTGTGTCCAAACTTCCAAGCTTTAAAAAATTAAATGTTTCCTTGTCACACCTGCCCATTGATGGCCAAAAATTCAGACAGGAGTAGTCTGTCTGAGAGTAAATCAAGAGGCCTGGAGAATCAATCACGGATAAACATATAGATTTAAAGGAGTCTAAACCTGTTTCCAATAAGAACTCAACTTACCCTCAACACATGTCCCTGAGAACACACACGCAGGCACACATGTTTACACACGCACACCAACACACCTTCCTGTGGCATGTACATACCTGCCGGGTTTGTTGGTGTATTTCTGTAGCCGTGCCTTAACCTCGTCGTAGGTCAAGAAAGCCATGTAACCAGGGTGAGTCACAGCCAGGAAGTTCCAGTTTCTCAGGATGGAGCCCCATGGCTGATAAGGAGGAGAGAATAAGGAGAGGAGTCACACACACCCACAAATACTTCCACTTGGATCAACAATTAAACATTGTGCAAGAAAGGACTCCTAATTCTTGGAGCTCACAGAGCTCACAGATGGTCCGCTCAAATAACACAATAGCACACCTTAAGTGACGCACACACACACTTTATTACATCACAAGATGAGGAAGCATCAGGTTCCATCCTGTCTACCATTCTTATAGTGTACTTACTAAACCAGGATCACTTGTACAGAGTACGCATCTACTCAGAACTTCAAGGGCACTATATCTTGGAGCCGGGGATTTTTTTATTTATTAATAATAGTGCATAGAAAGGCCTCCCGAGTGGCGCAGCGGTCTAAGTCACTGCATCTCAGTGCCTGAGGCGTCACTACAGACCCGGGTTCTATCCCAGAGGGCATCCGTAGCCGCGTCCTCAGAGCACGCGCAGACCAGCTGGCTGGAGTGTTTACGGACATATTCAATCTCTGCCAATCCCAGTCTGCTCTCCCCACATGCTTCAAGATGTCCGTCGTTATTCCTGTACCCAAGAAAGCAAAGTTAACTGAACTGAATTACTATCACCCCGTAGCAGTCACTTCTGTCATCATGAAGTGCTTCGAGAGACTAGTCAAGGATCATAGCACCTCTACCTTACCCTAGACTCACTTCAATTTGCTTACCGCCCCAATAGATCCACATAAGATGCCATCGCACTGCCCTATCCCATCTGGACAAGAGGAATACCTATGTAAGAATGATGTTCATTGACTATAGCAAAGCATTCAACACCATAGTACCCTGCAAGCTCATCATTAAGCTTTGGTCCCTGGGTCTGAACCCCGCACTGTGCAACTGGGTCCTGGACTTCCTGACGGGCCTCCCCCAGGTGGTGAAGGGTAGGAAACAACACCTCCACTTCACTGATCCTCAACACTGGGGCCCCACAAGGATGGGTGTTCAGCCCCCTCCTGTACTCCCTGTTCACCCATGACTGCGTGGCCACGCACGCCAATAACTCAATCATCAAGTTTGCAGACGACACAACATTAGTAGTCCCGATTACCAATAATGACGAGACAGCCTACAGGGAGGAGGTGAGGGCCCTAGGAGTGTGGTGCCAGGAAAATAACCCATCACCCAACGTAAACAAAAACAAAGGAGCTGATCGTGGACTTCAGGAAACAGCAGAGGGAGCACCCCCTATCCACATCGACGGGATCGCAGCTTCAAGTTCCTCGGCGTACACATCACTGACAAACTGAAATGGTCCACTCACACAGACATTGTGGTGAAGAAGGCGCAACAAAACCCTCACATTCTTTTACAGATGCACAATTGTGAGCATCCTGTCGGGCTGTACCACCGCCTGGTACGGCAACTGCACCGCCCGCAACCGCAGGGCTCTCCAGAGGGTGGTGCGGTCTGCACAACGCATCACATGGGGAAAACTACCTGGCCTCCAGGACACCTACAGCACCCGATGTCACAGGAAGGCCAAAAAGATCAAGGACAACAACCACCCGAGCCACTGCCTGTTCACCCCACTATCATCCAGAAGGTGAGGTCAGTACAGGTGCATCAAAGCTGGGACCGAGAGACTGAAAAACAGCTTCTATCTCAAGGCCATCAGACGGTTAAATAGCCATCACTAGCACCTTAGAGGCTGCTGCCCTGTATACATAGACTTGAAATCACTGGCCACTTTAATAATTGGAACACTAGTCTCTTTAATAATGTTTACATATTTTACCCTACTCATCTCATATGTATATACTGTACTCTATTCTAGTCTATTCTATCTTAGTCTATGCCGCTCTGACATTGCTCGTCCAAATATTTATATATTCTTAATTCCATTCCTTTACTCGAAACGTGTATGTATTGTCCGTTTTGTTATGAGATTTTTAGATATTACTTGTTAGATATTTTTACACTGCCGGAGCTAGACACACAAGCATTTCGCAACACCCGCAATAACATCTGCTAAACATTTGTTTGTGACCAATAACATTTGATTTGATGATTTGATGCTGTGTCATCAACTGGCCATGACCGAGAGTCCCAAAGGGCGGCATACAATTGGACCTACATCGTTTCTCTGAATGCACCCGGCTTGTCCCTTTGACCTATATTCATTACTGTCTTTCTTTATGAAATGGGGTGGAGGAGGCGAGGGTGGAGGGAACCCTCGTTTCAGTTTTCACCTTTCTCAGATAGCTATGACAGTCCATTTATGGCATTTGGGTAACCCGAGGAGGAGGAAAGGGGGAGGATCATTCAGAATTCTACTAAAAGAGAAAGAATGTGGGGGGAAAAAATGTATTAAAAAAGCATGAGAAAACTAAGTGAAATTTACCTGGAACAGCCTGGTGAAGATGTCGAACTCAAAGACAGATATGTAGTCGTTGCAGGTGAGATCGATGGTGGACTTAATGGCCATGGCCTCCAGGCTAGAGCTGATGTGATGCACTTCGTGAAGGCACTGTCGGAACACTCTCCAAGGCACGATGGTCCTGGAGGGCACAACCAGACCACAAAGCAAAAGTCAGTGGAGCTAAACGACAGTCTAAAGTCACCAAAGTAAGCCTGGTGGTAGCTCATAATAAGCAACTGGGTTTCCAAGCTTTTACTGATAGCAATGACCTTGTGTGGAATATCACAATAAAGACAGAGCTTTTCATGCTATGTGCAGTGCCTTCAGAAAGTATTCATAACTATGTCACCACAAAATCACATTAACCTTTTACTGCAGTGGGCGAAATCAAGGTCACACAGAGTGTTTCTAAGTAATCTTAAACAAATCTACTTTGAAACAAAAGTATACACCTCACACACATGATTAAGGGCTTAAAAAAAAGAAGACACCTGTACCATTTCAGATATAGAGTTGAAACGTATTCAAGTTCGGGTTTGCATCCCATTATTACACTTTATATACATCACAGAAGACTGAAATATAACAAAACCATTTGACATAGGAAAACTGGATTTTGGCGTATTTTTTTTAAATGAATGTTTATTAATTATGAAATAAAAATTCCATCCATGAGGCCACTAGAGGGTGATTTGGTAATTTGCCTGCAGGAAAGGGCTACATCGTCATGTCGCTAAACATAATATTTGAGGAGAGGGTTACAGTAATCTGGTGTGAAGTAATAGATAGTGGGGGTACGGCGTACCGGTGAAATGTGAGCCTATCACAATTAATACAACATGCCCAATAAACTACAGGCTATTACAACATGAGTTAACATTACTGCATGCCAACCGCATTAATAATTTGAGAATTGACTGGGAACCGGGTGGTATACGCTCCAAATTGCGTTATGGTTTGAGGAGAACATTCTGTCAAGGCGGAGATGAGTGGCCGAGACGCTCGCGGACAAGGCGGAGATGAGTGGCCGAGACACTCGCGGACAAGGCGGAGATGAGTGGCCGAGACGCTCGCGGACAAGGCGGAGATGAGTGGCCGAGACGCTCGCGGACAAGGCGGAGATGAGTGGCCGAGACGCTCGCGGACAAGGCGGAGATGAGTGGCCGAGACGCTCGCGGACAAGGCGGAGATGAGTGGCCGAGACGCTCGCGGACAAGGCGGAGATGAGTGGCCGAGACGCTCTCGGACAAGGCGGAGATGAGTGGCCGAGACGCTCGCGGACAAGGCGGAGATGAGTGGCCGAGACGCTCTCGGACAAGGCGGAGATGAGTGGCCGAGACGCTCGCGGACAAGGCGGAGATGAGTGGCCGAGACGCTCGCGGACAAGGCGGAGATGAGTGGCCGAGACGCTCGCGGACAAGGCGGAGATGAGTGGCCGAGACGCTCGCGGACAAGGCGGAGATGAGTGGCCGAGACGCTCGCGGACAAGGCGGAGATGAGTGGCCGAGACGCTC
Source organism: Salvelinus fontinalis (assembly GCF_029448725.1). Classification (NCBI taxonomy): domain Eukaryota; kingdom Metazoa; phylum Chordata; class Actinopteri; order Salmoniformes; family Salmonidae; genus Salvelinus; species Salvelinus fontinalis. The sequence continues at coordinate 45,348,179 of NC_074677.1, forward strand.
GCGGACAAGGCGGAGATGAGTGGCCGAGACGCTCGCGGACAAGGCGGAGATGAGTGGCCGAGACGCTCGCGGACAAGGCGGAGATGAGTGGCCGAGACGCTCTCGGACAAGGCGGAGATGAGTGGCCGAGACGCTCTCGGACAAGGCGGAGATGAGTGGCCGAGACGCTCTCGGACAAGGCGGAGATGAGTGGCCGAGACGCTCGCGGACAAGGCGGAGATGAGTGGCGGAGACGCTCGCGGACAAGGCGGAGATGAGTGGCCGAGACGCTCTCGGACAAGGCGGAGATGAGTGGCCGAGACGCTCGCGGACAAGGCGGAGATGAGTGGCCGAGACGCTCGCGGACAAGGCGGAGATGAGTGGCCGAGACGCTCGCGGACAAGGCGGAGATGAGTGGCCGAGACGCTCTCGGACAAGGCGGAGATGAGTGGCCGAGACGCTCTCGGACAAGGCGGAGATGAGTGGCCGAGACGCTCGCGGACAAGGCGGAGATGAGTGGCCGAGACGCTCTCGGACAAGGCGGAGATGAGTGGCCGAGACGCTCGCGGACAAGGCGGAGATGAGTGGCCGAGACGCTCGCGGACAAGGCGGAGGTGAGTGGCCGAGACGCTCGCGGACAAGGCGGAGATGAGTGGCCGAGACGCTCGCGGACAAGGCGGAGATGAGTGGCCGAGACGCTCGCGGACAAGGCGGAGATGAGTGGCCGAGACGCTCGCGGACAAGGCGGAGATGAGTGGCCGAGACGCTCGCGGACAAGGCGGAGATGAGTGGCCGAGACGCTCTCGGACAAGGCGGAGATGAGTGGCCGAGACGCTCGCGGACAAGGCGGAGATGAGTGGCCGAGACGCTCGCGGACAAGGCGGAGATGAGTGGCCGAGACGCTCGCGGACAAGGCGGAGATGAGTGGCCGAGACGCTCGCGGACAAGGCGGAGATGAGTGGCCGAGACGCTCGCGGACAAGGCGGAGATGAGTGGCCGAGGCGCTCGCGGACAAGGCGGAGATGAGTGGCCGAGACCGAGGAGCTCGTGGACAACAGTGGATGCATCAATTCAGGCCACAAGTGTAAGCCTAATGACAATCTCAGAATGTCATTACAATATACGTAGGTGTTTTGTAACAGATGTCTCTTTCCATTCATCAAATTGTGGGTGCATAGCGCACTGTTGAAGTTCTGATGCTGAAATTATTTTGTCAGTGGACGAATGTCATCCTAAAAAACTAAAAGTAAAATTTGGCGTGCTGAACACTATGGCTCTCACACACTATGATCTTTCTAATAAGCCAGCAATAAAGCAAGGGGAACCAAAACCCAAACTGTGAGGTAAAACGTCTACGTGCTGTGAGACAGACAGAAAGGTGCACTTCCTGTCACAAGACAAATAACTCTGAGTGTAATAGATACAGAGTTGTGTGAGCATGGAAAGATAGTTCACAATACACCCTAAACAACCCTCAAGGGAGGTTTCGGTGGTTGGGCCCTTTAGGGGAATTGGAAGCTAACAAGACAACATCACACCTACACTGAGCCTTTTGTCACGAGTAGCCCTGCATATACGACTGTTACAGGGTGGATTATAAAAAGTCAGATCGCTCTAATTCAATATCTATGTCATTTTCTTATAGGTGGTAGGCTATTCAACTTCAACGGCCGGTCAAAACTAGATATTCTGCAGGAACCCTTTTGTATAACAGAAGGTGAAATCAAATAACACATACAATTCTAATCCCCAACTCCCACACTTCACCACTCCCCCCGCAAATAATAATAATAATAATAATAATAATCACTAATGAAAATGTTTTAAAATATATATATTTAAGCAAGGGATAGCTGCAGCCATTGGGGAAAGTCACAACAGAATTGTCACCACGAGTCTTTTCTGATGTTTAAGATCACAGGTATCATTTTCAAAATGAGTGGCACCCACTGAGTGACACAGCCAGTCCATGCCAGGCTTTTGAGGGACACTAAGATGATGAAATCCCATGCCTTTGAATAGTCTGGGTCTCATTCAGTCAAGGTTCCCTGGGAAAACTTCTAAATAAAGCTAGGTAACATATGTCACCATCAGCATCACATTTCACTTGTCATAAAGCAGTCTTTTTGGGATATGATGACATAGTGGATTATGTCACATTTAGCAAATCACCCTACACAAGGCCCTGCTATGTGGAAGCGATTAAGTGTACTGTAGTGCCTTCAGAAAGTATTCACACAGCATGAATTTAAAATGGATTTCATTTAGATGTTCATTATGTATTTCATTGTGTATTGTGTCACAATACCCCATGATGTCAAAGTGGAATTATGTTTCTAGAAATGTTTAAGATTAATAAAAAATGAAAAGATGTAATGTCTTGAGTCAATGAGTATTCAACCCCTTTCTTACGGCAAGCCTAAATAACTTCAGAAGTAAACATTTGCTTAACAAGTAGGATAATCATTTGTATGGACTAATTCTGTGTGCAATAATGGTATTTAATAGGATTTTTGAATGACTACCCCATCTCTGTACCCCACACATGAAATTATTTGTAAGGTCCCTCAGTCGAGCAGTGTATTTCAAGCACAGATTCAACAATAAATACCAGCGAGGTTTTCCTATGCCTCACAAAGAAGGACACCTATTGGTAGATGGGTAAAAAGCAGACACTGCATATCCCTTTGAGCATGGTGAAGTTACTAATTACATTTTGGATGGTGTATCAATACACCCAGTCACTACAAAGGTACAGATTTTCTCCCTAACTCAGTTGGCGGAGAGGAAGGAAATCGCTCAGGGACTTCAACATTAGGCCAATAGTCATATTAAACCAGTTACAGAGTTAAATGGCTGAAATAGGAGAAAACTGAGGATGGATCAACAACATTGTAGTTACTCCACAATATAAACCTAAATGACAGATTGAACCAAAGAAGCCTGTACAGAATCAAAATATTCCCAAAACATGCAACCTGTTTGCAATAAGGCAAATAAATGACCTTTTTGTGCTGAATATAAACCATTATGTTTCGAGCAAATCCAACACAACACATCATTGAGTACCACTCTTCATATTTTCAAGTATGGTGGTGGCTGCATCATGTTATGTATATGCTTGTCATCAGCAAGGACTAGGACGTTTTAAGGATAAAAAGAAAAGGAATAGAGCTAAGCACCGGCAACACCCTAGAGGAAAACCAGGTTCAGTCTGCTTTCCAACAGACACTGGGAGACAAATTCACTTTTCAGCAGGACACTCCGAGTCCTATTAAAATTCTTGCTTGAAAATAGTTATTTGCTAAAAAGCTATTTTTGCCCATTTTAACGGAAATCTATTATAGTAAGGTCCTAAATTGATTTGATATTGATATAAAAACCTTTAAAAATTAATTGTGTTTCCAGCAGCAACACCAAAGGCCACTGGCCAAAATTGTTGACCTGCTTCCTTTTTTCTTCCAAGTGGAATTTGTTTGGGAGGTGGAAATGGTATGGTAACAGATTATCTATGTACTGGGACTGTACACTGTGAAACCATTGTTGTAGATTTGTTCTTTTTCTTCTTTGACTCATACTTCATGAGTACTTCTCCACAGTCAGTGTTTTCTTAGGGGGTGCATGTGGGTGTGTGTGTGGGGGCAGACATTACTGTGTCTGCATATGACTGTTTTAGAAACTAACACACACCTTTATTGTAGATGAAGACTATTTTCAGACTGCCTAGAATACATAAGTTAGGCCATTATATCATTAAACATGTGAGTTTCATTTAAAACCAAGTCAATATTACTGTAAACCTCAATTTACATGAACAGCAGGCTCACAGGCACATTTTAATTTTTGTACCTTTATTTATTCAGGGGAACCCATTGAGACCAGGGTCTCATTTTCAATGGTGCCCCGAGGACAACAAATTCCAAAAAGATTTTCCCAATAACAATAAAAACAACCAAAACTATCATTTACAATTTCGGCACCACAATCAACATTAAAACTAAAGGCGGACCCACATATGCTGAGCACTTGTTGGCTGCTTCTCCTTTATTCTGCAGTCCAACTCATCCCAAACCATCTCAATTAGGTTGAGGTCAGGTTATTGTGGAGGCTAGGTCATCTGATGCAGCACTCCATCACTCTCCTTCTTGGTCAAATAGTCCTTACACAACCTGGAGGTGTGTTTTGGGTCATTGTCCTGTTGAAAAACAAATGATATTCCCACTAAGCGCAAACCAGATGGGATCGTGCATCGCTGAAGAATGCTGTGGTAGCCATGCTGGGTAAATGTGCCTTCAATTATGAATAAATTCCTGACAGTGTCACCAACAAAGCACCCCGACAACATCACACCACCTCCTCCATGCGTCACGACGGGAACCACAAATGCGGAGATCATCCGTTCACCTACTCTGCGTCTCACAAAGACACGGCGGTTGGAACCAAAAATTGAGAATTTGGACTCATCAGACCAAAGGACAGATTTCCACTGGTCTAATGTCCATTGCTCGTGTTTCTTGGCCCAAGCAAGTCTCTTTGTCTTATTGGTGTGCTTTAGTAATTGTTTCTTTTTTTTTCTTTTTTTTTATCCCATTTTCTCCCCAATTTTCGTGGTATCCAATCGCTAGTAATTACTACCTTGTCTCATCGCTACTACTCCCGTACGGGCTCGGGAGAGACGAAGGTCGAAAGCCATGCGTCCTCCGAAGCACAACCAAACCAGCCGTACTGCTTCTTAACACAGCGCGCCTCCAACCCGGAAGCCAGCCGCACCAATGTGTCGGAGGAAACACCGTGTACCTGGCCCCCTTGGCTGGCGCGCACTGCGCCCGGCCCGCCACAGGAGTCGCTGGAGCGCGATGAGACAAGGATATCCCTACCGGCCAAACCCTCCCTACCCTGGACGACGCTATGCCAATTGTGCGACGCCCCACGGACCTCCCGGTCGCGGCCGGCTGCGACAGAGCCTGGGCGCGAACCCAGAGACTCTGGTGGCGCAGTTAGCACTGCGATGCAGTGCCCTAGACCACTGCGCCACCCGGGAGGCCTAGTAATTGTTTCTTTGCAGCAATTCGACCATGAAGGTCTGATTCACGCAGTCTCCTCTGAACAGTTGATGTTAAGAAGTGTCTGTAACTTGAACTCTGAAGCATTTATTTGGGCTACAATCTGAGTCTGGTAACTTATCCTCTGCAGCTGAGGTAACTCTGGGACTTCCTGTTCTGTGGCATTCTTAATTAGAGCCAGTTTCATTGTAGGGACTGCACTTGAAGAAACTTTCAAAGTTCTTGAAATTTTCTGCATTGACTGACCTTCATGTCTTAAAGTAATGATGAACTGTCGTTTCTCTTTGCTTATTTGAGCTGTTCTTGCCATAATATGGGCTTTATCTTTTACCAAATAGGGCTATCTTCTGTATACCACCCCTACCTTGTCACAACACAACTGATTAACTCAAAAGCATTAAGGAGTAAAGACATTCCACAAATTAACTTTCAACAAGGCACACCTGTTAATTGAAATGCATTCCAGATGACTACCTCATGAAGCTGGTTGAGAGAATTCCAAGAGTGTGCAAAGCTGTCATCAAGGCAAAGGGTGGCTACTTTGACGATTCTCAAATATAAAATATATTTTGATATGTTTAACACTTTTTTGGTTACTACATGATTCCATATGTGTTATCTCATAGTTTTGATGTCTTTACTATTATTCTACAATGTAGAAAATTGTAAAAATAAAGAAAACCACTGGAATGAGTAGGTGTGTACAAACGTTAGTAGTATAATTGCCTTACTAAAGAGCTCAGTGACTTTTAACTTGGCATCGTCATAGGCAGGGTTGGGGAACAACTGATTACATGTAACCCGTTACACGGGACTTTCAGCTCCCTCCAAAGATTTTCTATTGGTTTCAGGTCTGGAGACTGGCTAAACCACTCCAGGACCTTGAGATGCTTCTTACGGAGCCACTCCTTAGTTGCCCTGGCTGTGTGTTTCGGGTTGTTGTCATGCTGGAAGACCCAGCCACGACCCATCTTCAATGCTCTTACTGAGGGAAGGAGGTTGTTGGCCAAGATCTCATGATACATGGCCCCATCCATCCTCCCCTCAATACAGTGCAGTCGTCCAGTGCCCATTGCAGAAAAGCATCCCCAAAGAATAATGATTCCACCTCCATGCTTCACGGTTGGGATGGTATTCTTGGGGTTGTACTCATCCTTCTTCTTCCTCCAAACACGGCCAGTGGAGTTTAGACTAAAAAGCTCTATTTTGTCTCATCAGACCACATGACCTTCTCCCATTCCTCCTCTGGATCATCCAGATGGTCATTGGCAAACCTCAGATGGGCCTGGACATGCGCTGGCTTGAGCAGGGGGACCTTGCGTGCGCTGCAGGATTTTAATCCATGACGGCGTAGTGTGTTACTAATGGTTTTCTTTGAGACTGTGGACCCAGCTCTCTTCAGGTCATTGACCAGGTCCTGCCGTGTAGTTCTGGGCTTATCCCTCACCTTCCTCATGATCATTGATGCCCCAAGAGGTGAGATCTTGCATGGAGCCCCAGACCGAGGGTGACTGACCGTCATCTTGAACTTCTTCCATTTTCTAATAATTGCACCAACAGTTGTTGCCTTCTCACTAAGCTGCTTGCCTATTGTCCTGTAGCCCATCCCAGCCTAGTGCAGGTCTACAATTTTATCCCTGATGTCCTTACACAGCTCTCTGGTCTTGGCCATTGTGGAGAGGTTGGAGTCTGTTTGATTGAGTGTGTGGACAGGTGTCTTTTATACAGGTAACGAGTTCAAACAGGTGCAGTTAATACAGGTAATGAGTGGAGAACAGGAGGGCTTCTTAAATAAAAACTAACAGGTCTGTGAGAGCCGGAATTCTTACTGGTTGAGGTGATCAAATACTTATGTCATGCAATAAAATGCAAATGAATTACTTAAAAATCATACAATGTGATTTTCTGGATTTTTAGATTCCGTCTCTCACAGTTGAAGTGTACCTATGATAAAAAATTAGACCTCTACATGCTTTGTAAGTAGGAAAACCTGAAAAATCGGCAGTGTATCAAATACTTGTTCTCCCCACTGTATATCCATTGATTCTTGAAGAATATAACTTATAAATGCCTCATGAGCTTAGTTCAACTGTCACACTCCATGAGAACCCAAAATAGAAGCTTGTTTTTTCTCCAATGTTTGTAAACATTGCAAATGTAAACATTGCAAATGTAAACAAACAATGTATAGCCTCATAACATGGTTAAAACAATCATTTGATATTTCATTTTAATATCAGATTGCTGTCTGAGTAGAGAAGTGCAACCGAAGCACAGAATTTGTCTGATGCCGAGCAGAAATTACAATAAGAAGCATTTTAGATCTGCGTTTACAAAACACAGCAAGATATTTATGTGTTTTATCTTTTTTTCCTGCATGAAAAACAAAGAATTCTGCACTAACACTAAGTTTAACTTGTTAGTTATCTAAGTAAGTGGCTGAATTAATGACGGGGCATCATATTGTGTTGGCTTTCTACTATGTTTGAGAAGTCAAAGCCCTTTGGACGAGTTATCTGTACAGCTGCCATCTTTTGATTTCCATTTTTCGCTTGCACTTGTTAGCATATTTAGCTAGCCGCCTCCATTGAAATTCGCTATAACTTATAAATGTTACTTTTGTTAGCATTCTCTTTAATAGACGCCCAGTCGGCTTCTTATACGTTTTTGGCACCCCCTCGTGTACTAAGCATCAAAGCTGGGACAGAGAGAATGAAAAACAGCTTCTATCTCCAGGCGATCAGACTGTTAATCAGTCATTATTAGCCGGCTTCCGCACCGTAAACAATGCTAGATTGTTCTGTTAAAATGTCATTTGATCTCTGAAAAATGTAACTAATTGATTACTCACTTCATGTGTAAATTCTATATTCTCGACATAGCTCATCCTATATAACTACTGTTGTACATATCTTTTTCCAACATATATATTGTCCACACTGTCTATATGTAACGGATGTGAAATGGCTAGCTAGTTAGCAGGTACGTGCTAGTAGCGTTTCAATCAGTCACGTCACTTGCTCTGAACCCTATTAGTAGTGTTGCCCCTTGCTCTGCAAGGGCCGTGGCCTTTGTGGAGCGATGGGTAACGAGGCTTCGTGGGCGACCGTTGTTGATGTGTGCAGAGGGTCCCTGGTTCGCGCCCGTGTCGGGGCGAGGGGACGGTTTAAAGTTATACTGTTACATATACACACCACATATTTATATCCTGGAATCTGATTTTGCTCGTTCAGATATTTCTGAATCTCTTGTTTCTTCTTTTTTGGGGGAGATTATTTGTGTATTGTATTGTTAGACAGTTACTGCACTACTGGAGCTAGAAACAAAAGCAGTTCACTGCACCTGCTTTAACATCTGCTAATCCGTGTATTCAAAAAATAAACTCTGATTTGATTTGGAACCAGCACACTAAAGCACATCATCACTACTAACCAAGACACTTCTTTGTAGTACACCAAACACATCATCATTACTGACCATGTCCAAGACATTTTGATACACATTCTGGATTAATTGGCTAAGCAAAAAGCTTTTCAAACTAGAAAAGTGAATTTCCTGAAGAAAATGTAGTGTGCTTTTTTTAAACTATTTATGGTTTGAAAAGTTTTAATTTGTTTATGTTGTTTTAATGTTTGTAGCTGAAATGGTTAAAGAGCAGTAACATATAAAATGTCTACCACTTTGTTCTTATTTTTGGTATTGAAACCAGGAAGTTTTATACTAATTTATGATAATTACCACTGTTCATATTTTATAAAGGTTTTGAAGAATTTGAAGTGAGGATAGCCTGAACAGGTTAAAGTTGGTTCGGTGTCTCAAGCTTGAACGATTCAATAGTTACTGGGTAATTTTACGCTAATTTATACTAATGTATAAAATTAAGTTTAACCCATGTAAATTTATGCAAATGTTAAATGGTAATTGTTTAAAAAGTATAAATAGTATCATAAATCTGTTTAAAAGCACTCTAAGTTGGGTCAAACTGAACATGTCAACGTTGATTTGGTGTTAATAGCTTGAACGGTGTAGAGCAGTAGCAAATTGAAATACTTTCCATTCAAACCAATGGAGCTTTTATGAACATTTAAAATGGTTATACTTAAAAACAAATAAATGTTATCGAAATTCTGAATGCAAGCAATCTTAAATTGGGTCAGTTTGAACATCTCAACGTTTGTTTGGTGAAAGAGGAAATGGGTCTAGATTATTACATTTTTTAACCATTCAAGCCTAGGGGCCTTTTTTTGCTACTGAAATGCATTGGGAGCTAATTTAAATATTGTTGTAGTTCAAAAAGTATAAATGGCCTCCCGGGTCTCTGGGTTCGCGCCCAGGCTCTGTCGCAGCCGGCCGCGACCGGGAGGTCCGTGGGGCGACGCACAATTGGGCTAGCGTCGTCCGGGTTAGGGTGGGTTTGGCCGGTAGGGATATCCTTGTCTCATCGCGCTCCAGCGACTCCTGTGGCGGGCCGGGCGCAGTGCGCGCTAACCAAGGGGGCCAGGTGCACGGTGTTTCCTCCGACACATTGGTGCAGCTGGCTTCCGGGTTGGAGGCGCGCTGTGTTAAAGAAGCAGTGCGGCTTGGTTGGGTTGTGCTTCGGAGGACGCATGGCTTTCGACCTTCGTCTCTCCCGAGCCCGTACGGGAGTTGTAGCGATGAGACAAGATAGTAATTACTAGCGATTGGATACCACGAAAAATTGGGGAGAAAAGGGGAGAAAATTTAAAAAATAAATAAATAAAAATATATATAAATGATATCAAAAAATATTTTCTCAAGGAATCTAAGTTGGGTCAGTCTGAACATTTGGAAGTTAGTTTCGTGTTAATAGCTTAAATCTTTTTACGCTCTAGAGCGGGCTGAAGAAATAGAATAATAAAAAGATGGTACTTTTCCATTAAGAACATTTTTGTGACTTGTTCAGCTCTTTGAAAGTATTTTTGTATACAGTGTTGCCAACTAATTTTCAGGAGAGGTTGCTAGAGGCAGGTTGATTTGTTGCTAAAAGTTGCTAAATGACGTTGTGATGTCATTGCGTGATAACGTAGAACTGCGTCATTACGTCGAACACACAATAAAGTTACTCAAATTGACTGGCTAGCTCGGCAAAAAATATGATTTTACGTTTGTTCGGGTACAGACTCCCACTCTTTTCTGTACTTCTGGCTGTACAATTTTGATTGAGACATGTTGATTGATGTTGTAAGTTCTGTTCAAGATCAAACATTCGTGAGCAACTATATTCATTGGGTTTGGCTGGTCGAACCCGTACTCTTGCTGCTGCACTCAGCCAACAATGATTTGCAATCTGCTGAAATTGCTGCTGGCCTGCTGCTGCCTGTGCACGAGCTGAGCGCCTGCTGCTGACGTCACTGACAATGCACTTTTGCAGCCAGGCACGTGTGTTGTGACTGAGTGTGTGACAGAGAACATCGTTTTTGTGTAATTTAGAGGGAAATTGCGTGCATTTTAGCGGTTGAGTCACTTTTCAAAAGTTGCTAAAAGTGTAAAGTAGCTAAGTAGCTATTTGTTGCTAGGTGCTGTTTGAAAAAAAAGTTGCCCGGGTAGTCTGAAAAGTTGCTAAATCTAGCAACAAAATTGCTAAGTTGGCATCACTGATTGGAAAGCAGTGGAGTTACTGTTGGTGGGTTATCTTGTATATAGTTATAATTGATACAAGTTTAAAAAACATTTTTGTCAGGAAAGCCTGAACTTGTAAAAGTCGGTTTGGTGCCTGTAGCTTGAACGGTTCAAGAATAAAGATTCTAAGACATTTATACACATTTTAAATGATTATAGTTCAAAAAGTATATATAGTATCAAAATAAAATATTTTGACAAACAATCTAAGTAAGGTGAGTCTAAACATCTTAACATTGGTTTGGAGTTGCTAGCTTAAATAGTGAAAATAGAGGATATTTTAAATTGATTTAATTCAACCTTTTTTTTTAACTAGGCAAGTCAGTTCAGAACAAATTCTTATTTACAATGACGGCCTACTTGTAAAGCCCCCCGCCCGGCCAAACCCTCCCCTAACCCGGACGACGCTGGGCCAATTGTGCGCTGCCCTATGGTATAAGATCACTTTCTGAGTCAAAATATACAGTGGGGCAAAAAAGTATTTAGTCAGCCACCAATTGTGCAAGTTCTCCCACTTAAAAAGATGAGAGGACTATAATTTTCATCATAGGTACACTTCAACTATGACAGACAAAATGAGAAAAATATCCAGAAAATCACATTAGTAAGTAAGCACTTCATTCTAAGGCTGTATTCGGCGCAAGTGACAAATTAACTTTGATTTGATTTGATTATCTCTGCCTCAATATTAATAAAAACACAAGCCACTAATAATAACAACGCCAGCTTATCGGAACACGTTGCCATATAAACTCAGCAAGAAAAGAAACGGCCCTTTTTCAGGACCCTGTCTGTCAAAGATAATTCGTAAAATCCAAATAACTTCACAGATCTTCATTGTAAAGGGTTTAAACACTGTTTCCTATGCTTGTTCAATGAACCATGAACAATTATTGAACATGCACCTGTAGAACGGTCGTTAAGACACTAACAGCTTACAGACGGTAGGCAATTAAGGTCACAGTTATGAAAACTTAGGACACTAAAGAGGCCTTTCTACTGACTCTGAAAAACCCCAAAAGAAAGATGCCCAGGGTCCCTGCTCATCTGCGTGAACGTGCTGCAAGGAGGCATGAGGACTGCAGATGTGGCCAGGGCAATACATTGCAATGTTCGTACTGTGAGATGCCTAAGACAGTGCTACAGGAAGACAGGACGGACAGCTGATCATCCTCGCAGTGGCAGACCACGTGTAACACCTGCACAGGATCGGTTCATCCGAACATCACACCTGCGGGACAGGTACAGGATGGCAACAACAACGCCCGAGTTACACCAGGAACGCACAATCCCTCCATCAGTGCTCTGACTGTCCGCAATAGGCTGAGAGAGGCTGAACTGAGGGCTTGCAGGCCTGCTGTAAGGCTGGTCCTCACCAGACATCACTGGCAACAACGTCGCCTATGGGCAAAAACCCACCATCGCTGGACCAGACAGGAATGGCAAAAAGTGCTCTTCACTGACGACTTGCAGTTTTGTCTCACCAGGGGTGATGGTCGGATTCGCGTTTATCGTCGAAGGAATGAGCGTTACACCGAGGCCTGTACTCTGGAGCGGGATCGATTTGGAGGTGGAGGGTCCGTCATGATCTGGGGCGGTGTGTCACAGCATCATCGGACTGAGCTTGTTGTCATTGCAGGCAATCTCAACGCTGTGCATTACAGGGAAGACATCCTCCTCCCTCATGTGATACCCTTCCTGCAGGCTCATCCTGACATGACCCTCCAGCATGACAATGCCACCAGCCATACTGCTCGTTCTGTGCGTGATTTCCTGCAAGACAGGAATGTCAGTGTTCTGCCATAGCCAGCGAAGAGCCCGGATCTCAATCCCATTGAGCACGTCTGGGACCTGTTGGATCGGAGGGTGAGGGCTAGGGCCATTCACCCCAGAAATGTCCGGGAACTTGCAGGTGCCTTGGTGGAAGAGTGGGGTAACATCTCACAGCAAGAACTGGCAAATCTGGTGCAGTCCATGAGGAGGAGATGCACCGCAGTAATTAATGCAGCTGGTGGCCACACCAGATACAGACTGTTACTTTTGATTTTGACCCCCCCTTTGTTCAGGGACACATTATTCCATTTATGTTAGTCACATGTCTGTGGAACTTGTTCAGTTTGTCTCAGTTGTTGAATCTTGTTATGTTCATATAAATATTTACACATGTTAAGTTTGCTGAAAATAAACACAGTTGACAGTGAGAGGACATTTCTTTTTTTGCTGAGCATTTGCTGAGCATTGCAGCTGCAATGCTGGTTGTAGAGTGATGAAGTAGGGAGAATGCACATTTTATGGCTTATAAAAGTGTTGAACAAAGTGTTGACAGTACTGAATAACAACTTAAACATGAACTTACTCATAAAAATAGCAGCTCTGCTGTATTCGTTGAGTCTCTCTCTCTAGGCATAATTTGAAAAGTTTTGAAATCTCACAGTATCAACTTTGCTATGCATTCAAGGCTTCTTTTTAAAGTATATGGTTCGAGGAAACGGTGCATATCTTAGCTATCTAATTGGCCAGGGGTAGGCCTAAAGGGCTGCTGAATCAAGTGCACCTACCGCCAGCAGCGTGAAACAATAAACTAGGAAAGCAAGGCTTTATCGTTGTTTTTTTTACTGAAATGTTTGGTGATCGACTAGGAATGCCTTGGAGATCGACCAGTCGATCGCATTCAACAAGTGCAGAACTTGTGATTTAAAATATATATTTTATGGCCCTTTCTTGCCCACTCAAATGCATTGGTATCCATAGCAGCAGCTCCGTTTCGACTGCTCAATGACCAGACATGAGAGAGATGTTAGTTGGCGTTAGCTACCTACTTTTCGTCACTCTAAACTCCAACAAACAGCTGTAACTTTGATTGGTAGCAGATCATTTTGTCCTGATTCCAGATCTGAATAGCAGAGAAGTAGACAAAAATGTCATACCAAAGAGAGTACAAGTACAAGATATGCAGAAACTGCTTCTCCTATAGAAATCCCCGTTCACGCTTGTAGGCGATGTCATTGCGACATTAGCTAGCTAAGCTCATGCGCAGAAACACGTCATTGGATCTAACTGTCCTCTCGAGCCAAACTGCGCATGTGCAGGCCGTCAAATCAAAGGCACTCCTCTTCGATATAAAGTTGTTTTTGACGAAAATGAAAACGTTGCCTTCAGCAAGCACATCTAATAAATATAGTTGCAAACAGCAATGTTGGGGTTCAAGCTGTTGGCCCACTGCGCCACCATCAGCAAAAATTGGACAGAACGCCCAAAGATGAGGTACTTCTGTACTCCTTACCACACTTGGCAAATATCAGAACTCAAAATCAACCAGATCATGCAATATGCTTTTGATGTAATTTTTGACAAAAAAATGTATGATATTGACTACTTAACGCATATTCTTCTCCTGAACCGCTGGACCCAGTCTCCTTTTCACCTCATTTAACACCTTATTTACTTCACAAAAGGCACATCTCAATAGGTAGTCCAGGTATGTCATGACACAGCACAAGTGTGGGAATGGGCCTTTCCTCTTTAGTTCTATATTGCTCCTCAAGCAACGATGACATCACGGATTCCCATCAGACCTAATCTTTGAATGCCCTACTCCTTGAAGTTTGAAGTTGTCTAAAATAACACTATTTTGCTCAAAGCATTTTTTTTTTTTACCCTTTAGTGTAAACAACCAATCCAATGGTACAACCAATGGTAAGATTTCAGTCAAAATTGTTGCCATTGGTGTACCACATTGATGGTGGATGAGATTTTGATGTTTTATTTATGTCACCACCACAAAATAATGTAAGGATGAAACATACTTTTCTCCAAAAAATCTCCTCCAGAATTCGCCGGCGTCTGCTTTGGTGATGCGGAACGTGTTTCCCTGGAACTGACCACCGGGAAAGATGGCCTTGATCTCTGCCAGGATGTGGCTGAAGATGAGTGAGAGCTTGGTCAGGTTACGCCTGTCAGTAGAGAGAGAGAAGGAGAGATGAGTAACCCTTTAAAATATTAACATGAGTAACCTTGTCTGAGACTTGAAAAAGGTCAAATCTGGCAAATCTGGTGCAGTCCATGAGGAGGAGATGCACTGCAGTAATTAATGCAGCTGGTGGCCACACCAAAAATATTTGTAGGTCAAACTTACATGGTAAATGACCAAATAATCAATGCTGTGCTAGCCTATTACTATGTAGTAACTCATTGCAATGAATTCTTAATACAGAAAGTAAATACCAGAAAGTACCCATTGTTTCTATACAATATCTCAGAAAATATCAGCTGAAACAGGACTGTAACACATAATGTATTCCATGGAAAGGTGACTCGGAATACACAATGTATTCCATGGAAAGATAACTGGGAATAGAGCCGAATATAAACAGTGTAGTTATTCCCTCAGCAAGGCAATCAAACAAGTGAAATGTCAGTACAGGGACAAAGTGGAGTCACAATTCAATGGCTCAGACATAAGACGTATGTGGCAGGGTCTACAGACATTCACGGGCTACAAAAGGAAAACCAGCAATGTCACGAACACCGACGTCTTGCTTCCAGACAAACTAAACACCTTCTTTGCCCTCTTTGAGGACAATACAGTGCCACCGACGCAGCCCACTACCAAGGACTGCGGGCCCCCCCTCTCCTTCTCCATGGCAGATGTGAGTAAGACATTTAAACATGTTAACCCTCGCAAGACTGCCGGCCCAGGCGTTCTCAGAGCATGCGCAGACGAGCTGGCTGGTGTGGTTACGAACATATACAATCACTCCCTATCCCAGTCTGCTGCCCATACATGCTTCAAGATGGCCACCATTGTTCCTGTACCCAAGAAGGCAAAGAAGGCAGGGTAGCAGTGGTTAGAGTGTTGAACTAGTAACCGAAAGGTTGCAAGTTCAAATCCCCGAGCTTACAAGGTACAAATCTGTGGTTCTGTTCCTAGGCCGTCATTGAAAATAATAATTTGTTCTTAACTGACTTGCCTAGTTAAATATAAATGTTTAAAAAAAAGAAAGAAAAAAAGACTATTGCCCGGTAGCACTCACTTCTGTCATCATGAAGTGCTTTGAGAGACTAGTCAAGGATCATATCACCTCCACATTACCTGTCACCCTAGACCAACTTCAGTTTGGGCAGTATACCGCCCCAACAGGTCCACAGATGATGCAATTGCCATCACACTGCACACTGCCCTATCCCATCTGGACAAGAGGAATACCTACGTAAGAATTCTGTTCATCGACTATAGCTCAGCATTCAACCATAGTACCCTCCAAGCTCATCATTAAGCTTGGAGGCAATTGGGTCCTTGACTTTCTGACGGGCTGCCCCCAGGTGGTGAAGGTAGATCTCCACTTCGCTGATCCTCAACACTGGGGCCCCACAAGGGTGCGTGCTCAGCCCACTCCTGTACTCCCTGTTCACCTCCAACTCAATCCTGAAGTTTGCAGACGACACAACAGTTGTGGGCTTGATTACCAACAACGACGAGACAGCCTACAGGGAGGAGGTGAGGGCACTCGGAGTGTGGTGTCAGGAAAACAACCTCTCACTCAACATCAACAAAACAAAGGACCCTATCCACATCGACGGGACAGTAGTGGAGAAGGTGGAGGCTGAAGAAATTTGGCTTGTCACCTAAAACCCTGACAAACTTTTCAGATGCACAATTGAGAGCATCATGTCCGGCTGCATCACCGCCCGGTACGGCAACTGCACCACCCTCAACCGCAAGGATCTCCAGAGGGTGGTGCGGTTTGCACAACGCATCACCAGGGGAAAACAACCTGCCCTCCAGGACACCTACAGCACCAGATGTCACAGGAAGGCCAAAAAGATAATCAAGGACAACCACCCGAGCCACTGCCTGTTCACCCCGATACCATCAAGAAGGCGAGGTCAGTACAGGTGCATCAGAAGCTGTTTTTCTCACAGTCCCAGCTTTATCTCAAGGCCATCAGACTGTTAAACAGCCATCACTAACACAGAGAGGCTGCTGTCTACACACAGACTCAAATCATTGGCCACTTCAATAAATGGATCACTAGTCACTTTATATAATGCCACTTTAATAATGTTTATATATATCTTATATTACTCTTCTCATGTGTATATACTGTATCTTATACCATCTAAAAAATCTTGCCTATGCCGCTCGGTCATCCATATATTTATATGTACATATTCTTATTCCATCCCTTAAGATTTGAGTGTATTAGGTAGTTGTTGTGAAATTGTTAGATTACTTGTTAGATATTACTGCACTGTCGGAACTAGAAGCACAAGCATTTTGCTACACTCGCATTAATAACATCTGCTAACCATGTGTACGTGACCAATAAAATTTGATTGGATTTAACTGACTAATGATGGATGGTTGACAACATGTCTCCTCAGTGGATTGATCCTTTGTATTCCAACAAAAAGTTGTTTACTACAAAAACTAAAATTTTAGACCTCAAAAGTGGTGTAGTGCCAGGATGAGTCCACGTCCCACGCCATCAATTGTGTATATCCACCTACAGTATATTGTATGCCTCAACCTAAAATGAATGGAAAAGATAGGTACTGAATAAAATGTGGAAATTATCTTTACCAATCATCGGAGTTGAGACATTGAACTACACAATATTTGAGCCATGGAACCATACAACCAATGGCATAGGACCTGGACTCATAGTTTTTTGTTCTGAAAACATAGTTACATTTTGAAGTCAACTATCACTTTAACAATCAGCATTGGCAAACCATGACAAACTCGGGCACTAACACTCTCCATAACACTTTGTAAGCTAGGTGCAGCTAATGTTTGCAATCTTATCCGTGTCCTAAAGGGCGTGTCGGAACAGCAGGATAAATATGCAGAGCCGCGCACCGGAATGGATGACAGTGTCTAACAGCATCTGCATTTGCCACAGCAGGCCTGGAGCCAATTTGAAACTGAAAAATAACACGTCTCCTAGTCCAGTCTAGGACTTCAGATGAGGTACTTTCCCATTCAACATGCTGCTGAATGGGAAAACGTGCTCCTGAATGGGAAAAAGGCCCGCCACTTCGGTCTTGACTTCAGTCGCCAGTTGTACAGTGTTTCTTCCGACACATTGGTGCAGCTGGCTTCCGGGTTAAGCGAGCAGTGTGTCAAGAAGCAGTGCGGTTTGGCAGGGGCGTGTTTCGGAGGACGCATGGCTCTCGATTGACTATGACTTTTCAAATCACCCAGTAGTGCTATCTGCAGAGTTAGCTCCAGGTAAATGTTGCAATTCTTCAGCCATTCCTGGACCTGCGACCAAAAACAAGCTACCTCTGGACAGTACCAAAACAAATGATTTAATGATTCTGTCTCGTCGCAGCACAATCTGCCGAGCTGGGATGGTTGTAACCCACATATATATAACATTCTATTTTTGAATCCGGCGTCGTTTTGCGTATCAGTTCATAAACCATGTGCCATGGAATCGGTACAATGAAAATCTCTTCCCAACTATTTTGCTATCATTATGGCACAGCTGTAATTTTTTTGGTCCTTAAATGAAACTGGTATAATTTTTTTAATTATCACAATTTTCTTTTGGTCTTTAATTTTGGTCAGTTTTGGTCTTTAATTTATCAATTACTATATTTGAGTTTAACCACAATATGTGTTGCATTATTTGTTATGTCTTTTCTGGTGGATCAAACTGAAATTGTGACAAACGTCCTATGGCTTGTTTCAAAAATTGCGATATTTTGGAGACTTTCATTTGAAAATAACCAAAAATGAGAGGTTGTAATCTGAATGAAGAGAAAAAGTTCATTTTTGAACATGGGGTGAGAGATTCTTACTAATCTAATAGAGAACCAGTTCGGTTTAAGTATAACTTTTGTATGACTGACACCTTTAGTGAGAGGTCTAATGGTTTAATATTGAATAATTTCTGCCCTTCGAATGCATATTCATTATATAAATAGGCCAATTTAATTTTGTCTGGCTCGCCGTTCCAAATCAAATGGAATATTTCTTGCTCATATAAATTACAAAACAGGTCACTAGGTGTAGGCAAGACCATTAGCAAATCGGTTAATCAGGGTGATTTTTTCCCCAAACATTATTTTCCATTCCTTTGTAGCAAGATTTTACAGTTGAAGTCAGAAGTTTACATACACTTAGGTTGGAGTCATTAAAACTCATTTTTCAACCACTCCACAAAATTCTTGTTAACAAACTATAGCTTTGGCAAGTCGGTTAGAACATCTACTTTGTGAATGGAAGTAATTTTTCCAAAAATTGTTTACAGACAGATTATTTCACTTATAATTCACTCCATCACAATTTCAGTGGGTCAGAAGTTTACATACACTAAGTTGACTGTGCCTTTAAACAGCTTGGACATTTCCAGAAAATGATGTCATGGCTTTAGAAGATTCTGGTAGGCTAAATGACACAATTTGAGTCAATTGGAGGTGTACCTGTGCATGTATTTCAAGGGCTACCTTCAAACTCAGTGCCTCTTTGCTTGAAATCATGGGAAAATCAAAAGAAATCAGACAAGACCTCCACAAAAAAATTGTAGACCTCCACAAGTCTGGTTCATCCTTGGAAGCAATTTCCTAACGCATGAAGGTACAACGTTCATCTGTACAAACAATAGTACGCAAGTATAAACACCATGGGACCACGCAGCCGTCATACCACTCAGGAAGGAGACGCGTTCTGTGTCCTAGAGATGAACTAATTTTGGTGCAAAATGTGCAAATCAATCCCAGAACAACAGCAAAGGACCTTGTGAAGATGCTGGAGGAAACAGGTACAAAAGTATCTATATCCACAGTAAAACGAGTCCTATATCGACATAACCTGAAAGGCCGCTTAGCAAGGAAGCATCATGTTGTGGGGGTGCTTTGCTGCAGGAAGGACTGGTGCACTTCACAAAATAGATGGCATCATGAGGGAGGAAAATTGTGTGGATATATTGAAGCAACATCTCAAGACATCAGTCAGGTAGTTAAAGCTTGGTTGCAAATGGGTCTTCAAAATTGACAATGACCCCAAGCATACTTCCAAAGTTGTGGCAAAATGGCTTAAGGATAACCAAGTCAACGTATTGGAGTGGCCATCAGAAAGCCCTGACCTCAATCCCAGAGAAAATTTGTGGGCAGAACTGAAAAAGTGTGTGCGAGCAAGGAGGCCTACAAACCTGACTCAGTTACACCAGCTCTGTCAGGAGGAATGGACCAAAATTCACCCAACTTATTGTGGGCAGCTTGTGGTAGGCTACCTGAAACGTTCGACCCACGTTAAACAATTTAAAGGCAATACTACCAAATACTAATTGAGTGTAAACTTCTGACCCAATGGGAATGTGATGAAAGAAATAAAAGCTGAAATAAATAATTATCTCTAATATTATGACATTTAACATTCTTAAAATAAAGTGGTGATCCTAACTTACCTAAAACAGGGAATTTTTACTAGGATTAAATGTCAGGAATTGTGGAAAACTGAGTTTAAATATATTTGACTAAGGTGTATGTAAACTTCTGACTTCAACTGTATATACATGTTGTGTAAGGTGCTGTAAAAGCAAATTCTTTGCTCGTTGTCTCAGCTAAAGCTGGAAAAAGCTAACATGATCACAGGTAGTGCTGCTGCAAATTTGTTGTTTGTTTTGTTTTATATTTTATTCTATTATTTATGTCTGCCACTATCTGTGAATGTGGAATGTCTTTTATTTGTTGATTGAAAAACAAGAAAACTTTAAATAAAATTGGTGCATTTTTCCCCATATTCCATTCAGTTCGCTTTATTTTTATAAGATATTATACTTGATCTTTCTTGAATAAGTTTCTCCATTTCTTTTTGATTTTCCTCTAACTTATTTTGTGCCTCTGTGGTACAGTTTTTATAACTATCTATCTGTTCAGTTAGTCAATTTCCTTATTTAATATGGTCTCTTTTGACCTAAATTGCTTTTGTTTTAGAGATAAGTACTGAATGGCATGACCTCTAAAGGCAATTTTAAAAGTGTCTCACACAATAAGGGGATCTGCTGATCCTATGTTGTCGGGAAAATGAATTATTATGAATTATCCTGTCCTACTTTTAAACAAGTTATCATCTAATAGGCTTTAATTACATTTCTAATATCCTCGCCCGCGTGGAAATTCTGTAAAAGTAATGTATATGCAAATTATTTGATGATCCGACCTCATTTTGTCCCCATCATCACTTTTTAAACTTTTGGTGCCAGCGAGAATGACAAAAGAAAGTAGTCAAGATGACTAGCTTGATTGAGCCTCTGCTATGTATATCTAACTAGGTCAGTATATTTAAGCCTCCATATAGCTACTAGTTCTATTATATCCATGACATTTGTGATTTTCTGAAGTACATGAAGGTGATAGTTTGTAATGTGATTTTCTCTATGTTCAATTGGGGTATTTAAAACTGGATTTATAATCCCCCACCATAATAATAGAGTATTGTATTGCTTGTAGGGTTGATAAATTATTATATATATTTTCAAAAAAGCGTGGATCATCATCATTTGGACCGTATAGGTTAATGAGCCAAATCTGTTTATGGTCCAATAAATAATTTAAAATCATCCATCTGCCTTGCAGATCTGATTGACAATTTGCACACTCGGATCAGAATTTCTGTTAATGATTATCATCACCCCTTTTGAGTTTCTTTGCCCACGGTAGAAGTATATTTCACCCCCCCCAGTCCTTTTCCCACACTGTTGAATGGGTTTCCTGTAAACTATAGATATCAGATTCCTTCTCTTTTAATCCAGGTAAATACTAGTCATCTTTTCTTATCTGCTAAGCCATTACAATTATAACTGGCTAAACTTTCACTATTTACCATAATGAGATTCAAGCTTCTAATCTATTTATCATAATATATGTTTGTAAACTTACCATTAAAAAGTACCATAGTGATTGAGAGTCCATATAACTGTACCATGATATTTGCATTGCTACTAAGTAAACCCCCAAATGTTCTCCACTATTCCACCGGCTAACCCAACCCCCCCCCCCCATCCCAAGTTGTGTTGTCATCCCAGTGACCAGCAGACCACCCCCGTCCCCCCGGATCCCAGGGCCCCCGAGAGACCGGGACCCATCCTTTGAAAAGAACACACATGGCCACCACAGAACAGAAGCAGATCAACCGCCAAAAGCATTTTCATCTCCCTCACCTCGATTGTATTATACACTGCTCAATTAAAATAAAGTGAACACTTAAACAACACAATGTAACTCCAAGTCAATCACACTTCTGTGAAATCAAACTGTCCACTTAGGAAGCAACACTGATTGACAATAAATTTCACATGCTGTTGTGCAAATGGAATAGACAAAAGGTGGAAATTATAGGCAATTAGTAAGACACCCCCAATAAAGGAGTGGCTCTGCAGGTGGTGACCACAGACCACTTCTCAGTTCCTATGCTTCCTGGCTGATGTTTTGGTCACTTTTGAATGCTGGCGGTGCTCTCACTCTAGTGGTAGCATGAGACGGAGTCTACAACCCACACAAGTGGCTCAGGTAGTGCAGCTCATCCAGGATTGCACATCAATGCGAGCTGTGGCAAAAAGGTTTGCTGTGTCTGTCAGCGTAGTGTCCAGAGCATGGAGGCGCTACCAGGAGACAGGCCAGTACATCAGGAGACGTGGAGGAGGCCGTAGGAGGGCAACAACCCAGCAGCAGGACCGCTACCTCTGCCTTTGTGCAAGGAGGAGCACTGCCAGAGCCCTGCAAAATGACCTCCAGCAGGCCACAGGGGGTGTCTTGTTAATTGCCTATAATTTCCACCTTTTGTCTATTCCATTTGCACAACAGCATGTGAAATTTATTGTCAATCAGTGTTGCTTCCTAAGAGGACAGTTTGATTTCACAGAAGTGTGATTGACTTGGAGTTAAATTGTGTTGTTTAAGTGTTCCCTTTATTTTTTTGAGCAGTGTATATAGTTATTAACAAATATATATGTATAAAAAAATATTGCGTATCTTAATTTCCACAATTAACAAATAATATGTGTAATAATGTATGGCAGGTGATGTAAATGATTGTTACCTGTAACTAGGATTGCCAATACAAAAATAACATTTTTGGCAAGCAATTATTATTTTAGCAAACCGTTATTGTGATTCATCCTATAGTTTCCCTAACGTCATTACCCCATAGCAACAGATGTGGAATACACACACACACACTCAACCCGTTTCCCCCACAAACAACCACAAGCTCAGCTGTTCAACGGCTCCATCTCCGAGCCCAACTCAAGAAAGGACTTGATGTGTGAATGCATATACAGTTGCAGCTGTTTGAGAAGGCATGCAAAATTTAGCAAAAATTGGGAGATTTGATTAACCAATGTGAAGTCCTAGCCATGGGTTACTGTAGAGCGACTTACAGTAGAGTGCATACATTTTATTACATTTTACATACTGAGACAAGGATATCCCTACCGGCCATACCCTCCCTAACCCGGACGACGCTATGCCAATTGTGCGTCGCCCCACGGACCTCCCGGTTGCGGCCGGCTGCGACAGAGCCTGGGCGTGAACCCAGAGACTCTGGTGGCGCAGCTAGCACTGCGATGCAGTGCCCTAGACCACTGCGCCACCCGGGAGATATTATTCTCATCAGTTTATCGACTATAAGAGCTACACGTTTCCATTTGAATCTATTATAAACATAGAACTCTGTGACATTCTGCAATTTCCTTCGGGAACTGATCATTCATCCCTATTTTCGTTCCAGCGAGTCTTTTGCCCAGGCTTTTAACCTTTATTCATCTTGAAGAATGCAAATTTGGAAACGATTGGGCACTCATATCTCTGTCCGAAGTGGTGTACACGTTCGAGGATCTTCACCCTCTTTTTCTTTGATACCAGAAAGTACCAGATTTTCACTCATAGATCTAGTTTATGTCAAGTAAGGCTTCTCTCAGAAACATGCACTCCTTTTTAACTTTTTTAACGTCCAAATTTCAATCATATTGACTGTCCCTTTTAGCTTGTTTGTTCCTTTCTCCATTGTCGCAGCTTTCTCCGTGCACTGTTCCTTTCCTTACTGCACAAGCTGGGCTTCATTCACAAGGGATACTACGTCATTCACAAGGGATACTACGTCATTCACAAGGGATACAACGTCATTCACAAGGGATACGACGTCATTCACAAGGGATACGACGTCATTCACAAGGGATACGACGTCATTCACAAGGGATACGACGTCATTCACAAGGGATACGACGTCATTCACAAGGGATACGACGTCATTCACAAGGGATACGACGTCATTCACAAGGGATACGACGTCATTCACAAGGGATACTACGTCATTCACAAGGGATACGACGTCATTCACAAGGGATACGACGTCATTCACAAGGGATACGACGTCATTCACAAGGGATACGACGTCATTCACAAGGGATACGACGTCATTCACAAGGGATACGACGTCATTCACAGGGGATACGACGTCATTCACAGGGGATACTACGTCATTCACAGGGGATACTACGTCATTCACAGGGGATACGACGTCATTCACAAGGGATACGACGTCATTCACAAGGGATACTACGTCATTCACAAGGGATACTACGTCATTCACAAGGGATGGAACGTCATTCACAAGGGATGGAACGTCATTCACAAGGGATGGAACGTCATTCACAAGGGATACGACGTCATTCACAAGGGATACGACGTCATTCACAAGGGATACGACGTCATTCACAAGGGATACGACGTCATTCACAAGGGATACGACGTCATTCACAAGGGATACGACGTCATTCACAAGGGATACGACGTCATTCACAAGGGATACGACGTCATTCACAGGGGATACAACATCATTCACAAGGGATACGACGTCATTCACAGGGGATACAACATCATTCACAAGGGATACAACATCATTCACAAGGGTTACTTCGTCGTTCACAAGGGATTCTACGTCGTTCACAAGGGATACTACATCATTCACAAGTGATACTACATCATTCACAAGGGTTACTACGTCATTCACAAGTGATACGATATCATTCACAAGTGATACTACATCATTCACAAGTGATACTACATCATTCACAAGTGATACTATATCATTCACAAGGGATAATACATCATTCACAAGGGATAATACATCATTCACAAGTGATACATCATTCACAAGTGATACTACATCATTCACAAGTGATACTACATCATTCACAAGGGTTACTATGTCATTCACAAGTGATACTATATCATTCACAAGGGATAATACATCATTCACAAGTGATACATCATTCACAAGTGATAGGCTAATACTGTCACCTGTCAGACCATTCTTAATTGAATGTTGTCTTTACATATACTAAATAATATATGTGAGAAATTAGTTTTGATTTAGAATGGACCATTTTCATGCACCTGTCTTTGAGCAGGGGCATAAATACACACTTAAATAGCGAATAGGGGACGCTTTTCCTGTTGTTCATTTTGATGCCAGCCAGGTAGGCTAAACTCCTGTTGTAAAGAGAAGCAACGTGCTTAATATTAGGAATGTTGAGAAATAAATATAGTAGTACCAGCCTATAGAAAGCTGATGGGATCCTCCTCTTTATATTAGCAGCCATTACTCTGTTTTCACACAATTTAATAGCATTTCCTATAGAAATGTTGCGCAACATGGGCTTATAGGAACACGTATTTAAATCCATGCATTAACCAGGTATGAGGAGCTGTCTCTCGCTGTGCAACTATTCTGCTCAAACTCTGAATGCCAAGGCTCTCAAGTGTTTGATTTGATTCTCGATTGGATTTGCATTGATGTCAGAGTAATTAGAGGGACAATAGAGCGTTGAGCGCGAGGCCATTTCTGACTGGCCGCTAGCACGTTTGGAAGCCTAGTTACCGTGACGAGTCACATGGAATTTGACTGCGGTCATGACTCATAACAGCCCTAGTCCCACCTGCCCAATTAGCTTTCAGAGTCAAATCCCATTGACCTGGGTTGTCCAGATCAAGCTCAAAGTTCTCCTCTGTCAGAGACAGATGAGGTTAAAAGTTAAGTCGACGTAAGACAAAGCTTTACCATCACGGTCGCGGTGACACCTGCGTTGGTGTAGCTTAACAGTCGATGTGATATTTTCCTGCTTTCCTGTCACCTGTGAGACAACCCTACCCAGTGTCTGTGACTAGCATGTTCCCAACGAGGTCACGGCGACATACATTCCCCCCCATGATAACAGGGGCTGGAACCCAATCAAACATGCCGACAGTGATTTTATTTTTCAAACTACTGTCCATGCACACACCTTCTCTTTCTGAAAATTGTCATCTGATACCAGCAGCAACAAATACACATTTGGTATGCAAAGTGCATGGACACCTTTCCGGAAACAAGTCTCTTAGCGTTGCCGCTTGCTATAGACCACCCTCTGTCCCAAGCTGTGCCCTGGACACCATATGTGAATTGAAGAGGAAGTCGCTGGGTTTTCTTTTGCTTGGAAACAACACACCTCCATCAGACCAGACGAATACACTCCCTCGCACAGCGATATAGTGCCACAATGTCAACTGGCTAACTCATAGATACACCTTGGAATAAGTCTTACCCTTGCCTTTTAGGGAAATCCAGTCCTCAGTACAAATGGGCATTATCATCAACAGTGTATTATTGGTGTGCAGATCAGGCATTTCAGATGTCCATCCTAGTGGAGTTCTGACAACATGGAGACATCTGGGTGATTACGGACACATGGCAACACAATACGTTCACCCATTTCCGTCTCATGCAAATAACTTGCTCTCAGATGCTCAGAGCATATTAACCTGTTGGGGATGGGGGCGCTGTTTAGACTATTTATGCTAATTGGGTAATTTTTGAAACGGCTTCCCACAAAATCCTTGATCGTACAATATGCATATTATTATTATTATTGGATAGAAAACAGTCTATAGTTTCTATAGGAGTTGAAATTTTGTCTCTAAGTGGAACAGAGCCCATTCTACAGCAATTTCCCTGACATGGATTCAGATTTCAGAAATGTTGGCCACTGTTCTGAAGTCAGTTAAAACGGCACTGATATTGCTATGACTATACGGACACTTCTTACGTCTTCCCCTGGATGCCTTTACGTGATGACGATTCCAATGGGGTCGATTGCGCGTTCACAGGCCCTATAAATCAAAAAACCCTGTAGCTAGCAAGTCTTTCCTTGGTGCGTAACGCGCGTGCTGGACACCGACCCGCTCCTGTTCCAAGCGTTAGTTTAGCCTGTTATATTTCTCCGGTCATCTTTTCACTCGTTATAGGAGTTAAAAACATCATAAGGTAGTTAATTTAAAGCGTTTTATAGCAATTTATATCCGTTTAGTGCGATTTTGGGACATTTATTTTTGCAACGATGTGAATAGTTGGGCACGCTTTTCAGTTCATCCCGAACGCAGTTGGCATTTCCACATGGCAAGAGGACAGCTTTCCACCAAAAGACGATTGCTCCCAAGAAAGGATCCTTTGCCCAAGATACTGATGGAAGAACAGCTCAAGGTAGGACATTTTTATTATGATAAATCGTGTTTCTGTCGAAACATTTTAGTGGCTTAGGACGCCATGTTTTTTGACGTAGCTTCGCTTGGCGCAAACTGTATTGAAAAGTAAGGATAAATTAAAAAATGTTATTCCGCAATTGTATTAAGAATTAAATTGTCTATCAATCCCTGTCCACCCTATATTTTTTAGTCACGTTTATGAGTATTTATGTATAAGAGTAGATCACTGTCTAAGTGGCGCAAGGACTTTTTCTGACCAGCTTGTCTACATTTCACATTGTCTAACCATGATTTTGGTGGCTAAATATAAACATTTGCGATCAAACTCTATATGGAATGTGTAATATGATGTTACAGGAGTGTCATCGGAAGAATTCTGAGAAGGTTAGTGAAAAAATTAATATATTTTGGCGATGTTGACTTTTATCGCTCACTTTGGCTAGAATCAATGCTGGGCTGCTATGTGCTATGTGCTATGCTAATATAACGATTTATTGTGTTTTCGCTGTAAGACACTTAGAAAATCTGAAATATTGTCTGTATTCACAGGATCTGTGTCTTTCGATTCGTGTATGCTGTGTATTTTTACGAAATGTTTGATGATTAGTAAGTAGGTAAACACGTTGCTCTAAGTAGTTTTTCTATTCCATTTGTGACGGTGGGTGCAATTGTAACCTATGCCATCTACCTGAAATATGCACTTTTTTCTAACAAAACCTATCCCATACCATAAATATGTTATCAGACTGTCATCTAATGAGTTTTTTTGTTGGTTAGGGGCTATAAATATCTTAGTTTAGCCGAATTGGTGATGGCTACTGGTGTTGGTGGATTATGCTAATGTATTTTTAGGTAATAGATGTACATCTTTACATATTGTGTCTTCCCTGTAAAACATTTTAAAAATCGGACATGTTGACTGGATTCACAAGATCTGTGTCTTTCATTAGCTGTATTGGACTTTAATGTGTGAAAGTTAAATATTTAAAAAAAAAAAAAAAATTGAATTTCGCGGCACTGGTTTTTCAGTGGGGGGGGGGGGGGGGGGGGGGTGTGCCGCTAGCGCCACGCTGATCCTAGACAGGTTAAGAAATATGCAAATCCTTTCAACATATTCATCCGCACACCAATTTGTTGTCTAAAAACGATGCCCTCATTTTGGTCACGACCGTGTCACAGTAAATAAAATGTTCAACACAAACACATCCCGAATACTAACTGTCAAATTCTGCAACAACGACAACAACATGACTATCACTTGGCAAGGCGGCTTAATCAATCACATTGAAACGAAATGGGGCTAGTTTGCTTGTGTGTGTGTGTTTGTATTAAAGCTATTTGTGCCAAACCATGCTAAATGCCATCCTAATTGAACACGTGGAGAAGGTAGGATGGTCCCCAAGGGCGATGGATGGATGGATGGATGGATGGATGGATGGATTAATGGATGGATGGATGGATGGATGGACGGATGGATGGATGATGCTGGCTGCCCCACAGCTCCCTGTCCAACACTCACCATATGTTTGACATTTCAAGCTCATTACATAAGCTGTGACAGAGAGTGCAACTACGAAAGACATGCTTGGGACTGCTCACTTGTATGCCTTCCTAGACATTGGCTGACGTTTCATTTGCTTCTCCATTCATTAACACAAAAAGGGGAAGACATGTCATAAACACTACATGCTCGTGGCTTTTTGGATTAAATAACTGAATACTGTCCAAACATAATCAGGAGTGCTCTAGATACCGTCTTGAGAGGCAATTGGATGGAGAAGGGATCATCCACTAGATTCAGCCGCAGGCCAATTCCTTTTCCTGAGCAGATGGTCAGGGGGCCGGAGCATAATTACAAATCATTTGTAGACTGCAAATTGACCGTAAGAAGCCCAAACAGATATGTTTGGCTAAAACGTAATCATTTCAAACCTTGCTTACATTTGTACACTCAGATCTGTTTCAGCTGTCCTTGTGCTTGTCTCCACCCCCCTCCAGGTGTTACCCATCTCCCCATTATCCCCTGGGTACTTATACATGTGTTCTCTGTTTGTCTGTTGCCAGTTCGTCTTGTTTGTCAAGTCACCCAGCATTTTTGTCTCAGCTCCTGCTTTTCACAGTCTCTCTTTTCTCACCCTCCTGGTTTTGACCCTTGCCTGTCCTGTCTCTGAGCCCGCCTGCCTGACCCTGAGCCTGCTGTCCTGTACCTTTGCCCCACTACTCTGGATTACCGACCTCTGCCTGACCTGACCCTGAGCCTGCCTGCAGTCCTGTACCTTTGCCCAACTACTCTGGATTACCGACCCCTGCCTGTCTTGACCTGTCGTTTGCCTGCCCCTGTTGCTGTAATAAACATTGTTACTTCAACACAGTCTGCATTTGGGTCTTACCGGAAACGTGATACACTCTTTGAAAAAAGGAGCTACGCATCTAAAACCTAAAAGGGTTCTTCGGCTGTCCCCATAAGATAACCCTTAGAATAACCTTTTGGTTCCAGATAGAACCCTTTTGGTTCCAGATAGAACCCTTTTTGGGTTTCATGTAGGACCCTTTCCACAGAGGGTTCTACATGTAACCCAAAAGGGTTCTACCTGGAAACAAAAAGGGTTCTCCTATGGGGAAATCCAAAGAACCCTTTAGGA
The DNA here is from genome assembly GCF_029448725.1 of Salvelinus fontinalis. Classification (NCBI taxonomy): domain Eukaryota; kingdom Metazoa; phylum Chordata; class Actinopteri; order Salmoniformes; family Salmonidae; genus Salvelinus; species Salvelinus fontinalis. The sequence goes on from NC_074677.1 coordinate 45,378,033, forward strand.
ACAATTTTTGGAACAGTGTACACGATCAAGTCTCTCTATTATGCAAGGGAATACTTGGAAACAAAATCACTTGGAGCTGATCTCCTGGTATTTTTACAGTCTTTTATGACCAACAATGAAAGAAAATGTTGGGGGGGGGGGGTCAAATAAAACGCAGTTGGGGAACCATTGGAAACAGGATATTTGATTTGATTTGATTTATTAGGTTCCCTATTAGCTGATGCCAATGGAGACAGCTAGCTATAAGATGGAAGAGAGTTCCATGCACTTATGGCTCTGTATAATACTGTACGTTTCCTTGAATTTGTTCTGGTCCTGGGGACTGAAAATACCCCTGGTGGCATGTCTGGTGGGGTAAGTGTGTGTGTGTCAGAGCTGTATGTAAGTTGACTATTCAAATTTGGAATTTCCAAAACATGAATGTTTCTTAAAAAAAACAAGAAGTGACGTAGTAAGTCTTTCCTCAACTCTTAGCCAAGAGAGACTGGTATGCATAGTATTAATATTAACCCTCTGATTACAATGAAGAGCAAGACGTGCCGCTCTGTTCTGGGCCAGCTGCAGCTTAACTAGGTCTTTCTTTGCAGCACTTGACCATATGACAGGACAACAAACCAAGATAAGACAAAACTAGAGCTTGTTTTGTGAAGTGTGGTGTCAAAAAAGCAGAGCATCTCTTCACTATGGACAGACCTCACCCCATCTTTACAACCAATGAACCTATATGATTTGACCATGACAGTTTACAATCTAAGGTAACACTAAGTCATTTAGTCTCTTCAACTTGTTCAACAGTCACACCATTCATTACCAGATTTAGCGTAAGTCTAGAACTTAGAGAATGATTTGTACCAAATACAATGCTCTTAGTTTTAGAGATGTTTAGGACCAGTTTATTACTGGCCACCCATTCCAAAACTGACTGCAACTTCTTGTTAAGGGTCAATAATTGCAAAGGCTGTACTGAAATCTAACAGTCATTTGTGTCAGTGCAGTACAGGTTGAGTGCCCTTTACTATAAGCATGCTGAAAGTCTGTTGTTAATTTGTTTACAGAGAAGTAGCATTGTATTTGATCAAACACAATTTTGCTAAGAGCTGGCAGCAAGCTGATCGATCTGCTGTTAGAACCAGTAAAGGCCGCTTTACCATTCTTGGGTAAAGGAATTACATTGGCTTCCCTCCAGGCCTGAGGACAAATACTTTCCTCTTGGCTCAGATTAAAGACATGACAGATAGCCGACTCTATAGACACTTCTACCATCCTCAGTAGCTTTCCATCTAAGACGTCAATGCCAGGAGGTTTGTCATTATTGATCGATAACCATTGTTGCACCTCTCCCACACTAACTTTACAAAATTCTAACTTGCAATGCTTTTTTTTCATTACTATTTTTTTTTATACATGAGTACGACTGCTTACTGTTTGTTGTTGGCATTTCCTGCCTAAGTTTGCCCACTTTGCCAATGAAGTATTCATTAAAATAATTTGCAACATCAAATGGCTATGTGATGAATAAGCCGTCTGATTGGATGAAAGATGGAGTTGATTTAGTCTTTCTGTCCATAATTTCATTTAAGTATTCTAAAGTTTTTTTTCCATCGTTCTTTTTATCATTGATCTTGGCTTCATAATAGAGCTCCTTTTTGTTGAGTTTAGTCACATCATTTCTCAACTTGTAATATGTCAACCAGTCAGATGTGCAGCCAGAGTAACCAGCCGCTCCTTTTCCCCCATCACCTTCAACTATACAGTATTTAAATTCCTCATCAATCCATGGAGCCTTAACAGTTCTAACAGTCCGTTTCTTAACTGGTGCATGTTTACCAAAAATTTGAAGACATTTTTTTAAGAATTCATCAAGTGCAGCGTCTGGATTCTCCTTATTGATCACATCACACCAACAAATATTTTTAACATCATCCACATAAGAGTCACAGGTAAATATTTCGTATGATCTCTTATACACTATTTTAGGCCCAGCTTTTGGAACTTTCCTGGATATAGCCACTATATTGTGATCACTGCATCCAACGGGTATGAATATAGCTTTAGAACAAAGAACGGGTATGGATATAGCTTTAGAACACCCTGGTAGGTTGATTAATAACCTGAACCAGATTACAGGCACTGGTTCCAGTGAGAAGTTTCCTCTTGAGCGGATAGCTTGATGAAAACCAGTCAATATTCATGTCCCTGAGAAAGTAGACCTCTCTATTTACATCACACACACTACCAAGCATTTCACACATTATTTAGATGCTGACTGTTAGCACTTGGTGGCCTATAGCAACACCCCCAAAAGAAAAGGCTTGAGATGTGCCAGGTGAACCTGCAACCGCAACACTTCAATAACACTTGTTTTCTAAGCATTACAGGGATATGGCTCTGAATATATACAGCCATACCTCCCCCTTAAGCATTCCTGTCTCTTCTATAGATGTTATATCCTTGTATTGCTACTGCTGTAACATCAAATTAATTATCTAAGTGAGTCTCAGAAATTGCTAATATATGAATGGTATCTGATGTTAGCAAGTTATTAATTTCATTAACCTTATTTCTAAGGCTACATATTATTAATATGGGGTATTTTCAGCCCTTTCCTGGGTAGCTTATCAGAGATCAACATAATATGGAGAAGAGCAAACAAAGCAAGAGAAGAAAAAATATACATTCAGCAGTCCATTAATCCTTTAGTGTGTGTAAGTGTGTGTGCTGTGGGGTTGAAGCTACAAACCCATAGGCTTGGCTCTCTCATCCCTTCCAGGCTTCTGGGAGGGAGGGTGGACAATGAGCCTTTCATAGCGGATGTAAGCAATGTCCCCATGCGCTCTGGCAGCTTTCATGGCTGAGATAAGTTCTCTCCTCTTCTGGCACACAACTTCAGGATAGTCCTAATTGAGGAAGATATATGTTCCTCTCAAAATCTTGGCTCTTTCCAGAACAGCTACCTTGTCCTTGAACCTCAGGAACTTGACCACTATCGGCCAGGGCCTGTCACCTGGGCCGGTGGTAGGTTTTCCAGTCCTGTGGGCGCGCTCCACCTCAATCTTCCTGTGGTCCATCTTCAGATTCTCCGAGATCATTTCCCTCACTTTGTCCTCAGACTCCGCCCAGGTCTCGTGGAGATTCTGCAAATCCGTCCACAACCATGTTATTCCACCTTGATTATCCCTCGAGATAATCTGATTTCTCCGTCATTGTTATCATGGACTCACATACAGAGCTGATGTCCTCTCTCAATGACTTACAGATTGCTGTCATCTTTCCGTTCTCCTGTTTATAACTCATCGAGTTGACCCTGGGAGAACTGCATGCTGTTCTTCAGGTCCTGGACCTCTCTGGTCAGGTCATCCATTCTTTTATTAGTTGACTCCATCAGTATTTGAACAAAACACTATTTTCTTGTTGTTGTAACAACTGCTTGTAGAACTATTTTTGTTTTGTTTAAAATATCCTTCACCTGTGATCAGGAGACACCACTGTCCTCAACGCTACTCCCCCCAGCTTTGGTCTTTGTCATGGTAACAGTAGGTTACGCTGTTACTCCTCGCAGTTCCAGACAGGGCAGGTTGCAAGGGAGATTGAAAACAACAACAAACAACAGGGGTCTAGACAGCCACAAGCTTGAGTCAGTCCACGGTGCCACCACAAAGCCCTGCAGCTTGATAGGCAGCTAGCTAGAAGCTAGGCTAGTTGCTACGCCAAACAACTCCTCAGACCCGGCCTTGGTCGGCAGGATCACTGGATAGATGGTAGCGGTCCCAGAAACTGATGCCAATAGCGTCGCGGGATCCAAACTCAAAAAGCTAGCTAGCTAGTAACCAAACTTTTTCAATAGACTTTCAAAACTTCCCAAAACAACAAACCGAGCTCTCCCTCATTCAGCAGTCAACAGGAAGTCACGACAGTTGTGAGAGAAAGACAAGGGTGAGAGAGAATTGTGATTGAGAGAATATCAATGTGAATGAAGAAACAAGGCCTTTATATATTAATAATTAATGGGCAGTCACTACACCACCACAGCAATTAGCTATCTGCAGGGGGATGTGCATGGTTTAATCATTTCTATATCAGATATACTTCAAAGGCCTCTGTCAGTTGTTTTTGTCAATGTGAACATGAACTTAAGATGAATAAATTCATGGTGGTTAGGTTAGGTGACCCCACTTAGCTTGAGAGAAAGAGAGAGAAAGAGAAAAACATGGCTACTGTTTTCGCAACGAAGAGGAGAAAGCCAGTGTTCGTCGTGTGTGGCCATGTTGACTTTCACCCCCAAATTATAAGGACCCAGAAAGCATGGTGCTGTCATATTGCAGACCTCCGAACTCCCCTGTTGCCAGATGAATGACAACAAATGACGATTGTCATACAAAATAATGTATGCTACTCCTCTAACAATAGTTGACTTGAATTGTACTTAGGTCGTATACCATTTCAGCCATGTTCATGCGTCTCATTATGTTTCCAGCCTTTCCTAAAAAGCTGATGCTAATGCTAACAAGCCCCATATTGTTGGGTTGTCCGGGTGCATACCTCCAATCCGCTGCATTCATATTATATTTATTTTATTTTAATAAAAGCAAATGATCCCTTCAAGAGCCACCCACACAGAAATAGAGAATCTACAAATGTGGCGGGTTCAAGCGAGTCATGACTCGACTCGTCACTCAAGTATATAGGACTTAGGACTCGACTCGGACCTGAGGTTTAGTGACTTGACTACATCACTGCTTACAGTAGCAATTTGACTCAACCAGCTCTTTGAAAGTGAGAGTTTGAATCAAACTGCAGGAGCATCAGACAGCGAGTTATTCCTCACTAACCGCTTGGATGTGCCACTCCATACTTTAATCTGGGACTATTGTCCTTGAATCATTCAGGACTATTCAGGACTATTTATTAATTGAGAACTATTTATTCATTGCTCTATTTTATCCACAGATTCATCTGTGACTGAGCTGTAAAACCTCTAATTCAAAAACACAGAGGATGGCCGTTTATAGGAGACTAATTGTCTGCAAGAGAAATGGCTCCACTGGATCCTACAATATATAGTCTCTTCTCCCTCTGACAAAGCTCCAGGGAAGGGGGGTAGGTAATCAGTTCAGGTTCACTGAGGGGGAAGCTTTCATGGCTTTTCAAGAGAAAGTGCAACTTCTGCAAATGCAAAGGAGAGAGAGGGCATTAGGAAGTGTAGGGAATTAACAGGATATCTTTCACAGCTTGAAGTCGCAAAGAAAACAACACCTCCAGCTGCCTTGATGTGATAGGAAATCAACTTCTGTTCATATTCCAAAGCAATAATGCGCCTGCCAGAAAGACCTGTGAATTATTGTTTGGTAACGTAGGTCTTCAGTTGCGTAAGAGATCTAGAAACAATACTATTATTTTCTCTTCAAAACCCCGACATATAATAACCTTGAGAAGGAGGGAGATTGTAGTTCACTCCATTGATAAAAAAACAAAGTTGGTTCGTTTATCAAAAGTGAAGCCAGGTGTCGAATACCATGTCAACCAGTGTGGCACAATACAACAGTGCAGAATATAGTAACGTAATGGGACCATGAACGATGTGATAATCATGTTGATAGAATGTATGGGAAAGACATGAATAGTATTGTTGGTTACAATATAAATGATATATGAAAAATATGAGTTCTTTCACCAAGTTCATGAAAGCCAAGGTCTAGGGCAGTGGAGGCTCCTCAGAGGAGGAAGGGGAGGACCATCCTCCTCAATGAATTAAAAAAAAATGTTTTATTGTGAAACATTAGAAAAGTGATCATTTTTAGATAAAACTATACTAAATATATATGTCACCAAATAATTGATTCAAATACACTGTTTTGCAATTAACCTCTACGGTAGTGGTTCCCAAACTTTTTATAGTCCCGTACCCCTTCAAACATTCAACCTCCAGCTGGGTACCCCCTCTAGCACCAGAGTCAGCGCACTCTCAAATGTTGTTTTTTGCAATCATTGTAAGCCTGCCACACACACACTATATGATACATTTATTAAACATAAGAATAAGTGTGAGTTTTGTCACAACCCGGCTCGTGGGAAGTGACAAAGGCACAAATAATAATAATAATAATCAATCATTTTGCTCTTCATTTAGCCATCTTACATATAAAACCTTTGTGAACAACTCACCACAGGTTAATGAGAAGGGTGTGCTTGAAAGGATGCACATAACTCTGCAATGTTGGGTTGTATTGGAGAGAGTCTCAGTCTTAAAATCATTTTCCACACAGTCTGCGCCTGTATTTAGTTTTCATACTAGTGAGGGCCGAGAATCCACTCTCACATACACTACCGTTCAAAAGTTTGGGATCACTTAGAAATGTCCTTGATTTTGAAAGAAAAGCTAATTTTTTGTCCATTAAAATAACATACAATTGATCAGATATACAGTGTAGACATTGTTAATGTTATAAATGACTATTGTAGGTGGAAAATGATTATTTTTATGGAATATCTACATAGGCGTACACAGGCCCATTATCAGCAACCATCACTCCTGTGTTCCAATGGCACGTTGTGTTAGGCCCGGAGACCATATATGGATTGATTGCTCCCATCTATCTTCAGAGACCGTACTGTTAGGTGACCTAAACTGGGACATGCTTAACACCCCAGCCGTCCTACAATCTAAGATAGATGCCCTCAATCTCATACAAATTATCAAGGAACCTACCAGGTACAACCCTAAATCCGTAACCATGGGCACCCTCTTAGATATCATCCTGACCAACTTGCCCTCTAAATACACCTCTGTTGTCTTCAACCAGGATCTCAGCAATCACTGCCTCATTGCCTGTGTGCGTAATGGGTCTGCGGTCAAACAACCACCCCTCATCACTGTCAAATGCTCCCTAAAACACTTCAGCGAGCAGGCCTTTCTAATCGACCTGGTACGGGTATCCTGGAAGGATAAAGAAAAGCCATTTTCAGACTGGCCAATAAGAAGAAAAGATTAAGATGGGCAAAATAACAGACCCTGTATAGTGGAACTCTGCCTAAAAGGCCAGCATCTCGGAGTCGCCTCTTCACTGTTGACGTTGAGACTGGTGTTTTGCGGGTACTATTTAATGAAGCTGCCATGACTGGAACAAAACAAAAAATGAAAACTCATGTTTTTTACTTTGTATTACCTTTTTATTGTGTTATATTCTCCTACATTTCCTTTCAAGTGGTATCAACAATATGCATATCCTTGCTTCAGGCAGTTAGATTTGGGTATGTCAATTTAGGTGAAAATTTTAAAAAGTGTCTGATCCTTAAGAGGTTTAAAGGTCTACAGTAACTTCAACAGCACTGTCTGAGGTAGCACCATGGTGTAGCCGGAGGACAGAGAGCTTCCGTCCTCCTCTGGCTACATTGACTTCAATACAAAACCTAGGAGGCTCGTAGGCCTCACTCCCTTCCATAGAGATACATGGTAATTATGACCACTTCCGGGGGACTTCCTCCAACCAATCAAAGCTTTTGCATGAACCTAGTGTGTTGTATTGGGATTGTGCCAAAGAGCATTATGGGGGTTGTGTGTGAAAAGCTTGTTGACATTGTTGGATAGAGATTAAGAGTGAAAGTTGAGCCTTTTTTGGATATTATTCAATTGAAATTCATTTTTTCAAATTACAGGAGATGGAGGTATATTCAAAATCATTGTCTTGGTTTTAGAACTTTATTTTTGTGTCCAGTTAGTGCAATTTATTGAAATTTGCCTTGCTAACTTCAGTAGCTAGCTAGCTACCAGCGCGAGTGTGCAGTTTTCTCTGGCAGAATGGTCAACACTGCCGAAAATGTTGGACTTTTTGTTTAAGAACCCCTTTCATTCTCTGGGGTACACGGAAAAGGTGTGACTTAAAAACGAGGGTCGTCCTCTGTCTGAGATCAGTTTCATGAAGGAGGAGGAAAAGGTGAGGGCGTTCAATACAAACTGGTATCAAAAGTATATCAGTATATCTGGTTAACAGGGAACCTTTCATCAAGCCGCCTGTATTGCTGGCCTTGCCTGCTTTTTGGAAAGCCTTGGTCGAAAGGTGGGTACAGTGACCTGAAGAACATCGATCGTTCAGCTAAATGGCAAAACAAAAGCAATTATGATAACACAATCACTCTGGACAGAGACAAGCAAAAACTCATGACATAATTGTTACAGCAGCCTAGGATACACCTAAACATTAGAAATCTGACACGCTGTATGTGATGAAAACAATACTATTTTTCAGTCTGATCAACCGTAGGCTACTAATAACAGCAGCTGCATACAGCCTATGCGCGCTGTCCCATCTGGTCAGGGTAAACTAATTGGTAACGTTATGTATTTTATAGTCTATTTGTGTGTCAGGAGAAAATGTGAATGTGATCAAATTTAGTTTATATTCAAAATTGGTCTGGCTAGACTGCCTATACATTTTTAATCCCAAATTATTAACTGGAATTAATCAATCAACATAATAGTGATGACAGATGTGAGTAAATGTTTTATAAGGCCTTAAGTTTCATCGGCCTGCATGATGCAAACATGCATAAAGCAAGCTCAGCCCTGAGAGTTCTATTGTCTATCAGTTGTTGTGTCTGGGTAGAGGAAATCCCGCTCCTAATCTAGTCTAAATATAATTTATATGAACAAATATAAGGTAGCTGCAGTTTGACAGGGTTTTCATCCCCCCTCAGGGCCAGGAGTTTGTTTCAGGAGTTTTTAAAAACCATTTGACCTGATCATGAAAAACTGGTCCCATTATAGCCCATATAAAACCTTTTTACAACTCATTAATCACTGTCTTCTAGGGTCCAGAGTTTTTCCTAGTTAGGTTAACATAAGAAAACATCCAGACACCAGAGGGTAAACATTTCTCTGGGACCTACGGTGCCACCAGTCTGCTTGCCGTTGTCAGTTATCATCAGGTATGTGGATGATCAGGCCTTTATTCAGGAACGTTTCTAGGGATACTTTGATGTGTCAAGTGGACGAGATGCGCAGTCTGTGTTTGACTTTATGAATTTTGAGAAGTCCGAGTTTAACTTCATAGAGAAAATTGTTGTCCAAACATACGATGGCGCAACTGTAATGGAATGTATCTGCATTTACAGCTAAGTCCCCTTCTGTTCTCTGACTAAGAGGTGATGACTACTCCACTCTACTACCACTGTCAACTTTCTCCTGACATGAACTGAAGCCATGACGTCTCATGTGCCCACTCATCCACTGGCACATTGAATGTTTCCCCTCCAAGCACTGTAAGTACCCCTATCAATTTTCTCTCATTAATGTATGTAGAGTCAATCACAACCTCATTTTTACACATCAAAGATTTTACTCGTTGTTTGGACTCATTCTTAGCTCTTTTGTCTAACTGTGTAGTGTCTTGTGTTCTTGTTTTTTGTCTTCCCAGTCAAATCCTGTCCTGCACTGGTCAAGCCTCTGAACCACTCAACTCATGCCTCATACCCTCATTCAATCACTGCTGTGATCCCTTTCCAACACTGTGTAAGTAGCCCTCTCAATCCAGTTCCCATAATATTGTACTATAAATGCTTTAGATTAAAATAATTCGTCTTTGACAAAAAAAAATTATCACACTTTGTCGTCTCCGTGCGTTCAGCGCCTATACCGTATGTCTCCCATCCTCCGCAATTTTTCAAGTCACCAGCCTCCACTGGTCTAGGGGTATGGATGGATAGGTGACAATTTGCAATGATGTGCAAAGGTAAGAGGAAAATGAGGAGGTGGAAAGCAGTGAAGGGCGGAGTGAGGCTAGGATTGCCTGCTGCAGTGATCCACTGCTTTGTCATCAGATGGCTGTGGTGAGAGTGAGTAAGTGGGAATGTTTGGTAAAGTGCTGCTGTTTCCTACATGGCTGGAGGGAATAGGGACACTCATTCCTTAGGCCTGCGCCCGTATCAACAAAGCATCTCAGAAAAGGTCCTAGGAATCCTGTTAAAACCAGTTTTAAGACAACAACAAAAACTTCCAGCTCAGAGTAGGTTTTAGGATGACGTTAAGACACTGCTCAGACAAACTTTGAGCCAGGAGTAAAATCAACTCATAAAAGTTTATCTTAAAACTGGTAATCACAACAGTTTGAGGTACCGCAAAGGAAAGATAGTGATGATGCTCATTGACATGTTGCAAATCATGGGGAATAACCAATCGCAATGAGGCACCGCCAGCTGTGAAATGTATAGCACATTTCAGACAACCATGGTGAATCAAATATTGCAATGGTAAAACGTTGGATATCATTTGTATTTTGCCTACTCTTAAATCATGCCTAATATGGCATGCATAAGCTTTTTGTTACCAATTCTGATATTTTGAATAATGTGATCTGCATTTTGCACTGAATCGTACAGCATAATGGTTTAAAAGCGGAATTTTTATAATATTACCATTATATCCACACACTCATCACCGTTAAACAACTCTAAAATACTTTGAATTGACACAGTAGTTACTTGCCCGATAACGTTGCAGAAAACGTTTGAAAATGTATAACATTTTTACAGAACACAATGAAATGCTTTTAATTGCCCACTTATGGGTATAACCAATGTAGGCTTCTTTTTTAACAAGGTGATAATCTGCTTAAGATAACATGATGTACTGTAGGTTAATGAAATAATTGAAAGAAAAATGGGGTTATTTGTTAGCCTAGTGGTTATAAGTATCTATGCATATATCATGTGAATTAGGGATTAAGAGCAAGATGCTATGCGCAAGAGGTACTGTTGCATGTAGGTCTAGATTAATTATGGGTTGATCATATAGAAATATCAAAAATATTCTTCCAACTCCAAAGCAATTGCCTGTATATGGTGCAGGAACCACTGACTCGCTGTCTTTTTCTATAATCAAGACAACCGCTGGTAACTCTTAACTGGTTAGAACAGCTCGTGAGGTGTCCTAAATATCTGTCTACTAGGTGTGACTCTTATGACTGAAGAGGCTTCATACACAGCTTTTATTTTTACCCATAAGAGTAGGAGTATTTATGAGCAACTGTCTACTCTGAGACGCTTTGTGGATACGGGCGCTGGTCTCAGTGCACTGCGACCGTGGGGCCTTAGAGTGCGAGGGAGGGACTGAGTAAGAAGAGCGTCCGCCCCTATGCATCCTGGGGCCCCGGCTGCTGGCTGGACTCGCTCACTTCCACTTCAGGCCTCACACCATCTCCCCAGAAGCAACAGGTAAAGTACATTGTCAAGATACTGTTAGGACAGGCGAACGTCATCACTCAATTCTGCCTACTACTCTTGTCAGCGTTCAAACGACAATCCTCGCTGCTATAAAAGACTGTGTTCTCTTGTGCACACAAGCTTTGCTAATAAGCTGGAATATAAACTACTTTGCAATGAAGTAATTGAGAATCAGCTGGACACAACACAGGGAATGACATCAGCCCTCTCGGGAGTACAAGTTAGAATATCTGAAAGACCAGTATAGTGAAGAGAGTAATAGTCATCCATTCTGAGGATATCCTGATGAAAGGGATGTCCTTAAAATGAGTGATTTGCCATCACTTCCACACCACTAGTTCATGAGTGTGCACTGGCTCTCTTTAAAATTGACAAATTATCCTCTGTGGACATTCTCCTAAATATGGTTGCTGCCTATATTTGTGACAGTGACTTAAAAAATAAAAGGATTAACTTGTCAAAAGGGTTATTTCTAGCAGGCTTTCAAGTAGCGTATTTGTAACTCGAAAGTCTAGTGTTAGTTGAAACCTTACAGATAGACGCAGTCACACAAAGTCCTGGACCCATACTTTATCAGTAAAATGCTGTAATTCCACTGGCTCCATATTGAAGCCACGGAGTAGGGGGTGGTTTATACTGTACACGGCCATTTCATAGTCAGCCTTGAGATAGGTCAAAACAGAGAGCAAGTCCTGTTCCCCCACAGCAACATTCTACTTCCTGTCAAAAACACAGCACTTTAAATCCATCCGATTCTATAACAGCCTCCAATCTTCTGGGAAGGCTTTCCACTAGATGCTGGAATATTGCTGCGGGGACTTGCTTCCATTCAGCCACAAGAGCATTAGTGAGGTTGGGCACTGATGTTGGGCTATTAGGCCTGGCAGTCAGCGTTCAAATTCATACCAAAGGTATTCCATGGGGTTGTAAATAACCGTCATTGTAAATAAGAATTTGTTCTTAACTGACTTGCCTAGTTAAATAAATAAACTTTTTTATTTAACTTTGTTTTTTTAAACGATTCATTGAATACCCCTTTCAGCATGGTGAAGTTATTCATGCTGCTTAATGCAGTTATTTATGCTGCAATAGTTTGTGTCGGGGGGGCTAGGGTCAGTCTTATTTCTGGAGTATATCTCCTGTCTTATCCGGTGTCCTGTGTGCATTTAAGTATGCTCTCTCTAATTCTCTCTCTCAGAGGACCTGAGCCCGAGGACCATGCCTCAGGAATACCTGGCCTGATGACTCCTTGTTGTCCCCAGTCCACCTGGTCGTGCTGCTGCTCCAGTTTCAACTGTTCTGCCTGCGGCTATGGAACCCTGACCTTTTCACCGGACGTGCTACCTCTCCCAGACCTGCTGTTTTCAACTCTCTAGAGACAGCAGGAGCGGTAGAGATACTCTGAATGATCGGCTATGAAAAACCAACTGACATTTACTCCTGAGGTGCTGACCTGTTGCAACCTCGACAACCACTGTGATTATTATTATTTGACCCTGCTGGTCATCTAAGAACATTTGAACATCTTGGCCATGTTCTGTTATAATCTCCACCCGGCACAGCCAGAAGAGGACTGGCCACCCCTCATAGCCTGGTTCCTCTCTAGGTTTCTTCCTAGGTTCCAGCCTTTCTAGGGAGTTTTTCCTAGCCACCGTGCTTCTACACCTGCATTGCTTGCTCTATGGGGTTTTAGGCTGGGTTTCTGTACAGCACTTTGTGACATCAGCCGATGTAAGAAGGGCTTTATAAATACATTTGATTGATTGATTGATTGATTAATGACACTCTAGATGGTGTATCAATACACCCAGTCACTACAAAGATACAGGCGTCCTTCCTAACCTGTTGGGGATGGGGGCGCTGTTTAGACTATTTATGCTAATGTGGCTAATTTTTTAAACGGCTTCCCACAAAATCCTTGATCGTACAATATGCATATTATTATTATTATTGGATAGAAAACAGTCTATAGTTTCTATAGGAGTTGAAATTTTGTCTCTAAGTGGAACAGAGCCCATTCTACAGCAATTTCCCTGACATGGAGTCAGATTTGAGAAACGTTGGCCACTTTTCTGAAGTCATTTAAACGGGCACTGTCGTTGCTATGACTATACGGACACTTCTTACGTCTTCCCCTGGATGCCTTTACGTGATGACGATTCCAACGGGCTCGATTGCTCGTTCACAGGCCCTACAAATGAAAAAAACCTTTAGCTAGCAAGTCTTTTCTTGCTGCGTAACGCGCGTGGAAGACACCGACCCTCTCCTGTTCCAAGCATTAGTTTAGCCTGTTATATTTCTCCGGTCATCTTTTCACTCGTTATAGGAGTTACAAACATCACAAAGTAGTTAATTTAAAGCGTTTTATAGCAATTTATATCCGTTTAGTGCGATTTTGGGACATTTATTTTTGCAACGATGTGAAAAGTTGGTCACGCTTTTCAGTTCATCCCGAACGTAGTTGACATTTCCACATGGCAAGAGGACAGCTTTCCACCAAAAGACGATTTCTCCCAAGAAAGGATCCTTTGCCCAAGATACTGATGGAAGAACAGCTCAAGGTAGGACATTTTTATTATGATAAATCGTGTTTCTGTCGAAACATTTTAGTGGCTTAGGACGCCATGTTTTTTGACGTAGCTTCGCTTGGCGCAAACTGTATTGAAAAGTAAGGATAAATTAAAAAATGTAATAACGCAATTGTATTAAGAATTAAATTGTCTATCAATCCCTGTCCACCCTATATTTTTTAGTCACGTTTATGAGTATTTATGTATAAGAGTAGATCACTGTCTAAGTGGCGCAAGGACGTTTTCTTTACCAGCTTGTCTACATTTCACATTGTCTAACCATGATTTTGGTGGCTAAATATAAACATTTTCGATCAAACTGTATATGCATGTTGTAATGTGATGTTACAGGAGTGTCATCGGAAGAATTCTGAGAAGGTTAGTGAAAAAATTAATATCTTTTGGCGATGTTGACTTTTATCGCTCACTTTGGCTAGAATCAATGCTGGGCTGCTAATTGCTATGTGCTAAGCTAATATAACGATTTATTGTGTTTTCGCTGTAAGACACTTAGAAAATCTGAAATATTGTCTGTATTCACAGGATCTGTGTCTTTCGATTCGTGTATGCTGTGTATTTTTACGAAATGTTTGATGATTAGTAGTTAGGTAAACACGTTGCTCATTGTAATTATTCTAGTCCATTTGTGATGGTGGGTGCAATTGTAAACTATGCCATCTACCTGAAATATGCACTTTTTTCTAACAAAACCTATCCCATACCATAAATATGTTATCAGACTGTCATCTAATGAGTTTTTTTGTTGGTTAGGGGCTATAAATATCTTAGTTTAGCCGAATTGGTGATGGCTACTGGTGTTGGTGGACAAATAAAAGATGGTGGAATATGCTAATGTGTTTTTAGGTAATAGATGTACATCTTTACATATTGTGTCTTCCCTGTAAAACATTTTAAAAATCGGAAATGTTGACTGGATTCATAAGATCTGTGTCTTTCATTAGCTGTATTGGACTTTAATGTGTGAAAGTTAAATATTTTAAAAAAATATTTTTTTTGAATTTCGCGGCACTGGTTTTTCAGTGGGGGGGGGGGGGGGGAGTGCCGCTAGCGGCACGCTGATCCTAGACAGGATCAGCGTGTTGCCGGAGAGCGGCCCATGTTGACTTTAAAACAGTCGTCATGGGCCTCTCTCCGTGATAGGAGGAAACTGAGGAGTGATCAACAACATTCTAGTTGCTCCACAATAATAACTTAATTGACAGAGTGAAAATAAGGAAGCTTGTACAGAATACAATTATTCCGGAACATCCTGTTTGCAACAAGGCACTAAAGTAATACTGCAAAAAATGTGGCAAAGCAATTCACTTTTTGTCCTGAATTCAAAGTGTTATGTTTCTGGCAAATTCAATACAACACATTACTGAGAACCACTCTCCATATCTTCAAGCATAGTGGTGGCTGCATCATGTTATGCGTATGCTTGTAATCGTTTAGGACTGGGGAGTTTTTCAGGATAAAAAAATTAACAAAATGAATCTAAGCACAAGCAATATCCTAGAGGAAAACCTGGTTCAGTGTGTATTCCACCAGACACTGGGAGATGAATTCACCTTTCAGCAGGACAATAACCGAAAACACAAGGCCAAATCTACACTGGAGTTGCTTCCCAAGAAGACAGTAGATGTTTCTGAGTGGCCGAGTTAACGTTTTGACTTAAATCTGCTTGAAAATCTATGGCAAGACCTGAAAATGGTTGTCTAGCAATGATCAACAACCAATTTGACAGAGCTTGAAGAATGTGGTATAGAATAATGGGCAAATGTTGCACAATCCAGATGTGGAAAGCACTTTGAGACTTACCCAAAAAGACTCACAGCTATAAAATCGGTGATTCTAACATGTTTGATTCAAGGGGTTAAATACTTCAAACTTTTTATTATTTTGTTTTACAAATGATATCATTTTTCTTCCACTTTGACAAAGTATTTTCTGCAGGTTGTTGACAAAAAAAAAAAAAAATCCATTTTAATCCCACTTTGTGACAAGACTTGTACAATGTCAAGGGGTGTGAATACTTTGAGGGAACTGTAGGCAGACAATTTGAACACCTATTTAAACAAGTGCGCTAATCATATTAGCCAAAAAGACACGGATGCTAGCAGCCCGGAGATTCCACTCAGTGAGATGACAATAAGCTTACAACAGCGAGGGGGAAATATGACGCACCTACTCACTGTCCTGTAATTACAGTACGAGAGTGAAAAAGACACCTCACTTCCAGCAGAACTGTTCTGGCGATTCTCCCTCACTGGTGTATGTGATGCTGCTTCTCATCGCGGCTATTTCTGAGAGACTGGCCGGGGGATCAGTCAGTAGAGCTGCGGGAGGAAGGATGGAGGAACATATCCACACAGGATGGGAGGGTATGTTTCTTAAAGTGAGAGACTGACAGGCTGAGTGCTGATGTCCCAGGGAGTACACAAGAGTCGAGGCAAGTCAAGGCCGAGGCACTTTGCTGCCAGAGACTTGTGTTACCGTACGTGGGCATTTAACCTGTCTAGGATCAGCGTGGCGCTAGCGGCACACCCCCCCCCCCCCCCCCCCCCCCACTGAAAAACCAGTGCCGCGAAATTCAAAAAAAATATTTTTTTAAAATATTTAACTTTCACACATTAAAGTCCAATACAGCTAATGAAAGACACAGATCTTGTGAATCCAGTCAACATGTCCGATTTTTAAAATGTTTTACAGGGAAGACACAATATGTAAAGATGTACATCTATTACCTAAAAACACATTAGCATAATCCACCATCTTTTATTTGTCCACCAACACCAGTAGCCATCACCAATTCGGCTAAACTAAGATATTTATAGCCCCTAACCAACAAAAAAACTCATTAGATGACAGTCTGATAACATATTTATGGTATGGGATAGGTTTTGTTAGAAAAAAGTGCATATTTCAGGTAGATGGCATAAGTTACAATTGCACCCACCGTCACAAATGGAATAGAAAAACTACTTAGAGCAACGTGTTTACCTACTTACTAATCATCAAACATTTCGTAAAAATACACAGCATACACGAATCGAAAGACACAGATCCTGTGAATACAGACAATATTTCAGATTTTCTAAGTGTCTTACAGCGAAAACACAATAAATCGTTATATTAGCATACCACATATGCAAACGTTACCAGAGCATTGATTCTAGCCAAAGAGAGCGATAACGTAAACATCGCCAAAATATATTAATTTTTTCACTAACCTTCTCAGAATTCTTCCGATGACACTCCTGTAACATCATATTACACATTCCATATAGAGTTTGATCGCAAATGTTTATATTTAGCCACCAAAATCATGGTTAGACAATGTGAAATGTAGACAAGCTGGTAAAGAAAAAGTCCTTGCGCCACTTAGACAGTGATCTACTCTTATACATAAATACTCATAAACGTGACTAAAAAATATAGGGTGGACAGGGATTGATAGACAATTTAATTCTTAATACAATTGCGGAATAACATTTTTTAATTTATCCTTACTTTTCAATACAGTTTGCGCCTAGCGAAGCTACGTCATAAAACATGGCGTCCTAAGCCACTAAAATGTTTCGACAGAAACACGATTTATCATAATAAAAATGTCCTACCTTGAGCTGTTCTTCCATCAGTATCTTGGGCAAAGGATCCTTTCTTGGGAGAAATCGTCTTTTGGTGGAAAGCTGTCCTCTTGCCATGTCGAAATGCCAACTGCGTTCGGGATGAACTGAAAAGCGTGCCCAACTATTCACATCGTTTCAAAAAGAAATGTCCCAAAATCGCACTAAACGGATATAAATTGCTATAAAACGCTTTAAATTAACTACCTTATGATGTTTTTAACTCCTATAACGAGTGAAAAGATGACCGGAGAAATATAACAGGCTAAACTAACGCTTGGAACAGGTGCGCGCCGGTGTCCTCTAGGCTCATGACGCAGCTCCAAAAGAATGACTAGCTTCAGGGTTTTTTCATTTGTGGGGCCAGTGAACGGGCAATCGACCCCATTGGAATCGTCATCACGTAAAGGCATCCACTGGAAGACGTAAGAAGTGTCCGTATAGTCATAGCAAAATCAGTGCCGTTTTAACTGACTTCAGAACAGTGGCCAACATTTCTGAAATCTGAATCCATGTCAGGGAAATTGCTGTAGAATGGGCTCTGTTCCACTTAGAGACAAAATTTCAACTCCTATAGAAACTATAGACTGTTTTCTATCCAATAATAATAATAATATGCATATTGTACGATCAAGGATTTTGTGGGAAGCCGTTTCAAAAATTACCAAATTAGCATAAATAGTCTAAACAGCGCCCCCATCCCCAACAGGTTAAGTTAAAAAAAAGTTGGCAGCAAAGTGGAGATACATTTGCCTAATTAAGAGCAAACGTATTACTTATCTTCCGCTAGACTCCAGAAAACAATAAAGCAGCTAACGAGCAAACGGAAAGAAGAGAGAGATTTTAGAACACCTAGCATGCATTGAAAGGGCCTTTAGCCTTTAGGAACGGTAGGAAGTGTAACCTTACGCAACTAAAGGGTAAGAAGCATTCATTTTTACTCAACAATGTATTTGTATTTATTATTCCTGGGGTCCTGCAAAATTAAGGCAGTTATACAATTTTAAAAACATTACAATACATTCACAAAAGATTTCACATCACATTAAGTGTGTGCCCTCAGGCCCCTACTCTACTACCACGTATCTACAACACAAAATCCATGTGTACGTGTGTGTATAGTGCGAATGTTATTGTGTGTGTGTATGCATGTGCCTGTATTTGTGATGCTTCACGAGGTGTATTTGTATCTGTTTTTCAAATCTAGTCACGGCTCTATTTAGCCTCCCACAGTCTGTTCTGGACTTTGGGACTGTGAAGAAACCTCTGGTGGCATGTCTTGCAGGATAGGCATGGGTGTCTGGGCTGTGTGCCAGTAGTTCAAAGAGACAGCTCGGTGCATTCAACATGTCAATAACTCTCACAAATACTACCACATACAGTTGAAGTCGGAAATGTACATACACTTAGGTTGGAGTCATTAAAACTCGTTTTTCAAACACTCCACAAATGTATTGTTACAAACTATAGTTTTGGCAAGTCGGTTAGGACATCTACTTTGTGCAGGACAAGTAATTTTTCGAACAATTATTTACAGACAAATATTTGCTTATCATTCACTGTATCACAATTTCAGTGGGTCAGAAGTTTACATACACTAAGTTGACTGTGCCTTTAAGCAGTTTGGACAATTACAGAAAATGATGTTAATGATTTAGAAGCTTCTGATAGGCAAATTGACATCATTTGAGTCAATTGGAGGTTTACCTGTGGATGTATTTCAAGGCCTACCTTGAAACGCAATGCCTCTTTGCTTGACATCATGGGAAAATCAAAAGAAATCAGCCAAGACCTCAGAAAAACAATTGTAGACCTCCACAAGTTTGGTTCATCCTTGAAGCAATTTCCAAACGCATGAAGGTACCACGTTCATCTGTACAAACAATAGTACGCAAGCGTAAACACCATGGGACCACGCAGCCATCATACCGCTCAGGAAGGAGACGCGTTCTGTCTCCAAGAGATGAACGTACTTTGGTGCGAAAAGTGCAAATCAATCCCAGATCAACAGCAAAGGACCTTGTGAAGATGCTGAAGGAAACAGGTACAAGTATCTATATCCACAGTAAAACGAGACCTATATCGACATTACCTGAAAGGCCGCTCAGTAAGGAAGAAGCCACTGCTCCAAAACCACCATAAAAAAGCCAGACTACGGTTTGCAACTGCACATGGGGACAAATATCGTACTTTTTGGAGAAATGTCCCATGGTCTGATGAAACAAAAAAATAACTGTTTGGCCATAATGAACATCGTTATGTTTGGAGGAAAAAATGGGTGGCTTGCAAGCCGAAGAATACCATCCCAACCGTGAAGCACGTGGGTGGCAGCATCATGTTGTGGGGGTGCTTTGCTGCAGGAGGGACTGGTGCACTTCACAAAATAGATGGCATCATGAGGGTGGAAAATTATGTGGATATATCGAAGCAACAGCTCAAGACATCAGTCAGGAAATTAAAGCTTGGTCGCAAATGGGTCTTCCAAAGGGACAATGACCCCGGGCATACTTCCAAAGCAAAATGTGAATATCCAAGGACCAGCTGTGCTGCCCAAATTCTGAGCCAATTGCAATTTTCCTAAGTCCCTTTTTGTGGCACCTGACCACACGACTAAACAGTAGTCCAGGTGCGACAAAACTAGGGCCTATGATGATAGTGTTAAGAAGGCAGAGCAGCGCTTTATTATGGACAGACTTCTCCCCATCTTAGCTACTGTTGTATCAACATGTTTTGACCATGATGGTAACTCCAAGCAGTTTAGTAACCTCAACTTGCTCAATTTACTCATTATTCATTCCAAGATTTAGTTGATGTTTAGGGTTTAGTAAATGGTTTGTCCCAAATACAACACTTCTAGTTTTTGAAATATTTAGTACTAACTTATTCCTTGCCACCCATTCTGAGACTAACTGCAGCTCTTTGTTAAGTGTTGCAGTCGTTTCAGTCACTGTAGTGGAAGTCATGCGCATACATAGACACACTGGCTTTACTCAAAGTCGTTAGTAAAGATTGAAAAAAGGGGTCTAGACAGCTGCCCTGGGGAATTCCTTATTCTACCTGGATTACGTTGAAGGTTTCCACTAAAGAACAACCTCTGTGTTCTGTTAGACAGGTAACTCTTTATCCACAATATAGCAGGGGGTGTAAAGCCATAACACAGAAGTTTTCCAGTGGCAAATAATGTCAAAAGCTGCACTGAAGTCTAAAAAAACAGCCTCCACAATCATTTTATCATCAATGTCTCTCAGCCAATCATCAGTCATTTCTGTAAGTGCTGTACATGTTGAATGTCCTTTCCTATAAGCATGCTGAACATCTGCTGTCAATTTGTTTACTGTAAAATATCATTGTATCTGGTCAAACCCAAAGGGTTGGTTACAGGCTGATTGGTCGGCTATTAGAGCCAGTAAAGGGGGTTTTACAGCAATCTTTAAGTCATACAACAGATTCTCAATTGGATTGAGGTCTGGGCTTTGACTAGGCCATTCCAAGACATTTAAATGTTTCCCCTTAAACCACTCAAGTGTTGCTTTAGCAGTATGCTTAGGGTCATTGTCCTGCTGGAAGGTGAACCTCCCTCCCAGTCTTAAATCTCTTGAAGACTGAAACAGGTTTCCCTCAATAATTTCCCTGTATTTTGCACCATCCATCATTCCTTCAATTCTGACCAGTTTCCCAGTCCCTGCAGATGAAAAACATCCCCACAGCATGATGATGCCACCACCATGCTTCACTGTGGGGATGGTGTCCTCGGGGTGATGAGAGGTGTTGGGTTTGCGCCAGACATAGCTTTTTGGCCATCAAGAAAAACCCTCAATTTTAGTCTCATCTAACCAGAGTACCTTCTTCCAAATGTTTGGGGAGTCTCCCACATGCCTTTTGGCGAACACCAAACGTGTTTGCTTATTTTTTTCGTTAAGCAATGGATTTTTTTCTGTCCACTCTTCCGTAAAGCCCAGCTCTGTGGAGTGTACGGCTTAAAGTGCTCCTATGGACAGATACTCCAATCTCTGCTGTGGAGCTTTGCAGCTCCTTCAGGGTTATCTTTGGTCTCTCTGTTGCCTCTCCGATTAATGCCCTCATTGCTGGTCCGTGAGTTTTGGTGGGCGGCCCTCTCTTGGCAGGTCTGTTTTGGTGCCATATTCTTTCAATTTTTTTTATAATGGATTTAAAAATGGTGCTCTGTGGGATGTTCAAAGTTTATGATCTTTTTTTATAACCCAACCCTGATCTGTACTTCTCCACAACTTTGTCCCTGACCTGTTTGGAGAGCTCCTTGGTCTTCATAGTGCCGCTTGCTTGGTGGTGCCCCTTGCTTAGTGGTGTTGCAGACTCTGGGGCCTTTCAGAACACGTGTATATATACACTGAGATCATGTGACACCTTATTTAAGTCCACCTGTGTGCAATCTAACTAATTCTGTGACTTCTGAAGGTAATTGGTTGCCCCCATATCTCATTTAGGAGCTTCGTAGCAAAGGGGGTGAATACATATGCACGCACCACTTTTCCTTTTTTAAAACAAGTCATTTTTTTCATTTCACTTCACCAATTTGGGCTATTTTGTATATGTCCGTTAAATGGATTTTTATTTGGATTTCATGTAAGTTACAGGTTGTAATGCAATTGGAAAATGCCAAGGGGGTGAATACTTTTGCAAGCTCTGTATAGTGCAAAGTCAATCTAATTCATATTTTGGAATAAATCAACTTGTTCAACTGCCGAAGACAACTCTGATGCAATTACAGATGCTCAAACAGAACATTCTAATTTACATTTTGAGACCGACATTGAAGACAAACACTGAAGCTTTTCATGCTAGCAAGTGCATATTTTTGTATTTTGTATTTATTATGCATCCCTTTTAGCTGCTGTCAAGGCATATACATTTGACTGAGGTTAGTGTGTTTTCAGGCAGTTTGACAACTAACCAAACTGAAAACCAACACAAATCCTCACAGTCCTATCTACGGTACAACCTGTTAAGTTGTTTTTCACATCTTGAGGCAGTGGAGTCAGGCAAGGGGATCAGATGGCCATATATGAGGTGCAGGGTAGAAGGAATCTACACTTCAACTGTTTATTTTTTTTCACTTGAAAATGTATGCCAAAGAACAACCATTGATTTCAGAGTTTAACAAAGCATACAACTCTATGCACAATGACTACTTTGAACAATTTCCCCCCCCAAAAAATACAAAAACCCATTTTGTGAAGAACTGTGCAGATGCAAACTTTGTTGGTACTCATTGGTCCTTCTCAATGGACATATCACAATTGCTCGGGTGAAAACGGACACACTCTCAGCAGATCAGCCACCACAAAGAACACAGCATGCTGCATACGGACAGAATCCGTCAGCCTGCTTCTTCATAGTTGGCTGGAGCCAAACTATTGACGTGACACACCCTCTTGATCAAAATAAAGACAAAGAGAATGCCTCTCTGTCGCGGTCACCTCCCCAGGGAAAGCTTCCTGCAACAGCCTCTGTCCATTGATCGTGACTTTGCATTACATCCTTCTTCATCCCCAACATACTGTACATTCCAGTGAGTCCACACAAGTCACGATAATGCTTTAACCCAAGGTCCATGAGACAAAAGAAGGTCTTCTCAGGTGTCAAAGACTAACGTTTGGAGTGCTACAGAAATAATGATGACATCCGCCCACATGAGGTATGAATACAAGAGGAACCCACAGTACCTGAAACTGAGGACACAGAGAAATTAATAGAAAAGCAGGTTGGGGGGAGAAAGATAATGAAAGAAAGATGGCTAGAAAAGCCCAAAAAGGAAGAGGGCAGGACTTGAGAACAGATGTTCATGACACTCAAAAACCCACCAGCATGAAACAAATAAACCTCAACTCTTAAAG
The DNA here is from genome assembly GCF_029448725.1 of Salvelinus fontinalis. Classification (NCBI taxonomy): domain Eukaryota; kingdom Metazoa; phylum Chordata; class Actinopteri; order Salmoniformes; family Salmonidae; genus Salvelinus; species Salvelinus fontinalis. The sequence goes on from NC_074677.1 coordinate 45,401,319, forward strand.
GAGTTAAAGGAGTATACACATGTACTTCTTCAAAACGTGTCTATAGCGTGAGCTTTTGTTTTGTGGTCAATCTAGATGGCTTACGCAAAGGCAGATAGCCCTTTGGGGGAAAAAATAAGCGGGTGGGTTGCTGATGATGGGAGGGGGAGGTGTTTGGCTCTGTCTGCGAGGGGAGGGAGGCACCAGCCTCTCAGACTCTAGCAGAAGAGACAGATCAGAGGCCCAGTACAGCCCCTTCTTTGTGACGTGATCATTAAGAGAGTGAATGCAAAAAGGAAACACATGAACAGGATGTAACTACGGCTTTTCTACTCCCCCCTTCATTAACTCCATTTCTGCCCTCGAGCTATTAAAGAAGAATGAAAACAGCACAAATTGCAAAAACAGAAATCTTATGAAACCTCTGTCTTAGCTATTTAAAAAGTTGAAAATAGACTAATCCATGTTGATTGTGACAGGCATGTGGTCCTATAGCATATTTGTATTTATTATGGATCCCCATTAGTTCCTGCCAAGGCGGTAGCTACTCTTCCTGGGGTCCAAACACAATAAAGCACTTATATTAAATATAAAACAAAAGATAAAAAACAGTACAACATATAACATTATGACACAACTACATGTCTACAATACAAAATGTATAATACCACCATTCAACAATATCACAATGTATGTGTATGCATATGCATGTGTCTGTACCATTGTGTGTGTCTCTTCACAGTCCCTGCTGTTCCATAAGGTGTATTTTTACCGGATTAATACATTTGCAAAATCTTCTGAAAACCTGTTTTTGCTCAGTCATTATGGTGTATTGTGTGTAGATTGATGAGGGAGGAAAAAACGATGTAATCCATTTTAGAATCATGTGGTAAAAGTTGAGGGGTCTGAATACTTTCAGAATGAACTGTATAATGTGGAAGAGCCTAATTTGTTTTGGTCCATCAACAATGACAAGTCGCCTGGGTCTGACAACTTGGATGGACAATTCCTGAGAATGATTGCAGACTATATTACCACCTCTTCAATCTAAGCCTACAGGAAAGTGTGTACCCAGTGGCGTCTCTCGATCACAGGTGAAGGATATTTTAAACAAAACAAAAATAGTTCTACAAGCAGTTGTTACAACAACAAGAAAATAGTGTTTTGTTCAAATACTGATGGAGTCAACTAATAAAAGAATGGACGACCTGACCAGAGAGGTCCAGGACCTGAAGAAGAGTTTGCAGTTCTCCCAGGGTCTACTCAGTGAGTTTAAACAGGAGAACGGAAAGATGACAGCAATCTGTAAATCATTGAGAGAGGCCATCAGTTCTGTACGTGAATACATGACTACAATGACGGAGAAATCCGATTATCTCGAGGAACGATCAAGGCGGAACAACATTATTGTCGACGGAATTGCAGAATCTCCACATGAGACTTACATCCGATATGACAGGCTCATTGTCCACCCTCCCTCCCAAAAGCCTGGAAGGGATGAGAGAGCCAAGCTTCAACCCCGCTGCGCACACACACACACACACACACACCAACGGATTTATGGACTGCTGAATGTGTTTTATTTTCTCTTGTTTTGTTTGTTCTTTTCCATATTATGTCGATCTCTGATAAGCTACCCAGGAAAGGGCTGAAAATAGGTCATATGTAGCCTCAGAAATAGGGTTCATGATCAATAACTTGATAAAGTTAGATAGCATTAACATATTAGCAATTTCTGAGACTCACTCAGATAATTCCTACAGCAGTAGCAATACAAGGATATAACATCTATAGAATAGACAGGAATGCTTATGATCGATAGATCGATAGATATACACACGTGCATACACAGATATACTACCGTTCAAAAGTTTGGGGTCACTTAGAAATGTCCTTGTTAATGAAAGAAAAGGAAAAAAAATTGTCCATTAAAATAACATCAAATTGATCAGAAATACAGTGTAGACATTGTTATGTTGTAAATGACTATTGTAGCTGGAAACGGCAGATTGTTTATGAAAAATCTACATAGGCGTACAGAGGCCCATTATCAGCAACCATCCCTCCTGTGTTCCAATGGCACGTTGTGTTAGCTAATCTATGTTAATAATGTTAAAAGGCTAATTGATCATTAGAAAACCCAGAGGAACTCTGCTATATCATGGATTGAGAGCTATCTAATAGAACTCAGATGGTTTTCTCCTCTTAGGGCTAGGGGGCAGTGTTCGGAGGTTTGGATAAATGACGTGCCCAAAGTAAACTGCCTGTTACTCAGGCCCAGAAGCTAGGATATGCATATAAAATGGTAGCATTGGATAGAAAACACTCTAAAACACACAAAAAATGTTAAAATAATGTCTGTGAGTATAACAGAACTGATATTGCAAGCAAAAAAATTAGGAAAATCCATCCAGAATATATTTTTGTTTGAGGTCACTGTTTGAGGTCACTGTCACTGTCCATTTCACCGCTTGTCAATGGGATACACAAATAAATAGCTCCAAGATTGCAGTTCCTATGACTTCCACTAGAAAGGGTTTCAGACTTGTTTTTTGAGAAATGAATTAGTAGATGTAGTTTTTCAAGGTGGCTCTCATTTTGACTGTAGTCTTGTGGCGCGCGTGGATGAGAGCACGCACCTCGTTATTTATCTCCGGAATTGAACATACTACATTCCGTCTTAAATTGTATAATTTATTTACATATCAGTGTACCTGAGGATTGATTAGAAACGTTGTTTGACTTGTTTGGATGAAGTTTATTGGTAACTTTTGGGATTCCTTTGTATGCATGTTGAACTAGTGGAAAGGGTGGATTACTGACTTTTTGGGATATAATGAAGGACTTTATCAAACAAAACAATCATTTGTTGTATGCTGGGACCCTTGGGATTGCAAACAGAGGAAGATCTTCAAAGGTAACTGATTTATTTTATCGCCATTTGTGACGTCTCTGCTGGTTTGGAAAATTAGTTTAATGCTTTTGTATGTGGTGCGCTGTCCTCAGATAAATCACATGGTATGCTTTTGCCGTAAAGCCTTTTTGAAATCTGATAACTTCTTGTTAATCCAACTGCGTTAAGATTTTAAATAATGTAGGACACTTGTATGTTCATGAATGTTTAATATTACATTTTGTAATATGAATTTGGCTCCAGCTTCACCGGATGTTGTCGATTTTGATCCCGTTAACAGGATCCGTATGCTAAGGGTTTAATGGAAGCTTCTCTATGTCAAAGATGTAGGGTGTGGGTACCACAGGGCAGTTCTCTAGGCCCTCTACTTTTTTCTATCTTTACTAATAATCTGCCACTGAGTAAAGACTGTGCTGGTGACTCAACATTATACATGTCAACTACCACAGCAAGTGAAATCACTGCAACACTTAACAAAGAGCTGCAGTCAGTTTTAGAATGGGTGGCAAGTAATAAGCTAGTCCTAATTATTTAAAAAACGAAAAACATTGTATTGGGGACAAATTATTCACCAAACCACAATAAAGCACGGCTCTGCTTTCTTGATATTGCTGTGCCACAAATAGGGACATAGGCAAATTACAGTTGTCCTAGAACAGAGCAGCACAGCTGGCCCTTAAATGTGCACAGAGAGGTAACATCAATAACATGCACGTCAATCTCTCTGGCTCAAAGTAGAGGAGAGATTGACTGCATCACTACCTATCTTTGTGAGAGACATTGACATGTTGAAAGCATCGAGCTGTCCGTTCAAATTGGCACACAGCTCAGACACCCCACAAAACATACCACCAGGGGTCTCTTCACAGTCACCAAGTCCAGAACAGACTATGGAAATGCACAGTACTACACAGAGCCATGACTAAATGGAAGTCTATTCCACATCAAGTAACTCCTGCAAGCAGTAAAATCAGACTTAAAAAACATAAAACTACACCTTATGGAACAACGCGAACTGTGAAGAGACAAACACACAGGCACACACACACGCTAGCACAAGCACTCTACACACACTTATGTATTGAGTAGCTTGGATGAAAGGTACACAGAGGTGCCCAGAGTAAACGGCCTGCTCCTCAGTCATAGTTGCTAATATATGCATATTATTGTTAGTATTAGATAGAAAACACTCTGACGTTTCTAAAACTGTTTGAATGAAGTCTGTGAGTATAACAAAACTCATATGGCAGGCAAAAAACTGAGAAAAAATCCAAACAGGAAGTGGAAATTCTGAAGCTGGTCGATTTTCAACCAAGATCCTATTGAAATCACAGCGAGGTATGAATGAGTTTTCACTTCCTACGGCTTCCACTAGATGTGGAAGGCACACACACGCTAGCACAAGCACTCTACACTCACTTATGCATGGTGGTATTATAAATGATGTATTGTCGATATGTAGATATGTGTTTTAGCCTTAATTTGTTTGTGCAATTTTGCGTGGGTTTTTGCGCTGATCTTAACTTTTTTTGCACGTAATGTTTCCTCCATTTCCGATGCCCGAAAAGAGCTTCTGGACATCAGAACACCGATCAGTAATATTTGGATGAGGATTTCTAATTAAATGATTCGGATGCAAGTTATATAATGCTCATCCCAGACCAAGCCCAAATCCCAACACTCAAAAAAGGAAGAAACGCCATTATAGAGGCCGGCTTTCGGTAACCTTTACTTAAACAGGGAGTCACATTGAGGTAAAACTATTTTACAAGAGAGCCCTGTATACATCAATAAAACACAACAGCCCTACAAAACAAACTATAATAAAACACATAATACAAAACATTAAATATATTTAAGAAAATAAATCCTATTCTGTAACACAAGTCTCTAATCAATAATGTAAAATGCTTGAAAAGCACCAGAATATCTAATTACAAGGAATTCTGCATATTGTTCCACACAAGGGGAAAAAACTAAAAGCACATTTTCCCAATTCTGTGGAGACCAAAGGGATCTCCAGAGTAATCCATCCCTGAGAACGGGTTTGGTAATTTGTACGTCTAATATTAATCAATGAAGTAATGTACGGAGAAAGTTTCTGCAAGACCGCTTTGTAAATAAATGAAAGAGAGCGCAGCTCTTCTTACAGACAGAGAGGTCCATCCCACATGTTCGCAAAGAATACAATGAGTCTTAAAACCATCCACAGTGATAAAACGTATTGCTGAATGGAATACTGAGTCCCATGGTTTCAAAACAGAGGCTGCCGCATGCATATAACTAATGAAACCATAGTCTATTACAGGGAGAAGTGTTGTTAGAACAATCTTCCTTCTATTTCAAAAAAGAGGCTGGATTTATTTGTCAAGTTTTCAATGTGTGTTTCAAAAAACAACTTGTCATCATCCAGATACCCAAGTACTTATAGTGAGAAACTTGCTCAATTTGGGCTCCATTTGGAGTGTAAATACGCAAGTCCTCAGGTTCAAGACCTAGAGAACAGCATAAACTTGCTTTTATTTGCATTTAGCACTAATTTAACATCAGTAAGTGATTTTTGGACTGAGTCAAAATCGCACTGAAGGTCACACATGGCCTGTTGCACTGAAGAGGCACAGAAATAAATATCTGTGGCATCTGCATAGAGATGAATGTTACAGGTGTTAACAGTATTTCCAATGTAATTTATATACCATGTGAACAACAATGGCCTCAAAATCGAACCCTGCGGTACCCCTTTAAGTACTTCAAGAAATGTGGATTTAACCCTGTCTATCATAATAGCTTGGGTTCTGTCACTCAGATCATTCTGAAACCACAAACAGGCATCTGTGCCCTTTTCAACCTCTCCCTGACCCAGTCTGCCAGTCTGTAATACCTACATGTTTCAAGCAGACCACCAATAGTTCCTGTGCCCAAGAACACCAAGGTAACCTGTCTAAATGACGATCACACCTGTAGCCATGAAAAGCTTGAAAGGCTGGTCATGGCTCACATCAACATCCTCATCCCAGACACCCTGAACCCACTCCAATTCGCATACCAGCCCAACAGATCCACAGACGACGCATCTCTATTGCAATCCACACTGGATTTTCCCACCTCGACAAAAAGGAACACCTACGTTAGAATACTGTTTACTTACTACAGCTCAGCATGCAACCCCACAGTGCCCTCCAAGCTCATCACTAAGCCAAGGATTCTGGGACTGAACACCTCCCTATGTAACTGGATCCTGGACTTCCTGACGGGCCGCCCCCAGGTTGTGAGGGTTGGCAACAACACATCTGCCACGCTAAACCTTAACACATGCGTGCTTAGCCCCATCCTGTTCTCACTGTTCACCCACGACTGAACCCACGACTGTGGGCTGTGACATTGTGTCAGCCGGTGATTGTCAAGCAAATACCTACCGGTCTCACGGTAATTGACCGTTAATGAACATAAACACATTTAGCATCTCCTGGTTTTCACGTATAGCCTACAAGCCACAGATACAGACCTTTGGAACAGCTACATTTTAAAAAGTCAAATAAATCCATGTAATATAGCCTACACCGTCACAATAAATCCATTATTTCTTTTAGACAGGTCTAAAGAAACATGATATGAAGAAAATGTAGTCTATTTCAGAAGAACAGAACAGCAAACTCTGAGTTGTCCTTAAGTTAGGCCCTGATCTGGCTATGCCAGATTTGCTTAGAATTCCATGGCATTATTTTATATTATTTTATAGTATAAAGAATACAATTGAACCGAGCATTTCTCCAAACGATTTGAGGGAGTGTGTATATTGAGCGCTTAACAAAGAAACAGGTACTCCTATATGCTTAATGTAGAGTTATTAATGGAACTTTAGTTGTTCTACAAACGCTGGGCTATATGTTTAGATGTTTAATACATTTCGAGGCTGCATGATGCGACTCTAATGATGATCTGAAAGTTGCATGAAAGGCATGAGCTCTGCTTTGTTTTTGCGCAGGCTGTACACAATTAATATTCTGAACATTGTCCAGGACAGTTGTGGGATGCGATAGATCCCAAATTAATATAACCACTAGCATAAAAAAAGTATTTTAAGCAATGAGCCTGATGCAACAGATGAGAACGTTTAGCTTAAAATATTGATAAACTATTAGGCTATTTCTTCACATTATAAGCGCAGCAATGTGCACACAGCAATAAGAGCAAATGTTCCATTAGCAGGAAAACACCATGAACACAAATGCGACTATGCATGTAATGCTTTTATTATAAAAAGGGTCATTTTTATGGTGAAAATTATCTTGCCCAAACTTGAAACTCACGTGCTGCGTATGTATGCGAGTTAGACTCTACACCCGTTCTAACCGGATTAATGGGCTTCGTTTTAAGAAGTTATTTGGCCACGTGATACAAACCTTACCAAAACTTTTACGTTCCCCAGTTTCTGTGTTATGGTTTGTTAGGTGTGTGTTTCAGGATGGCTTCCTGAAATCCCCCCCCCCACCCCCCAAGCAGCTGATTGGTCGACTCCATGGCTAATTGGAGAGCTGACCCCGCCCCCTCGTCAGGACGCAGCAGTCTCCAATTACCAATGCCTTCTGAAGCTATATAAAAACCAGTGTTCTGTTGCTCAGAAGAAAGATCATTGCTAAGAGATGATGGCTGAGAGATGATGGCTGCTGGTCGAGAGATGATGGCTGATGGCCGAGAGATGTTGGCTGATGGCCGAGAGATGATGGCTGATGGCCGAGAGATGATGGCTGATGGCCGAGAGATGATGGCTGATGACCGAGAGATGATGGCTGATGACCGAGAGATGATGGCTGATGGCCGAGAGATGATGGGTGATGGCCGAGAGATGATGGGTGATGGCCGAGAGATGATGGGTGATGGCCGAGAGATGATGGCTGATGGCCGAGAGATGATGGCTGATGGCCGAGAGATGATGGCTGATGGCCGAGAGATGATGGCTGATGGCCGAGAGATGATGGCTGATGGCCGAGAGATGATGGCTGATGGCCGAGAGATGATGGCCGAGAGATGATGGCCGAGAGATGATGGCTGATGGCCGAGAGATGATGGCTGATGGCCGAGAGATGATGGCTGATGGCCGAGAGATGATGGCTGATGGCCGAGAGATGATGGCTGATGGCCGAGAGATGATGGCTGATGGCCGAGAGAGGAGGCTGATGGCCGAGAGAGGAGGCTGATGGCCGAGAGAGGAGGCTGATGGCCGAGAGAGGAGGCTGATGGCCGAGAGAGGAGGCTGATGGCCGAGAGAGGAGGCTGATGGCCGAGAGAGGAGGCTGATGGCTGAGGGTGATATACTGTGTTGGTTGTTCTCAGAGGGAGATGATAAGTGTGTCTTGTATTGGTTGAGTGAGAGCTGATTGGTTATGTCTGTTGTGTGTCAATAGGACGCAGTGTTTTGATGACCACCCCCTGTATTTTGGTTAGCGCACCAGGTGGTGCCAAGTTAGGTTAGTAGTGGGTAGGCAGGTAAGGTAGGAGAGTGGGCTCTATTTATTTGCTTTGGTTCCGTCATGCCCCTTTTCCCCAAATTACCGTGTGACGGAATAAATTCTTTGTAAACTGTACAATTCTGTCTTGTCATCCTTACTCGCACCTACAGTCCATACGTCTTTCACTTCACGGAGAGTTGAGTTGTAGCAGGGTGTTGCGTTCCCTCTTCATAGAGGCGTGCGTAACAAAAACATATAGGCCTATGGGCTAGGCTACATGAGGTGTGCAACTATGATTTGAAAAAGCATGCGCTGTTTGCCTTCACAAGTGATACGCTAATATTCACCCATTACACTATTCTTGATATAACCTTGTCTTTACATATACTAATTCATATGTGTGAAGTTTGTTTTGATTTTGAACAGACCATTATCATGCACATGTCTCGAATCAGGGGCAGCGGGGAAAAGATACATGTAATCCATAGCGAAAGGAGGACGCTGTTCCCGTGGTTAATTTTCATGCCAGCCAGGTAGGCTATACTCCTGTTTTAAAGAGAAGTAATGTGCTTAATATTAGGAAAGTTGAGAAATAAATATAGTATATATATAGCTTGAGGTATTAAATCATGTCGGTATTTCGAAATACCCAGGTATAAGGTATAAAAAGTATTTTGCCTAGCCCTCAGATCCTCAAAGTTCTATAGCTGCACCATTGAGAGCATCTTGACTCGCTGCAACTGCTTGGCGTCCGACCGTAAGGCACTACAGAGGGTAGTGCGTACGGCCCAGTACATCACTTGTGCCGAGCTCCATTTCATCCAGGACCTCGATACCAGGCAGAGTCAGAAGAAAGCCCTAAAAATTGTCAGACTCCAGCAACCGAAGTCAGACTGTTCTTTCTGCTACCGCACAGCAAGCGGTACCGGTGAATCATGTCTGGGACCAAAAGGCTACTGATCAGCTTCTTCCCCCAAGCCATAAGACTGCTGAACAGTTAATCAAATGGCTACCCTGACTATTTGCAATGACCCCCTTTTATTTGCACTGACTCTCTTGCACCCGCTCTATGCACATTCATTGGACTCTACCCACACACATACTAAACTGACACTCCAACACACAAACCCACATTGATGCCACACTATCACACCATTCACATACACTTCTGCTACTCTGTTAATCAATCATGATTACCTAGTCAATTTTACCGCTAACTACATGTACAGTACCAGTCAAATGTTGGACACCTACTCATTCAAGGGTTTTTCTTTATTTTACTATTTTCTACATTGTAGAATAATAGTGAAGACATCAAATCTATGAAATAACACACACATGGAATCATGTGTTAAATCTAAATATATTGGAGATTCTTCAAAGTAGCCACCCTTTGCCTTGATGACAGCTTTGCACACTCTTGGCATTCTCTCAACCAGCTTCATGAGGTAGTCACCTGGAATGCATTTCAATTAAAAAGGTGTACCTTGTTAAGTTAACTGATTTCCTTAATGCGATTCTGCCAATCAGTTTAGAAGTTGACCGATTAATCGTAATGGCCGATAACTTGAAATCGGCCCTAATTTTTCATATCATTCAGAAATCGGTATTTTTGGACACCGATTTGGCCGATTTCTTTACACCTTTTTAACTAGGCAAGCCAGTTATGAACACATTCTAATTTTCATTTGACCATATTAATTCTTATTTTCAATGACGGCCTAGGAACGGTGGGCTAACTGCCTTGTTCAGGGGCAGAACGACAGATTTTTACCTTGTCAGCTTGGGGATTCAATCTTGCAACCTTACGGTTAACTAGTCCAACGCTCTAACCATCTGATTACATTGCACTCCACGGGGAGCCTGCCTGTTACGCGAATGAGGTTAGAAGCCAAGGTAAGTTGCTAGCTAGCATTAAACATCTTATAAAAAACAATTAATCATAATCACTAGTTAACTACACATGGTTGATGATATTACTAGTTTACTTAGCATGTCCTGCGTTGCATATAATCGATGCGGTGGCATTCGCGAAAAAGGACTGTCGTTGCTCCAACGTGTACCTAAACATCAACACCTTTCTTAAAATCAAAACACAAGTATATATTTTTAAACCTGCATATTTAGTTAAGCTTGCCTGCTAACATGAATTTCTTTTAACTAGGAAAAATGGTGTCACTTCTCTTGCAACAGAGTCAGGGTAAATGCACATCAATGCCTTTCTTAAAATCAATACACAGAAGTATATACACTGCTCAAAAATATAAAGGGAACACTTAAACAACACAATGTAACTCCAAGTCAATCACACTTCTGTGAAATCAAACTGTCCACTTAGGAAGCAACACTGATTGACAATACATTTCACATGCTGTTGTGCAAATGGAATAGACAAAAGGTGGAAATTATAGGCAATTAGCAAGACACCCCCAATAAAGGAGTGGTTCTGCAGGTGGTGACCACAGACCACTTCTCAGTTCCTATGCTTCCTGGCTGATGTTTTGGTCACTTTTGAATGCTGGCGGTGCTTTCACTCTAGTGGTAGCATGAGACGGAGTCTACAACCCACACAAGTGGCTCAGGTAGTGCAGCTCATCCAGGATGGCACATCAATGCGAGCTGTGGCAAGAAGGTTTGCTGTGTCTGTCAGCGTAGTGTCCAGAGCATGGAGGCGCTACCAGGAGACAGGCCAGTACATCAGGAGACGTGGAGAAGGCCGTAGGAGGGCAACAACCCAGCAGCAGGACCGCTACCTCCGCCTACCTCCTTTATTGGGGGTGTCTTGCTAATTGCCTATAATTTCCACCTTTTGTCTATTCCATTTGCACAACAGCATGTGAAATTTATTGTCAATCAGTGTTGCTTCCTAAGTGGACAGTTTGATTTCCCAGAAGTGTGATTGACTTGGAGTTACATTGTGTTGTTTAAGTGTTCCCTTTATTTTTTTGAGCAGTATATATATATATATATATATATATATATTATTTTATTATTTATTTTTTAAATCGCCAGATTAATCGGTTTCATCTTTTTTTGGTCCTCCAATAATCGGTATCGGCGTTGAAAAATCGGTATCGGCGTTGAAAAATCATAATCGGTCGACCTCTAAATCAGTTGTGTTGTGACAAGGTAGATATCCCTATTTTGCAAAAGACCAAGTCCATATTATGGCAAGAACAGCTCAAATAAGCAAAGAGAAACGACAGTCCATCATTACTTTAAGACATGGTCAGTCAATCCAGAAAATTATAAGAAAGTTGAAAGTTTCTTCAAGTGCAGTCGCAAAAACCAAGCGCTATGATGAAACTGGCTCATGAGGAACGCCACAGGCAAGGAAGACCCAGAGTTACCTCTGCTGCAGAGGATAAGTGCATTAGAGTTACCAGCCTCAGAAATTGCAGGTCAAAATAAATGCTTCACAGAGTTCAAGTAACAGACAAATCTCAACATCAACTGTTCAGAGGAGACAGGGTGAATCAGTACTTCATGGTCGAATTTCTGAAAAGAAACCACTACTAAAAGGACACCAATAAGGAGAGACGTGCTTGGGCCAAGAAACACGAGCAATGGACAATCGACTGGTGAAAATCTGTCCTTTGGTCTGAGGAGTCCAAATTTGAGATTTTTGGTTCCAACGGCCGTGTTTTTGTGAGACGCAGAGTAGATGAACAGATGATCTTCGCGTGTGTGGTTCCCACCGTGAAGCATGGAGGAGGTGGTGTGATGGTGCTTTGCTGGTGACACTGTGTGTGATTCATTTAGAATTAAAGGCACACTTAACCAGTATGGCTACCACAGCATTTTACAGCGATACGCCATCCCATCTGGTTTGCGTCTAGTGGGACTATCATTTGTTTCTCAACAGGACAATGACCCAACACACCTCCAGGCTGTGTAAGGGCTATTTCACCAAGAAGGAAGGTGATGAAGTGCTGCATCAGATGACATGGCCTCTACAGTCACCCGACCTCAACACAATTGAGATGGTTTGGGGTGAGTTGGACTGCAGAGCAAAGAAAAAGCAGACAACAAGTGCTCAGCATATGTGGGAACTCCTTCAAGACTGTTGGAAAAGCATTCCAGGTGAAGCTGGTTGAGAGAATGCCAAGAGTGTGCAAAGCTGTCATCAAGGCAAAGGTATAAAATATATTTTGATTTGTCTAACAGTTATTTCATAGTTTTGATGTCTTCACTATTATTCTACGATGTAGAAAATCTTTAAAAAATAAAGAAAAGCCCTTGAATGAGTAGGTGTACAAACTTTTGACTGGTACTGTACCAATTACCTCATCTACCTCGTACCTCTGCACATTGACTCGGTACCGGTACTCCTTTTATAAAATCTCGTTATTGTTATTTTACTGTGTTACTATTTCCTTTCTGTTAATTGTTTTACTTTTTAAGTTTGCATTGTTGGGAATGGGCTCGTAAGCATTTCCCGGTAAATGACAGTCACCCGAACCTGTTGTATTCGGCACGTGAACATTTTTATTTGATTTGATGAGAAGCTGCTGCCTAATGGGGATCCTTAATAAATACAAAGGAATGAAATTCCATGAGGGGAACAGTTTTGCTGATGCTGAGAATGGAATGTATATGTTTTTAAATAACATCCTTAAACATTTTTGAACATTATTAAAGATTTCTTATGATTTTTATGGAAAGTTTTCTTCATGTTCTGAGAACTTTTAAAGTGAATTGTGTGGAATATATATTTATTTTTTTCTTTCCCAGAATGTAACAACTAACATTAAACAACTAACATTAAAGAGAATCATACAATCTCTGAACATTCTGAGAACATTGCTGAAGTCACACCAGTCCCAGAATGTAAGTCCTACTTTGGAACTTGTGTGGAATGTTCTGTGGAAGTCCTGAAATTCCCACAGAATGTTGTGTCTTAGCGTTCTCAGAACAACTTAAGAACATAACTTTAAATAGAACCATAGATTACCCACAACCAACAATGAGACAGCCGACAATCACGCTTTCACCAAGCTCTAAGAAACATATGGTTCTCAGAACGTTATGCGCTAGCTGGGAGTTTTCTTTACCCAGCCAGCCAGGTGCTTCCTGTTTCACGATTGGATCTTGTTCGCTGAGGTTGAAAATATACTAGACACCGACTTCATGTCCCTGTAACGGAGCACCTAGCGATCAAGATGCTGCACTCACTAGGTAGACTCAGGGTTGCTGTACGTTTGAAAGCTGGAGGTTTGAACAGTAGCATCCAAAAATGTCTGAAAACCTATTTCTTCAAAGCACACCTTAGTTGAACCCCCCCCCCCCCCCCCGAAAAACAAAATAATATTAACTTACTGTTGCACTTCTAAATGGGTCTGAACAGGTGTGCAATAGTGCTTGTTGATCTTATAATTTTTTTAAAGTATGTAGCACACTAACCACCCAGCCAGTGCTTAATTTGTAACAAATTACCAAATGTAACAAAATGTAACAAAAAGTGAGCGTGAGAGGGGGTGACCTGGGGTGCTCTGAGGTACCGGAATGTATGATAAAAAAAACCACCTTTATAATAAAGCATTGCATGCATATCATCACATTTGCGTAGTGGTATAGAGCAGTAGATCAGAGGCATTTACAGAAGTTACACACATGGGGAACATTTTTCTTTTTTAAACACATTTCATGAAATTCCATGTCATTTTACACGACTGGAGACCTTGGCAGAGTCTTATTTAATATCCCACGTCGAAATGACAGACAACTTTGATACTAAGAAATTGAGAATCTGAGATCAATGAAAACGACCTGGTCCTGAATCCATCAATAGCTCAGGCCTAGGTGTGCGGAGACACATTGTAGGCTACAATATGAGGAGGAAATGATAGTCCTAAAAAAGCTTTCCAGTGATGCGCAGCTCACTCGCTGGTGATGGCCGATGCGCTCGTAACAAAAGCCTCCCTCTCTCCTGTTTAACTTTGTAAAACAATATTTGGAAGTTGATCAAATATATCGTGATAACCTAAAGCACACTGATTAGAGTCTTCCCTTTCATCAGGAGCCATTTGCTTTCCAACATTTGTTTTCCCGCGATTGTATTTGAAATATTGCGAAAGGCCTGTTTTGTCTGCATACAGATTTTCCGCCCAGTGGAATGGAACACTGGTGTTACATTTGGAAAGCAGAATTTGCATGGTTCAACCAGTTGGAACGTTGTCAAGGAGGGCGGTCACGTGTGTTGCGAAACATAGGATCACTGGTTTGAGCGCCATATGGGACCGTTCGTAGCACACTGACCCCGACACAAAATAATTGCTCCTGGTTTTTCCACCCAAATTTTTTTATGACTATCAGGGTCGATATGATCAATAAAATCACACAGTTTGTATTCTTCCGCAAGACATTGTAGTGATACAAGTCTATTTGATGTAGAGACTGGTTGAAGTGCATAGTAAAAGCCACTTGTTTTCTCAGTGTTATCAATTGTGGTGTCACAAGGGGGGTCTGACCAAAGATGGCCGCCAGCTACATCTCCCATAATCCTTTGTGCTACAGGTCACCTGACCTAGTTATGGCTAAGTTGGTAGGGCCTGTGCAGCACTGAGAGCTTGGCACCAGGACACTAGCATGGCCTGCCGAAGGCTCTCCACAGCTCAATTAACTTTAGTGTTTGAGTCAAGTGTTGATGATTAAGTCATTTTATACTCAGACAGAGCTCGTCCTTTTATTGGAAGTTTGATGATGTACACTATATATACAAAAGTATGTGGACACCCCTTCAAATGAGTGGATTCGGCTATTTCAGCTACACTCGTTGCTGATAGGTGTATAAAATCGAATACACAGCCATGTAATCTCCATAGACAAACAATGGCAGTAGAATGGCCTTACTGAAAAGCTCAGTGACTTTCAACGTGGCACCATCATAGGATGTCACCTTTCCAACAAGTCAGTTCGTCAAATTTCTGCCCTGCAAGTGCTGTAATTGCAAAGTAGAAACATCTAGGAGCAACAATGGCTCAGCCACCAAGTGGTAGGCCACACAAGCTCCCAGAACGAGACCGCCGAGTGCTGAAGCACGTAGCGTGTAAAATTGTCTGTCTTTGGTTGCAACACTCACTACCGAGTTCCAAACTGCCTCTGGAAGCAATGTCATCACAATAACGGTTTCAATGGCCGAGCAACCGCAAACAAGCCTAAGATCACCATGTGCAATGCCAAGCGTCGGCTGGAATGATGAGTCACTCATCATCTGGCAGTCCGACGGACTAATCTGTGTTTGGCAGATGCCAGGAGAACTCTGCCTGTCCCAATGCATAGTGCCAGCTGTAAAGTTTGGTGGAGGAGGAATATTGATCTGGGGCTGTCTTTCATGGTTTGGGCTAGGCCCCTTAGTTCCAGTGAGGGGAAATCTTAATGCTACAGCATACAATGAAATTATATATGCCGTGTTTCCAACTTTTTGGCAACAGTTTGGGGAAGGCCCTTTCCTGTTTCAGCATGACAATGCCTCCGTGCACAAAGCGAGGTCCATAAAGAAATGCTTTGTCGAGATCGGCGTGGAAGAACTGGCCTGCACAGAGCACTGACCTCAACCCCATTGAACACCTTTGAGATGAATAGGAAGGCCAACTGCAAGCCAGGCCTAATCGCCCAACATCAGTGCCCGACCTCACTAATGCTCTTCTGGCTGAATGGCAGCAAGTCCCCGCAGCAATGTTCCAACATTTATTTTATTCATTTAACTAGACAAGTCAGTTAAGAACAAATTCGTATTGACAATGACGGGGGCTGGGATTTAAAAATATATATATAATATATATATATATATATATATATATATATATATATATATATATATATATGACAAAACGCACATCACGACAAGAGAGACAACACAACACTACATAAAGAGAGACCTAAGACATCTCGTGGAAAGTCTTCCCAGAAGAGTGAAGGCTGTTATAGCAGCAAAGGGGGGACCAACTCCATATTAATGCCCATGATTTTGGAATTATTTCGACGAGCGGGTGTCCACACACTTTTGATCATGTAGTGTATTTCTATGTTTTTCATTTAAAGCCTTTATTTTTCCTGAAACCTGCCTCATGAGCATTCGTGCAGTTATCATCCTGCCTATTTATGGTCCTTGTGTGTTCGGTCAACCCCTACACCACACAATTGTCAATTATTTCACTAGTAATTGCAGATCATGGAGTGAAGTCCAGATAAATAATCTAGTATTTATGGGAGGTAACATCTCACTTGACACAGACGTCAATTCAACGCCTATTCCACATAGATTCAACATAACTGCATTGAAATTACGTGGAAACAACATTCATTAAACCAATGTGTGCCCAGTGCGATGCACAAATGAGCTGTTTTTACGTAGCACATACCATAAGAACAATTAAAGTGGGTGACACTGCTCATACGTGGTGGACCACTGGCTCAAACCAGTATTTCCTTTCCCTATTTAGGCCTATATTCCCTGTCAGGGTCCGTAGAACTTACTCTATATTTAAGACAAAATATCCACAGGAAAGTATCATTAAACCAACATTTCAAAACGCTGGCACTTACTGGTTTCTTTCTATCATCTGAGGCATGCGCACACAATGTAAACACGTGCACGAGCTCTGCTAGTGTTAATCACACTGCATACATGTAATGTGCCTACAGAAAGTATTCACACCCCTTGACTTTTTCTACATATTGTTGTAGCCAGATGCTGGATATCGAAAAGAACTGTATTGGTAGATTGGTAAAAAAGAAATAAGCCAACATTGAATATCCCTTTGAGCATGGTAAAGTCATTAATTACACTTTGGATGGTTTATCAATACAACCAGTCACTACAAAGATACAGGCGTCCTCCCTAACTCAGTTGCTGTAGAGGAAGGAATCCTCTCAGGGATTTCACCATTAGGTTAATGTTTAATGGCTGTGATAGGAGAAAACTGAGGATGGGTCAACAACATTGTAGTTACTCCACAATACTAACCTAAATGACAGAGTGAAAAGAAGGAAGCCTGTACAGAATACAAAATATTCCAAAACATGCATCCTGTTTAGAATAAGTCACTAAAGTAAAACTGCAAAAAATGTGTCAAAGAAATTGACTATGTCCTGAATACAAAGCGTTATGAATGGGGCAAATCCAACACAACACTGAGTACCACTGTTCATATTTTCAAGCATGGTGGTGGCTGTATCATGCTATGGGTATGCTTGTCATTGACAAGGACTAGGGAGTTTTTCTATGATAAAAATAAATGGAATAGAGCTAAGCACAGGAAAAATCCTAGAGGAAAACCTGATCCAGTCTGCTTTCCAACAGACACTGGGAGACAAATGTACCTCTCAGCAGGACAATAACCTAAAACACAAGGCCAAATATAAACTGGAATTGCTTACCAAGACGACATTGAATGTTCCTGAGAGGCCTAGTTACAGTTCTGAGTCAAATCAGCTCAGAAAATCTATGGCAAGACTTGAAAATGGCTGTCTAGCAACGATTAACAACCAACTTGACAGAACTTGAAGAATTTTTGAAAGAATAATGTGCAAATATTGTACAATCCAGGTATGCAAAGCTCTTAGAGACTTACCCAGAAAGACTCACAGCTGTAAACGCTTCCAAAGGTGATTCTAACATGTACTGACTCAGGGGGTTGAATACTTATCTAATCAAGATACTGTATATTTTTGTTTTATATATTTTTATAAATGTTAGAATTTCTTAGACTTTGATATTAGAATATTATGTAGATCGTTGACAAAAAAATTACATTTAAATCCATTCTAATCCCATCTTGTAACACAACAAAATTTGGAAAAAGTCAAGGTGTGTAAATACTTTCTAAATGCTCTGTATTTACATCATGTGCGCTTGCCTCAAGTGATGGAAACAACACCAATCGCAATAGTAACATAGGATATTCACCAAACAGAGGCAAGGTAAACGTATACTCAAAACACACGTAGACCTTCTATTCCTTACCTGTCCTGGGACTGCTCCTCATACATCCTCTCCTTGCCCTCTTTGAAAAGCCGGATAGCCCTTTTCGATTTCTTCATTAGGCTTTCAATGTAGACCTTAAAGTAATCATTCTCGCTGAGCTGAGTCAGTCTCTGGCTCTCCTCATATTTGCACTGTATTAGCCGCAGATGCTGGTACGTGTCAGGTAAGATATCCAAGATGTACGGGGGGCTGTTTTTCAGCTGTAGTCTAGGGTTCTGACAGAGACGAACCTGTAGAGAGAAGTTTGCAATACCATGAGTTATGAGGAGGATAGTTCAGACATGTTAAATCTGTTTGTTGCATTCTGCCTATAACTACTGAGCTACAATTGCAATTTCCTTTTGACTCAAGTTTATCCAATATATGAAATCTTGAGATAAAATAACATGATGATGATTAAACAACCCCTAATATGCCTGCACACATAGGGGGAAAGGCAATTTAGGTTTAAGTTATTGAAACTGGAAACCATTCAATCAAATAGGGAGGAAAAGTCAGTCTACTGCAGGTATAAGCTCATTAAAAGCATAAATTATGCAACTGAATTGAAACAAACGTACCACTTTGTCCATAAGCTTCCACGTTTTTTCAACTGTTCGGCGGTCAGCAGCAGCCTGTTTTGGTGGTCCGACTGCGTCCTGAATGGCATCAATGATGCCTAAAATCCGACCTTTGCGTTGGTTTGGTCCACGTCCACCCGGGTTATGGCCACTTAGAGCAGTTGCCATTGTCTATACACCGAGATAAATACAAATAACCTTAGTGTCTACAAGATGGTAACACTTTACTGCAGGTATTATGCATTATGGTGTGGGTATAATCCTGTCTCGATACATAGACACTTTACATGAACCTTATAATAATTGGCTCATACTGATTATAACAAATGATAAAGAATGGTTTTCAGAAAAGTGTTACCGCCTTGCAAGATGCCACCAGTGCAGAAGTACAACAAAAGTCATCCATTAGAAGACCAAGTAGGCTATGTATTCATTAGTCTGTGTGTTGTAGCCAAGGCTATTCTATAATCTCTGTCACAAAGTGGCATGCCTGACTAGTGACCTCCGGCTGAAAACTTACATTTAAAGCCGGCTCCTTAACTTGAAAAACAAAAAACAGCAGCCCCGCCACTTGATTTGCCATAAAGCTGAGGGATAGAGCTGACGAAATGTAAGCGATCTCAAATTCATAGATGCCTATGAATGCAAGGACTGGCAGTCCATTAGGTAAACATTAAAGTTTTAGCCATATTTTTTAACTACCCTCTGGGCACAGGCATCAATTCAACTTCTATTCCACGTTGGTTCAACGTAATTTAATTGAAATGACGTGGAAACAACGTTGATTCAGCCAGTGTGAGCCCAGTGGGTAGTTCGTTTATATTTTTTCTAAGCCATAGTATTTTGGGTTATGATGGGGTGAACTAAGACCATGGGGAATGTATAATGGTGGGGTTAAACAGTTGAGCTAAAATCATCGAGCATTAACTAGTATGCTATTCAACAATCAAAATGGGTATATCATTAGGCTAATTTAAATGATCAAAAACGGCAGAGTAGGCCTACGTTTAACATCGTCAGCATATAGAAAGAGTAGACGAGTCTATTACACGAAATGAAAGTAGGCTTTGCTCCCAATTCTGACAAAAGTGTGGCGACTGTGTCTTTATCATATGCAACCAATTCATGAGCGCATTTGACGTTCACAAATGCATAGGCTGTATCAAACTTTAAGACTACAAAAGAGTCCTGTGCGGCTATAATAAATACAAATAGGCAACATAAGACAATGGTTTCGTAAAGCGTAGTGCTATGACTTGTATTAATGATCGTGATAGTAATGTTTTTAAAAACTACATAAAAATAAATCATTGACTTACTGCGCACCACGCAGGAGAATCTCGACGGAATGATCCTGTTTCGAGGCTTGTGGAATAAACAACCCGACTGAAATGACAAATGGAGAGGAAATGTACGTGGAAACTACCACAGATCGCGTGTGACGGTCATTGGTTACCAATCATCCGACTTTTTGCTTTTCCTAAATCAGTGTTTATAGATCAAATCAAATTTTCCCGAACTGAAAGGACCAGTTGGCTCTACGTGAAAACGTAAAATGGTTGTGGGCGACAAAAATGATTATACGTCCTACTCTGCCCTGACGTCCAGTAGGAGCTGTAACACTTAGCTGGATGTTACACCCAGTATAGCATCCAAGTCAGAGTTACAACATTCAGCATCCGGCTCAGAGTTACATCCAGCTCAGAGTTACATTAACATCCAGCATCTGTCACATACTTACATCCAGCATCTGGCTGAGAGTTACATCCAGAATCCAGTTTAGAATTACATCCGGCTCAGACTTGCATCTAACATCTGGTATCTGGCACAAAGTTACATCCAGCATCCAGCTCAGAATTACATTCAGTATCCGGCGCAAAGTGACATCCAGCCTCCAACGTCTGGCTCAGAGTTACATCCAGCAACCGGCACAGAGTTACATCCAGCATCCGGCACAGAGTTACATCCAGCATCCGGCACAGAGTTACATCCAGCATCTGGCACAGAGTTACATCCAGCATCCGGCACAGAGTTACATCCAGCATCCGGCACAGAGTTACATCCAGCATCCGGCACAGAGTTACATCCAGCATCCGGCACAGAGTTACATCCAGCATCCGGCACAGAGTTACATCCAGCATCCGGCACAGAGTTACATCCAGCATCCGGCACAGAGTTACATCCAGCATCCGGCACAGAGTTACATCCAGCATCTGGCACAGATTTACATCCAGCATCTGGCACATAGTTACATCCAGCATCTGGCACAGAGTTACATCCAGCATCTGGCACAGATTTACATCCAGCATCTGGCACATAGTTACATCCAGCATCTGGCACAGAGTTACATCCGGCGCAAAGTGACATCCAACATCCGGCTCAAAGTTACATCCAGCATCCGGCTGAGAGTTACATCCAGCATCCGGCTGAGAGTTACATCCAGCATCCGGCACAGAGTTACATCCAGCATCCGGCGCAAAGTGACATCCAGCCTCCAATGTCTGGCTCAGAGTTACAGCCAGCATCTGGCACAGAGTTACATCCAGCATCCGGCTGAGAGTTACATCCAGCATCCGGCACAGAGTTACATCCAGCATCCGGCGCAAAGTGACATCCAGCCTCCAATGTCTGGCTCAGAGTTACAGCCAGCATCTGGCACAGAGTTACATCCAGCATCCGGCTGAGAGTTACATCTAGCATCCGGCATCCAGCTCAGACTTACATCCAGCAGCCGGCACAGAGTTACTCCAGCATCCGGCTCAGCGTTACGTCAAATATCCAGCTCAGAATTACATTCCGTATCCGGCGCAAAGTGACATCCAACATCCGGTACAGAGTTTGTTAGCAGCTCAGAATTACATCTAGCATCCGGCTGAGAGTTACATCCATCATCCGGCTCAGAGATGCATCCAGCATCCGGCACAGAGTTACATCCAGCATCCGGCACAGAGTTACATCCAGCATCCGGCACAGAGTTGCATCCGGCACAGAGTTACATCCAGCATCCGGCACAGAGTTACATCCAGCATCCGGCACAGAGTTACATCCAGCATCCGGCACAGAGTTACATCCAGCATCCGGCACAGAGTTACATCCAGCATCCGGCACAGAGTTACATCCAGCATCTGGCACAGAGTTACATCCAGCATCTGGCACAGATTTACATCCAGCATCTGGCACATAGTTACATCCAGCATCTGGCACAGAGTTACATCCGGCGCAAAGTGACATCCAACATCCGGCTCAAAGTTACATCCAGCATCCGGCTGAGAGTTACATCCAGCATCCGGCTGAGAGTTACATCCAGCATCCGGCACAGAGTTACATCCAGCATCCGGCGCAAAGTGACATCCAGCATCCGGCGCAAAGTGACATCCAGCCTCCAATGTCTGGCTCAGAGTTACAGCCAGCATCTGGCACAGAGTTACATCCAGCATCCGGCTGAGAGTTACATCCAGCATCCGGCACAGAGTTACATCCAGCATCCGGCGCAAAGTGACATCCAGCCTCCAATGTCTGGCTCAGAGTTACAGCCAGCATCTGGCACAGAGTTACATCCAGCATCCGGCTGAGAGTTACATCTAGCATCCGGCATCCAGCTCAGACTTACATCCAGCAGCCGGCACAGAGTTACTCCAGCATCCGGCTCAGCGTTACGTCAAATATCCAGCTCAGAATTACATTCAGTATCCGGCGCAAAGTGACATCCAACATCCAGTACAGAGTTTGTTAGCAGCTCAGAATTACATCTAGCATCCGGCTGAGAGTTACATCCATCATCCGGCTCAGAGATGCATCCAGCATCCGGCACAGAGTTACATCCAGCATCCGGCACAGAGTTACATCCAGCATCCGGCACAGAGTTGCATCCGGCACAGAGTTACATCCAGCATCCGGCACAGAGTTACATCCAGCATCCGGCACAGAGTTACATCCAGCATCCGGCACAGAGTTACATCCAGCATCCGGCACAGAGTTACATCCAGCATCCGGCACAGAGTTACATCCAGCATCTGGCACAGATTTACATCCAGCATCTGGCACATAGTTACATCCAGCATCTGGCACAGAGTTACATCCGGCGCAAAGTGACATCCAACATCCGGCTCAAAGTTACATCCAGCATCCGGCTGAGAGTTACATCCAGCATCCGGCTGAGAGTTACATCCAGCATCCGGCACAGAGTTACATCCAGCATCCGGCGCAAAGTGACATCCAGCCTCCAATGTCTGGCTCAGAGTTACAGCCAGCATCTGGCACAGAGTTACATCCAGCATCCGGCTGAGAGTTACATCCAGCATCCGGCATCCAGCTCAGACTTACATCCAGCAGCCGGCACAGAGTTACTCCAGCATCCGGCTCAGCGTTACGTCAAATATCCAGCTCAGAATTACATTCAGTATCCGGCGCAAAGTGACATCCAACATCCGGTACAGAGTTTGTTAGCAGCTCAGAAATACATCTAGCATCCGGCTGAGAGTTACATCCATCATCCGGCTCAGAGATGCATGCCACCTCAGCACAGCTCTATCAGACCAGGCCCGTCTCAGCACAGCTCAACAAGACCCGGCCCGCCTCAGCACAGCTCAACCAGACCCGGTTCACAACAGCACAGCTCAACCAGACCCGGCCAATCACAGCACAGCCAGACCCGGCCCATCACAGCACATCTCTACCAGACATGGCCCATCACAGCACAGCACAGCTCAACCAGACCAGACCCGGCCCACCTCAACACAGTTCTACCAGACCCGGGCAATCACAGCACAGCTCTACCCGACCAGGCCCACCTCAACTCAGCCCAGCTCTACCCTAGGGTCTGGCAAAACAATGTTGAGTGTAGTGCACCACATGATGCAGTCCACACCATGTATCATTCACATCATCAGCCTACATATGCTGAGAGTTCGGCGCTTCGCCAGCCACACTGCCTTTCACACCAACCTCCTCAATTCCCCCCACAACCTCCTTCCCAGGCTAGTTTTGGTTACCCTCCCTACTCCCATCCCCAGGACAGGCCTGGGACACCCCTGCCCCCATGGCAGCCCCAACCCTGCAACTGGAGCCACACCAAGACCTCCTGTGTACAGCCTCACGGTCCGATGAGGGGGAGCTAACTAACTCCATTCTCCAGGGAAGGGGGGAGACCCCTTTGAGTACCGGCCAGTCGGCTGTGCAGAGCCGACATGGCGGTGACACTTCCACCAGGTCAGAGCAGTGTCCGGCCACAGGGGTGGAAGAGAAAGAGAAAGTAGGTTCCCCAGTAGCTTGTGTAAGTTCACAACATTTTGCTAAGAGTAGCCACTTCGCCCCGTTAGTCCGCTGCAAGCAAACAGTTGCTACATTGAAAGTCCGGGCAGTCCACATTGTCCTGGAATAAAGCAAAAATAAACACAGCTCCTGCAGCATTGAAAACATTTGTTAGTATCCTCCATTTGAGACTACAGGCTAGCTAGGCTAGCTAAGCTTGCTGGGCTTCCGTGTCTCCTTGACAGGGAATTCTCAACTTGTCTGAGAGAGAATTACACAGCTATCAAAAACTTCAGGCCAAGGTAAGCCTACGCCAAACACACAATTAATTAGAATTTTTGTAAAATTCACGAAGTGAAAAATTAATGGTGGTGTAGAGTATTGTATCTCAGGCAAGTAAAACACATTTTGTCAATAATACACTCACATTGGGGGGCGTATCTGTCAGGCAACAAAACTGAAACTGATGGAGGATAATCTGAATGTATTGTGTCAATTTAAAACGTGCACAAGATAGTTCACAGAATTGTCAATTTAAAGCCAATTTATGAATTACTACAATTAGCTAACATTAGATAGTTAATCCAGAGATTCTTTCCTTTGTGTTGATTCGGCAGTTTCGTACAGATAATCATGGAATTTGTAGTTCTTTATGATAGCCACATTAGCAGCTAATTTGCATTTCATTTTTGATGGGTAAATACAGGCAAATATATTGATAAAAGTCAGCTTGTCCTAGAGAGATTTACACGGCTATCAAAACGTCATGCCAGGGTAAGCCTACACAAAACACGGCCCTTATTTAAAGTGTTTCTAAAATCCCCTATGGGAAAAATTAATGGTCGAAAAACGATTGGAACCATTTCCTTGTTTGACCGTTAGGTTTTATGGGTATTGTGACTCATACTGTGATCGTGTCCATGCTTACAAATATCTTGGCATCTGGATAGATGAAAAGCTGTCTTTTAAAAAGTATGTTGATGAGTTAGTTAATAAACTGAAAATAAAAATGGGCTTATTCTATAGAAATAGGTCTTGCCTCTCACTAAATAGGAGAAAGGAGATTATTCAGTCGACTTTCCTATTGGTTGCTAGACTGTGGCGACATCATCTATGAACGCAGCTGCAACTTCATTAAAGCCGTTAGATGCCGTTTATCATAGTACTCATCACTTCATTCTCTACCAGAAAGTTGGTTGGCCCTCTGATGTCACGTAGGTTGATACATTGCTATGGTCCCACTGTACGTAACATAATTATTAAACTTTAGACAACCTCTGGAAATTCCTTTGGTCTCTACTGAGTTAGGAAATCAGGTTTTAGTTTTGTTCTGGTGCCTCTACGGCAATTCAGAAAGCTGATTGAGACCTTATTACTGATTAATGAGATGTTCTGGTGCCTCTACGGCAATTCAAAAAGCTGATTGAGACCTTATTACTGATTAATGAGATGTTCAGGTGCCTCTACGGCAATTCAAAAAGCTGATTGAGACCTTATTACTGATTAATGAGATGTTCTGGTGCCTCTACGGCAATTCAAAAAGCTGATTGAGACCTTATTACTGATTAATGAGATGTTCTGGTGCCTCTACGGCAATTCAAAAAGCTGATTGAGACCTAATTACTGATTAATGTGATGTTCTGGTGCCTCTACGGCAATTCAAAAATAGTATTGAGACCTTATTACTGATTAATGTGTTTTTATGACTGTTTTTCTTTCTGCTTGCATTTTGTAATCATTTTTGTATGTATTTTCTGTAATTCAGGGCTCATCTGTAAAAGAGACCATGATCACTGTATGACTCCCAGATAAAAAAAAAGGTTAAGTAAACATCCAGCATCCAACTCATACCACACTTCAAAATAACAGTCCCCGATATGTCATGCCAAACTAAAAGTCCTGCCTACATAACTGATTTAACAATAAGAGTCCTGCATTTCCAATTTCAAAATAAGAGTCGGCCAATTTGTCAAGCTAAAATAAAAGCCCTATGATTTCAGATTTCAAAGTAAGAGTCCCTCATTTGGTCATGCAAAAATAAATCCTGCAATTTCCTAAATCAAAATAAGAGCCTCGATTGAGACTGCTGGGTCACAATCATTCTCAGTCATGTAAAAATTAAAGTCCTGCGATTTCCAATTACATAATAATAGTACCTTGATTTGTCATGCCAAAATAAAATGCTGGCATTTTACGATTTTAAAATAAGAGTGTCAATTTCATGACAAAAAAAGTAGTGCATTTACAATTTCAAAATAAGAGTCCCACGATTTGTCATGTTTTTTTTATGTATATTTAGCGTGTTAACCCTCGCAAGGCTTCCGGCCCAGAGGGCATCCCTAGCCAAGTCTTCAGAGCACGCGCAGATCAGCTGGCTGGTGTGTTTACAGATATATTCAATTTCTCCCTATCCCAGTCTGCTGTCCCTACATGCTTCATTGTTCCTGTACCCGAGAAAGCAAAGGTAACTGAACTAAATGACTATCGCCCTGTAGCACTCACTTCTGTCATCATGAAGTGCTTTAAGAGACTAGTAAAGGATCCTGTCACCTCCACCTTACCGGTCACCCTAGACCCACTTCAATTTGCTTACCGCCCAAATAGGTCCACAGACGATGCAATCACCATCAAACTGCCCTATCCCATCTGGACATGAGGAATACCTATGTAAGAATGCTGTTCATTGACTATAGCTCAGCATTCAACGCCATAGTACCCTCCAAGCTCATCATTAAGCTTGAGGCCCTGGGTCTCAACCCCACCCTGTGCAATTGGGTCCTGGACTTCCTGACAGGCCAACCCCAGGTGGTGATGGTAGGAAACAATAATACTTCGCTGATCCTCAACACTGGGGACCCACAAGGGTGCGTGCTCAGCCCCCTACTATGACTGCGTGGCCATGCATGCCTCCAACTCATCAAGTTTGCAGACGACACAAGAGTAGTAGGCTTGATTACCAACAAGAACGAGACAGGGAGATGGTGAGGGCTCTCCGAGTGTGGTGTCAGGAAAATAACCTCTCACTCAAGAAAACAAAGGAGGTGATCGTGGATTTTAGGAAACAGCAGAGGGAGCACCCCCTATCCACATCGACGGGACAGCAGTGGAGAAGGTGGAAAGTTCCTCAGCGTACACATCACTGACAAACTGAAATGGTCTACCCACACAGACAGTGTGGTGAAGAAGGCGCAACAGCACCTCTTCAACCTCAAGAGGCTGAAGAAATTTGTCTTGTCACTGAAAAACCTAAAACTTTTACAGATGCACAATTGAGAGCATCCTGTCGTCCTGTATCACCGCCTGATACGGCAACTGCACCGCTCACAACTGCAGGGCTCTCCAGAGGGTGGTGCGGTCTGCACAACGCATCACCGGGGGCAAACTACCTGCCCTCCAGGACACCTACAGCACCCAGTGTCACAGGAAGGCCAAAAAGACACCAACCACCCGAGCACCTGCCTGTTCACCCCGCTACCATCCAGAAGGTGAGGTCAGTACAGGAGGATGAAAGCTGGAACCGAGAGACTGAAAAACAGCTTCTATCTCAAGGCCATCAGACTGTTAAATAGCCATCACTAGCACATAGAGGCTGCTGGCTACATACAGACTTGAAATTATTGTCCGCTAGTCACTTAAATAATGTTTACATATCTTGCAATACTCATCTCGTATGTATATACTGTATTCTATACTATCTATTGCATCTTAGCCTATGCCACTCTGTCATTGCTCATCCATATATTTATAAATTATTTTTCCATTCCATTCCTTATTCCATTAGGTATTTGTTGTGGAATTGTTAGATATTACTTGTTATATGTTGCTGCACTGTCTGAACTAGAAGCACTTTGCCACACTCGCAATAACATCTGTTAACCATGTGTATGTGACCAATACAATTTGATTTGATTTATTACATTAGAATTTAATGTAAAACCAGTTGTGAATTATGTTGAAAATGTATTCAGCATTAGGGAAAATAATGGGGGATGGAACACTATCCTTGTTTTTAGTTATTAGAAGAATTAAGTAAAGAAACAGCTTCTTCCGTAACTGCTCACAGACCTGGCATGATGTCGTCCTGTGCCGGGAAGGCCACTATGAGTTTGTCGGGGACCTGGTTGAGAAGGCCTGGTCTCAGGCCTGTCAACTGCTACCCCCAACATCTGCTGCTTGTCCTTGTGCATCTGTACTCTCTCACCATCAGCCTAAGCAGGTGAGGGCAGGAGCAGCATTAAGGAAAAGGATGGGGGGGACGGAACACTGCCACTATTTGTTGTTATTCGAAGAATTAAGGAACGTGAAGAACCAGCTTCTACAGTAACTGCTCACTACCATACAGTAACTGCTCACACTGCTCACATCTGCTGCTGGCTCACCATCCGCCTCAGCAGGTCAGGGCAGGAGCTGTCGAGGGTAGTCTGTCATACGAAAGTCTGGACTGCTGGGTGGCAAAGGTATGAAGCTGGTCTGCAGGGGCAGGGGCTGACCTGGGTCATCCTTCAGGCCTTTGGCCTTCATGTACTCTTTGGTGAACTGCTAATTGAGGATAATGTTCTTATTCTGCAGCTGTGCCTTCTCTATGACTGAGATCCTCTGGCCTTTACCTCCCAGTTCATTCAGCTTGCCCTCCGTCTCTTTCACAATGCACTCCAGGGACTGGTAAAGGTGGAGGTAAAGGCAGGTCTGTCTGGACCATCTGCAGCAACGGAGTTACCCTCTGTAGTGGGGTTAGCCTCTGCTTGGAGCCGCCTGACAGCCAACAAGACAACAGCCAAGGATTTACCCTACAATATTACAGTGGACATTACCTGTAACGCTTTGATGTCTTGTGCAGTCAGCTGGTGTCTAGTTGTCTTCTTGGTCAGGGTTAGACCTATATTTACTGTTGGACTGAACTTTTGCGATGATGGGTGGAGGTGCTGCGATGTTGGATGGTACTCTGTCTGGCTGATGGCGAGGCACCACCATGGCCAGGGCTTGGAATGTAATTTGTGGAGCCTGTTTGGGTTAGGTAAGATGTAAGGAGATATTACAAAAGTATATTTGGTATCAACATTTGGTATCAACTTGGTGTCACTACAATTCCATCCAGACAAATAAACAAACGTGTTTGTAGAAGTACAATAGTTGTTTGTCTTTTATTAAACCAGTGGTCCCTACCTGAGAGGTGTCATGTGAGGGGGGTATGAGCTGAGATAGGTCTGGTGCGGGGACCAACAGGATGATGTTGGGGTAGTTGAGGTAGGAAGCCACAATGGTGTGACCACCCTTAGCACCTCCTCTTAACTCTCCTTTCCTTCCGTGTCCTCGTCGCTGCTGGATGATTCTAAGATCCCACTCATGTCCATCTTCCAACTGTCAGGGATCAACTTGATTTTGAGGAAATGCACTGTCCCGTCCAACCATGGGAGTAGCTAGAGCAAGTCAACAGTTACAGATTATATATAACAATAGAATGTTATACATGGGGGATACAACCATCCCAGATCTGCAGATTTTGCTGCGAAGACACAGAATCATTAGATCATTTGTTTTGGTTCTGTGTCCATATATAGCTTGTTTTTGGTCACAGGTTCAGGAATGGCTGGAGAATTTTAACATTTACCTGGAGCTAACTCTGTAAAGAGTACTGCTGGGTGAT
This sequence comes from Salvelinus fontinalis, assembly GCF_029448725.1. Classification (NCBI taxonomy): domain Eukaryota; kingdom Metazoa; phylum Chordata; class Actinopteri; order Salmoniformes; family Salmonidae; genus Salvelinus; species Salvelinus fontinalis. The sequence continues at coordinate 45,431,104 of NC_074677.1, forward strand.
TTAAAAAAAAGTCAAAATCGATCAATAATATAATATTACTCTTAGCAAAAAAAAAAGTGTATTTTAATTTACAATCTGTGGAAACAATGAGAATAGAAAGGTTCAGAACTTTTGTGAAATAGCACAGTTGAAAAATATCCAGAAATCAAAACTAGCTGGTCTTCAGAGATAGATGGGAGGGGACTAAAAACAAACAAAAGATAACTATTGTAAATATACTGTGTCCATAAAATGTCTATGGTATGTATAAGCTGGAAGTAGAAGCCTAAGTGTTGTTGTCCATTAGTTTACTCCAATTACTGGAGGGGTGGTAGGGTTAGGGGGAAAATAATGAAGGAATATATATAACCGTTCAAAAGATTGGGGTAAGATGTTTTTGAAAGAATAGGAAAAAAAGGTGCCCATTTAAATAACTTTACTTTAAATAACTTTAAATAATAATTTGATCAGAAATACAGTGTAGACATTGTAAATGACTATTGTAGCTGGAAACGGCAGATTTTTTATGGAATATCTACATAGGCGTACAGAGGCCCATTATCAGCAACCATCACTCCTGTGTTCCAATGGCACGTTGTGTTAGCTAATCCAAGGTTATCATTTTAAAAGTCTAATTGATCATTAGAAAACCCTTTTGCAATTATGTTAGCACAGCTGAAACAGGCTCAAAACGATTACAGGATCAAAATGGCCAGAAACAAAGTACTTTCTTCTGAAACTCGTCAGTCTATTCTTGTTCTGAGAAATGAAGGCTATTCCATGTGAGAAATTGCAAAGAAACTAAAAAGATCTCGTACAACGCTGTGTACCGCTCCCTTCACTGAACAGAGCAAACTGGCTCTAACCAGAATAGAAAGAGTGCCAGGCCCCGGTGCACAACTGAGCTAGAGGACAAGTACATTAGAGTGTCTAGTATGAGAAACAGACACCTCACAAGTCCTCAACTGGCAGCTTCATTAAATAGTACCCGCAAAACACCAGTCTCAACGTCAACAGTGAAGAGGCGACTCCGGAATGCTGGCCTACCAAAGTATGTTCATCTCATAGTATGTTCATCTCCTTCCTGAGCGGTATGACGTGGTCCTAGAAAATGATGTCATGGCTTTAGAAGCTTCTGATAGGCTAATTGACATAATTTGAGTCAATTGGAGGTGTACCTGTGGATGTATTTCAAGGCCTACCTTAAACTCAGTGCCTCTTTGCTTGACGTCATGGGAAAATCACAAGTCTCCACAAGTCTGGGTCATCCTTGGGAGCAATTTCCAAACGCCTGAAGGTACCACGTTCATCTGTACAAACAATAGTACGCAAGTATAAACACCATTCGGCCGTCATACCGCTCAGGAAGGAGACGCAGCATTCTGTCTCCTAGAGATGAACGTACTTTGGTGTGAAAAGTGCAAATCCCAGAACAGCAGCAAAGGACCTTGTGAAGATGCTGGAGGAAACAGGTACAAAACTATCTATATCCACAGTAAAACGAGACCTATATCGACATTACCTGAAAAGCCGCTCAGCAAGGAAGAAGCCACTGCTCCAAAACCGCCATTAAAAACGCCAGACTACGGTTTGCAACTGCACATGGGGACAAATATTGTACTTTTTGGAGAAATGTTCTCTGGTCTGATGAAACAAAAATAGAACTGTTTGGCCATAATGACCATCGTTATGTTTGGAGGAAAATGGGGGAGGCTTGCACGCCGAAGAACACCATCCCAACCGTGAAGCACAGGGGTGGCAGCATCATGTTGTGGGGGTGCTTTGCTGCAGGAGGGACTGGTGCACTTCACAAAATAGATGGCATCATGAGGAAGAAAAATTATGTGGATATATTGAAGCAACATCTCAAGACATCAGTCAGGAAGTTAAAGCTTGGTCGCAAATGGGTCTTCCAAATGGACAATGACCCCATGCATACTTCCAAAGTTGTGGCAAAATGGCTTAAGGACATCAAAGTCAAGGTATTGGAGTGACCATCACAAAGACCTGATCTCAATCCTATAGAAAATGTGTGGGCAGAACTGAAAAAGCGTGTGCGAGCAAGGAAGCCTACAAACCTCACTCAGTTACGCCAGCTCTGTCAGGAGGAATGAGCCAAAATTCACCCAACTTATTGTGGGAAGTTTGTGGAAGGCTACCCGGAACGTTTGACCCAAGCTAAATAATTTAAAAGGCAATGCTACCAAATACTAATTGAGTGTATGTAAACTTCTGACCTACTGGGAATGTGATGAAAGAAAGAAATCACTCTACTATTATTCTGACGCTTCACATTCTTAAAATAAAGTGGTGATCAGGAAGGTCTCAACCTTTAAGTCTTTACTGAAGACTCATCTCTTCAGTGGGTCATATGATTGGGTGTAGTCTGGCCGAGGAGTGTGAAGGTGAACGGAAAGGCTCTGGATCAAACGAACCGCCCTTGCTGTCTCTGCCTGGCCGGTTCCCCTCTCCACTGGGATTCTCTGCCTCTAACCCTATTACAGGGGCTGAGTCACTGGCTTACTGTTGCTCGTCCATGCCGTTCCTAGGAGGGGTGCGTCACTGGAGTGGGTTGAGTCACTGACGTGGTCTTCCTGTCTGGGTTGGCGCCCCCCCTTGGGTTGTGCCGTGGCGGAGATCTTTGTGGGCTATACTCGGCCTTGACTCAGGATGGTAAGTTAGTGGTGTGGGGGCTGTGCTTTGGCAAAGTGGGTGGGGTTATATCCTTCCTGTTTGGCCCAGTCCGGGGGTATCATCGGATGGGGCCACAGTGTCTCCTGACCCCTCCTGTCTCAGCCTCCAGTATTTATGCTGCAGTAGTTTATGTGTCGGGGGGCTAGGGTCAGTCTGTTATATCTGGAGTATTTCTCCTGTGTGAATTTAAGTATGCTTAATGAGCCCGAGGACCATGCCTCAGGACTACCTGGCATGATGACTTCTTGCTGTCCCCAGTCCACCTGGCCGTGCTGCTGCTCCAGTTTCAACTGTTCTGCCTTCGGCTATTGGAACCCTGACCTGTTCACTGGACGTGTTACCTGTCCCAGACCTGCTGTTTTCAACTCTCTAGAGACAGCAGAAGCGGTAGAGATACTCTCAATGATCGGCTATGAAAAGCCAACTGACATTTACTCCTGAGGTGCTGACTTGTTGCACCCGCGACAACTACTGTGATTATTATTATTATTTGACCATGCTGGTCATTTATGAACATTTTGGCCATAATCTCCACCCGGCACAGCCAGAAGAGGACTGGCCACCCCTCATAGCCTGGTTCCTCTAGGTTTCTTCCTAGGTTTTGGCCTTTCTAGGGAGTTTTTGCTAGCCACCGTGCTTCTACACCTGCATTGCTTGCTGTTTGGGGTTTTAGGCTGGGTTTCTGTACAGCACTTTGATATATCAGCTGATGTAAGAAGGGCTATATAAATAAATTTGATTTGATCCTAACTGACCTAAAACAGGGAATATTTACTAGGATTAAATGTCAGGAATTGTGAAAACCGAGTTTAAATGTATTTGGCTAAGGTGTATGTAAACTTAAACTATTATATACATATATATGTATATATATATTAATTAAAGGCACTCTGCATTCTGCGTCTTCCTATAGGAAAACCACACACAATCACTATCACCTTTCCACATCCACAGTTATGGATCGTGCATACATTTATTTTGCCCCCCACACCAAACGCGATCACGACACGCAGGTTAAAATATCAAAAACTCTGAACCAATGACATTAATTTTGGGACAGGTCGAAAAGCATTAAACATGTATGGCAATTTAGCTAGTTAGCTTGCACTTGCTAGCTAATGTTAATTTGTCCTATTTAGCTAGCTAGCTGTTGCTAGCTAATTTGTCCTGGGATATAAACATTGAGTTGTTATTTCACCTGAAATGCACAAGGACCTCTACTCCGACAATTAATCCATACATAAAACGGCCAACCGAATCGTCATCTCTCCTCCTTCCAGACTTTTTCACCTTTGAATTTATATGGTGATCGCATCTAAACTTTCATTGTTTTACCAAGACAACCGGCAACAAAGTTTGTCTTTCAATCACCCACGTGGGTATAACCAATGAGATGGCACGTGGGTACCTGCTTCTGTAAACCAATGAGGAGATGGGAGAGGCAGGACTTTCAGCACGATCTGCGTCAGAAATAGGAATGACTTCTATTTTAGCCCTTGGCATCGCAGATGCTCGTTGGCGTGCGGGAGCAGTGTGGGTGCAATAATTGAACAATTAATTGGATTTCAAAATGTATTTTGCGACGCTCACGTACGCGACGTGTCCGGTCTGGTCAGCATGTTAGCCTTGGTATATAAGCCATATACCACACACCCTTGGGCCTCATTGTTTAAATCTGGTTCCAGATTTTCAACTGTAAACAATCATACCATTTTGTTCATCGTTATAAATGGTCATGGGAACATATCCATCTAACTGTTGTATATAATGACCCTTCTCGCTTGGTTAGTTGCCGAGACTCAATAGCGCCCCACGTCATGTGCCAGTACCACACGGCAGGTCTGGCATTGTAAATGGACATTGTTTTTGTTCCTGAAGGGACTTTGGAGGAAGTTTCATTTGATTGAATGCTCTAGTAGTTAATCGATGTGAAGACATTTCAATGGCTGTGTTTGCAAGAAATGATCTGTAGAAAACGTTATGCTTACACTTTGACATTTTAAACTTGAATGTGCCAGGTGAAATTTGCTGTGCCCTTGTTGCGCTAATGTTCTGCAGGCTGGATGCTAATGTTAATTTCTATCATGTTTTATTTGTTAGCGATTCATGCTGGGCGATCTAATTGCTGCAACTGTTTACATCGAGATACACTACATGACCTAAAGTATGTGGACACCTGCTCGTTGAACATCTCATTCCAATATTAGCGCCAGATACACTACATGGCCAAAAGTATGTGTACACCTACTCGTTGAACATATCATTCCAAAATCATGGGCATTAATATGGAGTTGGTCTCCCCTTTGCTGCTATAACAGCGTCTACTCTTCTGGGAAGGCTTTCCACTAGATGTTGGATCATTGCTGTGGGGACTTGCTTCCATTCAGCCACAAGAGCATTAGTGAGGTCGAGCACTGATGTTGGGTGATTAGGTTTGGCTCTCATTGGCGTTCCAATTCATCCCAAAGGTGTTAGATGGAGTTGAGGTCAGGGCTCTGAGCAGGCCAGTCAAGTTCTTCCACACCGATCTCGACAAACCATTTCTGTATGGACCTCGCTTTGTGATTGACAATAAATTTCACATGCTGTTGTGCAAATGGAATAGACAAAAGGTGTAAATTATAGGCAATTAGCAAGACACCCCCAAAAAAGGAGTAATTCTGCAGGTGGTGACCACAGACCACTTCTCAGTTCCTATGCTTCCTGGCTGATGTTTTGGTCACTTTTGAATGCTGGCGGTGCTCTCACTCTAGTGGTAGCATGAGACGGAGTCTACAACCCACACAAGTGGCTCAAGTAGTGCAGTTCATCCAGGATGGCACATCAATGCGAGCTGTGGCAAAAAGGTTTGCTGTGTCTGTCAGCGTAGTGTCCAGAACATGGAGGCGCTAACAGGAGACAGGCCAGTACATCAGGAGACGTGGAGGAGGCCGTAGGAGGGCCACAACCCAGCAGCAGGACCGCTACCTCCGCCTTTGTGCAAGGAGGTGCACTGCCAGAGCCCTGCAAAATGACCTCCAGCAGGCCACAAATGTGCATGTGTCAGCATATGGTCTCACAAGGGGTCTGAGGATCTCATCTCGGTACCTATTGACAGTCAGGCTACCTCTGGCAAGCACATGGAGGGCTGTGCGGCCCCACAAAGAAATGCCACCCCACACCATGACTGACCCATCGCCAAACCGGTCATGCTGGAGGATGTTGCAGGCAGCAGAACGTTCTCCACGGCATCTCCAGACTCTGTCACGTCTGTCACATGTGCTCAGTGTGAACCTGCTTTCATCTGTGAAGAGCACAGGGCGCCAGTGGCGAATTTGCCAATCTTGGTGTTCTCTGGCAAATGCCAAATGTCCTGCACGGTCCCGTGTGGCTCAGTTAGTAGAGCATGGCGCTTGCAACGCCAGGGTTGTGGGTTTATTTCCCACGGGGGTACCAGGGTTCAATTCCCACGGGGGGACCAGGATGAATATGTATGAACTTTCCAATTTGTAAGTCACTCTGGATAAGAGCGTCTGCTAAATGACTTAAATGTAAATGTTACTTGTTTTCCTGAGAGGAATCTCTCCTACTATTTCCTGAGTACATTATGTTCTGCCCTTGAGTTGCGTTCCCATGCAAAACTAGACAGATAGCTAACAACTAAGTCTTCAATAAAACTCCCAAGGCGTGACTTTTCTTGAATGAATATATTGAAAACGTTTATGTTGTAAAACTGCAAAATACAGAAAAGAATATACTTTAGTATTCAATTCAGACCGACATACTGTAGCTGTACATTATACATTTGAAGTTGCATGAATACAAAGCACGTGCTAAGGTACCATGCATCTGGCATGATGCCAAACCATATAGCTAATTGTTACTCATGTGGTAATTGACTAACTCCTTTCATTACTCTAATAATGTACAACCATCTATGTAGAATAACAAAGCATATTACACTAGAATCGGTAACAAAACTACAGTATTTTATATTTTACAATTCGTTTGCATGACGCACGAGCAAAGTAATACAGCTAACGGCATACATGAAAGGCATTGCAATTTGTGTGAGTAAATGCAACCAACCAACATTGATATGTAAACAACTCTATCAATAACAAGATTATCATCACTAGCTAAATGCTTGAATCGAACTTACAAACAAATATTTTCCAAGGCTGAAGCGTGACAAGAAACAACTACACTGAAAGACCTGCACTGTAGCGTTGTTTTTCGCTGCTTCTATGCGTGCAGAACGAATTCTCTACCTCCTGTTTGCGTACATTCTAAGTACCAGAAAGCTCCACTAGGGGGCAAATAACACCATGGAACACAATGAAAATCCATGTTAACCATTGTAATAAAATAATCTGTTAACAGGATGGCAGGACACATTATATTTTGCCTTTTTGTTAATGAAGATACATTTTGAGCACAACAGCGTTTGGGTTTTGCCCCGCTTTGATCTATGGTGCTTAAATATATTGAGTAGTTCTAAATCTGCGACTGCCTCCTCTCTACACCAGTGACAATCCAATTATAAACTCAGCAAAAAATGAAACGTCCCTTTTTCAGGACCCTGTCTGTCAAAGATCATTCGTAAAAATCCAAATAACTTCACAGATCTTCATTGTAAAGGGTTTAAACACTGTTTCCCATGCGTGTTCAATGAACAATAAACAATTAATGAACATGCACCTGTGGAACGGTCGTTAAGACATTAACAGCTTACAGACGGTAGGCAATTAAGGTCATAGTTATGAAAACTTAGGACACTAAAGAGGCCTTTCTACTGACTCTGAAAAACCCCAAAAGAAAGATGCCCAGGGTTCCTGCTCATCTGCGTGAAGGTGCCTTAGGCATGCTGCCTAAGGAGGCATGAGGACTGCAGATGTGGCTAGGGCAATAAATTGCAATGTTCGTACTGTGAGACGCTTAAGACAGCGCTACAGGGAGACAGGACGGACAGCTGATTGTCCTCGCAGTGGCAGACTACGTGTAACAACACATGCACAGGATCGGTTTATCCGAACATCACACCTGCGGGACAGGTACAGGATGGCAACAACAACTTCCTGAGTTACACGAGGAACGTACAATCCCTCCATCAGTGTTCAGACTGTCCGCAATAGGCTGAGGCTGGACTGAGGGCTTGTAGGCCTGTTGTAGGACAGGTCCTCACCAGACATCACAGGCAACAACGTCGCCTATGGGCACAAACCCACCGTCGCTGGACCAGACAGGATTGGTAAAAAGGGCTCTTCACTGACGAGTCGCGGTTTTGTCTCACTTGGGGTGATGGTCGGATTCACGTTTATTGTCGAAGGAATGAGCGTTACACCGAGGCCTGTACTCTGGAGCGGGATCGATTTGGAGGTGGAGGGTCCGTCATGGTCTGGGGCAGTGTGTCACAGCATCATCGGACTGAGCTTGTTGTCATTGCAGGCAATTTCAGCCCTGTGCATTACAGGGAAGACATTGGCCTCCCTTCAGCGGGTACCCTTCCTGCAGACTCATCCTGACATGACCCTCCAGCATGACAATGCCACCAACCATACTGCTCGTTCTGTGCGTGATTTCCTGCAAGACAGGAATGTCAGTGTTCTGCCATGGCCAGCGAAGTGCCCGGGTCTCAATCCCATTGAGCGCGTCTGGGACCTGTCGGATCGGAGGGTGAGGGCCAGGGCCATTCCCCCCAGAAATGTCCGGGAACTTGCAGGTGCCTTGGTGGAAGAGTGGGGTAACATCTCACAGTAAGAACTGGCAAATCTGGTGCAGTCCATGAGGAGGAGTTGCACTGCAGTACTTCATGCAGCTGGTGGCCACACCAGATACTGACTGTTACTTTTGATTTTGACCCTCCCCCCCTTTGTTCAGGGACACATTATTCAATTTTTCACATGTCCGTGGAACTTGTTCAGTTTATGTCTCAGTTGTTGAATCTTATGTTCATACAAATATTTACACATGTTAAGTTTGCTGAAAATAAAAGCAGTTTACATTTTCAATGTCTAGAGGTGACAAATGGCGTTCCGAACAGTCTCTACAGGTTTATGAAGTCTTGACTGTAATGACACTTTGAAATGCATTAGATTTGTCCGACAGTATGCCAATATTTCTTAGGCAGTGAAGTGCCAGATCATTGCACATGTGTTTGCCTCCCCAGGGATATGCCATGTTTTGTCAAGAGAGGATCAGTGTTCATAAAAAAACAACTACAGGAAAGGTTATCAGACTCTTACTGACACTGGTTTAATAATCCTTTCACTCTCATGGAATGTGGATGGTGTTCCTTTATTCTAGTCCTCTCACAAACCCATCAGCTTAAATCCCAATTTTTTTTATATTGGACATAAGTATTGTAACAGACAAAATTATCTGTACATTGTGTCCCAGTAAAAGGGTGGTCCATTTTACTCAGGAGTACCTTTGTTTCCAAATCCAAAGTGTACAACACAAGGAGCGTCACTGCTCATTCTGCAGCCTTTATATAGTGGCCCATCTACTTAAATAATATATATATTTTTATTTTGCTTGGAAATACACATTGCACCGTAAACAATTATGTACATTGTGTCATATAAAAGAAACAGGAGGGGGGGGGGGGGTACAGTCTAATCAGGTGCACTTCTAGTTTCCAAATCCACAGATGAGTATTGCTGCTCATTTTGCAGTCCTTAAATGCAGTACTTCAATGCAATTGCTGGCCTTTTAAAGGGAGTGCAGCTCATTATTGGGAAGGTGTTCCGAATATTCTACGGACAGTGCCTTCAGAAAGTATTCAGACCCCTTGACTTTTTCCACATTTTGTTATGTTACAGCGTTATTCATCAATCTACACACAATACCCCATAATGACAAAGCAAAAACAGGTTTTTAGAATGTTAATTGCTCATTTGTTAAAACAAAAAACGGAAATATCACAGTTACATAAGTATTCAGGCCCTTTACTCATACAGCATTGAGTCTTCCTGGGTATGATGTTACAAGCTTGGCACACCTGTATTTGGGGAGTTTCTCCCATTCTCTGCAGATCCTCTCAAGCTCTGTAAGATTGGATGGGGAGCGTTGCTGCACAGCTATTTTCGATCAGGTTCAAGTCTGAGCTCTGGCTGGGCCACGCAAGGACATTCAGAGACTTGTCCCGAAGCCACTCCTGCGTTGTCTTGGCTGGGTGCTTAGGGTCATTGTCCTGTTGGAAGGTGAACCGTCACCCCAGTCTGAGGTCCTGAGTACTCTGGAGCCGGTTTTCATTAAGGATCTCTCTGCACTTTACTCCTTTCATCTTTGCCTTGATCCTGACTAGTCTCCCAGTCCCTGCCACTGCAAAACATCCCCACAGCACAATGCTGCCACCACCATGCTTCACCGTAGGAAGGTTCTCCCATCTCCACAGAGGAACTCTAGAGCTGTCAGAGTGACCATCGGGTTCTTGGTCACCTCCCTGACCAAGGCCCTTCTCCACCGATTGCTCAGTTTGACCGGGCGGACAGCTCTAAGAGTCTTGGTGGTTTCTTCCATTTAAGAATGATGGAAACCACTGTGTTCTTGTGGACCTTCAATGCTGCAGACATTCTTTGGTACCCTTCCCCAGATCTGTGCCTCGACACGATCCGGTCATGGAGCTCTACAGACAATTCATTCAACCTTAAAGGTTGGTTTTTGCTCTGACATGCGCTGTCAACAGTGGGACCTTATATAGACAGGTGTGTGCCTTTCCAAATCATGTCCAATCAATTGAATTTACCACAGATGGATTCCAATCAAGTTGTAGAAACATCTCAAGGATGGTCAAAGGAAACAGGATGCTGAGCTCAATTTTGAGTCTCATAGCGAAGGGTCTGAATACTTATGTAAATAAGATATCTGTTTGTGATTTTGAATACATTTGCTAAAATTTCTTAAAACCTGTTTGCGTTGTCATTAAGGGGAATTGTGTGTAGATTGATGAGGAACATTTTTATTTAATCAATTTTAGAATAAGGCTGTCACTTAACAAAATGTGGAAAAAGTCAAGAGGTCTGAATACTTTCCGATGGTACTGTATATACTTTTTGTCTTTAACAGCCAACACTGAAGCTCTCCATTTATTTGTTAAATATACAGTACCAGTGAAAAGTTTGGACACACCTACTCATTCAAGGGTTTCTTTATTTTTACTATTTTCTAGTAAAGCCACCCTTTGCGTTGATGACAGCATTGCTAATTTTTGGCATTCTCTCAACCAGCTTCATGAAATGGAATGCATTTCAATTAACAGGTGTGCCTTGTTAAAACTTAATTTGTGGACTTTATTTCCTTCTTAATGCATTTGAGCCAATCAGTTGTGTTATGACAAGGTAGGGGTGGTATACAGAAGATAGCCCTATTTTGGTAAAATACCAAGTCCATATTATGGAGGGAACAGGTCAAAATAAGCAAAGGGAAACGACAGTCCATCATTACTTTAAGACATGAAGGTCAGTCAATCCGGAAAATTTCAAGAACTTTGAACGTTTCTTCAAGTGCAGTTGCAAAAACCATCAAGTTCTATGATGAAACTGCAGCTCATGAGGACCGCCACAGGAAAGGAAGACCCAGAGTTACCTATTCTGCAGAGGATAAGTGAATTAGAATTAAATGCACCTCAAATTGCAGCCCAAATAAATGCTTCACAGCATTCTGCAGTGATTAGCCATCAAACCAAACTTTATTTACCACATGCGCCGAATACAACAAGTGTAGACTTTACAGTGAAATGCTTACTTACTTACAAGCCCTTAACCAACAGTGCAGTTCAAGAAGAAGAAAATATTCACCAAGTAGGCTAAAATAAAAAGTAATAATAAATAGTAACACAATAAGAATAATGAGGTAAATTGTCCGGTGGCGATTTTTATGAATTGTTCAGCAGTCTAATGGCTTGGGGGTAGAAGCTGTTGAGGAGCCTTTTGGACCTAGACTAGGCGTTCTGGTACTGCTTGCCGTGTGGTAGCAGAGAGAACAGTCTATGACTTAGGTGGCTGGAGTCTCTGACAATTTTTTGGGCTTTCCTCTGCCATCTCATCTGCCATCCCGCTTCCAGGCTGTGTAAGGGCTATTTGACCAAGAAGGAGAGTGATGGAGTGCTCCATCAGATGACCTGGCCTTCACAATCACCCGACCTCAACCCAATTCAGATGGTTTGGGATGAGTTGGACCGCAGACTGAAGGAAAAGCAGCCATATGTGGGAACTCCTTCAAGTTCGTAAGAAAGGCATTCCTCATGAAGCTGGTTGAGAGGATGCCAAGAGTGTTCAAAGCTGTCATCATGGCAAAAAGTGGCTACTTTGAAGAATCTGAAATATATTTTGATTTGTTTAACACTTTTTTGGTTACTACATGATTCCATGTGTTATTTCATCAATCAATCAAATGTATTTATAAAGCCCTTCTTACATCAGCCGATGTCACAAAGTGCTATACAGAAACCCAGCTTAAAACCCAAAACAGCAAGCAATGTAGATGTAGAAGCACGGTGGCTAAGAAAAACTCCCTAGAAAGGCCAGAACCTAGGAAGAAACCTAGAGAGGAACCAGGCTCTGAGGGGTGGCCAGTCCTCTTCTGGCTGTGCCGGATGTAGATTATAATGGCCAAGATGTTCAAACGTTCATAGATGACCAGCAGGGTCAAATAACAATAATCACAATGGTTGTAGAGGTTGCAACAGGTCAGCACCTCAGGAGTAAATGTCAGTTGGCTTTTCATAGTCGATCATTCGGAGTTAGAGACAGCAGGTGCCGTAGAGCGAGAGAGAGACGAAAAACAGCAGGTCTGGAACAAGGTGGCACGTCTTTTGGGAGGGGCAGAAAACAGTTTTCAACTAGCGAATGAGTTGTGAGACTCTGGGCCAGAGACAATTACTCGATGCCGACACATCTTTCCAGCTGATTTACACGCTGAAGCTATGTTGAGCTTGGTGACCTCTGACTGTTCCAGTTTTAGCCTTAGCCAGCACCATCTTCAGTTTAGTCTTAACGTCGGTAGCCATGCCCCCTGGTAAACAGTGTATGGATGATTCGTTTTCAGTCTAATACTGCGGGTAATGGAGTCACCAATGACTAGGGTTTTCAATTTGTCAGAGCTAATGGTGGGAGGCTTCGACGTCTCAGACCCCGTAACGGGTGGAGGAGAGACCAGAGAAGGCTTGGACTCTGACTCATTGCTTAATGGGGAAAACCGGTTGAAAGTTTCTTTCGGCTGAATGAGAGACACCGGTTGAGCATTCCTACAGCATTTCCCTCCAGAAGCCATGAGAAAGTTGTCCGGCTGCGGGGACTGTGCGAGGGGATTTATACTAATATCTGTACTTATTGGTGGCACAGATGCTGTTTCATCCTTTCCTACACTGAAATTACCCTTGCCTAACGATTGCGTCTGAAGCTGGGCTTGCAGCACAGCTATGCTCGCCGTAAGGCGATCGTTCTCCTGTATATTATGAGTACAGCGACTGGAATTAGAAGGCATCACGTTAATGTTACTACTTCAGCTGGTGGAGGTCGTGTAGAACAATGTCCAGAATAAAAATATAAAACCACAAAGTTTGCAACAAACCGCACATAAACACATCCACAAGTTGTGCCAGACTGCCTATCATTACGCACACCTGTGCCTCATTGGACCCACCTGAACTCTATCATTATTTGATTGCCTCCCCTTTATCTGTCTCTTTGTTCCCTGTGTCAACAATGATGCCGCTACTTTGTCCCCTGTCCTGTTTCATGTCCATTATTTATTAAATGTTCTCCCTGTACCTGCTTCTTGTCTCCAGCGTCGATCCTCACAGAATGCTGACACCACAATTGGAAGCATCAGGGAGGCTTGGGGTTTTGTTGGTGATGTCGGATCCGGGTGCCGTTCTCGATGGAACAGGGGGTGCCTCAGCTAGCTCTTCGGACTTCCACGCCCCTTCTGGCTTGAGAGGCTTTTCTTGCCCCGGTGGGCTCGGCAGGCGCCCACCCCACGTCATGCTTCAGCTGGCCATCAGCCTCCCACGCCTCTGCCGGAACGTCAGGCTCCCACGTCTCAGCGGGTTCATAAGGCTCCCACGCCTCAGCCGGTACGTCAGGCTCCCACGCCTCAGCCGGAACGTCAGGCTCCCACGTCTCAGCGGGTTCGTAAGGCTCCCACGCCTCAGCCGGTACATCAGGCTCCCACGCCTCAGCCGGTACATCAGGCTCCCACGCCTCGGCCGGTACGTCAGGCTCCCACGTCTCAGCGGCTTCGTCAGGCTCCCACGCCTCGGCCGGCCTGTCAGGCTCGCCCAGGTGGAATTCCGGGTGGCGCCCCTAGAGGAGGGGGGGGGGGGGGGGGGTACTGTCACGCCTGCTCCCGCACCAGACTGCCTATCATTACGCACACATGCGCCTCATTGGACCCACTTGAACTCTATCGTTATTTGATTGCCTCCCCTTTATCTGTCTGTTTGTTCCCTGTGTCAGCATTGATGTTGTTACTTTGTCCCCTCCAGGCACTATTCCTGTCCTGTTTTATGTCCATTATTTATTAAATGTTCTCCCGATCTCCAGCGTCGAGCCTGGCAAAATAAATATTGCAGTCAGATTGTAGTATAACTGCAGTTCAGCAATTACTGTGTCCAAAATACCACAGTCGAGTGCAGTTTCAAACATTGCAATTATCCCCAGTAATTTTTTAAATATATATATGTATTTTTTTCCCACGCACTGCTACTGGACATGGTACAGGTGTCCTTTTTTAAGCCCATAACCATGCGCGTGAGGTGAATTCCTTTTGTTTCAAAGTAGATGTAATAGTTTTGATGTCTTCACATATTTCTACAATGTAGAAAATAGTAAAAATAAAGAAACCCTTGAATGAGTAAGTGTGTCTAAACTTTTGACTGGTACTGTTGCTAGATGTAGAAGGCCTAATGTTAACTAGCCAATGTTGCCACAGGTGGACTCCACTCAAGTTGTAGAAACATCTCAAGGATGATCAACGGAAACAGGATGCACCTGAGCTCAATTTCGAGTCTCATAGCAAAGGGTGTGAATACTTATGTAAATAAGGTATTTCTGCTTCTTATTTGTAATAAATCAGCAAAAATGTCTAAAAAACAGTTTTTGCTTTGTCATTATGGTGTTTTGTGTGTGGATTGATGAGGAAAAAATGTTTTCATCCATTTTAGAATAGGGCTGTAACTTAACAAAATATTGAAAAAAGTCAAGGGATCTGAATACTTTCCGAATGCACTGTTATATTCTGAAACTGGTATGTATCGGCATGTACTGACATAGCAATAAGAACCTATGACATGTTAAAAATACATCAACTGAACTCTAACCGGTTACAAGTACCCTTATGTGGTCAAAGACGAACTAACACATGATTGGGAAGTCCAGGGTGGAGGCTTGTCCTTGTAGCAAGGGCCCAGTGGTTAGTTGTGTTGAGGTGGTGCAGAGTCCTTTTGATCTGTTGTCTCTGCACCCGTGTGAACTGAAGCAGAGACTGTCTTGGGGGTTAAGGCGCCCGTGGGAACAGGATGCACCTGAGCTCAATTTCGATTCTCAGAGCAAAGGGTCTGAATACTTTTATGTAAATGTGATATCTGTTTTTTATTTGTAATATTTTTTTAAATCTAAAAACCTGTTTTCGCTTTGTCATTATGGGGTATTGTGTGTAGACTAATGAGGGGAACATTTTTTTTTAATCAATTTTAGAATAAAGCTGTAACGTAACAAAATATGGAAAAGGTCAAGGGATCTGACTACTTTCCAAATGCACTGTATATCATGGTAGCAAGGCATATTGTAACGGCCGTCTTTCGGTGAGTGAGTAGACCAAGGCGCAGCGGGTGATGAATACATAATGTTTTATTGACAAGACGGAAAAACACGAAACGAAATACACTTGAATGATTAACAAAATAACAAAACGAACTAGACAGACCTAAACTATGAACTTACATGAAACGAGGAACACATAAACAGGAACGACCGACCGAACGAACTAGACGAGACAGTACCGTGTGGTGCAAAATACACAGACACAGCGACAATCACCCACAAACAAACAGTGAGAACAACCTACCTTAATATGACTCTCAATTAGAGGAAGACGCAAAACACCTGCCTCTAATCAAGAGCCATACCAGGCAACCCAAAACCAACATAGAAACGGAAAACATAGACTGCCCACCCAAAACTCACGCCCTGACCATCACACACATACAAAACAACAGAAAACAGGTCAGGAACGTGACACATATGAACTAACAGGGAATACCCTCACGAAAAAATATTTCAGTCAGAGTGTAGTATAACTACAGTTCAGCAATTCTGCGTCCAAAATACCACAGTCGAGTGCAGTTACTGCACTTGTACTGCAGTTTCAAAACGGCAATCTTTTTTTTGTAAGGGTAGAACAAACAAAGCAATTATCCCCAGTGATTTTTTTTTTTTTTTGGACATGGTACATGTGTCTTCTTTTTTTCAATCCCTTAATCGTGTGTGTGAGGTGAATACTTTTGTTTCAAAGTAGATTTGTTAAGACTATCAACAATCACGCAATTGCACCCTGCTCACAAATCCTGTGACCAGTTATTTCAAAAAACACCTCCCTCAACCGGGAAAAGGCTACAAGGACAAGCCTGATGCCCAAGCCGAGTTCATATAAGAATGTATTAAAATTAGGTTAAGGTTAGGGTAAGTGCTAGGGTTAGGATTAAGGTAAAGAGTGATTTTTACGTGTTTGGTAGTCAATTTAAGTGTAAACTGTGTCCATAGTCTTTCCCCTTCACCAACTCTCCCCTTCACCAACCACCATTGATTGAGACTCTTTTGATTGAGACTATTTTCTTTTTCCCTCTCTTCTTTTTCCCTCTTTTCACACCACTTCGATGCCGATGTGACTTTTTCGTAGGTTGGGGTAATTAATGTAGCAGGTTAAGGGTAGGAAACGGGTTAGGGTTAGCGAAAATGCAGTAACCTGCTACGAAAATCACTTTGATTCGAAGTTGCGTGAAGTGTGCCATCTTTGATTAGGTCATGGGATGGGAGGGTCGGTTTTTAGTGTCCAGCAGATGGCGCCAAATCCACAGAAAATGAGGGTCGCTACCATGACAACCACTCTAGCTACAATACGGTGCAGTTTGTTGTTGGATTTGAATCAGTGAAGCAGCTTTTGTCCACCAAAATGGAACCACTGCCAGCTTCATTTTACGGGGACATGTATAAAAGAAACCCAGTAATATCAGCGTTTGATGGAGACATAAAAATATTTATGTCATTTATGAAACGAATTAGTACTTTGCCAACCTACGACCACAACTCCTACGCAAGAGGGTGAGACATTTCCTGGCTGTATCCAAATCAAGTGTCACGTTAGCTAACGGCTATCTTATTCTTGTTTGAAAAGTAGGCCTAACGTTAGCTAGCTAGCTAGCAGTAACTTCAGTTTACGTGCAAGCTAGCAGCCTGATGTGTGAATTTCTTCAGCCAGAAGAGGACTGGCCACACCCCAGAGTCTGGTTCCTCTCTAGGTTTCTTTCTAG
Organism: Salvelinus fontinalis; assembly: GCF_029448725.1. Classification (NCBI taxonomy): domain Eukaryota; kingdom Metazoa; phylum Chordata; class Actinopteri; order Salmoniformes; family Salmonidae; genus Salvelinus; species Salvelinus fontinalis. Next base: position 45,448,289 of record NC_074677.1, read on the forward strand.
GTTCTGGCCTTTCTAGGGAGTTTTTCCAAGCCACGGTGCTTCTACATCTGCATTGCTTGCTGTTTGTGGTTTTAGGCTGGGTTTCTGTATAGCACTTTGTGACATCAGCTGATGTAAAAAGGGTTTAATAAATATATTTGATTAGATTTTTTCCCTCCAATGTATGTAGTGCCAAAACTCTGTTTGAAATATGGAACAAGTATAAACCTCGACTACCAACCAACTACTATGAAGAACAGATGGTGGAAATGGCAGATTTTCTTTTTGGCATCAAGGTTTGTTTGTATTCCTTTCTTCTCTCTCACACACACACACACACACACACACACACACACACACACACACACACACACACACACACACACACACACACACACACACACACACAGAGCTACATATATTTGACTTGACCACAAGGATTCCCCGCCACACCCAATCCGTTGTATTACTTTCTTCTCTGTTAGTTCAAGCTCAGTTTTTCTCTCTCCAGTTATACAGGCTGGGTCTATGGCAGGGCTACTGTCGCTACCTGCAGCAGTTCAGCACTGTGACCATAGAGGACATTAGGGATGTTGACCACTTCAAGTCCTCCTTCTTCCCCAAGGGGTTCGACACAGACCAAGCCAAGCTGACGGTGAGGACAGTATATGTGTGTGTGTGCTTATGTGTGTTCTCGTGTGTGTGTGTATGTTTGTGTCTGTGGATCTGTGTTCAGAATGAAACAAAGCCGACGAGAACACACCTCACACAATGGGCTTGCCGTTTATGTTGTCGTTTTTGTGACTGTCTCTACCCTCCACCTCTCTGTGTGCCTTACCTGTGGCCTGTGTGGCTGTTAGTTCCGGGCTCTGCAGGGCTGCTGCCTATGTGCCTTCCAGCTGGAGAGGGAAAGAGGGAGCCAGCCCACCCAGAAGGGGGTCCAGAGACTCCTCAGCATCCTGGGGTTTGTCAGGATCATGATGCAGGCCGTGCTTCCCCACGAACATCTCTGCTGGCTTCTTTACAATGGTACAGTAATACAGTAGCAATTACAGTGGTATAAGCAGTACGTTGGCTGAATTGATGTCTGAAGTTGTCAGTTGTGGTTCAGTGTTCTCTGTCTGTCTGTCTGTCTCTGTCTTTCTATCACTCAATTTTTTTTCAATTCAATTACATTTGCTTTATTGGCATGACGTAACAATGTACATATTGCCAAAGCTTATTTTGGATATTTACAATATAAAAATGAGAATCAAAATTGTCAACGGGACAACAGTAACAATAACCAAGTGTCAAAATAACCATACATTCAACAATAACAATAAGCATACAGTAGAGTACATGTGCAGGTTGATTGGTCTGTCAGACACTGTCCCTCAACTTATGGCAGGTAGCAATGCAGCACGCTGCCAACCCACAGCTCTCTGCGTCCTCCCCCAACAGGACCGGTAGCCTACTGTCATCAGAGAGGTCTTTGAAATTTGGGGAAATGACACTCATTGTTTTATATATTTTTTACATTTTGTCAGGAAATGCAGCTCCGTCTCAGGTTCTACTGTGGTGCAGTGGTTGCACAGCCTTTCCTCTACAGGGAGCCAGGTTTTCCTGTGTCTACCCTTCTCAATGGCAAGGCTGTGCTCACTGAGCATGTACTGTGTTGTAATTTGGTTTATCCTGATTGATTGGATGTTCTGGTCCTGAGGCTTCCGTGTGTTGGTAGAACAGGTGTGTGAACTCAGCCCCAGGACCAGCTGGATGAGGGGACTCTTTTCTTTGCTCAGCTTTTGGCATTACAGGGCTTGGTAATGATATGAGAGGGGGTCACTGTATTTTAAATGTTTCCAAAACTTAATTGCTCTTTTTTGAGTTTTTTATTATTGGTGGATATTGGCCTAATTCTGCCCTGCATGCATGCATCACTCTCTCTCTCTCTCTCTTCAGGTTCACTCCATATCTACAACATCTGTAGATACCTGATGTCCATGAGTCGCGCTGCACAGGTACACAATCCAACAATTGCATTTATTTCCATGGTTCATGTGATTGTTGCTAAATGCGTATGTTGTCCCTTCCTCCCCTCCAGGCTATGGAGTTCCTTCTGTGGGCCTGTATCTGTCTGGAGACCTCCATCCCCCTGATGACTGCCAGGTTCCTGGCCTGGAGGGCAACTCTGTACTGTGCTGTGTGCCAGTGCTACTACGACAGCCAAGCCAATGTTCAGGCAGAGGTGTTTGCACGACGAGCCCTGGGTAAAGTCTGTGAGCTGGGCAAGCTGGAAGAGATGAGTGGTCTACCTGCCACCACTGAGACTCAGAGAGCATACAAAGTGGCCACCATTAAGGTATGGGACAGGTTGATTCAAAACATTGCACGTTTTGTGCAGTGTCTACCTACATACAGGTCCAAAAGGCATGATGCACTGTCTTTAGTAGGGATGTGACAAATGTAAAAAGAAATTGGGGGGGGGGGGGGGGGGTTCATCTTGACCTATAGTAACTAATGGGGAGATTTTACCTCATGGCCTTAATTGCAAAGACACACAAACTATGCCATGAAGACCAGATAAAGAGGATTAAATAAAATGACTAGTACCCAGGCATGAATTACTATAATATACAGTGGATTCGGAAAGTATTCAGACCCCTTGACTTTTTCCACATTTTGTTAAGTTACAGCCTTATTCTAAAATTGATTAAATAAAACATTTTCCTCATCATTCTACACACAATACCCCATAATTATAAAACAAAAACTGGTTTAGAAATTTTTGCAAATGTGTTACAAATAAAAAACTTATCACATTTACATAAGGATTCAGACCCTTTACTCAGTACTTTATTGAAGCACCTTTGGCAGTGATTACAGCCTCGAACTCTTCTTAGGTATGATGCTACAAGCTTGGCACATCTGTATTTGGGGAGTTTCTCCCATTCTCTGCAGATCCTCTCAAGCTCTGTCAGGCTGGATGGGGAGCGTCGCTGCACAGCTATTTTCAGGTCTCCAGAGATGTTAGATCGGGTTCAAGTCTGGGCTCTGGCTGGGCCACTCAAGGACATTCAGAGACTTGTCCCAAAGCCACTCCTGTGCTGTCATTGCTGTGTGCCTAGGGTCGTTGTCCTGTTGGAAAGTGAACCTACGCCCCAGTCTGAGGTCCTGAGCGCTCTGGAGCAGGTTTTCATCAAGGATCTCTCTCGTTTATCTTTTTCTCAATCCTGACTAGTCTCCCAGTCCCTTCCACTGAAAAACATCCCTGCAGCATGAAGCTGCCACCACCATGGTTCAGCGTAGGGATTGGGCCTGCCAGGTGTCCTCCAGACGTGACACTTGGCATTCAGGCCAAAGAGTTCAATCTTGGTTTCATCAGATCAGAGAATCTTGTTTCTCATGGTCTGAGAGTCCTTTAGGTTCCTTTTGGCAAACTCCAAACGGGGTCATGCGCCTTTTTCTGAGGAGTGGCTTCCGTCTGGCCACTCTACCATAAAGGCTTGATTGGTGGAGTGCTGCAGAGATGGTTGTTCTTCTGGAAGGTTCTCCCATCTTCACAGAGGAACTCTAGAGCTCTATCTGAGTGACCATCTGGTTCTTGGTCACCTCCCCAACCCTTCTCTTCCGATTGCTCAGTTTGGCCGGGCGGCCAGCTCTAGGAAGAGTCTTGGTGGTTCAAAACTTCTTCCATTTAAGAATGATGGAGGTCACTGTGTTCTTGGGGACCTTCAATGCTGCGGAAGTGTTTTGGTATCCTTCCCTAGATCTATGCCTCGACACAATCCTGTCTTGGAGCTCTATGGACAAATCCTTCGACCTCATGTCTTGGTTTTTGCTCTGACATGGACAGATGTGTGCCTTTGCAAATCATGTCCAATCAATTAAATGTACCACAAGGGGAGTCCAATCAAGTTGTAGAAACATCTCTTGGATGATCAACAGAAACAGGATGCACCTGAACTCAATTTCGAGTCTCATAGCAAAGGGTCTGAATACTTATGTCAATAAGGTATTTCTGTTTTTTATTTGTAATACATTTGCAATCATTTCTATAAACCTGTTTTCGATTTGTCATTATGGAGTATTATGTGTAGATTGATGAGGGAGAAAAATATTTTAATCAATTTTAGAATAAGGCTGTAACTTAACAAAATTTGGAAAATGTCAAGGGGTCTGAATACTTTCCGAATGCGCTGTATACTCTGAAACTGGTATGTATCGGCATGTACTGACATAGCAATAAGAACCTATCTGTAGTCTCTGCACCCGTGTGAACTGAAGGAGAGATTGTGTTGGGTGTTAAGGCGTCCGCATGCTTCCCAGCCGAAAGTGGTCTAGAAGAGTTTGTTCATATATTATGACGACATTTTGTGCCGTTTTGTTCGTTTCGGACTTTGGCAATGTTCCCTCTAAACTGCCGTGCAGACTGCCTCACAGAGGAAATATGAGCCTGCGCAGATAAGCGCAGGCTGTTTTAGAATAAGTCAAGGTGTCTGAATACTTTACAAATGCACTGGACTATAACCACTTGAATGGTATTTTATTCTACTCACCTACAGCTAGCAACCATGGTGTTTAAACGGTCGGTGTATGAACCCAGGAGGAAACCTAAAGGCCTCTTCAGACACAAGCAGAAGAGTAACCTCAAGGAGATTCAGAGCGTAAGTACGGCTATTGTATCAATCCTTCAAAATCCTGCTTTATCCAGGTATTATGAAAACTGCATAGTACTCCAATTCTGACTCGTGTATTTCTCTCTCTCTCTCTTAGTTCAATTTCAGTGGGCTTTATTGGCATGTGAAACATATGTTACATTTCCAAAGCAAGTGAAATAGATAATAAACAAAAGTGAAATAATATATGAACAGTAAACATTACACTCACAAACTAGTGTCTATATACATTTACATTTAAGTCATTTAGCAGACGCTCTTATCCAGAGCGACTTACAAATTGGAAAGTTCATACATATTCATCCTGGTCCCCCCGTGGGAATTGAACCCTGGTCCCCCCATGGGAATTGAACCCACAACCCTGGCGTTGCAAGCGCCATGCTCTTCCAACTGAGCCACACGGGACCACAATGTTGTACTGATGTGCAAATAGTTCAAGTACAACAGGGAAAATAAATAAACATAAATATGGGTTGTATTTACAATGGTGTTTGTTCTTCACTGGTTGCCCTTTTCTTGTGGCAACAGGTCACAAATCTTGCTGCTGTGATGGAACACTGTGGTATTTCACCCAATAGATATGGGAGTTGATAAAAATTGGATTTGTTTTCAAATTCTTTGGATCTGTGTAATCTGAGGGAAATATGTGTATCTAATATGGTCATACATTTGGCAGGAGGTTAGGAAGTGCAGCTCAGTTTCCACCTCATTTTGTGGGCAGTGAGCACATAGCATGTCTTCTCTTGAGAGCCAGGTCTGCCTTCGGCGGCCTTTCTCAATAGCAAGGCTATGCTCACTGAGTCTGTACATAGTCAAAGCTTTCCTTAAGTTTGGGTCAGTCGCGGTGGGCAGGTATTCTGCCACTGTGTACTCTGTTTAGGGCCAGATAGCATTCTTTGTCTGGACTCTTACATAGATGGGACGCTTCACGGCAGACTGGAACCACTTTAACTATTTTATTTATTTATTTTTTATTTAACCAGGTAGGCTAGTTGAGAACAAGTTCTCATTTACAACTGCGACCTGTCCAAGAATAAAGCAAAGCATTTCGACACACAACAACACAGAGTTACACATGGACTAAACAAACATACAGTCAATAATACAGTATAAAAAAGTATATTTACAGTGTGTGCAAATGAGGTAAGATAAGGGAGGTAAGGCAATAAATAGGCCATGGTGGCGAAGTAATTACAATATACCAATTAAACACTGGAGTGATTGATGTGCAGAAGATGAATGTGCAAGTAGAGATACTGGGGTGCAAAGGAGCAAGATAAATAAATACAGTATGGGGATGAGGTAGTTGGATGGGCTATTTACAGGTGCAGTGATCTGTACTAAGTAAGACGTCCTGTGTCTTTTCCGTTTTGTTTGTAGCTAGCTACAGCTTGTTTGGCCTGTTGTGTCAAGCCACTCCAGTTCACAGTGACGGTGTGCAGAAAGTAGTCCACTCCAACTTTTCCCCACTGATCTTTGTTGATAGAACCTGCTAAATTCAGGGCAGCAATGTTGTTGAGAGCAGTAGCAACACTTTTGCAGTTCTTAATGGTTAACGTTATATCTTTTCAAAAAAGCAGAGTTAGAAAGGATTATCTACACATACTGAGCAGCTCATACTATAGACAGAAGCTTGCTACATGGCAGACCCATCCGAACTCATCTCTTAGCATGTCCAGCCCATCCATTATCTCAGCTAATCATGCCTAGCAGGAATGTTCATGTCTTTTTCTGTGGCTAAATCAACTAGGCTCGTAATTTAACAATTTTATTTGTATTTACAGATGGCATAACATTTTGTTATTAAGGCACATGAAAGTTCACATCTTCCAGAAGGCATTTCTGCCAAAAATGGCATTTTGATGAAGATTTTTTTTCTCTCATTCAAATCACTTTCCTGTGAAGTACAGATGTACGACATATGCCTAGCTTCTTGAAACGGTTCACATATAATTCCTTCTTGCATATATCTATGCTCTCTCCTCCTTTTACCATTTCCCTTCGCTTGTGGACATCAGTGCACAAGACATCAGCTGTCCGTGACCAGACGAAAAACCTTTCCAAACCTTCATATGCTAACCGCTTCACACAGCCTACATCATTGTCACGTCATAGTCAACATAGCTACTAGAACTAACACATTAGTAAACCCGCTACAATCATGCAGTACAGTGTAGTGAGCAGCAATCAGTTTAGCAGTTACACCGGCGACCCCGGTGGCAATAAATTAATAAAACCAAAAGCTTACCTTGACTTGGAAGAGTTCCGGTGTTGGATAGCCATAGACAGCTAGCTAACATAGTATCCCTCTCTGTTTGAGCCCGGTGTTTGAGTATCCTAAACTAGCTAGCTGCATTTGACACTAGCTAAGTAAGTGGAAGTGAAAGTGAAAAAAATGTACTACAAAAAATACTCTTGCTTCTCTAATTTTGGAATAAATTAATTTGTATAAAACTTTTAAACTATTGTCTTTCTCTTTCTTTGAGTCAACTACTCAGCACATTTTATGCAGTGCTAGCTAGCTGTAGCGTATGCTTTCAGTACTAGATTCATTCTCTGTTCTTTTGATTGGGTGGACAACATGTCAGTTTATGCTGCAAGAGCTCTGATAGGTTGGAGGACGTCCTCCGGAAGTTGTCATAATTACTGTGTAGGTCTATGGAAGGGGATGAGAACAAAGAACCTCCTAGGCTTAGTATTGAAGTTAATGTACCCGGAGGAGGACAGGAGCTAGCTGTCCTCTAGCTACACATGGTTCTACCCTACAGAGTGCTGTTGAGGCTACTGTAGACCTTCAATGCAAAACAGTGTGTTTCAATCAATTATTTGGTGAAGTGAATATATTTTGTATAGTTTTATCTAAAATGTTAGTTTTTTTAAAGGTTTCGCTATTTACTATTTCTACTTAGGGCCAGATAACATTCCAATTTGCTTCGTTTTTTGGTTGATTCTTTCCAGTGTGTCAAATAGTTCTCTTTGCTTTGGTTGGGTCTAATTGTGTTGCTGTCCTGGGGCTCTTTGGGGTCTGTTTGTGTTTGTGGTGGAATGTGTGGGCATCACTTCCTTTTAGGTGGTTATAGAAGTTATTTTCAAGCTATTTTCTGGATTTTGATAACTATAGTCCTAATATCTCATTCTCGCTTTATCTTTCTCGCTCTCTGTTTCTCTCTCTCTCCCCCTTCACTCGCTCCTCTAGATGCCGTGGCCTCGAACCCCTACAGAGCGACTGTTGATGGAGCTGTTTGAGGGGAACGCTGCCCAGTTCCTGGCGATAGTGGAAGCGCTGTGGGACACCTCCCGCCGTCCACTACAGACTGGCATGCCTGAGGAGCCAGAGATACAGGAGGTCTCCCTAGAACTCATGTCTGCAGGCATCAGTATACTGTCTGGTTAGTATTGTACTTACATTACATTCGGCAAGTATTCAGACCTCTTGATGTTTTCCACATTTTGTTATGTTACAGCCTTATTCCAAAATGGATTAAATAAAAAAAATATCCTCATCAATCAAAGCGCTAAGTATTTTTGACATTTTTGTAAATGTATATAAAAAAACAAAACATAAATAACTTATTTACATAAGTATTCAGACCTTTTGCTATGAGACTTGAAATTAAGCTCAGGTACATCCTGAGCTTTGATCATCCTTGAGATGTTTCTACAACTTGATTGTAGTCCCCCTGTGACAAATTCAATTGATTGGACATGATTTGGAAAGGAACACACCTGTCTATATAAGGTCCCACAGTTGACAGTGCATGTCAGAGCAAAAACCAAAACATGAGGTCGAAGGAATTGTCCATAGAGCTCTGAGGCAGGATTGTGTTGATGCATAGATCTGGGGAAGGGTACCAAACATGTTTTGCAGCATTGAAGGTCCTCAGGAACACAGTGGCCTCCATCATTCTTAAATGGAAGTAGTCTGGAACCACCAAACTGAGGAATCGCGGGAAAAGGGCCTTGGTCAGGGAGGTGACCAAGAGCCCGATGTTCACTCTGACAGAGCTTGGGAGAACCTTCCAGAAAGACAACCATCTCTGTAGCACTCCACCAATCAGGCCTTTATGGTAGAGTGGTCAAAAGGTAGCCACTCCTCAGAAAAGGCACATGACAGCCCACTTGGAGTTTGCCAAAAGGCACCTAAAGACTCCCAGACCATGAGAAACAAGATTCTCTGGCCTAATGAAACGAAGATTGAACTCTTTGGCCTGAATACCAAGCATCACATCTGGAGGAAACCTGGCACCATCCCTACGGTGAAGCATGGTGGTGGCAGCATCATGCTGTTGGGATGTTTATCAGCGGCAGGGACTAGGAGACTAGTCCAGGATTGAGGCAAAGGATGAACGGAGCGAAGTACATAGAGATCCTTGATGAAAACCTGCTCCATAGCATTCAGGTCCTCAGACTGGGGCAAAGGTTCACCTTCCACAGCCATGACAACGAAGGTGTGGCTTCGTGACAAGTCTCTCAATGTCCTTGAGTGGCCCAGCCAGAACTTTAACCCGATTAAACATCTCTGGAAAGACCTGAAAATAGCTGTGCAGCGATGCTCCCCATCCATTTTTAATACATTTGCAAACATATCTAAAAACCTGTTTTTTGCTTTGTCATTATGGGTTATTGTGTGTAGATTGAGTGGAATAAGCCTGTAACGTAAGATTTTTTTTTTTTTAAGGGGTCTGAATACTTTCCGAATGCACTGTATATAACCGTTATCCCGGTTAGTATCATTGAGATTTAGAATCTATTTCGCAAGATAGATCCTTTAGCCCACACACTCATAGGCTAGCTTCATTGGACTACACTTCAGTAGTCTCACAGTGGCTGTTGGACAAGACTACCATTGATTAGACTGATTGAGATTGATGCTGTTTCCCTTCATTGTATGTTTAGGAATTGGAGGGTCCACTGAGCGAGCCAGGGATGACAGTCTCCCCACCTGTTTAAACGCAGTGACAGCCAACTTTACTCTGACGGACATGGCGGCTGCTGGTGAGAACTTTGGAGAACTCTGTCTTTCCATATTAGCTAGTATGGTGCTCAAGGTGAAGTTTACCCTAAAACCAAAATTGGCCACTTTTCCTAATGTTACACTGTCTGTTGGTGTATAACAACATGATCAGTCCACCCCTTCAAGCTATCGCCCATCAAGCTTGTTTGTGTCTGAACAGGTAGCGAAACCCCAAGTTGGTTCATCAATAAACAAATTACATTGATAAAGTTCACCAAATGATTATCCAACTCTGTGGTATTCTCAAGTATTACAAGGAAACATGACAATATTTTAAGTTTATTTTCAAAATAATTTTTTTGCCTTTTTCTCCCCAATTTAATCATATCCAATTGGTAGTTACAGTCTTGTCCCATTGCTGCAACTCCTGTACGGACTCGGGAGAGGCGAAGGTCGAGCGTCCTCTGAAACACGACCCAGCCAAGCCACACTGCTTCTTGACACAATGCCCGCTTAACCCGGAAGCCAGACGCACCAATGTGTCGCAGGAAACACTGTACAGCTGGCAACTGTGTCAGCATGCGTGTGCCCGGCCCACCACATAAGTCGCTAGAGCACGATGGGACAAGGACTTTCCGGCCGGCCAAACCCTCCCCTAATCTGGACGATGCTGGGCCAATTGTGCGTCGCCCCATGAGTCTCTGTCGGATGTGACAGAGCCTGGACTCTAACCAGGATCTCTTGTGGCACAGCTAGCACTGTGATGCAGTGCCTTAGACCACTGCGCCACTCGGGAGGCCGAAACAGCCAATTTAAAAACGATTGAACTATGTTGAGCAATTGAACTTGTGATTAGTGTGATTGCGAAACAACACACTACTATTTGTCATACTTCAATTGCTTATTATTGTTATTATTCCCACCACTACTTCTACAGCTTTTATGCAAAATATACCATTTTAACTTTATAACGTGCAGAGAGGTTTAACTTGAGTTGCTTACATTTACATTTTTGATACTCATCATACATTTTGAAATATAATCAGTTGAATATTCTAATTTTAACATGGAGGTCTACGGTGACCAAAAGATGCAACTACGACTAATCACAAGCACACAACTACTGACCAGATCTACTGACCACACAACTACTGACCACAACTACACAACCACTGACCACAACCACACAACTACTGACCTTAAGTACTGACCACAAACACACAACTACTGTCCACATCCACACAACTACTGATCACACAACCACTGACCACAAAACTACTAACCTCAACTACTGACCACAACCATACAACTACTGACCACAACCACACAACTACTGACCACAACCACACAATTTACCACAACTACTGACCACAACTACACAACTTCTGACCACATCCACACAACTACTGATCACAGAACTACTGACCACAACCATACAACTACTGATCACAGAACTACTGACCACAACCATACAACTACTGACTATAACCAATGACCACAAGCACACAACTACTGACCATAACCAATGACCACAAGCACACAACTACTGACCATAACCAATGACCACAACCACACCACTACCGATCACACAACTATTTAACCACACAACTACTGACCACAAATACTGACCACAACTACACAACTACTGACGACAACCACACAACTACTGACCATAACCAATGACCACAACCACACAACTACTGACCATAACCAATGACCACAACCACTGACCATAACTAATGACCACAACCACACAACTACTGACCACAACTACTGATCACACAACTATTTAACCACAACCACACAACTACTGACCATAACCAATGACCACAACCACACAACTACTGACCCCAGCTACTGACCACAACCGCACCACTACTGATAACACAACTATTTAACCACACAACTACTGACCACAACTACTCACCACAACCGCACAACTACTGACCACAACTACTGACCATGACCAATGACCACAGCCACACAACTACTGACCATAACCAATGACCACACCACACAACTACTGACCATAACCAATGACCACAACCACACAACTACTGACCACAACTACTGGCCACAACCGCACCACTACTGATCACACAACTACGGACCACAACTACGGACCACAACTACGGACCACAACTACTCACCACATCCATACTGTAAGTCCCAAAGAACCTGCAAAACAACCATACAACTACTGACCACAACCACTCACCACAACCATACTGTAAGTCCCAAAGAACCTGCAAAACAAACTACTGACCACAACAACTTATGACCACAACTACCGACCATAACTACTGACCACAACAACTACTGACAACTTCTAACCACAACTGCTGACCACAATAACTGCTGACTACAACTACTCGCCACAAAACTACTAACCACAAAATCTACTAACCACAAGAACTGACCACAACTACTCACCACAATATCTTCTGACCACAATCACACAACAACTACTGACCATACAACTACTGCCCATAATACTACTGAACCACACAACTACTGACCACAACCACTGACCACAACTGGGCTACTGACCACACAACTACTTTCTTATGTCTATAGGTCTTTTTACACAAGCTAACTAGCTTCGATCTTTCAATCAAATCTAGAAATATAGCTAGATTACTAGCAAGAAAAAAAACTATGTTTTCACTGTGGGACAATGTAAAAACACCATTTCACCCGGTGCTGTCTAAATTCACCTTTTTAGACTGCCACACTCAAGGCTCCATGGCTTAATGGTAATTACAATGGCTTCCACCCTTACACCAGCGTTCAAATCCTGCCGGCCTTCCAATTCATCCCAAAGATGTTCGATGGGGTTGAGGTCAGGACTTAACTGTGCCAGCCAGTTAAGTTCTTCCACACCATTCTCAACAAACCATTTCTGTATGGACCTTGCTTTGTGCACGGGGGCATTGTCATGCTGAAACAGGAAGGGCCTTCCCTAAACTGGTGCCACAAGGTTGTAAGCACAGAATTGTCTAGAATGTAATTGTATGCTGTAGCGTTAAGATTTATCTTCACTGGAACTAAGGGGCCTAGCCTGAACCATGAAAAACAGCCCCAGACCATTATTCCTCCTCCACAAAACTTTACAGTTGGCACTATGCATTTGGGCAGGTAGCATTCTCCTGGCATCCGCCAAACCCAGATTTGTTCGTCGGGCTGCCAAATGGTGAAGTGTGATTCATCACTCCAGAGAACGCATTTCCACTGCTCCAGAGTCCAATGGCGGCGAGTTTACACCACTCCAGCCAACACTTGGCATTGCGCATGGTGATCTTAGGCTTGTGTGTGGCTGCTCGGCCATGGAAACCCACTTCATGAAGCTCCTGATGAACAGTTATTGTGCTGACGTTGCTTCCAGAGACAGTTTTGAACTCAGTAGTGAGTGTTGCAACCGAGGACAGACTATTTTTACGTGTTTCAGCACTCTGCGGTCCCGTTCTGCGAGCTTGTGTGGCCTACTACTTTGCGGCTGAGCCATTGTTGCTCCTAGACGTTTCCACTTCACAATAACCACACTTTCAGTTGACCGGTGCAGCTCTAGCAGGGCAGAAGTTTGACGAACTGACTTGTTGGAAAGGTGGCATCCTATGCAGTGCCACGTTGAAAGTCACTGAGCTCTTCAGTACAGGCCATTCTACTGCCAATGTTTGTCTATGGAGATTGCATGGCGGTGTGCTCGAATTTGTCAGCAACGGGTATGGCTGAAATAGCCGAATCCACAAACTTGATATGTGGTTGTGGTCATCAAAAATATAGGCCTATCCTATGTTAACTTTGTTAGGGACCATCAATAAAAAGTATTTCAGCCAGCCGAGCAAGCACACAAAGTATATTTTACACAAGACAGTTTTCTTAGCAAAACACTGCTTGTTTTGAAGCCTGAATTAGGATAGGGAATGACATCGCCAGTGCTATAGAGTTGCAGATTATTTAGCTAAATAGTGGCATGAAAACTATCATTGGGTGAAGATCAGCTACAGCAATTGACATGCGTTAGTTTTTCTGTTACCTGATAAACTATTGTGCTCTAGCAACTAAATTAAGCTTGCAGCAGCCTCCTATACTATTGCTCTGCAACTGCTAGACCGTGTTGAGCTGTGTGTGTTTGTTCCCAGTAGAGGGAGAGGGGGTAGCCACGCTTCTATAGCCGTCACAATGCGGTACACTTAAAAACTACTAGGAATTGAAGGCAATTTCCACCTAAATGTGGCTTCTAGCAAGATATCTAAAATATGTGAATGTTGTCAATAATGACATTTGGTGATGGTATTAGTGGGTTGATTTGAATACATATGAACAAATGATTTAATACTGGATAGATGTTTTTTACTGACTGTATGGATACCAGAACTTCCTGGAAGAAAGTGACGATGTTGTTGAGAGGACTATCCTGCTTTGCTTTGTACCCCCAGGGGAGAACAAGGTGTCTTTGGATGCAGCGGTGAAGTTTGTCAAGCTGCTGTTTCGATATGAGCAGTGGGACATGTTCTGTATCCTCTCTGACACACTGCAGCACACCATACTGCCTGTAAGTCACAACACACCTCTACTGGGACTGGTTTCATACAATTATGTCGTATCAGTTACATACACAGTTGACTGACTAAGCCATACGTGTTCTGGATCTAGATCTATGAGATCAGCATATACTGGGTTAAAACATTTGGGTCAGAAGAATCATTGTGTCCAGATAAATATGGTCCTACTGTAGTAACTACTGTAATGCTTGTGCAGTGAGAATGGCTAGATTCCAGTTATAATACACAGTTATAATGTACGACTTATGCGTGTGCGGACAGAGAATGGAGGGGAGGTCTTTCAGGAAGTCAGAGCTGGAGCTGAGGTTGCTGGACTCCATGGAGCGCCTCATGTCTACACAGAAGATCAGACTCAACACCAAGGACGACACTGTGTCTGGTACTGTAGCTGTCGATATTTCTGTCAACTAGCTGTAGAACTATTGAAATGGCATATAACAAAAGAGTGCTGGACAGTGATTTAAGATGTTGTTGTGGTGTCTCCACAGAAAAGGACAGGCATCTGGGAGTGGTTATGAGTGAGGAGTTTGTTGGTCTGGTGCAGGCCTTATACAGCTGTGTCTGTGGTTCAGCTCAGGTTAGACAGTGCTTTGTAGAATCCTATAGTATCTTTCCCATATTGAATCAGTGACTGCTTACTGAATACCTGTGTGTATCCTTCATCGTTGTACAGGATGTGCAACCTGACAGAGACCTGGTGATGGACATAGTGCTGTACCTCTGGTCTAAATGTAAGATCATTTTCCAGAGAGCCCAGGTTCGACACTGGGACCCTATACACTTCCTGGGCAAGATGGAGAACCTGGACAAGGTACAGTAGCTCTACACCAGGTATTAACCAAACTTGGCATTGCTTGTACATACCCGTCTGGGGTACGCCAAATTAAAAAGTGATTCACATTAAAAAAATATATATATTAAAATAAACATTTTCAAACAATACATTTATATTTTCCAACAGGGATATACATTTGGGGGAGTTTTTTTTCTCACCTGAGTTGTCACAGTTGTCGTAAGAACGGGACCAAGGCGCAGCGGATATTGAGTTCCACATATTTATTCCAATGTGAAACTTTAGCCAAAAAGAAGAAATCAAATAAACGAACAACGGAACGTGACTACGTGGTACACATGCACAAACACAAAGTAATATCCCACAAACAGGTGGAAAAAATGCTACCTGAATATGATCCCCAATTAGAGGCAACGATTACCAGCTGCCTCTAATTGGGAACCAAACCAAAACACCAACATAGAAATGTTAAACTAGAACACCCCCTCGTCACGCCCTGACCTACTACACCATAGAGAAACAAGGGCTCTCTATGGTCAGGGCGTGACATGAGTAGCCTCGTTTCTCTGCCAAAAGTAAAATTAAACCATCTAGTGTTGAGCGAAATAACAGCACAATGTCAAATACAGGTAGCCTAGTCAAATAATTAACATCCAATCACATTAACCGTTACTCTCTTGCGGGAATTCCACTAACAGTCCGTATGTAGCCAAATGTAGCTGCTGCTCATTCTGTTTGCTCTAAAATGTATAAATTGTTTAAAAAAAGTAAGGCCTGCGTCCATAGAGACACATACCAGCTCTAGTAGTACTGATACTACCAGCAGTACTACACTTGCACCTGTTGACGACACAAGTTGTTCTGCTTCCACGAGCACATCCAATGCTAGCATCAGTAATTTTACATTTGTTGTTAGCTCAGCTAGCATGGACACTGACAGTTGTGAATCTGATGCAGCCGAAGAGTTACTGCCCCCTTACCCGGGAAAGCATCGAACAACAGACAGGGACGTAGGACCATCGAAGAGGCGCAAATATGATGAGGACTACATTGATTTGGGGTTCACTTATATTTGGAGTAGTGCCTTTCCTCAGCCACAGTGTGTTTTAAAGTACTATCTCACAACTCGATGAAACTGTCACTCGTGCGCAGACATTTAGAAACAAAACATGCCAATTTGAAAAATAAGCCACAGGTGTTTTTTGAGCGAGAATTAAGACGACTTTAGAGTAGTAAGACATGTATAAAAGCGACAGATACCATTAATAAGAAGGGGCTAGAAGTGTCTTATATGGTGAGCTACCGAGTGGCTAGGACAGGCAAGCCCCATACTATTGTGGAGGACTTCATTCTTCCTGCTGCCGCGGATATGGCTGGGACAATGCTGGGAGAAAAGGCCCAAAAAACTATACAGACAATGTCTTCATCAAACAACACTGTTTCACGACGCATCAGTGACATGGCAGGAGATGTTTTGAAACAATTATTGCTTCGCATACAAGCCAGTGAATTCTATGTGTTACAGCTGAATGAATCAACAGACGTGGCGGACCTGGCCCAGCTCCTGGTATACTTCCGTTATGTTTATGGCGGGTCAATTAAGGAAGACATCTTCTGCAAACCACTGGAAACCAGGACAACAGGAGAGGATATTTTTTAAGTACTGAACAGCTTTGTGACATCAAATGGACTTTAGTGGTCAAGATGTGTTGGTATCTGTACTGATGGAGCAAAAGCCATGACAGGGAGACATAGTGGAGTGGTAATGCGCGTGCAAGCAGTTGCTCCCGATGCTACTTGGGTACAATGCAGCATCCACCGAGAGGCTCTTGCTGCCAAGGGATTGCCTGACAGCTTGAAATATGTTTTGGACACTACAGTGAAAATGGTTAACTTTGTTTAAACAAGGCCCCTGAACTCTCGTGTATTTTCTGCACTATGCAATGATATGGGCAGCGACCATGTAACGCTTTTACAACATACTGAAGTGCGCTGGTTATCAAGGGGCAAAGTATTGACACGTTTTTTTTAAGCTTAAAGTTTTCTATACTGACCATCGTTTTCACTTGTCTGACCGATTGCATGATGACGAGTTTCTCACACGACTGGTCTATCTGGGTGATGTTTTTTCTCACCTGAATGATCTGAATCTAGGATTACAGGGACTCTCTGCAACTATATTCAATGTGCGGGACAAAATTATTAAGAAGTTGGAGCTCTTCTCTGTCTACATTAACAAGGATAACACACAGGTCTTTCCGTCATTATGATTTTTTGTGTGCAAATGAACTCAAGCTTACGGACATTGTCAAATGTGATATAGTGAAGCACCTGAGTGAGTTGGGTGCGGAATTACGCAGGTACTTTCCCGAAATGGATGACACAAACAACTGGATTCGTTATCCCTTTCATGTCCTGCCACCAGTCCACTTACCGATGTCTGAACAAGAGAGCCTCATCGAAATTGCAACAAGCGGCTCTGTGAAAATTGTATTTAATCAGAAGCCACTGCCATATTTCTGGATTTGGCTGTGCTCAGAGTATCCTGCCTTGGCAAATCGCGCTGTTAAGATAATGATGCCCTTTGCAACCACGTACCTATGTGAGAGTGGATTCTCGGCCCTCACTAGCATGAAAACTAAATACAGGCACAGACTGTGTGTGAAAAATTATTTAAGACTGAAACTCGCTCCAATACAACCCAACATTGCAGAGTTATGTGCATCCTTTCAAGCATACCCTTCTCATTAACCTGTGGTGAGTTATTCACAATTTTCGATGAACAAATATAGTTTTATATGTAAGATGGCTAAATAAAGAGCAAAATGATTGATTATTATTATATTATTATTTGTGCCCTGGTCCTATAAGAGCAATTTTTCACTTCCCAGGAGCCGGGTTGTGACAAACCCATACTCATTCTAAAGTTTAACAAATGTATCATATAGTGTGTGTGTGGCAGCCTTACAATAATGGCAAAAAACAACATTTGAGAGTGCGCTGTCCCTGGTGCTAGAGGGGGTACGCCTCTGGAGTTTGAATGTTTGAAGGGGTATGGGACTATAAAAAAGTTTGGGAACCACTGCTCTACACAAACCAATCTCTGCAAATATGTACTGTACATGATAGCTACTTATTTCATCTGTTATACTCTCTCTCTCTCTCTCTCTCCTCTCTCTCTCTCTCTCTCTCTCTCTCTCTCTCTCTCTCTCCTCTCTCTCATCTCTCTCTCTCTCTCTCTCTCCTCATTCTCCTCTCTCTCTCTCTCTCTCTCTCTTCTCTCTCTCCTCTCTCTCTCTCTCTCTCTCTCTCTCTCCTCTCTCTCTCTCTCTCTCTCTCTCTCTCTCTCTCTCTCTCTCCTCTCTCTCTCTCTCTCCTCTCTCTCTCTCTCTCTCTCTCTCTCTCTCTCTCTCTTCCTCTCTCTCTCTCTCTCTCTCTCTCTCTCTCTCTCTCTCTCTCTCTCTCTCTCTCTCTCTCTCTCTCTCTCTCTGTGTAGTGGGTGTGGACCCTGTCTGTGCTCAGTGAGGTGGCTCATGTGTGTGAGCTGGCTGACTCAGATCCCATGGTGTTAGCTGAGATGACCATCAGGCTGGCCATGGTGCTGGAGAGCACTGCTGACTCCACTGTCCATTCAGGCAGGAAGACAGGTAGTTAACTGTTACTACCACCAGTACCACACTGAGGCTCACACTGATACCCTATTTCAGAAACCTTGACTTTTTCCACATTTTGTTTTGTTACAGCCTTATTCTAAAATTGATTAAATAAAAAAACATCCTCAGCAATCAACACACAATACCTCATAATGACAAAGCGAAAACAGGTTATCAATTTCAGCAAATTTATAAAAAAATAAAAACAGAAATACCTTATTTACATAAGTATTCAGACCCTTTCCTTTGAGTCCATTGATCTTCATTGAGATGTTTCTACAACTTGATTGTAATCCACCTGTGGTAAATTCAATTGATTGGAAATTATTCGGAAGGCACACACCTGTCTATATAAGGTCGAAGGAATTGTCCGTAGAGCTCTGAAACAGGATTGTGTCGAGGCACAGATCTGCGGAAGGGTACCAAAAACATTCTGCATCATTGAAGATCCCCAAGAACACAGTGGCCTCCATCATTCTTAAATGGAAGAAGTTTGGAACCACCAAGACTCTTCCTAGAGCTGGCCTCCTGGCCAAACTGAGCAATCGGGGGAGAAGGGCCTTGGTCAGGGAGGTGACCAAGAACCAGATGGTCACTCTGATAGAGCTCCAGAGTTCCTCTGTGGAGATGGGAGAACCTTCCAGAAGAACAACCATCTCTGCAGCACTCCACCAATCAAGCCTTTATGGTAGAGTGGCCAGACGGAAGCCACTCCTCAGTAAAGGGCACATGACCCCGTTTGGAGTTTGCCAAAAGGCCCCTAAAGAACTCTCTGCCCATGAGAAACAAGATTCTCTTGTCTGATGAAACCAAGATTGAACTAAGATTGAATCTTGAGAAACAAGATTCTCTGGTCTGATGAAACCAGACGTGCCAAGAGTCACGTCTGGAGGACACCTGGCACCATCCCTACGGTGAAGCACGGTGGTGGCAGCATCATGCTGTGGGGATGTTTTTCAGCGGTAGGGACTGGGAGACGAGTCAGGATCGAGGCAAAGATGAACGGAGCAAAGTACAGAGAGATCCTTGATGAAAACCTGCTCCAGAGTGCTCAGGACCTCAGGCTGGGGCAAACGACCCCAACAAGTCCCCAACAGGTCAACGACTCTAAGCACATCCAAGACAACGCAGGAGTGGCTTCGGGGCAAGTCTCTGAATGTCCTTGAGTGGTCAAGTCAGAGCCCGGACTTGGACCTTTTAGGTTCTAAATAAACAAAGCAAAAAACTAACGGACGACTAGGGAAAGTTTAAACTAAGTTTATTCACCCAATGGGTCAAACAGCTGCAAAGACAAAGACATGTTTGCATGAGTACATATATTTGTACCCTCCTTCTTTTCTATAAAAACTACATCTTTGTTGCTAGGCAGGAACTTAAGTGATGTGTGTAATAAACTGTTCCTTCCCCCTTCATGTGACCTGACCTGACCTCGGCCCCCATTCCTCACTAATCCACAGCTGTCTAACCTTATCAATGACCTGACCTCGGCCCAGATTCCTCACTAATCCACAGCTGTCTAACCTTATCAATGACCTGACCTCGGCCCAGATTCCTCACTAATCCACAGCTGTCCACCCTTATCAGTGACCTCAACCATGTGATTGCATTTTCCCTTAGTAACTTTCCAGGCCCCTGGCTCTTATCCAGCCTCCATTGAGTGCAGCAACGCTCCCCATATAACCTGACAGAGCTTGAGAGGATCTGCAGAGAAGAATGGGAGAAACTCCCCAAATACAGGTGTGCCAAGCTTTTGTAGCGTCATACCCAAGAAGATTCAAGGCTGTAATCGCTGCCAAAGGTGCTCCAACAAAGTACTGAGCAAAGGGTCTGAATAGGGTCTGTATGATATTTCAGTTAAAAAAAACTAAAACACTTTTGCAAACATTTCTAAATACCTGTTTTTGAATTGTCATTATGGGGTATTGTGTGTAGATTGATGAGGGGGAAAAAACTATTTCATTTTAGAATGAGGCTGTAACGTAACAAAATGTGGAAAAGGTCAAGGGGTCTGAAGACTTTCTGCAGACACTGTATGATCAAAAGAAGTGCACTAT
Organism: Salvelinus fontinalis; assembly: GCF_029448725.1. Classification (NCBI taxonomy): domain Eukaryota; kingdom Metazoa; phylum Chordata; class Actinopteri; order Salmoniformes; family Salmonidae; genus Salvelinus; species Salvelinus fontinalis. Next base: position 45,468,945 of record NC_074677.1, read on the forward strand.
ATTGAAATAATGGTCTCATTCCAGATTTTCCCTGACTCTTCTCCAATGTCAGAGTACTTAGGTCCATGGATCTGCAGTGATGTATTTTTCCCATGTCCCACAGCCTCAAGCGAAGACGACAGCGTGGAGTCGACACCCACAGAGAAAAACACAGACACCTTTTCAATGTTCAAGAAGCCGACAGCGGAGCAGCTGCAGTCAGTGTGGAACGTGGTAGAGAGAGGTCTGGAGGGAGTGATCAGAGGCTGGACCAGACTACTGCCCTGTGATGGATCAGCCATCTCTGACATGGTTTTCATGCAGGTAAGACCTCACCTTAACACCTAATATTATCTCCTCTCCTGCACAGCAAAGAAAGTACATACTTACAGAGTCTTAAAAAGTCTTAAATTCATTCATCTGATTTAAAGGCCTTAACCTCTCTGGGATATGTGGGACGGTAGCGTCCTACCTGGCCAACATCCAGTGAAAATGCAGAGCGAAATCACACATTCAATATACCAAATTAAAGCTACACTTGTTGTGAATCCAGCCAACGTGTCAGATTTCAAAAATGGCGAAAGCAAACAATGTTATTATCTGAGGACAGCACCCCAGCTAACAATCACAGACCATCATATTTCAACCCTCCCGGCGCGACACAAAACGCAGAAATAAAGATATAATTCATGCCTTACCTTTGACAACCACCCAAGCCACTGCCTGTTCACCCCGCTATCATCCAGAAGGCGAGGTCAGTACAGGTGCATCAAAGCAGGGACCGAGAGACTGAAAAACAGCTTCTATCTCAAGGCCATCAGACTGTTAAACAGCCACCACTAACATTTAGCGGCCGCTGCCAACATACTGACTCAACTCCAGCCACTTTAAAAATGGGAATTGATGGAAATTATGTAAAAATGTACCACTAGCCACTTTAAACAATGCCACTTAATATAATGTTTACATACCTTACATTACCCATCTCATATGTATATGTATATACTGTACTCTATATCATCTACTGCATCTTGCCATCTTTATGTAATACATGTACCACTAGCCACTTTAAGCCACTTTATGTTTACATACCCTACAGTACCCATCTCATATGTATATACCGTACTCTATACCATCTACTGCATCTTGCCTATGCCGTTCTGTACCATCACTCATTCATATATTTTTATGTACATATTCTTTATCCCTTTACACTTGCGTGTATAAGGTAGTAGTTGTGGAATTGTTAGGTTAGATTACTTGTTGTTATTACTGCATTGTCGGAACTAGAAGCACAAACATTTCGCTACACTCGCATTAACATCTGCTAACCATGTGTATGTGACTAATAAAATTTGATTTGATTTGATATCTGTTGGCACTCCAATATGTCCCATAAACATCACAAATGGTCCTTTTGTTCGATTAATTCCGTCGATATATATCCAAAATGTCCATTTATTTGGCGCGTTTGATCCAGAAAAACACCGGCTCCAACTTGCACAACGTGACTACAAAATATCTCAAAGGTTACCTGTAAGCTTTGTCCAAACATTTCAAACTACTTTTGTAATACAACTTTAGGTATTTTTTAACGTAAATAATCGATCAAATTGAAGATGGGATGATCTGTGTTCAATACCGGAGGGAAACAATGTGTAGCATGCTTTCTGGTCACGCGCCTCTAACAAACAGTACACTTCACTGGAGCCTCATTCTGAACATGGCTACTTCTTCATTTCTCAAAGGAAAAACCTCAACCAATTTCTAAAGACTGTTGACATCCAGTGGAAGCGATAGGAACTGCAGGAAGGTTCCTTTGAAATCTGAATTGCCAATGAAAACCATTGAAAAGAGAGTGACCTCAAAAAGAAATAATCTGAATGGTTTGTCCTTGGAGTTTTGCCTGCCAAATAAGTTCTGTTATAATCACAGACATGATTCAAACAGTTTTAGAAACTTCAGAGTGTTTTCTATCCAATACTAATAATAATATGCATATATTAGCATCTGGGACTGAGTAGGAGGCAGTTTACTCTGGGCACGCTTTTCATCCAAACGTGAAAATGCTGCACCCTATCCTAGAGAAGTTAATAAGTCTTAAAATGTTCAATTTTCAAAGGTCTTACAAAATGCGATGGAGATGACTACAGTGTATTACCGTTATACTGTGCCGCTGCTTAATTGTTGCCACCACGGCAACAAAAGACAAATTGATCATCAAATAATATGCAAGGCACATTTTCAAGATGTTAGAGAGCTATCCACATGTGCGCCTCTGTGTGCACGTCATGTGCGTGTGTGAGTCGGGCCGTTGCCAGAGGAGATAGAGGAAAGAGCAAGGTAGATTATACAATTTGATAGATAAGAACACTAACCAGAGCTGGGACGATAAACCAAAATGACACCGATCATTGCCCTCCTCTTACTGAAACAATTTTGGTTATGGGGGGGGTGGCTTATGGTAGAGAAATTGACATTCAATTCACTGACAACAGCTGTAGTGGACATTATTATATGACATTCAATTCACTGACAACAGCTGTAGTGGACATTATTGCAGTCAACATGCTAATTGCAAGCTCCCTCGACTTGAGACATCTGTGGCATTGTGTGACAAAACTGCTTTTTCTTTATTTGATTAAGACATCAAAACTATGAAATAACACATATGGAATCATGTGGTAACCAAAAAGTGTTAAACAAATCAAAATATATTTAATATTTGAGATTTTTCAAATAGCCACCCTTTGCCTTGATGACAGCTTTGCACACTCTTGGCATTCTCTCAACCAGCTCAACAAAGTTGTATCTTCATGTCTGTAACTTCGCTCTCACTACATTGTAAGCCCTCAGCTCTTCACTCTTGACCTTCCATTGGCCAAGGCCTCCTGCCAAACCGACAGCAAGTTACTCCAGGAGTAGACATGTTTATGGTGTGTTGTGACGTTGCTACCATTAATGCGATGGTGGCTATTCATCGAATAATTACATACCACGTTAAATTATTACGCTATTAAATTAATCATAACAATTAATTAAGTAGTAATCTATGGCACCACGGGAAAAGTTTATTTAACGAGTTACCGTTTCACTCAAAAATATCAGAATATCTCGATATACTGTATGTCGTCCATTAATCATTTGCTCCTATTTCATTCTCATTCTGAATGTCGTAATATCCTATAAATCTGCACGAACCCAAGTCTCCATGATGAATCAGCTTACACAAATTGTCATAATTATTTATTTACTAACTAATGGAATAATCACAAAGAATTACATAAACACACACACAGGATAGATTATACGTTGATTACTAACAATGTAATGAAAAGTCCCTAGTGGACAAACCCGATATGACGGCTGGGTACACAATGAAAAGGGGTTGGGAAAGAAAGAGTGGGAGAATGAGAGACTAAGGAATTCAACTATCGTACAGACAGTTGAATAATACGCTCATCGTACATGTGGATATTTAGCACCCTAACAACCGCTCATTCGGATTTAGAAGTGCAATGTACATATTTATGCTTGTATGTCTTCGTCGTCTCGCTCTGTTGAAATCGCGCCATCAGTCTGTGACGAATAGTTTGACAGAAAGCCTCTGGTTGTGCATGTCTCTGGATCATATCCTTAGTAGTTGTAGTAGGTTTTCCTTTGTTCTGGAAGTGTCTTTTAGAATGGATACATCAGACGTACCAATGGTCGTTCGATAGGGAAATGTTCTTCCCCTCCCATCTTCGTTAGACTGGATCCTTCAAAGGTACACACGCGGTGGTCCTCGGTCAAGTTTACTAGACTAAAGTACTTAAACAGCTGCAGACTGAATGTTCCGATGTAGTCTTTATCTTCATAACTCGAGAGTTTGAGGGTCTTACCATTTTCTGGTCTGGTAGAGTCTAACCATTTTACACACCAGTAGCAACCCTGTAAAGTAACAACCTGGGGCGGCAGGTAGCCTAGTGGTTAGAGCGTTGGGCCAGTAACCGAAAGGTTGCTGGGTTGAATCCGCAAGCTTTCAAGGTAAAAATCTGTCGTTCTGCCACTGACGAAGGCAGTTAACCCACTGTTCCCTGGTAGGCCTTCATTGTAAATAATAATTTGTTCTTAACTGACTTGCCTAGTTAAATAAAGGTTAAAAATAAAAACCCGGTTAGGTACACTTTGGAGCAACGACAGTCCTTTTTCGCGAATACGCACTGGATCGATTATATGCAACGCAGAACACGCTAGATAAACTAGTAATATCATCTACCATGTGTAGTTATAGCTAGTGATTATGATTGATTGATTGATTGTTTTTTATAAGATAAGTTTAATGCTAGCTAGCAACTTACCTTTGCTTCTTACTGCATTCGCGTAACAGGTGGGCTCCTCGTGAGGCAGGTGGGTAGAGCGTTGGACTAGTTAACTGTAAGGTTGCAAGATTGAATCCCTGATCTGACAAGGTAAAAATCTGTCGTTCTGCCCCTGAACAAGGCAGTTAACCCACCGTTCTTAGGCCGTCATTGAAAATAAGAATGTGTTCTTAACTGACTTGCCTAGTTAAATAAAGGTGTATATTTTTTTTTTATAACCGATTTCCGATTGTTATGAAAACTTGAAATCGGCCCAAATTAATCGGCCATTCCGATTAATCTGTCGACCTCTACTCTGGTGGCATGTCTTGTGGGGTATGCATGAGGGTTCCGAGCTGTGTACCAGTAGTTCAAACAGACAGCTCGGTGCATTCAACATGTCAATACTTCTCACAAATACAAGTAGTGATGAAGTCAATCTCTCCTCCACTTTGAGCCAGGAGAGATTGACATGCATATTATTAATGTTCGCTCTCAGTGTACATCCAAGGCCAGCCGTGCTGCCCTGTTCTTAGCCAATTGCAATTTTCTTTAGTCCCTCTTTGTGGCACCTGACCACAGTACTGAACAGTAGTCCAGGTGCGACAAAACTAGGGCCTGTAGGACCTGCCTTGTTGATAGTGTTCTTAAGAATGCAGAGAAGCGCTTTATTATGGACAGACTTCTCCCCTTCCTAGCTACTGTTGTTTCAATATGTTTTGACGATGCCCTGGGGAATTCCTGATTCTACCTGGATTTTGTTGGAGAGGCTTCCATTAAAGAACATCTCAAGGATGATCAATGGAAACAGGATGCACCTGAGCTCAATTTCGAGTCTCATAGCAAAGGGTCTGAATACTTATGTAAAGAAGGTATTTCTGTTTTTTACTTTTAATAAATTAGCAAAAATGTATAAAAACCTGTTTTCGCTTTGCCGTTATGGGGTACTGTGTGTAGATTGATGAGGGGGGGGAATTATTTTATCAGTTTCAGAATAAGGCTGTAACGTAACAAAATGTGGAAAAAGTCAAGGGGTCTGAATACTTTCCGAATGCACTGTATATACAGAAAAGAATATTCATGGCTGACACTGACATGGAGTGCTCCATGTTCTAGCTGGTAGCTGACCTCAACCAGGATGCAGGGAAATGTCCGGCAGCAATCCTGCCTTAGAGTATGGTTGTATCTATCTCCACCAGGCTCCTAGAAATCAGATGACAAACCTATTTAGTCAATTGAAGTCATGCCAGCCACAGTTTTTTTACAGTAGCGTTTTCATATTTTTATTTTTTTCAGCACTTCACTTACACCTCAGTCAACTAACTGTGGTTTAAACTGAACAAAAACGTTCACACAGTTCATTCCCCTGGGACAGAAATCACCCACGTCTGTATTATTGAATGAACTTCCGAAGTTACAAGCTTACAATTCTGCATGACGGAGAATAATATAATGTGTGGATCAATTTCTATCTAACCTTGTGAATAAACTCCAAGAACAAGTTGCTAGCTAGCTGGCTTGCTAATGGCATTTATCAACATTATCAGATGGTTACTAGCAAATATTAATTTTTTCCCCCTTTCACATCTAAACTGCCTGATGATGCTAGCCAGTTGATAGTAAAGCTAGGATCGATCAATGTCAGAGGCGAGCCAGCTAGCTGGCTTTGGGAGTATCTCCCTACTGGAGGTAGAGGTGAATGAGCTTTGAGGTGACAGTTCTGAGGCAGGATAAGGAGGAGCTGAGAGAGAAACTGGCAACGGTCGAGAGCATCATGTGGCGAGAGGTAGCTGACATCAGGCAGGAACCACAAAGGGAGTTGTCAGCAGGCATATAATTTCTACAACACAGAGGTCAGTAACCAGACACAGTACAACTCCCACACCAGCACTTTCCTTTCATCAGATGGGTCTGACCAGACCTCCCTAAGATCCTCACATCCCAGCCCCTGATCACCAGCGCCAGCACAGCCATGCTGGGATCCTCAGGAGAAAGTAAGACAACAAGAGGCCAACTGTGGTCCCCATCCCACTCCATCCATAGAACATCACTCCAGACACCACAGCCCACAACAGCAGCACCCAGGCAAATGACCCTATGGTCTTCATTTTATGTGACTCCAATGGGAAATCTTTCAGAGAGAAACTGCAATTCCCTGTCATGTCAGTCAGAAAGCTATGGTGCCGAAGTGCCTCAGAAAGTCTGTCAAGCAACACACTATATGGGACCAAACATATAATGATTCACACAGGTACAAAGTATTTGATGACAATGAGAGAGCATGTAGCTCCTGCAATTCAGCAAGTTGCAGCCGGAGCTGCAGAGAGATTTCATAGCACCAAAATAACTGATACCATGTAGAGATGTGTCCTTCCACATTATTCAGAGCAACAACACTGAGCTGTCTAGAGGCTGTGCTCTCTTGGACGATGTTTACCTAGCAAACCACCGTGACATTCACCCCCAGCTGATGTACAACCTAGTACATTTGAACAAACAGGGTATCAAGGGGTTTGCTAGGAAACTGAAAGAAACTGCTCTGGGACAAAGCAAAAGCCAAAACAAGACCACGACCACCAGCCCCCACCCAGAGAGACCAGCACCACCCTACACCACTGGGCCACAACCAGAGAGGCCAGCTCCACCCTGCACCATCCGGCCCCTTCTAGAGGCCAGCTCGACCCTACACCACCAGGCCCCATCCAGAGAGACCAGCTCGACCCTACACCACCAGGCCCCATCCAGAGAGGCCAGCTCGATCCTACACCACCAGGCCCCATCCAGAGAGACCAGCTCGATCCTACACCACCAGGCCCCATCCAGAGAGGCCAGCTCGACCCTACACCACCAGGCCCCATCCAGAGAGGCCAGCTCGACCCTACACCACCAGGCCCCATCCAGAGAGGCCAGCTCGACCCTACACCACCAGGCCCCATCCAGAGAGACCAGCTCGACCCTACACCACCAGGCCCCATCCAGAGAGGCCAGCTCCACCCTGCACCATCCGGCCCCTTCTAGAGGCCAGCTCGTACCTACACCACCAGGCCCCATTAAGAGAGACCAGCTCGACCCTACACCACCAGGCCCCATCCAGAGAGACCAGCTCGATCCTACACCACCAGGCCCCATCCAGAGAGGCCAGCTCCACCCTGCACCATCCGGCCCCTTCTAGAGGCCAGCTCGTACCTACACCACCAGGGCCCTTCCAGAGAGGCCAGCTCGTACCTACATCACCAGGGCCCTTCCAGAGAGGCCAGCTCGTACCAACACCACCAGGGCCCATCTAGAGAGGCCAGCTCGTACCAACACCACCAGGGCCCATCTAGAGAGGCCAGCTCGTACCTACACCACCAGGGCCCATCTAGAGAGGCCAGCTCCGCCCTGCACCATCCAGCCGCTTCCAGAGAGGCCAGCTCCGCCCTGCCCCATCCAGCCGCTTCCAGAGAGGCCAGCTCTGCCCTGCACCATCCAGCCGCTTCCAGAGAGGCCAGCTCCACCTTGCACCATCCGGCCCCTTCTAGAGAGGCCAGCTCCGCCCTGCACCATCCAGCCCCTTCCAGAGAGGCCAGCTCCACCCTACACCATCCGGCCCCTTCTAGAGAGGCCAGCTCCGCCCTGCACCATCCAGCCCCTTCCAGAGAGGTCAGCTCCACCCTGCACCATCCAGCCCCTTCTAGAGGCCAGCTCGTACCTACACCACCAGGGCCCATCTAGAGAAGCCAGCGCCGCCCTGCACCATCCAGCCCCTTCCAGAGAGGCCAGCTCCACCCTACAACATCGGGCCCCTTCTAGGGCAGACTGCACCCCCCCCATGCTAACAGGACAGCACAATCAGAACAGATCAACAGTCCAACAAGACAGCTTTGCAGAGGTTGCATGAAGAATAGAGAACCCTGCTGCAGCCGAGCTAAACCAGATTAGGCATCTGCTGAACATAATCTGCTCAAAAATCCATTAATTAATTATTTGTTATTATCAGAAATATAATTATTAGAAATACAACCTATTATCATTATGAGTTTAGTTGTATATAAGATACACAGGAAAGGGTTAAAGTTACCTCATATAATATACTATATATGTAGCCACAGAAATACAATTCATGTGATTCGTAATTTGCTAATCTTAGATAATATGAATATATTAGCCATTTCTGAGACTCACTGTAACGTCCTGACCAGAGTTCTTATGTGTTTTGCTTGTTTAGTGTTGGTCAGGACGTGAGCTGGGTGGGAATTCTATGTTGTGTGTCTAGTTTGTCTGTTTCTGTGTCCAGCCTAATATGGTTCTCAATCAGAGGCAGCTGTCAATCGTTGTCCCTGATTGAGAATCATATATAGGAGGCTTGTTTTGTGTTGGGATTTTGTAGGTGATTGTTTCCTGTCTCTGTGTTTTGTTTGCACCAGATAGGGCTGTCTCGGTTTTCACATTTGTTATTTTGTTATTTGTATTAGTGTTACCGTTTATTCGTCTAATTAAACATGTTGAACACTAGCCGCGCTGCATTTTGGTCCTCTCCTTCACCTATGGAAGAAAACCGTGACACTCACTGACAGCACCTTTCATGATACAGCAGTAGGAATACAAGGATACAACATCTATAGAAAAGACAGGAATGTCTACGGGGGAGGTGTTTCTGTATATATTCTGAGCCATATTCCTGTAAAACTCTGAGAGGATAGAAGTGCTGTGGTTGCAGGTTCACCTGCCTCCTCTGAAGCCTCTTCTTTTAGGGTGCTGCTATAGGCCACCAAGTGCAAACTGTCAGTATCTGGAGAATATGTGTGTGATGTCTGATAAGGTCTGTGATGCTAACAGATAAATGTATTTTCTTGGTGACCTGAACATTGACTGGTTATTATCTAGTTTTCCTCTCAAAAGGAAGCTTCTTACTGTTACTAATGCTTGTAACGTGACTCAGGTTATCACTCAACCAACTAGAGTGTATACTAATAGTGTTGGATCTGTGACATCCACTTGTATATATCATACACTACATGACCAGTAGTATGTGGACACCTGTCGAACATCTCATTCCAAAATCATGGGCATTAATATGGAGTTGGTTCCCCCTTTGCTACTATAACAGCCTCCACTCTTCTGGGAAGGCTTTCCACTAGATGTTGGATCATTGCTGTGGGGACTTGCTTCCATTCAGCCACAAGAGCATTAGTGAGGTCGAGCACTGATGTTGGGCGATTTGGCCTGGCTCGCAGTTGGCGCTCCAATTCATCCAAAAGGTGTTCGATGGGGTTGAGGTCATGGCTGTGTAGGCCAGTCAAATTCTTCCACGCCGATCTCGACAAACTATTTCTGTATGGACTTCGCTTTGTGCACGGGGGCATTGTCATGCTGAAACAGGAAAGGGCCTTCCCTAAACTGTTGCCACAAAGTTGGAAGCACAGAGTTGTCTAGAATGTCATTGTATGCTGTAATGTTAAGATTTCCCTTCACTGGACATAAGGGGCCTAGCCTGAACCATGAAAAACAGCCTCAGACCATTATTCCTCCTCCACCAAAATGTACAGTTTTGTACATTGTACATGTACGCATTCCAGCAGGTAGCGTTCTCCTGGCATCCGCCAAACCCAGATTCGTCTGTCGGACTGCCAGATGGTGAAGCGTGATTCATCACTCCAGAGAACACGTTTCCACTGCTCCAGAGTCCAATGGCAGTGAGCTTTACACCACTCCACCCGATGCTTGGCGCATGGTGATCATAGGTTTGTGTGCGTCTGCTCGGCCATGTAAACCTATTTACAGTGGCAAGAAAAAGTATGTGAGCCCTTTGGAATTATCTGGATTTCTGCATAAATTGGTCATCAAATTTGATTTGATCTTCATCTAAGTCTCAACAATTGTCAAACATAGTGTGCTTAAACTAATAACACACAAATTATTTTTTTTATTTTTCTTGTCTATATTGAATACATCATTTAAAAATTCAGTGTAGGTTTGAAAAAGTATGTGAACCCCTAGGCTAATGACTTCTCCAAAAGCTAATTGGAGTCAGGAGTCAGCTAACCTGGAGTCCAATCAGTGAGACGAGATTGGAGATGTTGGTTAGAGCTGCCTTGCCCAATAAAAAACACACAACATTTGAGTTTGCTATTCATAAGAAGCATTGCCTGATGTGAACCATGCCTCGAACAAAAGAGATCTTAGAAGACCTAAGATTAAGAAAAATATTTAAAAAACATTGCTGGCCATCTGAAGTTCGCTAAAGAGTACCTGGATGTTCCACAGCGCTACTGCCCAAATATTCTGTGGACAGATAAAACTAAAGTTGAGTTGTTTGGAAGGAACACACAACACTGTGTGGAGAAAAAAAAGCCCAGCACACCAACATCAAAACCTCATCACAACTGTAAAGTATGGTGAAGGGAGCATCATGGTTTGGGGCTGCTATGCTGCTTCAGGGCCTGGACAGCTTGCTATCACGGAAAAATTAATTCCAAAGTTTATCAAGACATTTTGCAGGTGAATGTAAGGCTATCTGTCCGCCAATTGAAGCTCAACAGAAGTTGGGTGATGCAACAGGATAACGACCCAAAGCACAGAAGTAAATCAACAACAGAATGGCTTCAACAGAAGAAAATACGCCTTCTGGAGTGGCCCAGTCAGTCCTGACCTCAACCCGATTTCAACCCGGAATGGTCCAAAATTCCTCCTGACAATTGTGCAAGTCTGATACGTAACTACAGAAAATGTTTGGTTGAGGTTATTGATGCCAGTTATTGATGCCAGGATCAACCAGTTATTAACTCCAAGGGTTCACATACTGTACTTTTCCCACCCTGCACTGTGAATGTTTACACAGTGTGTTCAATAAAGACATGAAAATGTATAATTGTTTGTGACCTAGATGAAGATCAGATCAAATTTTATGACCAATTTATGCAGAAATCCAGGTATTTCCAAAGGGTTCACATACTTTTTCTTGTCACTGTAATTTAGCTCCTGACGAACAGTTCTTGTGCTGACGTTTCTTCCAAAGGCAGTTTGGAACTTGGTAGTGAGTGTTGTAACCAAGGACAGATGGTTTTTACGCGCTTCAGCACTCAGCAGTCCCGTTCTGTGAGCTTGTGTGGTCTACCACTTCGTAGCTGAGCCGTTGTTGCTCCTAGACGTTTCCACTTCACAATAACAGCACTTATAGTTGACCAGGGAAGCTTTAGCAGGACAGAAATTTGACGAACTGACTTGTCGGAAAGGTGGCATCTTATCCCCGAGTGGCGCAGCGGTCTAAGGCACTGCATCTCAGTCACTACAGACACCCTGGTATCCAGGCTGTATCACAACCGGCCGTGATTGGAAGACCCATAGGGTGGCGCACAATTGGCCCAGCGTCGTCCGGGTTTGGCCGGTGTAGGCCGTCATTGTAAATAAGAATTTGTTCTTAACTCACTGAATAAAAATTCAAAAATGACGGTGCCATGTTAAAAGTCACTGAGCTCTTCAGTAAGGCCATTCTACTGGCAATGTTTGTCTGTGGAGATTGCATGACTGTTCACTCGATTTTATACACCTGTCAGCAACAGGTGTGGCTGAAATAGCTGTCCACATACTTTTGTATGTGTGTATATGAAGTGTATTTGCCTTTCCCTTACCCTCATCCCTCAGTTTTTCAATTCATCATCTATCCATGGGGATTTGGTTGTTTTATCAGTCAGTTTCTTTATGGGTGCGTGCCTGTCAGTAACCGGAAGAAGCAATTTCATTAATGTTTCAAGTGCAGCTTCAGGATGTTCTACAGCAGACCAACAAATATTTTTCACATTTTCAATATAGGAATCATTGCAATACCTCTCTGGAGAGACCTGAAAATAGCTGTGCAGCGACACTCCCCATCCAACCTGACAGAGCTTGAGAGGAATGGGAGAAACTTCTTAAATACTTGTCTGCCAAGCTTGTAGCGTCATACCCAAGAACACTCGAGCCTGTGCTTCAACAAAGGACTCAGTAAAAGGTCTGAATTCTTATGTTAATCTGATACCTCAATTTATAATGCTTTTTCGAAAGAAATTGAAATATCTGTGAAATAACACATATGGAATCATGTAGTAACCAAAAAAAAGTGTTAAACAAATCAAAATATATTTTCGATTCTTCAAATAGCCATCCTTTGCCTTGATAAAAATATTTTTTACGTTCAAACGACTCTCCTGTAAAGTCGTGACTTGCGACATACGCCTAGTTTACTGAATCGGGTCACATATGCTGAGCACTTGTTGGCTGCTTTTCCTTCACTCTGCTGTCCAACTCACCCCAAACCATCTCAATTGGGTTGAGGTTGGGTGATTGTGGAGGCCAGGTCATCTGATGCAGCACTCCATCACTCTCTTTCTTGGTCAAATAGCCCTTACGCAGCCTGGAGGTGTGTTGGGTCATTGTACAGTTGAAAAACAAATGATAGTCCCACTAAGCGCAAACCAGATGGAATGGCATATCGCTGCAGAATGTTGTAGTAGCCATGCTGGTTAAGTGTCTCTTGAATTCTAAATCAATTCTAAAATCTCAGACAGTGTCACCAGCAAAGCACCGCCACACCATCACACCACCTCCTCCATGCTTTACAGTGGGAACCACACATGCGGAGATCATCCGTTCACCTAGTCTGCGTCTCACAAAGACACTAATGAACTTACTTTTTATTTTCAAAGCCTTTTCCATTTAATTCAGCTTGTGTCATGCTAATTTATCTTTTTGCAACCATCGGAAACGGCTATGAAGACGACCACCACAACATGTAAACTCCTCAAAAGTTGTGGCGAGAAAGATGCACCGCTCTGGCGACAGAGCTCGGCGCTTATTATCGGATGTATTGGGTTACGAAATCCAACTTTTTTGATATAATGTTAATGAAATGTCAGAGAAAAAAAACCTGAACAATTTAGAACATGAATAATCATATTTGTGTTGGTAAAATATATGTTATAAATGTAATCACTAAAGCACATTTTCACCCACTGTGGGTGGACACCCTACTACCTGATAGTAATGATGATAGTATTATTGCATTGCTAGACTAGTGCTTTTCACTAGGTGCTTTGCATTGTGCAAGACTCTACACAACCACCTCCGAGGTGACAGCTATTTTGGCCCAGGTCTCTCACCACACATCATTCTCTATTTACAGAAGTTTGTTGGGCCGGCCATGCATTCCCCTGCAGGAGGAGGAGAAGGAGAGAGGGTGAAGAGTCCCTCCCTGTCTCTCTCTCTCTCTCTGGTCCCCATGGACCTGCATCTGGAACTGCTGTCTGTCCAGCACAGAGTCTCCCTCAAGCTGCTCAACACCTGGCCAGGTATGTCAGCAAGGCCTCCAGACAGATAGTCCTCCACCATCCCAGAATGCTTCTCTGTGATTTTTTCCCACCAGATTAATCAGGATTTCCTGCTTTTCCAAGACATTATCCTCTATTTCATCATCATTGAAACGTACACAAAACCAAACCTGTATCCCCCTCTTCTTAAGAGTTATTGTTGTGCTCATCATCTCAAATCTGCCTTCCTCACTCCCCCTCGACCCATCCACTTTGTATGCTGTGTTGTGTTGTGTACCTTCCCTTAGCTGAGCTGCAGCAGCATGCTGGTGACAGTAGGAGATCTATGAGGCCCCCTGGTGGTGTGGAGATACCTGAGAACATGGCTGACAGAGCCAGAGGAGGTGAGACTGAGAGCCCTCACCCATGGCCCTGCACTCCATACTTTACATGGCTGCCTGAGGTTCTCAGCTTTGACGCAAGCAGTTGTGTATTTCAAGCGGATATTGTGCTTAAGTTTGATTACTTCATGAATCAGTATTTAGGTAATGCATTAGTTATAAACAGAAGATATTGCCAATTATTGTGATAATGATTGTGTGGTCCCTAAAACCTCTGTTTACAGAGTCAGTGCTTCTGGAGCGGATCAGAAAGAATACGATCTCCATAGCTCTGTTCCTGGTCCAGAAGGCTCTGCTGTCCCACAGGAAGGACCAGAACAGCAGCGCCACCAAGAGACTGCTAGAGGTAAAGACACAGAAAGTGACACTGAAAATGTCAATTGAATATCATGTTGATTTTGATTTGATTTGATTCATTGGGATCCCCATTAGCCGATGCCAATGGCAACAGCTAGTCTTACTGTTGATATGACACATTATGATTGGAGACACATAATATCACAAATGCCATTCTATAAAAATTATTCGCTTGTCCGTCATGTTGATATGTACATTACAAGGGAATGACTAATGCCTTTAATTGGTATACACAATAAATAGCTAGTTCTGCTAGCCTTGCTTGAGGTTTGCCCACCATTGAGGTTTTCACCCATTCCTTGTATTCTCCCTGTGTTGGTCACAGGAGGCTGTTGTCCTGATAGAGAAGGCAGAGGTGGAGGAGAGGAAGCTGTTCAGCTCCTCTGGTCCGTCGGAGAGGAAGGAGAGAGGAGGAGAGGAGGAGAGAAACACTAGACCTCCTCCTCCTCCTATCCTCCTGTCCCGTACCTACCACTCCATGACCTTCACTCCTGCACCCTACGCCCTGGAGGAACAGGTGATAGGACGTCTACACTAAGCAGACACTCCTGTCTGGATCAATCAGTGTGTAGCCTACAGTATGAGGATGGGGATCGTTATGATTGGGATCATGAGGATCATATCCAGAGCAACTGTCACTCTAAGTACAGTCTAAAGTAGGGGCAGTAATGTTCTCATTGAACTCTCATACTGTATCTGGGAGGAATGACATACTGTATGTCTTTGTGGGTGCTATTTTAGGGATTCATATGATAGTGTTTAACTGTAAGGATAGTATGATAGATCATATTATATAGACAGTAGCATGTTGTCTCTCCACGGTGTGGTGCAGGTGTGCTGGTACCATATCTATGCACGTGAGGCTGAGGGAATCAACCTGAAAGTCAGACTAGGAGACAGCAACCTGGTGGGCACTGGAGACGAGGTAAGTTACGCTAGATAAAGTCTACTGACACCTACACAGCAAGTTCTCACCTTGTCTGCTGCCCTCTTCAGGTACACATTTTATATTGCCATAGGTATGTATTACAGTTATATTGCTTTTCAATGCAGCCCCACCAATGTTCCCTCAATTTGTTTTCAGCACTTGCCAAATTTCAGGTCTGCTGAATGCAAACTTGAACGTTGTAAAAATTCTTGCCGCATGTTTACCCGCTTTAAGTTAGTTTTAACAGTGGCCAAGTAGCCTACTGTGGCTATTTGATCATAATGTGGGCTTAACAGAGTGGCCTACCCTCAAAAACAATGCTACAGTAGCAGCAAATGTGTCCTGTTCAATATAGGCCTACATTCCATGAGACTTTTGAAAGAAAAAAAAACATGCAGGACTTGTTTATTCACTTGTCCTTTAGACAAAGAGGTGACTGAAAATGTTTTGTTGTTTGATGAAAGAAACCACCTTACAAAATGTAATTAATTATTATTCCCATTATTACAGATAATCAGACAAATTATGCTGCAATCTGCCTATTGGCTACATAGCCGTCTCAAAATGTCTAGAAATGCACACATTTTGTGCTCTTGTAGGAAGCAACCACTCCCCCATTGTTGTCTAGAAATTAGCTATAACTGGGCTAATAACTCACTAACTAGCAAAGAATATGAACAAATGTGCACAGGTGGCTACTTGCAGCTCTCGCTTTGATCTCAAAACAATCGCTTCAACTCACGACTGCTCATGCTGTAAACACAGTCCAGTTCAAAGTGAATGGCAGATCCATATATGGCTGTGGCTATTTGCATATTATGGCCCACCGGTCTGTAGATTAAGGCCTGAGTCGTGCCTGTCAATGCAATAGAATCCTACTCCAAATAGAATCCTACTCCAATGTGCTCTGCCTACAAGAAAATCTCTCGCACAGTGAGTCTAGAATACAAAATCTCGCATAGTTCGTTTAGCTTCGATATATTACTTTGAAAGTGGCTAATATTGAATAGATATTCATTATATTTCAATGGCTAGATTAAACTCTCCGTCCCTGTGTTTCTGCCCAGGTTCCTGCATCAGGGGAGCGACTGCTACGAGTGGACTGCTTGGAGCCGAACCAGAAGTATGTGTTTGCTGTAGCAGCCTACGACGCCGGGGGTAAACTGGTGGGCAATGCCATTGGAGAGACAACCAGGCCTCTGCTAGCCTCCCTGCCTCTGCCACTGCTCACCACCTGGGCACACCTGGCACAGGTACTGAGGAAGGACTCCTAACTCGAGATACACACTCCACACCTCAAAGGTTTATCATGTAACGTGATATTCAAATCCTGTAGCTGTGTTTGTCAATCAAAGACTAGAGAGAAAGTTTGGGTTATAGCTACACACACATCTCACGTAAGGATTCGGCACTATATAAGATCACCGATTTATTGAGTGTGTGTGGGTTACTCTATGTATAATCTGGTGACAGTAGGACCCTCTCTCCCTATCTGTGTTGTGTCCCATGCAGGCAGCGTACCAGACAGGGCAACACGCTCTAGCCAAGAGAGCCTGCAGTGAACTGTGGAGCCACTTCAACCAGCCTAAAGGTCTTCAAGAACCAGGGGCCACTTTAGAGGGGCTAGCTCAGACCAAGTGAGGACAACACACTCTGACTGAGGATATGTGTTTGTTTGAGATACTTATTCCCTCACATTCCTTTCTGTCATGGCTCTTGTTAATCTATCCCCTCTTTCACTCGATTTCCCTCCCCTTTTCTCATTCTCCCCCCCTCTTTCTCCCCCCTCCTCTGCAGGCTGCGTTTGGAGACTCTGCAGCGCTCCTCTCCTCTCCTCCTCCACCTCTTTCTCTCCTCCATCCTTATGCAGACAGAGATCCACATCCAGGAGGGTGCGCTGTTCTGTGACACCCTCAGTGACGGGGGACCACTCATTTGGGGACAGGTAAGTACACAAAGGCACTGTTTGGCTCCTTTATGGTCATGGCTGTAAACTGGGCTCTGGGTAAGAACATTTGTTTATTTTACTTGAAAAAGAAAAAGGGAAAGTCCAAGAGTCCCTGCGTGGGAATCACATGTGGTATTTGGATTTTTCAGAATGTAATATATGTGACTCTGAGTGAGAACCAAGCATGACAGTGAGAGATGTTAGAGAGGGTGGTATGATGGCAGCTGTGTTTACTTTTACCCCCTCCAGGAGGCCAGGTTGGCAGAGTGTGAGCGGATGCTGGTGGCCATAGACCTGGCTCTCTGGCTGAATGACAGCAGCGCTGCCCTGCAGGCCGTGGTGAGGTGTTATGGCCTGCTGGCCCCGCTCATGTTTCACCAGATCCCAGCAGAGCCTGTTGTACAGGTAAGGTACAATAAACCTACTGAGCTCCTGATTGACTCTTGGCTCTGAATGACTCACTGTTTCCTGGTCCCAGATTAAGCCTATTGGTGTGCGTCTAAGCACCTTCGATGTAGATTCTCCATTTAGCATGCTTTTTAGTTGTTTTTGGAAAAATGTTGCCTATTGTTTGTAAATTATTGCTTTACTATTATGATTATCACATTGCTGTGCTGATCTTGTAAACAGTATGTATGTCTCTTCCAGGTGCTGATGAAGTGCCTGGCGGTGCTGACAGAGATCTCAGGAGTTGTTAAACAGAAACGCCCAGCCACCACTTCAGAGTCTCTCCTGCACATGATAGCCTGTATAACATATTATGTTGCCAAGGTAACCATGTGTTTGTGTGTGTTGGAGTATAATATTTTCCAGAGAATCTACAAAAAAAAAGTAATGGAGAAATTAACACATGAATCTAAAGTCTTCTTGTTGTATTTGTTGCAATTTAATAAACTCAAAGTTCTCTCAAAGTCACCATATTATTTTGTTGGTGTAGCCTATTAATGTAGGCCTATGAAGCACTGTTGACAAACTGGTCAAATATTATGAGGTCTAGTGAAAATTACATTCGTTTTAATCTACCTTTGACTGAAAGATGTCACTTGTTGGCCCTTTTCTCTCCGCTTGCACCTGGCTCCCGGGTGGGAACCTTTGGGAAGGTTGTGGCTGTTTTAGGGCTGACCTCCTTTAGTTGACTGGCAGATTGTTTGGTTGATAGGCTGTTGGTCGACCAAGATTTTTTTTAGTCCAGCAATCTAAAATATATACAGTACCAGTCAAAGGTTTGGACACACCTACTAATTCAAGGGTTTTTCTTAATTTTTTATATTTTCTACATTATAGAATAATAGTGAAGACATCAAAACTATGAAATAACACATATGGAATCATGTAGCAACCAAAAAAGTGTTAAACAAATTTGAATATATTTTAGATTCTTCAAAGTAGCCACCCTTTGCCTTGATGACAGCTTTGCACACACTTGGCATTCTCTCAACCAGCTTCATGAGGAATGCTTTTAGAACAGTCTTGAAGGAGTTCCCACATATGCTGAGTACTTGTTGGCTGCTTTTCCTTCACTCTGCGGTCGGACTCATTCCAAACCATCTCAGTTTGGTTGAGGTCCGGTGATTGTGGAGGCCAGGTCATCTGATGCAGTACTCCCCTTCTTGGTAAAATAGCCCTTACACAGCCTGGAGGTGTGTTGGGTAATTGGCCTGTTCAAAAACAAATGATAGTCCCACTAAGCCCAAACCAGATGGGATGGTGTATCGCTGCAGAATGTTGTGGTAGCCATACTGGTTAAGTGTGCCTTGAATTCTAAATGAATCACAGACAGTGTCACCAGCAAAGCACCCCCACACCATAACACTTCCTCCTCCATGCTTTACGGTGGGGAATACACATGCCGAGATCATCTGTTCAGTTGGAACCAAAAATATATAATTTGGACTCCAGACAAAAGGACACATTTTCACCGGTCTCATGTCCATTGCTCGTGTTTCTTGGCCCAAGCAAGTCTCTTCTTATTGGTGTCCTTTAGTAGTGCTTTCTTTGCAGAAATTCGACCATGAAGGCCTGATTCACACAGACTCCTCTGAACAGTTGATGTTGAGATGTGTCTGTTACTTGAACTCTGTGAAGCATTTATTTGGGCTGCAATTTCTGAGGCTGGCAACTCTAATGAACTTATCCTCTGCAGCAGAGGTAACTCTGGGTCTTCCATTCCTATGGCGGTCCTCATGAGAACCAGTTTCATCATAGCGCTTGATGGTTTTTGTGACTGCACTTGAAGAAACTTTCAAAGTTCTTGAAATGTTCCGGATTGACTGACCTTCATGTCTTAAAGTAATGATGGACTGTCGTTCCTCTTTGCTTATTTGGGCTGTTCTTGCCATAATATGGACTTGGTCTTTTACCAAATAGGGCTATATTCTTTATACCCCCCCCCACCTTGTCACAACACAACTGATTGGCTCAAACGCGTTAAGAAGGAATGAATTAATCACAAAAAGTTAATCCACAAATTAACTTTTAAGAAAGCACACCTGTTAATTGAAATGCATTCCAGGTGACTACCTCATGAAGCTGGTTGAGAAAAAGCCAATAGTGTGCAAAGCTGTCATCAAGTCAAAGGGTGGCTATTTGAGGAATCTCAAATATAAAATATGTTCTGATTTGTTTAACCCTTTTTTGGTTACTACATGATTCCATTGTGTTATTTCATAGTTTTGATGTCTTTACTGTTATGCTACAATGTAGAAAATAGTAAAAAAAAAAAAAAAAACATTGAATGAGTAGGTGTTCTAAAACATTTGACTGGTAGTGTAAATTTTGAAGAGAACAGGTCCCAAAATTGACCCCTGTGGTACACCTTTATGTACTTTAAGAAATTCAGAGTTAACCCCATCAGTCACGATAGCCTGAGTTCTGTCACTAAGAAACCATGAACAGGTGTCCAAGCTCAGCCTATTCAGGACAACTTATTCATTAAAATAGCATGATCAACAGCTTTTGACAGGTCCACAAACAAAGCAGCACATTTGATTTTGGTGTCTAAAGCATTGACAAGATCATTAACAACTAAAGTAGTTGCTGTAACAGTGCTATGCCCAGGACTAACCCCTGTTTGGTTTACATTCAAAATACATTTCTATGATTAAAAAAGAGCAAAGTTGTACTTTTACCAAGTATTCTAGAATCTTAGTTGGACAAGGAAGCCTTGAAATGGGGTGATAAGTATTAAGATCGCTACTATCCTAGAGCTGATTTCTATACTATTGGAATATTTCCTGATAACAATGTTAAGTAAAAAAGTGTGTTATTGAGCCAACAATGATGGGTGCTGCACACTTAAGCAGACCAGGATCCAATTGGTCGGCCTTTATTGTTGTCTATTGCTAGCAAAGCATCCAGGACTTCTTTTTCTGTAAATAACCTAAAAGAAAAATTATTTCTTTGATCATTCAGAAAGTTTCCTCTATCAGCATACAGCCCAATATCACTGTGAATAGGCTTAGAAGTTATTTCAAAGAGAGATAGCCCGCTGAAATGAAATGGTGATTAAAGGCATCAATGATGGCATATTTTCCTTAATGAGGCCAGTGTCTGAATGAATTTGTTGTGTCAGAGAGGAGGAAGTAGAACCCTTCAGGATTTTGACAGTTTTCCAGACTTTAGCCGGGTTTCCATTACAATCTGAAAGAGTGGTTAATCAGATTTATCATTTCTGATTTGTCTTACACAATGATTCCTCAGTTACTTAAAAGCTTGCCGGTCCAAGCCTAAGCCTTGACCCAAGCATCATCTCCTTTAAGAATGACTTCTGATAATTCCGGAGCGTACCAGACATTCCATCGACCTTTAACCTTTTATTTTTTGAAGGGAGTACGATTATCCACAATAGTATTGAAGACATCTGCAAAGAGGCTCAAAGCTAAATCAGATCCAGGGATAGCTGAAATACAATCAAGGTCACTATAATAAATATAATGTAAAAAAAATAAAAAATAAAAATAAATCCTGTTCACTGAAGTTTTTAAAGTTCCTCTTTGTGATGACACAAGGCTTACATTTTTGAAACTAGATTTTTGTATCTCTAACAAACAACTGGGCAATGGTCACTAATATCTTGGGCGAAGACACCAGTAGAAACATATTACTCCGATGTATTCATGAAACCCTCTCTAAGCTTTACAGGAATATGATTGACCCTGCAGATAGCAGAGATGGCTGTAGATAAGCCAGATTTAGACATTTCATATCATTTAACAGTGCCATTTCACGTCACACTGTTTTTAAAAATGACTTATTATAATTTACTGGTTTCTCGCCCTTATTTATCTCTGGAATCGAGAATGGGTTTGGGCAGGAAATCTCTGGAAATCTCGGTAACCCGGATCCCGCTAATAAACCCTAGTGTGTGTATGTATGTGTGTGAAAAAGAGGAAGAGCTGAAGAAGATTTTGCGCAGCCACCCGAAATGTTTGTAAGGATATGGCTGTGTGTACCGTTTTGGGCCTTTGAGCTATATACCAACCAAAGAGGGAGAGCTGGAAAAAGTTTTAACACTGCGTGTGTGTGTGAGTTCCATTCATCTAGATCTATTAAGACCAGTCTTCTACTAACCCATAGGCCCTTCGCACCCTGGAGAAGCACCGTCTGGCAGCAACAGTGATCGAACAGGGAAAGAAACTCCTCCATGATATCCTGGAGACCGTGCAGGGACCCAGTAAGCCCCTTCCAGTGGAGCCAGATGGGGTATGTACTGCACTGTAACCTATACTGCCTTTTAATCAATTACTCATCAAAGCACACCTCCATTTACAGCCCAAGCAGGGCATAAAATTAACACCCGCCAAATGCCGGTAGATTTTTGTATTGGTGGGTAAGAATGTCTATTTCACCAGCCACGTTGGCGGGTGGTCAATTTGCAGGGCTCTACATTGTGAGCATTACATTCGCATTCGCTCATAAAAATAGAGTCAGAAGTCAAGTATGAGCACGTGCGAGTTGCGATTTATAGCAAAAAGCTGGAGTAGCTGTTTTCAATGTATTTCTGCCGTTTTGTTTCATAGAAATAAGTATACTATATCCCGCCTCGCGCAGCATCAATGACTGGCTGGTGAGCTGTGCACGCTGGGAGTCAAGTGCTGATAGATACATTTTTGGAGGCGCTGCGCACAGGCATAAAAGTTGGTATAATTTACTCGAAAGCCTACAAAGTGAGACTTTGTCCTCGTGTTTCTTGGGTATTTACATTGTTTTGTTCACAAGCTCAGTTGTTTTTCAATGTTAGTTGGAGTTGGCTTCAGCTGCTTGCAAAGAGACGTGGTCTACTACTAGTCAGTTTAGATTCAAAATCTCACACAGACATGTGACAAGGCTTGAGTGGCCCCATTACTATGGTAACGTCCCACTCTTAAGCCCCTGTTACACACAGCAATAGTGTGTTTTGTCTGTTAATTACCATGTTGTCTAAATGAAGCAGAGGATTCAAAGCATCACTACAGAAAAAAAAAACTATACTTGGAAACTCATCAAATAGCCTCACGTTGTTCAGTACCAATCAAAAGTTTGGACACCTACTCATTCAAGGGTTTTTCTTTATTTTTACTATTTTCAACATTGTAGATGAAGACATCAACTATGAAATAACACATATGGAATCATGTAGTAACCAAAAAAGTGTTTAACAAATCAAAATATATTTGAGATTCTTCAAAGTACCCACCTTTTGCCTTGATGACAGCTTTGCACACTCTTGGTATTCTCTCAACCAGCTTGACCTGGAATGCTTTTCCAACAGTCTTGAAGGAGTTTCCACATATGCTGAGCACTTGTTGGCTGCTTTTCCTTTACTCTGCGGTCCAACTCATCCCAAACCATCTCAATTGGGTTGAGGTCGGGTGATTGTGGAGGCCAGGTCATCTGATGCAGTACTCCCCTTCTTGGTAAAATAGCCCTTACACAGCCTGGAGGTGTGTTGGGTCATTGTCCTGTTGAAAAACAAATGATAGTCCCACTAAGCCCAAACCAGATAGGATGGTGTATCGCTGCAGAATGTTGTGGTAGCCATACTGGTTAAGTGTGCCTTGAATTCTAAATAAATCGTTGACAGTGTTACCAGCAAAGCACTCTTATACCATCACAGCTCCTCCTCCATGCTTCACAGTGGGAACCACACATGCCGAGATCATCCTTTCACCTACCCTGTGTCTCACAAAGACACTGCGGTTGGAACCAAAAAATCTCTCATTTGGACTCAAAGGACAGATTTCCACCGGTCTAATGTCCATTGCTCGTATTTCTTGGCCCAAGCGAGTTCTGAATGGCTCAAACACATTCAGAAGGAAAGAAATTCGACAAATGAACTTTTAACAAGGCACACCTGTTCATTGAAATGCATTCCAGGTGAATATATAATGAACCTGGTTGAGAGAATTCCAAGCGTGTGCAAAGCTGTCATCAAGGCAAAGGGTGGCTATTTGAAGAATCTCAAATATAACATTTGTTTGGATTTATTTAGCACTTTTTTGGTTACTACATGATTCCATATATTTGTTATTTCATAGTCAATGTCTTCACTATTATTTTGCAATGCAGAAAATAGTAAAAAATAAAGAAAACCCTGGAATGAGTACGTGGGTCCAAACTTTTGACTGGTACTGTATGTCACATTGAGGATTGTGCTCTTCGCTTTGTGTGTGTGTCAGGGTTTCCGTTAGGAAAATGTGTCTCTCGGACATTTAACCAGCAGCATTTTAATTTACTGATCATTTAAGAAATTGTGACTCTGGGTTGAAATTGGGTTTTTAACATTGGTAAAAAGTAGATACTCAGAGCTGCATCATGGTATATCATACATTGCATTTTTGAGGAACAATGAGAAAGTAATTCTGCTTTGGAAGCTGATACACTTGTAAATTCACTTTTGAGAAAAGGGCATTTTAGTGTTTCGGTGAGAGAGCTCCCCTTTGTCTAAACCCATTCAGCATCGTTCACACCCTCTTAAGCTTTAGTCCCACCCATCTCCTTGCTACAGAGCTCACACTTGAGGCTCTGGCCGATGATTTGTTTACCTCTGGATATCATGAAAACGGCCTAACAAGCTCTGCTGGCAACAATTTCATTACGCTTTTTTGCAGACGTTTACTGACACCGGCCATATTCAATGGGTGTTGTACACTTTAGCTTAAGACATATAGCTAGCTAGCTAGGTAAACAATTAACCTAGCTAGGTAAACAACATGTAAGATCACACACGTCACGTTAGCTAACGAGCCCGCCACCTAATGTTAGCTAGGGAGCCAGCCAGCTAACGCTAGCTAACAGTACACTTTAGCTTGAAATGAAACAACTTTCTGTCAAAATTAGAAACGTGAAAATGTAGCTTGCTAGACTATCTTACCCGTACAGTTGAAGTCAGAAGTTTACATACACCTTAACCAAATACATTTAAACTCAGTTTTTCATAATTCCTGACATTTAATCGTAGTAAAATTTCCCTGTCTTAGGTCAGTTAGGATCACCACTTTATTTTTAGAATGTGAAATGTCAGAATAATAGTAGAGAGAATTATTTATTTCAGCTTTTATTTCTTTCATCTCATTCCCAGTCGGTCAGAAGTTTACATACACTCAATTAGTATTTGCTAGCATTGCCTTTAAATTGTTTAACTTGGGTCAAACGTTTCGGGTAGCCTTCCACAAGCTTCCCACAATAAGTTGGGTGAATTTTGTCCCATTCCTCCTGACAGAGCTGGTGTAACTGAGTTAGGTTTGTAGGCCTCCTAACTCGCACACACTTTTTCAGTTCTGCCCACAAATTTTCTGTAGGATTGAGTTCAGGGCTTTGTGATGGCCACTCCAATACCTGGACTTTGTTGTCCTTAAGCCATTTTGCCATAACTTTGGAAGTATGCTTGGGGTCATTGTCCATTTGGAAGACCCATTTGCGACCAAGCTTTAACTTCCTTACTTATGTCTTGAGATGTTGCTTCAACATATCCACATAATTTTCCACCCTCATGATGCCATCTATTTTGTGAAGTGCACCAGTCCCTCCTGCAGCAAAGCACCTGCGATCCCTGTGCTTCACGGTTGGGATGGTGTTCTTCGGCTTGCAAGCCTCCCCCTTTTCCTCCAAACATAATGATGGTCATTATGGCCAAACAGTTCTATTTTTGTTTCATCAGACCAGAGGACATTTCCGGGACTGCCTTGCAGAAGAAATATCAGTGCGCACAGAGACGCACGAGATTGAACTTCACAAAATTTTCTAGAGTTTTCCCCGTTCGTTAACACTGTCATTTCCCTTTACCGTGGGAATTGTGATTGAATCAACGCAATATTAGCCACTTTCAATTCAACATACCGAAACAAAACAAACTGTGCAAGACTTAATATGCAAAACTAACTATGCAAGATATTTTGTTGTAGGCAGAACGCATCGGAGTAGGATTCTATTCCATTGACAGGCACGACTCAGGCTCGTACACAGACCGGTGTTCCATAACCAATCAGAGGTGCAGTAGGACTATATGCAAATAGAGCATTGTCACGTATGGATCTGGGCCATTCACTTTGAACGGGACTGTTTTTACAACATGAGCGGACGTAAGTAGATGTGCTTGTTTTGAGATCAAAGCGAGAGCTAAATATATCGTGTGCACATTTGTACATATCCTTTGCTGGTTACTGAGTAATTAGCCCAGTTATAGAACATTTGTAGTCATCAATGGGGGAGGGATTGCTTCCTACAAGAGCACAAAACGTGTGCATTTCTCGACATCTTTGAAGAATAAGTCAGGCTGTTACGGTGACCGTATTACCCACACACCAGCAGTCACAAGTCATGACGGCAGTCAAATTCCACGTGACCATTTAGTCACAGTAATTAGGCTTCTCCAAGCTTTGATGCTGCTGATGGTCATTAGTAGCCTACCAAACTTGCAAACTGCCTGGTACTCAGCAGTCTATTGCCCCTCTAATTACTTTTACATCAATGCATACAGTATGTAATTGGAAATCTAATCAAACACTTCATGAGAGCCCATGAAGTCATGTTGCGCAACATTTCTATAGGCTATGCAATTTATTTATCAACTTTCCTAATATTAAGCACATTGCTTCACTTTACGACAGGAGTATAGCCTACCTGGCTGGCATGAAAATGAACCACGGGAACAGCGTCCTCCATTCACTATTTAAGTGGATATATGACATGTATTTTTTCCCCCATGCCCCTGTTCCAAGACAGGTGCATGATAATGGTCCATTCTAAATAATACATTTTTTTTTAAAATCACACGTATATTATTTAGTATATGTAAAGACAACATTAAACATTAAATGGTGCCGAAGGAGATGGCTGCTGTTTTACGATCCCGTAACCAATTGTACTATTGTGTACAGTGGTTCTTCCTTTAAAAGTGGCATCATACTGCAGCACACCTTTGCGGGCTGCTGCGAGTTCTATGGCATGTTATTTAATTGTCAGCCATTGTTATCATTAATGCTAGTTAGTGGTAGTTTGACCACCGAAGGGCATCTTTGAGAAGCATTTGATAGCCTTCAATATTGGCTTCAATATTGGCTTTTATATACACTAAACGTTCAAAAGTTTGGGGTCACTTAGAAATGTCCTTGTTTTTGAAAGAAAAGCACATTTTTGGTCGATTACAGGCTCAAAATGGCCAGAAACAAAGACCTTTCTTCTGAAACTCATCAGTCTATTCTTGTTCTGAGAAATGAAGGCTATTCCATGCGAGAAATTGCCAAGAAACTGAAGATCTCGTACAACGCTGTGTACAGCCGGCACAGGTATTGAACCAGCATCTCTAGCAATGCAGTGATGCAGTGTCTTAGACCTTTGCGCCGCTCGGGCGCTGTACAATGTGACCAGTCGGGATTAGGCTACAGTACTACAGTAAGAGCAAAATAATCCATTTCCACACCCTAATTGTAGTCTAAGTTTCTCTAAGAATATAAACCTTAGTGTAACAACAGTTTAGTAAGTAATACTGACGAGTAGTAACAAATTAAATAAGTGTATTTTTCCAGGTGTGCGTGTGCAGGACAGAGGAATAGCAATTCTAACACTATTGTTCTAAGTTCAATTACCTTCTTCATCCTCATCATTCAGTTCATTGAAATTAAATGATCAATTATCAGTTTCTATTTGGTTAATGTCGCCCATTCATTGTCAGTTAGAGACACAGTAGTGCCTTGGGACCCAAAAGCATAATCAGTGCTCTAACTCCCCCATGCGCTGGTCTGGAGCAAAGAAGTAATGACGCAGGGTACCGTACTAAACCACAAATTACCTCTAAGTCCCGCAGCATAATTCCAAACTTTTAGTTGAGCAACCACTGTATGTTTTTTCACGTTATTTGTAACTTATTTTGTACATAATGTTTCTGCCGCCGTGTCTTATGACCGAAAAGAGCTTCTAGATATCAAGACAGCGATTACTCACCCCGTACTGGAGGAATACTTTTCCTTCATCGAGTCGGACGAGAAGGATTTACTTCAGACGCCCAACAAGGCCCTCTTCCCCATCATTTGCAGGAGAAGGAGACGGAGGTATCGAGGACGAAGGTCCGGGTGCCTTGTAAGGATCCGTCGCCGAGAGGGTAATCTACCTTTACCATCGGTCCTATTAGCCAATGTAAAATCAATCGATAATAAAATAGACAAACTATGATCACGTATTTCACTCGTCGTGACCCCATGGCTGAACGACGACATGAATAACGTACAGCTGGCGGTTTTTAAGCTTATTCGTCAGGATAGAACAACAGCCTCTGGTAAGACAAGGGGTGGCAGTCTATGTATATTTGTAAACAACAGCTGGTGCATGAAATCTAAGGAAGTCTCAAGGTTTTGCTCGCCTGAGGTAGAGTATCTCATGATAAGCTGTAGACCACACTATTTACCAAGAGAGTTTTCATCTGTATTTTTCGTAGCTATTTATATACCACCACAAACCGATGCTGGCACTAAGACCACACTCAATGAGCTGTATACGGCCATAAGCAAGCAGGAAAACGTTAATTCAGAGGTGGCGCTCCTAGTAGCCGGGGACTTTAATACAGGGAAACTCAAATCAGTTTTACCTAATTTCTACCAGTATGTTAAATGTGCAACTAGAGGGGGAAAAAAACTATAGACCACTGCACACACAGAGACACGTACAAAGCTCTCCCTTGCCCTCCATTTGGCAAATTTGACCATAATCCTATCCTCCTGATTCTTGCTTACAAGCAAAAACTCAAGCAGGAAGCACCAGTGACTCAGTCAATAAGAAAGTGGTCAGATGAAGCAGATGCTAAGCTACAGGACTGTTTTGCTAGCACAGACTGGAATAGGTTCCCGGGATTCCTCCAATGGCATTGAGGAGTACACCACATTAATCACTGGCTTCATCAATAAGTGCATCGATGACATCGTCCCCATAGTGACTGCACATACAACCAGAAGCTATGCCTTCCGACAAACCATCAAACAGGCAGTGTCAATACAGGACTAAGATTGAATCGTACTACACTGTCTCCGATGCTCGTCGGATGTGGCAGGACTTGCAAACTATTACAGACTGCAAAGGGAAGCACAGCCGTGAGTTTCCCAGTGACATGAGCCCACCAGACAAGCTAAATTCTTCTATGCTCGCTTCGAGGCAAGTACCACTTAACTTCTTATGGCTGCAAGCCTGAGGCCGCCCACAATATGACAACAGCCAGCTCAAGTGCAGGGCGCGAAATTCAAAATATATATTTTTTTAAATATTTAACTTTCACACATTAACAAGTCCAATACAGCAAATGAAAGGTACACATCTTGTGAATCCAGCCAACATGTCTGATTTTTAAAATGTTTTAGAGCGAAAACAGCACATATATTTATGTTAGCTCACCACCAAATACAAAAAAAGGACAGACATTTCACAGCACAGGTAGCATGCACAAAGCCAACCAAACTAACCAACAAACAACTTCATCAGATAACAGTCTTATAACATGTTATACAATAAATCTATGTTTTGTTCGAAAAATGTGCATATTTCAGGTATAAATCATAGTTTACATTGCAGCTACAATCAGAAATTGCACCGAATTACAGACACCAACGTCAAATACCTAATTACTCATCATAAAACATTTCTGAAAAATACATAGTGTACAGCAAATGAAAGACAGGCATCTTGTGATTCCAGACAATATTTCCGATTTATTAAGTGTTTTACAGCGAAAACACAATATAGCGTTATATTAGCTTACCACAATAGCCAGAAAGACAAGCCATTTCCCAGCAGTAAAAGTTAGCGATCGTAACAAACCAGCAAAGGATATATAATTTTTGACTAACCTTGATATTCTTTATCAGATGACAGTCCTATAACATCAGGTTATACATACACTTATGTTTTGTTCGAAAATGTGCATATTTAAAGCTGAAATCAGTGGTTATACATGTTGCTATCTTAGCTACTTTTTCCACAACATCTAAACAGCAACGATATTTTTCTGACACGTTTTCTGACACACATATTCTGACCAAATAGCTATTCATAAACATAACTAAAAAATACATGTTGTATAGGAAATGATAGATCCATTAGTTCTTAATGAAATCGCAGTGTTAGAATTCTAAAAAAGAACTTCATTACGACATCCAGCTTCGGTATAGCTGAGTACCCCAAAGTTGGGCGCCCACGACTAGTTCACATGCACGACAGATATATGAAATAGCATCATAAAATGTTTCTTACTTTTGGTGATCTTCCATCAGAATGTTGGACAAGGTGTCCTTTGTCAAGAACAATCGTTGTTTGGATTTAGAACGTTCATTTTCCCTCTTGAATTAGCAAGCGCACTTGCCAAGTGGCTCGAAGCTGTCCATGTCAACAAACGGAAGAGAACGGAACACAGCAAAACTCCCGAAAAATGTTCAATAATCTGATGAAACTATATTGAAAAACATACTTTACGATGATATGGTCACATGTATCAAATAAAATCAAAGCCGGAGATATTAGTCACCTATAACGGCAGCTAAACAGAAGGCAAATCCAAGTCCCCTTTCGCGCTCTCCAGAAAACAGGAAATGGGTGGACACGTCATACAAAGAGCTTGTATTCCACTTCAGACCAAGATAAACACGAAATTTCTTCTCTCACCGCCTCTTGACATCCAGGGGAAGGTCTATGACGTGCACGTATACTAATACGTATCATGCCCATGTATAGGCAGGAAGTAGAACAGAGCATCGATTTCAGACTTTCCACTTCCTGGTCAGGAAGTTTGTGCCAAATGTTCTGTTTGACTCACAGATATAATTCAAACGGTTTTAGAAACTAGAGAGTGTTTTCTATCCAATAGTAATAATAATATGCATATTGTACGAGCAAGAATTGAGTACGAGGCCGTTTGAAATGGGCACCTTTTATCTGGCTACTCAATACTGCCCCTGCAGCCCAAACAGGTTAAAGCATGCATGAGAGCATCAGCTGTTCCAGACGATTGTGTGATCACGTTCTCCGTAGCCGATGTGGGTCAGATATTTAAACAGGTCAACATTCACAAGGCCGCAGGGCCAGATGGATTACTAGGACGTGTACTCCGAGCAAGTGTCTTCACTGACAATTTCAACCTATCCCTAATGGAGTCTGTAATACCAACATGTTTCAAGCAGACCACCATAGTCCCTGTTCCCAAGAACACTAAGGTAACCTGCCTAAATGACTACAGACCCGTAGCACTCACATCTGTAGGCTGGCTTACATCAACACCGTTATCCCTGAAACCCTAGACTCAATTTGCATACCGCCCCAACAGACCCACAGATGATGCGGTCTCTTGCACTCAACACTGCCCTTTCCCATTGACTACAGTTCAGCGTTCAACATCACAGTGCCCTGAAAGCTCATCACTAAGCTTGGGACTAAACACCTTCCTCTGAAAAAGGATCATGGACTTCCTGACGGGCCGACCCCGGTGGTAAGGGTAGGTAACAACACATCTGCCACGCTGATCCTCAACACGGGGGCCCCTCAGGGGTGCGTGCTCATTCCCCTCCTGTACTCCCTGTTCACTCATGACTGCATGGCCAGGCACTACGCCAACACCATTATCAAGTTTGCTGAAGACAAAACAGTGGTAGGCCTGATCACCAACAATGATGAGACAGCCTATAGGGAGTAGGTCAGAGACCTGGCCGTGTGGTGATAGGACCACAACCTCTCCCTCAATGTGAACAAGACAAAGGAGATGATTGTGGACTACAGGAAAAGGTGGACCTATTCTCATCGACGGGACTGCAGTGGAGCAGGTTGAGAGCTTCAAGTTCCTTGGTGTCCACATCACCAACAAACTAGCATGGTCCAAACACACTACGACAGTCATGAAGAGGGCACGAGCATCCTTACTGGTTGCATCACTGCCTGGTATGGCAACTGCTCGACCTCAAGGCACTTCAGAGGGTAGTATGTACGGCCCAGTACATCACTGGGGCCAAGCTTCCTGCCATCCATGACTTCTATACCAGGCGGTGTCAGAGGAAGGCCCTAAAAATTGTCAAAAGACTCCAGTCACCCTAGTCATGAACTATTCTCTCTGCTACCGCACGGCAAGCGGTACCGGAGTGCCAAGTCTAGGTCCAAAAGACTTCTTAACTGTTTCTACCCCCAAGCCATGAGACTCCTGAACAGCTAATCATTGGGCTATCCAGACTATTTGCATTTGTCCCCCTTATTTTACACTGCTGCCACTCTCTGTTTATTATCTATGCATAGTACCACTTTAACTCTACCTACATGTACATATTAGTTGCCTCGACTCAGTTGCCTCGACTAACCAGTGCCCCCGCACATTGACTCTGTGTCGGTACACCCTGTATGTAGCCTCGTTATTGTTATTTTACAGCTGCTGTTTAATTATGTGTTACTTTTATTTAAAAAAAATCTTATCTATTTTTTTTACTTAACACTTTTTCCCCCTGTTTGAGCTGTATCAGCAGCTCTCGCGTTACATCTACTCGTATGAGTAGGCTAAAATGCATTACTTCACAATGGGATTTGTTTTCTTCTCCCAGACAATTGTCCAGCGGCATTTATCAGCTTTTGGGGGGATGGGGGGGGTGCAAAAGCCGGCTAATCGAAACCCTGGTGTGTGTGTGTGTGTGTGTGCGTGTGACCGGATTGAGAAGTTGCTGAAGAAGCCAGGCAGCATCCAGGGAGAGGAGCAGAATGAACAGATGAAGGCTCTGGAGGGCAGTGCCATGAAGAACAAGAGGACCGGAACCTTCATGCAGCATGACAGCTCAGCATGGAGCAGGGGTATGAGATACTACAGGCCTCTGCTGTACTGTACTGTCCTGTGCTAACTGTCCTGTTTGTAATATTGTAGACATTAAAACAAATTCCATGTATCAATGTATCATTGAATATTGATTGATTCTATTCTATTATATTCTCTTCTATTCTACATTATTCTTAGCGGTGCCCCATGCCCATGAACTGACTGGACAGGAGGACCCCATTCTGCTGTACCCCATCGTCACCAACAGCCCTCTGAAGGCTGCTTTCAAAGATTGTACGTATTTATTAATCCTATCTCTGTCTTCCCTAGGTGTTTACTGTACAGTGCCTTCAGAAAGTATTCACACCCCTTGACTTTTTTAAACATTTTATATGCTTGTCATCAGCAAGGACAAGGGAGTTTTTTAGGATAAATAGCAACGAAATAGAGCTAAGCACAGGCAAATCCTAGAGGAAAACTTGGTTCCGTCTGCTTTCTAACAGAAACTGGGAGACAAATTCACCTTTCAGCAGGACAATAACCTAAAACTCAAGGCCAAATATAAACTGGAATTGCTTACCAAGATGACATTGAATGTTCCTGAGTGGCCTAGTCACAGTTTTGACTAAAATCGTCTTGAAAATCTATGGCAAGACTTGAAAATGATCTGTCTAGCAATGGTCAACAAGCAATTTGACAAAGATTACATTTTTTCCAATAATAGTGCAAATATTGTACAATCCAAGTTGTGCAAAGCTCTTAGAGACTTACCCAGAAATAATCACAGCTGTAATCGCTGCCAAAGGTGATTCTAACATGTATTGACTCAGGGATATGAACACTTACGTAAATGTGATATTTCTATATTTTATTTTCAATAAATGTGTAAAGATTTCTAAAAACATGTTTTCACTTTGTGAGAAAATATATATATAGGCTGTAACACAACAAAATATTGAATAAGTCAAGGGAAAGGAATACTTTCTGAAGGCACTTTGTGTATGTGTCTGTCTGTACTGTATGATCAATGTGTATTTGGCGTGTGTTTCAGTGATGAAGTTCAAGCGCAAGGCGTGCTTCATGGAGTTTGCTGTGCTGCTGCTCCAGAGGACCATGCAGGCAGACCATCTAGAGCTGGTCCTGCAGTGGGGACACGACATATTTGGATGGCTTAGCAGGTACTGTATAGTACTGCCCTGTAAGTACTATTATCACATTTTAGTTAATACCTATGCGATATAAAGTCCCCTGTTGAGTGGACCTGCGTGGTTTTGACAGACATTTTTGCTTATAAATCGATCTGTGGACACGGTAGGATTCACACGGGCACAGGAGTATGTCTCTTCTGCCTGTGTGTAGCAGGATGTGAAATCTGACACCACTTGAAGCTGGTCTGTCCCTCCTATCATTTCATTCGCTCTTCCGACTGTCCATCAACTCCTGACTGAACTCTAACTAACAACTAACGCAGCAGCAGAGAGGGGTTTCGTCATTGTAACACATTCAGAGATCGATTTATTGCCAGTAATCTAAAATAATGAATATATTTTAAACAAAAAAACACTTTCTGTTTGCCATAGACAGACAGTATTTACATGAGATGAAAGGCGACATTCTAGTTTAGATATATTTTCTCTAACATTGACATGCTGACCAAACCGCTCGCGTGCCTGCGTGCGCCATAATGGGCATGTTGATTTTGTACCCCCACACTAGACACAATCAGGACACGCAGGTTGAAATATCACAACAAACTCTGAACCAATTTTATTAATTTGGGTACAGGTCGAAAAGCATTAAACAATTATGGCAATTTAGCTAGCTAGTCCTGGGATATGAACATTTATTTGTTATTTTATCTGAAATGCACAATGTCCTCTACCCCGACAATGAATCCACAAATAAAACTGGAAAACCGAATTCCTTTCTCGTCATCTCTCCTCCTTCCTCAGGCTTATTTTTTACTTCTTTGGACTTTATATGGAGGTTGGCAACCAACTTTATGGTGCGTTACTGACTTGAGTGTGGACGTCAGTTCATCTTTCAATCACCCACGTGGGTATGTGCTCATAAAAACCAATGAGGAGATGGCACGTGGGTATATGCTCTTAAAAAGAGGAGATTTGAGAGGCAGGACTTGCAGTGCGTTGAGCGTCACAAATACAACTTTCCCGAAGTGGATCCTCTGTTTGGCCTACCACCCAGGACAATGGATCGGACAACGGCGCCGCAGAAGGGGCAGACCGAGCAGTCTTCTGGTCAGGCTCCGTAGACGGGCACATCGCGCACCGCTCCCGAACATACTACTCACCAATGTCCAGTCTCTTGACAACAAGGTAGACGAAGTCCGAGCAAGGGTTGCCTTCCGGAGAGACATCAGAGACTGTAACGTTCTTTGTTTCACGGAAACATGGTTCACTTGAGACACGCTATCGGAGTCGGTACAGCCACCTGGTTTCTTCACGCTTCGCGCAGACAGAAACAAGCATGTCTCTGGTAAGAAGAAGGGCGGGGGTGTATGCCTTATGATTAACGAGACGTGGTGTGATCATAACAACATACAGGAACTCAAGTCCTTTTGTTCACCTGACTTAGAATTCTTCACAATCAAATGCCGACCGCATTATCTACCAAGAGAATTCTCTTCGATCATAATCACAGTCGTGTATATTTCCCCCCAAGCAGACACATCCACGGCCCTGAACGAACTTCATTTGACTCTATGTAAACTGGAAACCATATATCCTGAGGCTGCATTTATTGTAACTGTGGATTTTAACAAGGCTAATCTGAAAACAAGGCTCCCTAAATTTTATCAGCATATCGATTGCGCGACCTGGGCTGGCAAAACCCTGGATCATTGTTATTCTAACTTCCGCAACGCTTATAAGGCCCTCCCTCGCCCTCCTTTCGGGAAAAGCTGACCACGACTCCATTTTGTTGCTCCCAGTCTATAAACAGAAACCAAAACAGGAAGCACCCATGCTCAGGTCTGTTCAACACTGGTCCAACCAATCGGATTCCACGCTTCAAGATTGCTTCGATCACATGGACTGGGATATGTTCCGCATAGCGTCGAACAACAACATTGATGAATACGCTGATTCGGTGAGCGAGTTTATTAGCAAGTGCATCGGTAATGTTGTACCCACAGCGTCTATTAAAACATTCCCCAACCAGAAACCACAGATTTATGGCAGCATTCACGCAAAACTGAAAGCGCAAACCACTGCTTTTATTCAGGGCAAGGTGACCGGAAACATGACCGAATACAAACAGTGTTGCTATTCCCTCCGCAAGGCAATCAAACAAGCAAAGCGTCAGTATAGAGACAAAGTAGAGTCGCAATTCAACGGCTCAGACACCAGAGGTATGTGGCAGGGTCTACAGTCAATCACGGACTACAAAAGAAAAACCAGCCCCGTCGCGGATCATGATGTCTTGCTCCCAGACAATCTAAACAACTTCTTTGCTCGCTTTGAGGACAAGAACAGTGCCACTGACACGGCCCGCTACCAGAACATGCGGGTTCTCCTTCACCGCAGCCAAGGTGAGTAAAAGATTTAAACGTGTTAACCCTCGCAAGGCTGCTGTCCAAGACGGCATCTCCAGCCGCTTCCTCAGAGCATGCGCAGACCAGCTGGCTGGTGTGTTTACGGACATATTCAATCAATCCTTATCCCAGTCTGCTGTTCCCACATGCTTCACCATTGTTCCTGTTTCCAAGAAAGCTAAGGTAACTGAGCTAAATGACTACCGCACCACAGCACTCACTTCCGTCATCATG
Source organism: Salvelinus fontinalis (assembly GCF_029448725.1). NCBI lineage: Eukaryota > Metazoa > Chordata > Actinopteri > Salmoniformes > Salmonidae > Salvelinus > Salvelinus fontinalis. The sequence goes on from NC_074677.1 coordinate 45,505,186, forward strand.
AAGTGCTTTGAGAGACTATTCAAGGACCATATCACCTCCACCCTACCTGACACCCTAGACCCACTCCAATTTGCTTACCGCCCCAATAGGTTCACAGACGACGCAATCGCGATCACACTGCACACTGCCCTAACCCATCTGGACAAGAGGAATACCTATGTAAGAATGCTGTTCATCGACTACAGCTCAGCATTTAACACCATAGTACCATCCAATCTCGTCATCAAGCTCGAGACCCTGGGTCTCAACCCAGCCCTGTGCAACTGGGTCCTGGACTTCCTGACGGGCCGCCCCCAGGTGGTGAGGGTAGGTAACAACATCTCCACCCCGCTGATCCTCAACACTGGGGCCCCACAAGGGTGCATTCTCAGCCCTCTCCTGTACTCCCTGTTCACCCATGACTGCGTGGCCATGCACGCCTCCAACTCAATCATCAAGTTTGCAGACGACACTACAGTGGTAGGCTTGATTACCAACAACGACGAGACGGCCTACAGGGAGGAGGTGAGTGCCCTTGGAGTGTGGTGTCAGGAAAATAAGCTCACATTCAACGTCAACAAAACAAAGGAGATGATCGGGGACTTCAGGAAACAGCAGAGGGAGCAGCCCCCTATCCACAGCAGTGGAGAAGGTGGAAAGTTAAGTTCCTCGGCGTACACATCACGGACAAACTGAAATGGTGCACCCACACAGACAGCGTGGTGAAGAAGGCGCAGCAGCGCCTCTTCAACCTCAGGAGGCTGAAGAAATTTGGCTTGTCACCAGAAACAATTTCAAACTTTTACAGATGCACAATCGAGAGCATCCTGTCTGGCTGTATCGCCGCCTGGTACGGCAACTGCTCCGCCCACAACCATAAGGCTCTCCAGAGGGTAGTGATGTCTGCACAACGCATCACCGGGGGCAAACTACCTTCCCTCCAGGACACCTACACCACCCGATGTCACAGGAAGGCCACAAAGATCATCAAGGACAACAACCACCCGAGCCACTGCCTGTTCACCCCACTATCATCCAGAAGGCGAGGTCAGTACAGTTGCATCAAAGCGGGGACCGAGAGACAGCTTCTATCTCAAGGCCATCAGACTGTTAAACAGCCATCACTAACACTTTACATACCCTACATTACTCATCTCATAAGTATATACTGTACTCTATACCATCTACTGCATCTTGCCATCTTGATGTAATAAATGTATGACTAGCCACTTTAAACAATACCACTTTATATAATGTTTACATACCCTACATTACTCATCTCATATGTATATACTGTACTCTATATCATCTACTGCATCTTGCCATCTTGATGTAATAAATGTATCACTAGCCAATTTAAACAATGCCACTTTATATAATGTTTACATACCCTACATTACTCATCTCATATGTATATACTGTACTCTATACCATCTACTGCATCTTGCATATACCGTTCGGCCATCACTCATTCATATATTTTTATGTACATATTCTTATTCATTCCTTTACACTTGTGTGTATAAGGTAGTTGTTGTGAAATTGTTAGGTTAGATTACTTGTTAGATATTACTGCATGGTCGGAACTAGAAGCACAAGCATTTCGCTACACTCGCATTAACATCTTTTAACCATGTGTATGTGACAAATACAATTTGATTTCATTTGATTTGAAATAGAACCAAGTTCTATTTTAGCGGCTGGCCACGCATATGAGCAGTGTGGGTGCAATGATTCAATAACATGTATGTGTAAATATATTTTGCAACGCTCGCACACGCGACGTGTCGGGTCTGGTCAGCATGTAAATATACAAATATGTATTTTACAGTTATAAGGAAAGTGAAATCTTATAGTTAGTCATTTTATAAATTGATTATACTATATTTAGAAAAAGTATAAGTAATATCAAACCTTATTCATACAGTTTTGTTGAATAGGAAGTACATCATATTAAACATTTCATAATTTCATTATATTTCTGCTGTGTACTTGAGCTCAAAAGTGACTACACCTCAGCAATGTATAATTATTTTTACCAGAAAGGTGAGATTTTAACCTTTCTTGGAGTATGCAGCATTACTAGTTATTATGTATTTGTTAAGGATCCCCATTAGCTGCTGGAAAGGTAGCAGCTGTAAAGGTTGTCAATGTAGTTCTCCTCCTCAGACGAGGAGGAGCATGGATCGGACCAAGATGCGGAGTAGGAGGTATTCATGATTTAATGGCAAACCAACAAAACACTACAAATTAACAAAACAACAAACGTGACTAACCTGCAACAGTCCTGTGTGGCCCAAACGCTGACACAAGAACAAACACCCACAAAACACCAGTGAAACCCTGGCTGCCTTAGTATGACTCTCAATCAGAGACAAACGATACACACCTGTCTCTAATTGAGAATCATACCAGGCCGAACACAAAACCCCACATAGAAATAGAAAACATAGACTAACCCACCCAACTCACGCCCTGACCAACTAAAACAAATACATAACAAAGGAAAACAGGTCAGGAACGTGACAGCAGCTTCTCTTTCTGGGGTCCAAACACAAGGCATTTACATTACATATTCAGTACCAGTCAAAAGTTTTTGACAAACCTGCTCATTGCAGGGTTCTTCTTTAAATTTACTATTTTCTACAGATTTGTTTGATTTTTGCGACTGCACTTGAAGAAACGTTCAAAGTTCTTCAAATTTTCCGGATTGACTGACCTTCATGTCTTAAAATAATGGTGGACTGTCGTTTCTCTTTGCTTATTTGAGCTGTTCTTGCTATAATATTAACTTGGTATTTTACCAAATAGGGCTATCTTCTGTATACCACCCCTACCTTGTCATGCCAAGAGTGCAAAGCTGTCATCAAGGCAAAGGGTGGCTACTTTGGAGAATTGTTTAAAAAGAAATTGGTTACTACATAATTCCATATGTGTTATGTCTTCACTATTATTCTACAATGTAGAAAATAGTAAAAATTAAGAAAAACCGCTGAATGAGTAGGTGTCCAACTTTTGAATGGTACTGTAAAACAAAAGATAAAACAGTAGAAATGTTAAAACAGTACATCATATAACATTATTACACCACTACATATCTACAATACAAAATGTATAGTACCATCATACAACAATATTACAGTGTAGGTGTGTGTAGAGTGCATGTGCTAGCGCTTGTGTGCATTTGAGTGTGTCTGTACCTTTTGTGGGTGTCTCTTCATAGTCCCCACTTTATGGCCCTCTCATGATAAATAATTATTTGGGGGGGGGATTACGTAGATGACAGTTTTGATTATCTTTAGTTACATTTAAGAGGTTAAAGAATGATGTAGCTTATGAAAAGGCCTGTTGTGTCCTTGAGACAGTGCCGGTACAGTATGTTGATGTTGTTTTAGGGCTCTGAGTTATATATATATACCAAGTGACAGACCAGGACAAACACTTGTGGGGTCAGACTCGGAACCCAACTGTATGTGATGTGTGTTGTGTGTTGTGTGTGGTGTGTGGTGTGTGGTATGTGTGTGTGTGTGACAGGAGGGATGAGGGACTGACAGGGCCTAAGAAGGGCCCGGGGGACAGATCAACCTCAAGGAAAGAACTGAAGAAGTACTCCTCCTCCATCATGGAGTACAAGGTGAGCTCAGCTAAAATCTTTCCCTTGTCTTTTCTGTCCCTCCCATGAAGCTATTGCAGAAGAATAATTAAATACGTCTGACATCCGTTTCTTGTCCCCTTTAGAAGAACAAAGCTAGTACATTCTGGAGTGACAAGAAGAGGAAAGAGTTTCTCCAGAAGAAACAACTGACTGCTCTGAAAGCACAGAACACAGAGAGGTGGGTACAGTACTTTTACAGCAACTGTCTCTCTTTGTGCTTATGACCAATTACTGATCAACTTTTACCCCAATTGCATGAGTGTGTGCGGATGTGGGCTTATGCAAGTGCATAACCTGCATGAATGCTCCACTCACATCTGCGTGTCAGGGAGTGTAAGGCGGTGGACACCATGCTGAACCAGCTAGCCCCCCTGGTGCGCCGTCACCAGCGTCGGAGGCGTCTGAGACAGGTGTGTGCTGAGGAGTGGCTGTGGAGGTGTCACCTCAACCTTAGCATCGCCAGGGCTCACCTGGGACTACTGAGAAGGAGCCTGGAGAACCACCAGGGCCTTGGGGCCCTACAACACAGGTAAATATGGACCCAAACACACGCATGCATACTTACACATATACACACACACATACAGATGACTGTTTCTCCACATATACATACTGTACCCTTGTCATGCTATCATTCCCTCCAGATTGTACTGTGCTGGCTCAGATGTTTTCTTTCCACAGTCACTGTCCTTTCCAGCACAATTCGCTAAGAGTGTAGCTAAAAGGGAGCTGAGCTAGCCCTATAACGTATCTGGTGCCAGCTCACTTTCAAGCGAGCATAGGAGAATAGTTAGCTACGTTTCTGTGTTTTATTGATTGTACATATATGAACAATATTTTTTGTGTATTTTAGAACAAAGACAATAGACCATGATGACATTTTTGTTCTTGCAGCTACAGCCAGCTGCCTCCGTTGTTGTTCTCCCTGGCCCACTCTGGTACTCTTGTGAGGTGGAGGAACATGCATCAGCACATCGGAGTCCCTGACCTGATCCCCCCGCCCCCCAAAGCCACGCCCCAGACCTGCCTCAGAGCCACCCTCCACAAGGCCAAGGAGAGTGGACAGGGTAAGGAAATAACTAGCTAACTATCCTCAACACTCTCCCTGTCTCTCTTTTTTTTGTCTTTTGCTTTCTATATCGCTCTCCCTCTCTCTCTCACTATCGCTCTTTCTTTTGACCCATCACCAGAGGGGTCACACATCAGAGGACAAGAACATTCTTCCTATCTTTCACTCTTTCTCTCTCTCCACCCTTCAGCTGCCACCACCACCAGTGGAGAGGACTTCAACACGACAGAGAGCAGTGAGCAGGACAGTGAGCAGGACTCTCCCCGTACCCAGCCCGCTGTGGACTCGGACTATAGTGAGCCCTCAGTGATGACCACCTCCCCGACCAGACGCACCGCCACTCAGCTGCTGGAGTCACTCAACAAGGCTGCCCTGCACCTCCGCAGAGCCATGGTACCTGATATACACACACAAACAGACACGGATGCATATACACACAAACACACACACACACACACATACAAACAGGCAACAAAAATTAAATATGCATGCACTCTATGTATGCATACATGCGCCCACACTCCAAAATGTAAACAGTAACGTCAGAACAAACAATATCTGTATTTACGTTGAGAGTGTAATGTGTTTGGCAATGACCTGTATATTAGTATGTTTATGTATAGTATTTATGAAGGGTGTGTGTGTGTGTGTGTAAACAGGTACTTGCCCATCGTGGGGGCCACTGGACAACGTTGCAGTGTGTGTGTCGGACACTATGGGACCAGGGCTGTACCATCACTCTACTAGTAGACAGGGGTACATCCATGGAGCCCCCCATCCCTTTAACATTGGAACAGCTCTACACTGTCCTCACCCCTTTGTTTGAGCTGGCTACAGACCTCGTCATGAACATGATGGAGACGATGCAGGTCTCACTTTACTCTTACTTGCTTTTGAGCTCGATTATTGTTCAACTCATAAATATACTCACTTGTCTACACAACTTCACCAAACAGTTGATATTGCTAAAGCAACATCAAAGTAATGTATAAACTAATGTACAGTGGGGTCCGAAATGATTGACACCCTTGATAAAGAAAAGCTAAAAATGACTGTATATAAGAAACAATTCAAATACTGAGCTACACTGAGTACAAAACATATTTAGAACACCTGCTGGTTCCATGACATAGACTGAGCAGGTGAATCCAGGCTTATTGATGTCAGTCAATACTAGGAAGATGTTCCTAATGTTTGGTATACTCAGTGTTTATTGTATGCACACAAAAAAAGGGACATTATATTATTTTATACAAATGCTATTGCTCAGAGATATAACTTTTGTTTAACAGGTAATATATGCTGAACAAAAATATAATCGCACATACAACAATTTAAAGGATTTTACTGAGTTACAGTTATATATAAGGAAATCAGTCAATTTAAATACATTAGTTAGGCCCTAATCTATGGATTTCACATAACTGGTCACAGATACCTTAAAAAGGTAGGGCGTGGATCAGAAAACCAGTCAGTATCTGGTGTGACCACCATTTGCCTCATGCAGCGCGACACATCTCCTTTGCATAGAGTTTATCAGGCTGTTGATTGTGGCCTGTGGAATGTTGTCCCCCTCCTGTTCTAAGGCAGTGCCAAGTTACTGGGTATTGGTGGGAACTGGAACATGCTGTCATACATGTTGATCCAGAGCATCACAAACATGCTCAATGGGTGACATGTCTGGTGAGTATTCAGGCCAGGGAAGAACTGTGACATATTCAGCTTCCAGGAATTGTGTAAAGATCCTTGCAACATGGGGCCGTGCATTATCATGCTGACACGAGGTAATGGTGGCGGATGAATGGCACGACAATGGGCCTCAGGATCTCGTCATGGTATCTCTGGGCATTCAAATTGCCTTCGATAAAATGCAATTGTGTTCGTTGTCCGTAGTTTATGCCTGCTCATACCATAACCCCACTGTCACCATGGGGCACTCTGTTCACAACATTGACATCAGCAAACAGCTCACCCACACGACGCAATACACGTACGTGGTGTGCGGTTGTGAGGCCGGTTGGACGTACTGCCAAATTCTCTAAAACTACGTTGGATGCGACTTATGGTAGAGACAATAACGTAATATTTTCTGACAACAGCTCTGGTGGAAAATCCTGCAGTCAGCATGCCAATTGCACGCTCCCTCGAAGCTTGAGACATCTGTGGCAGGCATCGCTGTCACGTCCTGACCATAGTTCTTATGTGTTTTGCTTGTTTAGTGTTGGTCAGGACGTGAGCTGGGTGGGAATTCTATGTTGTGTGTCTATTTAGTCTGTTTCTGTGTCCAGCCTAAAATGGTTCTCAATCAGAGACAGCTGTCAATCGTTGTCCCTGATTGAGAATCATATATAGGTGGCTTGTTTTGTGTTGTGGATTGTGGGTGGTTGTTTCCTGTCTCTGTGTTTGTGTTCTGCACCAGATAGGTCTGTATCGGTTTGCCACTTTTGTTATTTTGTATTTGTTTAGTGTTCACAGTAGTTGTTGTTAATTAAACATGTTGAACACTGGCTACGCTACGTGTTGGTCCGATCCTTGTTTCACCCCCTCTTCTAGTGAAGAGAGGGAAGGCCGCCGTTACAGAACCACCCACCAATCTCGGACCAAGCAGCGTAGCAACGGGCAGCAGTGGCAGCAGCGGGACCAGGAGAAATGGACATGGGAGGACGAGCTGGACGGAAAAGGACCCTGGGCAGAGCCAGAGGAGTATCGCCGCCCCAAAGCAGAGCTGGAGGCAGCAAAAGCAGAGAGGCGGCGTTTCGAGGAGCTAGCTCGAGCCGGATCTGGGTTACACCACTTGGGAGGAAATAGACAGGTGGTCGGTTGACCCAGGGAGAGTGCCGGAGCCCGCCTGGGATTCGATGGAGCAATGTGTAGAGGGATACCGGCGAATGAGGTTAGCACGACGACGCGGTAAGAAGCCCGTGAAGAAACCCCAAAAATGTATATTGGGGGGGGGGGGGGGCTAAAGACACCGTGTTATGCGGAAGAGCGCACGGTGTCTCCTGTACGTGTGCATAGCCCGGTGCGGGTTATTCCACCTCCCCGCACTGGCCGGGCTAGATTGAGCATTGAGCCAAGTGCCATGAAGCCGGCTCTACATATCTGGCCTCCAGTACGTCTCCTCGGGCCGGTGTACATGGCACCAACCTTACGCATGGTGTCCCCGGTTCGCCAACACAGCCCAGTGCGGGTTATTCCACCTCCCCGCACTGGACGGGCTACGGGGAGCATTCAACCAGGTAAGGTTGGGCAGGCTCGGTGCTCAAGGGAGCCAGTACGCCTACACGGTCCGGTATATCCGGCGCCACCTTCCCGCCCCAGCCCATTTCCTCCAGTTCCAGCACCCCGCACTCGCCTTATGGTGCGTGGCCCCAGCCCAGTACCACCAGTGCCTACACCACGCACCAGGCTTCCAGTGCGTCTCCAGAGGCCTGTTCCTTCTCCACGCACTCTCCCTATGGTGCGTGTCTCCAGCCCAGTACCTCCAGTTCCGGCACCACGCACCAAGCCTCCTGTGCGTCTCCAGAGCCCTGTATGCACTGTTCCTTCTCCCCGCACTCGCCCTGAGGTGTGTGCCCTCAGCCCAGTACCACTAGTGCCTACACCACGCACCAGGCTTCTAGTGCGTCTCCAGAACCCTGTTCCTCCTCCACGCACTCGCCCTGTGGTGCGTGTCTCCAGCCCAGTACCTCCAGTTCCGGCACCACGCATCAAGCCTCCTGTGCGTCTCCAGAGCACTGTACGCACTGTTCCTTCTCCCCGCACTCGCCCTGAGGTGCGTGCCCTCAGCCCGGTACCACCAGTGCCGGTACCACACACCAGGCCTATAGTGTGCCTCGAGAGTCCAGTGTGCCCTGTTCCTGTTCCCCGCACTAGCCTTGAGGTGCGTGTCTCCAGTCCGGTACCACCAGTTCCGGCACCACGCACCAGGCCTACTGTGCGCCTCAGCAGGTCAGAGTCGGCCGTCTGCCTAACGCCGCCTGCACTGCTCGTCTGCCCGGCACCGTCTGTACTGCCTGCCTGCTCAACGCCGCCTGCACTGCTCGTCTGTCCAGCGCCGTCTGAGCTGCCTGCACTGCTCGTCTGCCCAGCGCCGTCTGAGCTGCCTGCCTGCCCAGCGCCATCTGAGCCATCTGTCTGCCCAGCGCCATCTGAGCCATCCGTCTGCCCAGCGCCATCTGAGCCATCCGTCTGCCCAGCGCCATCTGAGCCATCCGTCTGCCCAGCGCCATCTGAGCCATCCGTCTGCCCAGCGCCATCTGAGCCATCCGTCTGCCCAGCGCCATCTGAGCCATTCGTCTGCCCAGCGCCATCTGAGCCATCCGTCTGCCCAGCGCCATCTGAGCCATCCGTCTGCCACGAGCCTTCAGAGCCGCCCGTCTGTCCCGAGCCATTAGAGCCGTCCGTCAGGAGCCGCTAGAGCCGTCCGTCAGTCAGGAGCTGCCAGAGCCGCCAGCCAGTCAGGAGCTGCCAGAGCCGCCAGCCAGTCATGAGCCGCCAGCCAGTCATGAGCCGCCCTCCAGTCATGAGCCGCCCTCCAGTCATGAGCCGCCCTCCAGTCATGAGCCGCCCTCCAGTCATGAGCCGCCCTCCAGTCATGAGCCGCCCTCCAGTCATGAGCTGCCCTCCAGTCATGAGCTGCCCTCCAGTCATGAGCTGCCTTTCAGTCATGAGCTGCCTTTCAGTCATGAGCTGCCCTCCAGTCATGAGCTGCCCTCCAGTCATGAGCTGCCCTTTAGTCCGGAGTTGCCCTTTAGTCCGGAGTTGCCTCTCTGTCTTGAGCTACCGCTCTGTCCTGAGCTACCTCTCTGTCCTGAGCTGTCTCCTAAATCATGTGGGGGCCTTGGGGAGGATTCCTAGGCCAAGGTCGGGGGCGAGGGTCGCCACTCAAAGGATGCTAAGGAGGGGGACAAAGACAGTGGTGGAGTGGTGTCCTCGTCCACCGCCGGAGCCGCCACCGCGGACAGATGCCCACCCAGACCCTCCCCTTGAGTTTTAGGGGTGCGTTCGGAGTCCGCACCTCAGGGGGGGGGGGGGTCACTGTCACGTCCTGACCATAGTTCTTATGTGTTTTGCTTGTTTAGTGTTGGTCAGGACATGAGCTGGGTGGGAATTCTATGTTGTGTGTCTAGTTAGTCTGTTTCTGTGTCCAGCCTAATATGGTTCTCAATCAGAGACAGCTGTCAATCGTTGTCCCTGATTGAGAATCATATATAGGTGGCTTGTTTTGTGTTGGGGATTGTGGGTGGTTGTTTCCTGTCTCTGTGTTTGTGTTCTGCACCAGATAGTTCTGTATCGGTTTGCCACTTTTGTTATTTTGTATTTGTTTAGTGTTCACAGTAGTTGTTGGTAATTAAACATGTTGAGCACTGGCTACGCTGCGTGTTGGTCCGATCCTTGTTTCACCCCCTCTTCTAGTGAAGAGAGGGAAGGCCGCCGTTACAATCGCGTTGTGTGACAAAACTGCACATTTTAGAGTGGCCTTTTATTTTCCCCAGCACAAGATGCACCTGTGTAATGATCATGCTGTTTAATCAGCTTCTTGATATAGCTTCGTGATTATTGCAGCTCAATGGAGATAACTTTTGTTGACAATTTTGGAAACAAAACATGAGGATGGGATCCACCCAAATCATTTGGGTTCCTGGATCCTTTCACAGCATTATAAGGCTTCGTTGAGACAATGATTTATCAATGACCCATGTCCAGCTCATTTAATCCCTACCATTGTGTCGCTGAGTTATCAATGCTTTAGCAAATGTACTTTACACCAGGGGCATTGGTAGACACAATGTAAGTAACCTAATGTATGTCCCGCTAACTGCCCTGAATGCCTCTGCTGATCCTACAGCTATTGTATTCAGTAATCATGTGCCTATGAACCAGATTTATACTGTTATCACTGAGGCGGTGTCACGCCCTGGCCTTATTATTCTTTGTTTTCTTTATTATTTTAGTTAGGTCAGGGTGTGACATGGGGAATGTTTATGTTTTGTTGTTTTGGGTGTTTATTTGGTAAAGGGGTTAATGGTTGTAGTGTATGGTTTTGTGTTGAGTGTAGATGTCTAGTATTGTCTATGGTGGTTAGTATTCTAGGAGAGTCTATGGTTACCCGAATGAGTTCCCAATTAGAGACAGCTGATTTCGGTTGTCTCTGATTGGGAGCCTTATTTAGGGTAGCCATAGGCTCTCATTGGTTGTGGGTAATTGTCTATGTAAGAACGTTAGTAGCCTGTATGTTTTGTGCACTACGTTTGTAGCTTCACGGTCGTTTTGTTGTTTTGTTATTTTGTATAGAGTTTTTGTGTCGTGTTCATCTTCGTGTTGTGTTTAATAAAGAAGATGGCTTATTTTCCAAAAGCTGCATTTTGGTCCGTCAATCCGCCACACGATCGAGACAGAATTACCCACCATAGGACCAAGCGGCATGGAAGGCGGCAACAGGACCTACCACCAAAGGATTTCTGGAGTTGGGAGGAAATTCTAGATGGGAGAGGACCCTGGTCACAGCCAGGGGAATATCACTGCCCCAAGGCAGGGATAGAGGCAGCAAGGCGACACGGGAGGAAGACAGCACAAAAAAAAATTTGGAGGGGGGCACTTGGAGCAGTCGGCGAAGTTGAGGGGTGAGTCTGAGTGTGTCGAGGAATTATTGGACAGATTGGAGGAGAGTGAACGAAGGGGAGATTATGAGACATTCGAAGAGTTGTTAACGAAATTGGAGGAGAGTGAAGAGAGAGAGCTGTTGGTTTGGCAGAGTATGCAATGCATTCTTCCTGAGGAGCGTATTAGCTGTCCGATGCCACCTGTGTCAGTTCCTCGTACTCAGCCTGAAACTCGTGTTAAAGTTCCGGAAGATTTGATGCCGGCTATACACACCAGGTCTCCAGTACACCTTCACAACCCGGTGTGTCCTGTTTCTACTTTGTGCACTCATCCTGAGATGCATGTCCCCAGCCCTGTACCACTAGTTCCGGCACCAAGCACTAGGTCTAAGGTGCGTCTCCAGAGCCCTTTACGCACTGTTCCTGCTCCCCGTACTAGCTTTGATGTGCGGGTCCTCAGCCCGGTACCACCAGTACCGGTACCACGCACAAGGCCTATCGTACGCCTTGAGAGTCCAGTGTGCCCTGTTGCTGCTCCCCGCATTAGCCCTGAGATGCGTGTCCCCAGTCCGGTACCACCAGTTCCGGTCCCACGCACTAGGCCTAATGTGCGTCCCCAGGGTCTAGTATGCCCTGTTCCTGCTCCCCGCACTAGCCCTGAGATGCGTGTCCCCAGCCCGGTACCACCAGTTCCGGCACCACGCACTAGGCCTAATGTGCGCTCCCAGGGTCCAGTATGCCCTGTTCCTGCTCCCCGCACTAGCCCTGAGATGCGTGTCCCCAGCCCGGTGCCACCAGTCCCGGCACCACGCACCAGGCCTACAGTGCGCCTCAGCCGGCAGGAGTCTGCCGTCTGCACAGCGTTGACTGAACTGCTCGTCTCCCCAGCGCCATCTGAGCCATCCGTCTCCCCAGCGCCATCTGAGCCATCCGTCTCCCCAGCGCCATCTGAGCCATCCGTCTGCAATGAGCCTGCAAAGCCGCCCGTCTGCCATGAGCCTGCAAAGCCGCCCGTCTGCCATGAGCCCACTGAGCCGTCCGCCAGACAGGAGCCGCTAGAGCCGCCAGCCAGACAGGAGCCGCTAGAGCCGTCCGTCAGACAGGATTTGCCAGAGCCGCCAACCAGACAGGGTCTGCCAGAGCCGCCAACCAGACAGGATCTGCCAGAGCCGCCAACCAGACAGGAGCAGCCAGATCAGTCAGCCAGCCATGAGCAGCCAGATCCGTCAGCCAGCCATGAGCAGCCAGATCCGTCAGCTAGCCATGAGCAGCCAGATCCGTCAGCTAGCCATGAGCAGCCAGATCCGTTAGCTAGCCATGAGCAGCCAGATCCGTCAGCTAGCCATGAGCAGCCAGATCCGTCAGCTAGCCATGAGCAGCCAGATCCGTCAGCTAGCCATGAGCAGCCAGATCCGTCAGCCAGCCATGAGCAGCCAGATCCGTCAGCCAGCCATGAGCAGCCAGATCCGTCAGCCAGCCATGAGCAGCCAGATCCGTCAGCCAGCCATGAGCAGCCAGATCAGTTAGCCAGCCATGAGCAGCCAGATCCGTTAGCCAGCCATGAGCAGCCAGATCTGTCAGCCAGCCATGGGCCGTCCCTCAGTCCGGAGCTGCAGTCCCTCAGTCCGGAGCTGCAGTCCCTCAGTCCGGAGCTGCCATTCCTCAGTCCGGAGCTGCCCCTTACCCTGGAGCTGCCCCTTCCCCTGGTGCTGCCCCTTACCCTGGTGTTGCCCCTTACCCTGGTACTGCCCCTGACCCTGGTACTGCCCCTTACCCTGGTACTGGTTCTTAGTCCGGAGCTGTCCCTTAGTCCGGAACTCCCCCTTAATGCAATGTGGTTAATGTGGAGGGGGGTCGGTTGGAGGAAGCCTAGGAGGTGGTTAGGTACTGTGGTGACGTGGGGAGGACGACCAGAGCCGGAGCCGCCACCGTGGAGGGGAGCCCACCCAGATCCTCCCCTAGACTGTGTATGGTGCGCCCGGAGTTCGCGCCTCAAGGGGGGGGTTATGTCACGCCCTGGCCTTATTATTCTTTGTTTTCTTTATTATTTTAGTTAGGTCAGGGTGTGACATGGGGAATGTTTATGTTTTGTTGTTTTGGGTGTTTATTTGGTAAAGGGGTTAATGGTTGTAGTGTATGGTTTTGTGTTGAGTGTAGATGTCTAGTATTGTCTATGGTGGTTAGTATTCTAGGAGAGTCTATGGTTACCCGAATGAGTTCCCAATTAGAGACAGCTGATTTCGGTTGTCTCTGATTGGGAGCCTTATTTAGGGTAGCCATAGGCTCTCATTGGTTGTGGGTAATTGTCTATGTAAGAACGTTAGTAGCCTGTATGTTTTGTGCACTACGTTTGTAGCTTCACGGTCGTTTTGTTGTTTTGTTATTTTGTATAGAGTTTTTGTGTCGTGTTCATCTTCGTGTTGTGTTTAATAAAGAAGATGGCTTATTTTCCAAAAGCTGCATTTTGGTCCGTCAATCCGCCACACGATCGTGACAGGCGGTGTGCTCTAGTAGGAAGTCCACTGTGTGCAGCTCACCCTGCACTAACATAAATAACATGAGCATGTCTACTTCTGCTACGCTTCCCAGTAAAGCAATGAAAACAATCACGCCTCCCAGAAAAGTGCTCAAAATAGCCCACGTTAACACATCTAGCTTAAGAAACAAGGTTCATGAAATGAATAATTTGCTAGTAGCAGATGATATTCATATTATGTCTATCTCTGAAACTCACCTAGACAATACCTTTGATGATACAGTGGTAGTAATACAATGTTATAATATTTACAGATAAGCTATAAATGTCAATGGTGGAGGTGTTGCTGTTTATATTCAGAACCACATGCCTGTAAAGATTAGAGAGGATCTCATGTTAAATACTGTTGAAGTAATGTGGCCACAGGTTCATCTGCCTCAACTAAAGCCCATTCTAGCGGGAAGCTGCTATAGACCACCAAGTGATAACAGTCAGTATCACCATTTATTGATCACATCTTTACTAAATGTGTGCTTTAAAGCAGTATCCAGATCCATCGGATGTAGTGATCACAATATATAGCCATATCTAGGAAAACCAACGTTACAAAGGCTGGACCTAATATAGTGTATTTGAGGTCATACAATACGTTTTGTAGTGATTACTATGTTATTGATGTAAATAATATTTGTTGGTCCGTGGTGCGTAATGAGGAGCAACCAGACGCTTCACTTGACACATCTATGAAATTGCTTATCCCAGTTACTAATAAGCATACACCCATTAAGAAAATGACTGTTAAAACTGTTAAATCCCCATGGATTGATGAGGAATTTAAAAAGTGTATGGTTGAGAGGCATGAGGCAAAATGAATGGCAAGTAAGTCTGGCTATTCAACCGATTGGCAAACGTACTGCAAATTGAGAAATCATGTGACTCAAATTAATAAAAAGAAGAAACTATACTATGAAACACACATAAATGACATAAAGAATGATAGTAAAAAGCTGTAATTAAATTTTCAGCTCTATAATTCATCGAATCAGATGGCTCATTCGTTACAAAACCGACTGATATTGCCAACTACTTTAATAATTTTTTCATTGGCAAGATTAGCAAACTGAGGCATGCCATGACAGCAGCAAACGCTAGCACGACACATCCAAGCATATCTGACCCAATTATTATTGACAAGAATTGTAATTTTGAATTGCGCGTGTGGAGGAGGTGAAAAAATGATTGTCTATCAACAATAACAAGCCACCAGGGTCTGACAACTTGGATGGAAAATTACTGAGGATAATAGCAGACGACGTCACTCCTATTTGCCATATCTTCAATGTAAGCCTACTAGAAAGTGTGTGCCCTCAGGCCTGGAGGGAAGCAAAAGTCATTCCTCTACCTAAGAATAGTAAAGCCCCCTTTACTGGCTCTAATAGCCGACCAATCAGCCTGTTACCAACCTTTAGTAAACTTCTGGGAAAAATGGTGTTTGACCAGATACAATGCTATTTCACAGTAAACAAATTGACACCAGACTTTCAGCATGCGTAAGGACATTCAACGAGCACAGCACTTACACAAATGACTGATGATTGGCTGAGAGAAATTGATGATAAAAAGATTGTGGGGCTGTTTTGTTAGACTTCAGTGCGACTTTTGAGATTATCGATCATAGTCTGCTGCTGGAAAAACGTACACTACTGTTTAAAAGTTTGGGGCCACTTAGACATTTCCTTGTTTTTGAAAGAAAAGCAAATTTTTTGTCTATTAAAATAACATCAACTTGATCAGAAATACAGTGTGGACATTGTTAATGTTGTAAATGACTATTGTAGCTGGAAACAGCAGATTTTTAATGGAATATCTACATAGGTGTACAGAGGCCCATTATCAGCAACCATCACTCCTGTGTTCCAATGGCACGTTGTGTTAGCTAATCCAAGTGTATCATTTTAAAAGGCTAATTGATCATTAGAAAACCCTTTTGCAATTATGTTACCACAGCTGAAAACTGTGGTCCTGATTTAAAGAAGCAATAAAACTGGCCTTTAGACCGTCGTGTGGTCAAAAACAAGGACATTTCTAAGTGACCCCAAACTTTTGAACGGTAGTGTACATATACACACACATGATAACATACAGTATACACACACGTACACATGGATTTTGTGTTGTAGATATGTGGTAGTGGAGTATGGACCTGAGGGTACACACTTAGTGTGTTTTGAATTCTGTATAACTGCCTTAATTTTGCCGGACCCCAGGAAGAGTAGCTGCCTTGGCAGCAGCTAATGGGGATCCATAATAAATCAAATACAAATATGGATGGATTATCTTGACAAAGGAGAAATGCTCACTAACGGGGATGTATACAAATTCGTGCACAACATTTCAGAGAAATTAGCTTTTTGTCCATGTGGAAAATGTCTGGGATATTTTATTTCAGCTTATGAAACATGGGACCAACACTTTACATGTTGCGTTTATATTTTTTGTTCATTAAATATCTATTTTTCAAAAACATAGGGGTCAAATTGATTGAAAACAGAGGCATCAATAATTTTGACCTATACCTCTTTGAGAGAAAAAAAACATTACTTGTTAAACATAATATTTTTCTTTGAGAAATGGTATTAGTATGAAATAATATATTGTCCCCATGTTTTCCCCTATAAAATATAGCTCAGTATTTGAATTATTTATTTTATTCAGTCATTTTGTCTCATCAAGGGTGTCAATAATTTCGGGCCCCACTGTATGTACGTATGTACAGTACATTGAAACACACTTCGTGTTTTATACAAATATCTTTAACTTGAGTCGAAAATATAATGGAATAGTTGACACCACTATTATACCATGTGAATAATTGTACTTTTGTGTGTCTGTTTCCCTCTATCCGTCCTTAGCTCTGGCAGGTGTTTGAATTGGAGGATGAGGAGATGGAGGCCAGCATGCACTTCTCCGCCCCTCTGGATGACGGTACCCTGGTGGACCTGAGATGGATCAGGAGCCTCACCCTTCACACCCTTGAGCTGCTCTACCTTGAGGCTCGCTGGGAGACTCTGGCTCACCTCGCCCTGCTCTTCAACACACACACACGGTCGGTAACATCCCTTACACACACACACTCTCTCTCTCTTTTGCTCTCGCTCACTCTCTCTCTTTCTCACACTCTTTCTTGCTCACTCTCTCTCTTGCTCTCTTTCTCTCTCGCTCTCTCTTGCTCACACACACACACACACACACACACACACACACACACACACACACACACACACACACACACACACACACACACACACAATCTCTCTGTCTCTTGCTCTCTCTCATGCTCTCCAAACACACACACACACACACTCTCTCTCTTTTGCTCTCACTCTCTTTCTCTCTTGCTCTCTCGCTCTCTCTCTTTCTTGCTCTCTCTCCCTCGCTCTCTTTCTCTCTTGCTCTCTCGCTCTCTCTCTTTCTTGCTCTCTCTCTTTCTTGCTCTCTCTCCCTCGCTCGCTCTCTCTCTTTCTCTCTTGCTCTCTCTCTCTCTTTCTCACACTCTCTCCCTTGCTCGCTCTCTTTCTCTCTTGCTCGCTCTCTCGCTCACTCTCTCTTTCTCACACTCTTTCTTGCTCGCTCTCCCTCGCTCGCTCTCTCTCTTGCTCTCTCTTGCTCGCTCGCTCTCTCTTGCTCTCTCTCTCTCTCTCGCTCTCTCTCTTGCTCTCCACACACACAAACTCTCTCTCTCTCTCTTGCTCTACACACACACTATCTCTCTCTCTCTTGCTCTCTCTTGCTCTCCAAACACACACACACACATTATCTCTCTCTCTCTCTCTCTTGCTCTCTCTCTTGCTCTCCAAACACACACACACACACACACACACACATTATCTCTCTCTATAGCTCTCTCTCTTGCTCTCCATACACACACACAGTTGACCCTGCTCTTCAACTCACACACATCGTAGGTAGTTTCCATCCTGTCACAGGGAGGTGTGCGTGCCTGCCTGCCTGCCAGTACTGTCTCTGTCCTATATGTTGTGCATCCCAGAGAGCGCTACACCCACATGATCACTCCTATCCTGGTCCACGCTCAGAGGAGACTGCTAGAGAGGATCAGCTACTTTGGAGGACCTCCGGTCCCTCAGCCACACTTCATCAAAACGCAGAACGTCACTGGAGAGAAGGTTAGAGGGAATAGACACAAGCTTTTACCACCCAATGAACAGGGTGTCATACTTGATCTCAATGTCAGGACACTAATCCATTCCTAAGGCTTAGTGTGGATTAGAGGATAACTGCTTCTATGGGGTATGGTTTATAATGAATACTGTAGGGACAGAATTGAGACGACTGCTGTGTGTTAGGATGCTGTTTGTGTGTGTAGAGTGGGTGTACAGTGTGTGTGTTGAACAGTCTCTACCCCTGTGTGTCAGATCACTTGTAAGAACTATACAGGGAGAGAGTTGCTGAATTGCTGGACTCCCCCTGCTGCGCCTGCCCCCAGACGAGGGTGCAACACTCCCACCAACCCAAACGCTGAGCTCCTCGAACTCTCTGGTACGGGAATCCAGTAGCAGCTGGAAATCAGTCAGTCAATCACTGAATCATATTTTATTGCTATAAGTCGATAAGCCTGGCACTTGTATTGATATAGGCCAACCTAATTATGCCATTTATTCCAGGGCTTGACATTAACTTTTTTTATCTACTTGTCCTTTGTACAAGTAGGACTGATTTTGTTTACTTGTCAAAGTTCAAGTCACTTGTCCCTCCAAAAACGTAAACGGTCTTTAACACCATGTCTACGGCATTGTATAATGCAAGGAACCACTTTACAAAATAAAATGCATTTGTAGGCTACACTCTGCCTATTGGTTTATGATGCATATTCAAGGGGAAGTGGGTAGCTGCATCCCAATATGGTGACAGAGTATGGGCGAGTGGGCGTGTCGAAAGGAAAGTAGTGGGCGTGTCAAAAGCGCTCTGCTGTAGGTTAGACGGTTTTGATTGAGCAGTGCAATCAAAGCAGTGCAACTACCGTACCGCAAGAGTTTGGACTTCTGTTCTTAAGCCAGAGGATGAGTTTGAGTCGTATTTCACTGTTGGTTTTTACACTAATAATTGTCGATTTTCAGTTCTGAAACTGACGATTGTTTATTTTTGATTAAAAGTATTGATGATGGGCGTGCTGTTGCTTGATACGTTGTACGCCTGTGACTGTCACCCTGATATTGGATACAAGGTAGCTCCTTCCCACACCATTGCCGGACAATAGGGCTTGTCAAGTGGAGGCGAAGGGCACTGGGTCTCGGTGTTGTTCCAATTCATGCCCTACTCATTGAGGAGTAGGCTGTATGTATGTGTGACATCTAGGTTAATCTAGATCTAGATTCATATTAGTTATTTCTTGTGTAGGCGGTTATCCTACTTAAAATCGAATCACGTGAGAGCAAAAAATGGCCACGTTAGCTGCCGCCGGCGACATGATCGTGATGCCCAGTAGGAAGGGCTTCAAGTCGGCAGGCATGTCGATACAACACTGGTCGCTGACTTATCGACTCGTTGTGCAGCCCAATCAGCCACGGTAATCAGCCCGTCTCAAAATACAACACTGCCCCTTTAAAGCTCTCCTAAGCCTATAAAATATTGCAACATTACAATTACAAACATTATGTGTTAATAGAATAATTCCATCCAGGGCTCGAAATTAAGGGCGTCCTGTTGTCCCTGGGACGATAACAAATATGATTACAGTTCAAAACAGACTCTGGGACAGTTCTGGGTCGACAGATCCAAAATTCATACAACCACTGCACATTAAACAATTTTAAAAAAGCAATGAGGCTGATGCTACAGATCCAACATGATCAAGTTTTATTTCTTCATATTATAAGCTCAACAATGCACAAATGGCTCTAGGCTACGTGGGAATGTTCCAAAATGTAATTAGCGGGAAACGCCTTTCTCAAAAGTTTGAGCAGTTTCATGTAACAGAGATAATATCCATGAGAAATTAAGAAAGATGTGAGATCTAACTAGCATCTAGCATGGGTTACTTACAGTGCGTTTGGAAAGTATTCAGACCCCTTGACTTTTTCCACATTTTGTTAAATTACGGCCTTATTATGAAATGGATAAAAAACATAAAATACTCGGCAATCTACACATAATACCCCATATTGACAAAGCGAAAACAGGTTTTTAAACATTTTTGCAAATCTATTAAAAATAGAAATAACTTATTTACATTCATATTCAGACCCTTTGCTATGAGACCTGAAATTGAGCTACGGTGCATCCTGTTTCTGTTGATCATCCTTGAGATGTTTCTACAACTTGGGAGTCCACTGTGGTAAATTCAATTGATTGGACATGATTTGGAAAGGCACACGCCTGTCTATATAAGGTCCCACAGTTGACAGTGCATGTCAGACCAAAAACAAGCCATGAGTCAAAGGAATTGTCCGTAGAGCTCCGAGACAGGATTGGGTCAAGGCACAGATCTGGGGATGGGTACCAACACATTTCTGCAGCATTGAAGGTCCCCAAGAACACAGTGGCTTCCATCCTTCTCAAATGGAAGAAGTTTGGAACCACCAAGACTCTTCGTAGAGCTGGCCACCCGGCCAAACTGAACAATCGGGGAGAAGGGCCTTGGTCAGGGAGGTGACCAAGAACCCGATGGATACTGACAGAGCTCTAGAGTTCCTCTGTGGAGATGGGATATCCTCCCAGAAGGACAACCATCTCTGCAGCACTTTACCAATCAGGCCTTTATGGTAGAGTGGTCAGATGGAAGCCACTCCTCAGTAAAAGGCACATGACAGCCCTAAGCACACAGCCAAGACAAAGCAGGAGTGGCTTCAGGACAAGTCTCTGAATGTTCTTCAGTGGCCCAGGACTTGAACCCTTGAATCTCCGGAGAGACCTGAAAATAGCTGTGCAGCAACGCTCGCCATCCAACCTGACAGAGCTTGAGAGGATCTGCAGAGTTGAATGAGAGAAACTCTCCAAATACAGGTGTGCCAAGCTTGTAGCGTCATACCCAAGAAGACTCGAGGCTGTAATCGCTGCCAAAGGTGCTTCAAAAAAGTACTGACTAAAGGGTCTGAATACTAATGTAAATGTAATATTTCTAAAAACCTCTTTTTGCTTTGTCATTATGGGGTATTGCGTGTAGATTGATGAGGGTCAAAAACAATTCAATACATTTTAGAATAGGGCTGTAACGTAACAAAATGGAAAAGATCAAGGGTTTTGAATACTTTCTGAAGGCACTGTAAATGACTAATGAACTTAAACGTTGATTTAAAAACCAATAGAACACAAGAAAAGTTCTGGTTTCAATGGCATATTAAGTGTTTACAAAGCAATGCTGACCACCTTCGCTCAGATTCAAGGTGGGTGATATACGGTGCACACATGGCATGGTCCTTCACTCTCCGGGCTATATTTATGTCATTAAAAGTCTCATTAAAGTTTGGCTACATTTTCTGGATGTCAGCATTGGTTTGGACATCAGGCTCTAGCCAATATGTATTGTATATCACCTACACTTTGACATGTAGGCTTTTTTACTTACAGTATGTACATGAAAAATAGATAGAATAAATAGAATATTATTCCAACGTTTGACTCTCAATTAATTTTGGAGTTAATTGTTTGATTTTTTTTTTCTATATTCTTCTTGGCCAACAATTTATTTATTTTTTTACTTCTCCCGGACAAGAGGACAAGCGTTAATGTCGAGCCCTGCATTCAACCATTCCTTTTTAAAATAAATCATCAGTCATACTGGTCTGTGGGTATATTGATGTGTCGCCGTAGTCATATTACGGTGTGTGTGTGTGTGTGTGTGTGTTTTGGTCTGTTGTAGAGGTGCGCCGGGCCATGTGTCTGGTGTGTGTTCCTCTGGATGTGGAGGATACACTGTGTTGTTTCAGGAAGGCCCTGGAGAAGGGCCATCACACTCTGCAGAACTTCCAACACAGCCGCACACTGCTACTACTGCTGCTGGCACACACACAGCCCTGTGAGTACATCCTTTCTATCTCACTTTGCTGTGTGTTTGTGACTCTGGCCCTTTAATCAATTCCATTTGCTCATCTCCTGCGTCCTTCTCGCCTCCTTTAAAAAAAAGTCAAAGTCAATCGAGGAGAGTCGGCGAGTGAACGTGGATGGAAATGCGCTTGAAATGAGACGGTCCTTCTCCACTTGCACATCGTTAGGCACATTTACGTTTACAGGGGTGGATCAAAACAAATTAAGTTAGAAATGTTCGACATTTTAGAGGTAAATAGCGTATTGTTTTTAAACGTGTGCATATTTTTTTTCCTTTATCAAAACTAAATCTGATTCAAAAGGGGTGTTGCAGATGTAAAAAAAAAAATAGGATACACATGAATATCCTCGATGAAAGGTGGCTGTCGAGGAGGGGAGGACACTCTTCCGTTTGCCTACTAACGAATTGACACACTCCTCGACCACACTTCTCCGGGTTTCCGGGTGACAGAGGAGAGAGCTGTTAAACTATCTACAACCAACCCAAGGTCTTTCTGTAACGGTTCTCCTCTTCCTCTGAAGAGGAGGAGCATGGATTGAACCAAAACGCAGCGTTTGAATAAGACATAATGAATTTATTTAACAAGACGAAGACGAAATGACATACACTTGATAAACTACAAAAACAACAAACGACGTAGACAGACCTGGACGACGAACTCACATGAAACACGAAGAACGCATGAACAGGAAAATGCCTACATAAAACGAACAAACAAACAAAAACCGAAACAGTCCCATGTGGCGTAACATAACACATACACTGACACAGGAGACAACCACCCACAACAAACAATGTGAAACAACCTACCTTAATATGACTCTCAATTAGAGGAAACGCCAAACACCTGCCTCTAATTGAGAGCCATACCAGGCAACCCTTAAACAAACATAGAAACAGAAAACATAGACTGCCCACCCAAACTCACGTCCTGACCAACTAACACATACAAAAACTAACAGAAACAGGTCAGGAACGTGACATAACCCCCCCCTTAAGGTGCGAACTCCGGGCGCACCAGCACAAAGTTTAGGGGAGGGTCTGGGTGGGCATCTGACCACGGTGGTGGCTCAGGCTCTGGACGAGGTCCCCACCCCACCATAGTCAATCCCAGCTTACTTCTCCCCCTCAGAATGACCACCCTCCTATTCCACCCACCTAATATAAGAGGCAACACAAAATTAAGGGACAGCTCCGGGACAAGGTAGCTCAGGACAGAGAGGTAGGTCAGAATAGAGAGGTAGCTCAAGATAGAGAGGTAGCTCAAGATAGAGAGGTAGCTCAAGATAGAGAGGTAGCTCAGGATAGAGGGGCAACTCTGGACAGAGAGACAGCTCTGGACTGAGGGGCAGTTCTGGATACATGGCAGCTCTGGACGCTCATGACTAGCTGACGGCTCTGGACGCTCATGGCTGGCTGACGGCTCTGGACGCTCATGGCTGGCTGACGGCTCTGGACGCTCATGGCTGGCTGACGGCTCTGGACGCTCATGGCTGGCTGACGGCTCTGGACGCTCATGGCTGGCTGACGGCTCTGGACGCTCATGGCTGGCTGACGGGTCTGGACGCTCATGGCTGGCTGACGGCTCTGGACGCTCATGGCTGGCTGACGGCTCTGGACGCTCATGGCTGGCTGACGGCTCTGGACGCTCATGGCTCGCTGGCGGCTCTGGCAGATCCTGTCTGGTTGGCGGCTCTGGCAGATCCTGTCTGGTTGGCGGCTCTGGCAGATCCTGTCTTGTTGGCGGCTCTGGCAGATCCTGTCTGGTTGGCGGCTCTGGCAGATCCTGTCTGGTTGGCGGCTCTGGCAGATCCTGTCTGGTTGGCGGCTCGGGCAGATCCTGACTGACGAATGGCTCTAGCGGCTCCTGACTGACTAACGGCTCTGACGGCTCGGGACAGACGGGCGGCTCTAATGGCTCGGGACAGACGGATGGCTCAGACGGCACTGGGCAGACGGATGGCTCAGACGGCACTGGGCAGACGGATGGCTCAGACGGCACTGGGCAGACGGATGGCTCAGACGGCACTGGGCAGACGGATGGCTCAGACGGCACTGGGCAGACGGATGGCTCAGATGGCGCTGGTGAGACGGATGGCTCTGGCCGGATGAGACGCACTGTAGATCTGGTGCGTGGTGCCGGAACTGGAGGCACTGGGCTAAGGACACGCACCTTCATGCTAGTGCGGGGAGCAGGGACAGGGCACACTGGACTCTCAAAGCGTACTATTTGCCCGTTGCGTGGTACCGGCACTGGTGGCACCGGGCTGAGGGCACGCACATCAGGACGAGTACGGGGAGAAGGAACAGTGTGTACAGGGCTCTGGAGACGCACAGGTGGCTTAGTGCGTGGTGCCGGAACTGGAGGCACTGGGCTGGAGACACGCACCATAGGAAGAGTGCGTGGAGGAGGAACAGGGCTCTGAAAACGCACTGGAAGCCTGGTGCGTGGTGTAGGCACTGGTGGTACTGGGCTGAGAAGCCTGAGAAGTGGGCGCAGGTCTCCTACCTGCCCTTGGCCCACTACCTCTTAGCCTCCCCCCAATAAATTTTTGGGGTTTCTTCACGGGCTTCCGTGCTAGCCGAGTACCTTCATAAATCCGGTCTCTCTCTCCCGTTGCCTCCGCTCTCCTAATCGCCTCCAGCTGTTCCCATGGAAGGCGATCTCGTTCAGCTCGGATCTCCTCCCATGTGTAGCAACCTTTTCCATTTAACACGTCCTCCCATGTCCACTGCTCGAACTCATGCTGCTTGGTTCTGGATCGGTGGGTGGTTCTGTAACGGTTCTCCTCTTCCTCTGAAGAGGAGGAGCATGGATTGAACCAAAACGCAGCGTTTGAATAAGACATAATGAATTTATTTAACAAGACGAAGACGAAACGACATACACTTGATAAACTACAAAAACAACAAACGACGTAGACAGACCTGGACGACGAACTCACATGAAACACGAAGAACGCATGAACAGGAAAATGCCTACATAAAACGAACAAACAAACAAAACCGAAACAGTCCCATGTGGCGTAACATAACACATACACTGACACAGGAGACAACCACCCACAACAAACAATGTGAAACAACCTACCTTAATATGACTCTCAATTAGAGGAAACGCCAAACACCTGCCTCTAATTGAGAGCCATACCAGGCAACCCTTAAACAAACATAGAAACAGAAAACATAGACTGCCCACCCAAACTCACGTCCTGACCAACTAACACATACAAAAACTAACAGAAACAGGTCAGGAACGTGACACTTTCCCCTCCCTGGGTAGAGACATCATTCTAGCCTGTCTGAAGATAAACCCATTCTTTCTAACAAGGAACACATAACATTCAACATTATGATTATAATAAGATTCATTCTTACAGTAATATAGTAGTATGCTGTTTAGTTATAATTCTAAGTCAAATGTATACATATTTTAGTCATTAAACACAAAAATCCCGTAACAATAGTACCTGTTTTGACTGCATCAAACCGAGAAGAGAAGACAGTTAAGCTAGCTAGGTAGCTGGGTTGGCTAATCAAATCTACATAGGCTGCTGCGCTTTCCCCCTTCCTGCACAATAACAACAGCTGCTCTAATCAATGTATTAAGGAACAGCCTACCTTCTTGGCCCTTGGTCGTTGAAACATGTCCTTCTCATTGAACTTTTAATTCCGTCATTTTAATTGCATCTTCCATTGATCTCCTAAGTTGATTTGCGTCAACAGACACAGAGCCAGAGGCTAGTGCCGCTTTGGTGGCTTGTGATTGGCCGACAAAAACAAAAAGAAAAACACGCGCCTCTCTCTGGTTCGTGTGGACCCGTGAAGACCCCTACTGTGTATACTTCTTCAACTATATAAAATGTCCATGAATTAACATAGGTTTGAATGAGAACCACAGGAATACAGAGGTGGCTATTCAAAATGGTCCTGCTCCTTGGCCAATTAAGCTACAAGGCTAACTTGTGAACATTCAGGCTATCCTAACTTCAAATTCTTAAAAACGTTTATCAACTATATCTACACTGAGTGTGTATTAAGGTCTCAAAACATTAAGTACACCTGACATAGACTGACCAGGTGAAAACTATGTTTCCTTGTTGATGTCACCTGTTAAATCCTCTTCGATCAGTGTAGATGAAGGGGAGGAGACAGGTTAAAGAAGGATTTTTAAGCCTTGAGACAATTGTGACCGACCGTCTCGATTCGATCTTATGTAGCAAATTTGAAATGGTAATTTTTATATTGGATAAAAGTAAAGACTCTGAGTTAGAAAATGGTATATCGTACAGTCGTGGCCAAACGTTTTGAGAATGACACAAATATTAATTTCTACAAAGTTTGCTGCTTCAGTGTCTTTAGATATTTTTGTCAGATGTTACTATGGAATACTGAAGTATAATTACAAGCATTTCATCAGTGTCAAAGGCGTTTATTGACAAGTACATGAAAATGATGCAAATAATCAATATTTGCAGTCTTGACCCTTCTTCTTCAAGACATCTGCAATGCGCCCTGGCATGCTGTCAATTAACTTCTGGGCCACATCCTGACTGATGGCAGCCCATTCTTGCATAATCAATGCTTGGAGTTTGTCAGAATTTGTGGGTTTTTGTTTGTCCACCCGCCTCTTGATGATTGACCACAAGTTCTCAATGGGATTAAGGTCTGGGGAGTCTCTTGTTCATGGACCCAAAATATCGATGTTTTGTTTCCGGAGCCATTTAGTTATCACTTTTGCCTTATGGCAAGGTGCTCCATCATGCTGGAAAAGGCATTGTTCGTCACCAAACTGTTCCTGGATGGTTGGGAGAAGTTGATCTCTGAGGATGTGTTGGTACCATTCTTTATTCATGGCTGTGTTTTTAGGCAAAATTGTGAGTGAGCCCACTCCCTTGGCTGAGAAGCAACCCCACACATGAATGGTCTCAGGATGCTTTACTGTTGGCATGACACAGGACTGATGGTAGCGCTCACCTTATCATCTCCGGATAAGCTTTTTCCCAGATGCCCCAAACAATCGGAAAGGGGATATATCAGAGAAAATGACTTTACCCCAGTCCTCAGCAGTCCAATCCCTGTACCTTTTGCAGAATATCAGTCTGTCCCTGATGTTTTTCCTGGAGAGAAGTGGCTTCTTTGTTGTCCTTCTTGACACCAGGCCATCCTCCAAAAGTCTTCGCCTCACTGTGCGTGCAGATGTACTCACACCTGCCTGCTGCCATTCCTGAGCAAGCTCTGTACTGGTGGTGCCTCGATCCCACAGCTGAATCAACTTTAGGAGACGGTCCTGGCGCTTGCTGGACTTTCTTGGGCGCCCTGAAGCCTTCTTCACAACAATTGAACCACTCTCCTTGAAGTTCTTAATGATCCGATAAATGGTTGATTTAGGTGCAATCTTACTGGCAGCAATATCCTTGCCTGTGAAGCCCTTTTTGTGCAAAGCAATGATGACGGCACGTGTTTCCTTGCAGGTAACCATGATTGACAGAGGAAGAACAATGATTCCAAGCACCACCCTCCTTTTGAAGCTTCCAGTCTGTTAATCGAACTCAATCAGCATGATAGAGTGTTCTCCAGCCTTGTCCTCGTCAACATTCACACCTGTGTTAATGAGAGACTCCCTTACATGATGTCAGCTGGTCCTTTTGTGGCAGGGCTGAAATGCAGTGGAAATGTTTTTTTGTGTATTCAGTTCATTTGCATGGCAAATAGGGACTTTGCAATTAATTGGATTTCATCTGATCACTCTTCATAACATTCTGGAGTATATGCACATTGCCATCATACAAACTGAGGCAGCAGACTTTGTGAAAATTAATATTTGTGTCATTCTCAAAACTTTTGGCCACGACTATACACTACATTTGAGGAACAATGGGAAAGTAATTCTGCTTTGAAAGTTGATAAACTTGTAACCCCACTTTTGAGAAAATGGACCTTGAATATTTTGGTACACCTACTGGAGAGCTCTTCTTTGTTTAAACCCATTCAGCATTGTTTACACCCTCTTAAGCCTTAGCCCCACCCTTCTCATTAAGGATTCACATGTGAGGCCTTGTGCTAAACAGTGAGTATGGTAGTGAGTGTACTAAACAACCAAAGATTTCAAGACTATAATATGTCTATCGACATGTCTGTATACACATTAGCACATTAGAGGCTGCTGCCCTATATACATATACTTGAAATCACCTGCCACTTTAATAATAGAACACTAGTCACTTTAATAATGTTTACATATTTTGCATTTCTAATCTCATATGTATATCCTGCATTCTATACTATTCTACTGTATCTTAGTCTATGCCGCTCTGACATTGCTCATCCAAATATTTATATATTTTTAATTCTGTTTCTTTACTTTAAATTGTGTGTATTATTAGATATTACTTATTAGATATTACTGCACTGTTGGAGCTAGAAACACAAGCATTTTGCTACACCCGCAATAACATCTGCTAAACACGTGTATGTGACAAATATGATTTGATTTGATTACAGTTGTCGCAGTGACATCATAAACATTCTATTGTTGTTCGACATCAAACTTGTCGAGAAAGTAGCTATGAACACAAAAGCGACAGGCTGCATGACATCAGCAGCCTGGTAGTTTAAAATTCCATTAAAAATGAATTTAGTATATGTCAATCTAGCAAACCAGGCAACTAAAAGCAACTTTCTCAACAATTATTTGGTAAGTTTCTAGCTTATTAGTTCAAATAATGACCATATCATTTAGCTGACGTCTTAAATTTTCCACATTTTTATTCATTATTACAGAAAAATAAACTCACAACAAGCATTATTTACAAGTTAATGGTGAGCTAATTACAGAAAATCACTTACGGTTGTGAATGTGACGAAATAAAAGCAGGGCCTTCAACTGGAGAATTTAAGAACTTGGACACTGTCTCGTTGTCCTAATGTTATCCTAATTTGACTTTGGTGCAGGTCATGTTGTTCTTCACATTACTGTCTCTGGTAAACACACACTATATATGTCACGCCCTGACCATAGAGAGCTTTATATTCTCTATGTTGGTTAGGTCGGGGTGTGACTAGGGTGGGTTATGTAGGTGATTTATACATCTATGTTGGCCTGGTATGGTTCCCAATCAGAGGCAGCTGTTTATCGTTGTCTCTGATTGGGAATCATATTTAGGCAGCCATTTCCCCACTGTGCTTTGTGGGATCTTGTTGCCTGCAAGCACTATAGTAGCTTCACGTTTCGTTTTGCGATGTATTGTTTTGTTTTGCTGTGAGTTTCACCTAGTAATAAAAATATGTGGAACCCAGATTACGCTGCGCTTTGGTTTATTATGACGAGCGTGACAATATAAAATAATGTTAATTTGTCACATGCACAGGATACAGAAGGTGTAAACGGTGCAGTGAAATGGTTACTTGTATAGTGGAGTCTTTTATTTAGACATCTAGCTAGCTAAACAATGAAACATAATCCCAACTCCTAACGTTACTACCCTGCATGAATCTAACAAGGTTCATTGTTAGCTAGCTAGCTAACATTAGACTATATCTAGCAATGCAAATGGATTTGAGATATGAATAATATTACTACACAGATCATACACGTAACGTTAGCTTGCGAGCCAGCCAGCTAATGTTAGCTAGCTAGCTAACGGTACGCTTTAACTTGCAATGAATTCGACTTTGTGACCAAATTAGACATGTATAACATCTGAAAATGTAGCTAGCTAGACTCTCTTACCCGTATACTACATATATACACTGCTCAAAAAAATAAAGGGAACACTTAAACAACCCAATGTAACTCCAAGTCAATCACACTTCTGTGAAATCAAACTGTCCACTTAGGAAGCAACACTGATTGACAATAAATTTCACATGCTGTTGTGCAAATGGAATAGACAAAAGGTGGAAATTATAGGCAATTAGCAAGACACCCCCAAAAAAGGAGTGATTCTGCAGGTGGTGACCACAGACCACTTCTCAGTTCCTATGCTTCCTGGCTGATGTTTTGGTCACTTTTGAATGCTGGCGGTGCTCTCACTCTAGTGGTAGCATGAGACGGAGTCTACAACCCACACAAGTGGCTCAGGTAGTGCAGTTCATCCAGGATGGCACCTCAATGCGAGCTGTGGCAAAAAGGTTTGCTGTGTCTGTCAGCGTAGTGTCCAGAGCATGGAGGCGCTACCAGGAGACAGGCCAGTACATCAGGAGATGTGGAGGAGGCCGTAGGAGGGCAACAACCCAGCAGCAGGACCGCTACCTCCGCCTTTGTGCAAGGAGGTGCACTGCCAGAGCCCTGCAAAATGACCTCCAGCAGGCCACAAATGTGCATGTGTCTGCTCAAACGGTCAGAAACAGACTCCATGAGGGTGGTATGAGGGCCCGACGTCCACAGGTGAGGGTTGTGCTTACAGCCCAACACCGTGCAGGACGTTTGTCATTTGCCAGAGAACACCAAGATTGGCAAATTCGCCACTGGCGCCCTGTGCTCTTCACAGATGAAAAGCAGGTTCACACTGAGCACATGAGCACATGTGACAGAGTCTGGAGACGCCGTGGAGAACGTTCTGCTGCCTGCAACATCCTCCAGCATGACCGGTTTGGCGATGGGTCAGTCATGGTGTGGTGTGGCATTTCTTTGGGGGGCCGCACAGCCCTCCATGTGCTCGCCAGAGGTAGCCTGACTGCCATTAGGTACCGAGATGAGGTCTTCAGACCCCTTGTGAGACCATATGCTGACACATTAACATTTGTGCATTCGGAAAGTATTAAGACACCTTCCCTTTTTCACATTTTGTTACGTTACAGCCTTATTGCTCCAGAGCGCTCACGACCTTATTTCCAACATCAATCTACACACAATACCCCACAATGACAAAGCGAAAACAGGTTTTTAGAATTAAACAACAGAAATACCTTATTTATATAAGTATTCAGACCCTTTGCTATAAGACTAGAAATTTAGCTCAGGTGCATCCTGTTTGCATTGATCATCCTTGAGATGGTTCTACAACTTGATTGGAGTACACCTGTTATAAATTCAATTGATTGGACATGATTTGGAAAGGCACACACCTGTCTAAATAAGGTCCCACAGTCAATAGTGCATGTCAGAGCAAAAACCAAGCCATGAGGTCGAAGGAATTGTCCATAGAGCTCCGAGACAGGATTGTGTTGAGATCTTCAATGCTGAATATTACTTCAGCATTGAAGGTCCTCAAGAACACAGTGGCCTTCATCATTCTTAAATGGAACAAGTTTGGAACCACCAAGACTCTTCCTAACAGCTGGCCGCCCGGCCAAACTAAGCAAGGGCATGGTCAGGGAGAACTGACCAAGTGTTCCTCTGTGGGGATGGGAGAACCTTCCAGAAGGACAACCATCTCTGCAGCACTCCACCAATCAGGTGGTAGAGTGGCCGGGCGGAAGCCACTCCTCAGTAAAAGGCACATGAAAGCCCGCTTGAAGTTTGCAAAAAGGCATCTAAAGACTCTCAGACCATGAGAAAACAGATTCTCTGGTCTGATGAAACCAAGATTGAACTCTTTGGCCTGAATACCAAGCATCACGTCTGGAGGAAACCTGGCACCATCCCTACGGTGAAGCATGGTGGTGGCAGCATCAAGCTGTGGATATGTTTTCAGCGGCAGGGACTGGGAGACCAGTCAGGATCAAGGAAAAGATGAATGGAGCAAAGTACAGAGAGATCCTTGATGAAAACCTGATCCAGAGGTTGAAACTTGATCGAACATCTCTGGAGAGACCTGAAAATAGCTGTGAAGCAACGCTCCCCATCCAACCTGACATAGCTTGAGAGGATCTGCAGAGAAGAATGGGAGATACAGGTGTAGTAGCGTCATACCCAAGTGGCGTCATACCCAAGAAGACTCGATGCTGTAATTGCTGCCTAAGGTGCTTCAACAAAGTACTGAGTAAAGGGTCTGAATACTTATGTAAATGTGATATTTAAGTTTTTTTTTAATTTTATACATTTGCAAAAAAATCGAAAAACCTGTTTTTGCTTTGTCATTATGGGGTACTGTGTGTAGATTGATGAGGGTAAAAAACGATTTAATCCATTTTAGAATAAGGCTGTAACATAACAAAATGTGGAAAAAGTTAAGGGGTCTGAATTCTTTCCGAATGTACTGTATGTGTGCCATTCAGAGGGTGAATGGGCAAGACAAAAGATGTAAGAGCCTTTGAACGGAGTATGGTAGTAGGTGCCAGGCGCACCGGTTTGTGTCAAGAACTGCAATGTTGCAGGGTTTTTCATGCTCAACAGATTCCTGTGTGTATCAAAAATGGTCCACCACCCAATGGACATCCAGCCAACTTGACACAACTGTGGGTGGCATTGGAGTTAACATGGGCCAGCATCCCTGTGGAACGCTTTTGATTCTTTGTAGAGTCCATGCCCCAACTAATTGAGGCTGTTATGAGGGCTAAAGGGCATGCAACTCAGTATTAGGAAGGTGTTCCTAATGTTTTGTACACTCAGTCTTTTTACATTAGCATAAATTATATCAAATGTTCTCATCTTAGCGAAGCCTAATGAAGACAATATACAGTTGTGAATGCTACACTAGTTTTGTGGAAATGTATTCTTTGTCTTAACTGAGTTCACTGCATGCTTGAAACGATGCCTATGAAACTGACATCTGTGTCTCTTTGCCAGTGTTTGAGGTTCCATTCTGTAAGGAGAACAGTAGCAAGGCTCAGGGTCATGGCAGGGTGGACTTTAACGTGACGGTGGGCACTGCCCCGGCCATCGGCCCTCCAGACCTGGCCACTGAGGACTACAGGACCCTGAGTTCTATCTACGGCTGCCCTCTGCCCCCCAACCAGATACACACCGTCATCAACTCCTATAGCAACTCCATACGTAAGAGACATGACCCATATAACACTTGTAATTTTTTTTTACACATTTTCGTGATATCCAATTGGTAGTTTTACGACCTTGTCTCATCGCTGCAACTCCCCAACGGGCTCAAAGGTCGAGACATGCGTCCTCCGAAACATGACCCACCACTCCACGCTGCTTCTTAACACACTGCTCGCTTAACCCATAAGTCAGCCGTACCAATGTGTCGGAGGAAACACTGATCAATTGACGACCGAAGTCAGCTTGCAGGCGCCCGACCCGCCACAAGTTGCTAGAGCGCGATGAACCAAGGAAGCCCTCTGGCCAAACCCTCCCCTAACCCGGATGGCGCCTGGCCTAATGTGCGGCGCCCTATGAGGCTTCTGGTCACGGCCTGCTGTGACACAGCCCGGGTTCCACTGCGATGCAGTGCCTTAGACCGCTGCGCCACTAACATTGTTTTTTTAAAGCTATAGTCACAGTCACACTGTTACTCTTCACCACTCTATTGCTGTTCACTAGTCTCCCTGTTAGCCTCACAATACAAGTAACTGTCGTCAGACCCATATTCCACTTGTATCTGCAAAGAAGTGGTTGTGATTGATCCTCCTGATTGTGCTGGATATTTGTTTCTGGGTGTGTTTTTTTGGAGAAATGAGGAACACTGGACTTTTTTTTCTTTTCTAATTCAATCTAGAGTACCTTCAGGCCAACAACCATGACTCTCTCAGGGTGCAGGCGCTACATGACCTGGGAAACCTGCACTATTATAATGGAAACAGAAGGTAAGAAATGACTGTACTCATAATGTACAGTACTATTTGTATTGTGTTTAATTTGTATGTCTACATGATTATATACAAAATTGTTGAATATCAAAGTTTTTTCTGATTCTGTGTTATTCTGCTTGTAACCCAAGGGCAGCTCATTCCTACTGGAGCAAGGCAGTAGACTGTGCCCTGCAGAGCACTGGGGTGCTAGACTCATGGGACGGGGTGTCGTGGGGTACAAGTTCCCTCCAACACCAACCCACCCTGAAGCAGGCTGGAGTCTGGGGCTGTCTGCAGGGAGCTTTACTGACCGCTAAGATCGCACAGTGAGTCTCTGAGTAAAGTCTGTACCAACTTAAGTAGCTCAAATCAAATGTATTTATATAGCCCTTCTTAGATCAGCTGATATCTCAAAGTGCTGAACAGAAACCCAGCCTAAAACCCCCAAACAGCAAGCAATGCAGGTGTAGCAGCACGGTGGCTAGGAAAAACTCCCTAGAAAGGCCAAAACCTAGGAAGAAACCTAGAGAGGTACCAGGCTATGAGGGGTGGTCAGTCCTCTTCTGGCTGTGCCGGGTGGAGATTATAACAGAACATGTCCAAGATGTTCAAATGTTCATAAATGACCAGCATGGTCAAATAATAATAATCACAGTAGTTGTCGAGGGTGCAACAGGTCAGCACCTCTACTGCTCCTGCTGTCTCTAGAGAGTTGAAAACGTCTGGGACAGGTAGCACGTCCAGTGAACAGGTCAGGGTTCCATAGCCACAGGCAGAACAGTTGAAACTGGAGCAGCAGCACGACAAGGTGGACTGAGGACAGCAAGGAGTCATCATGCCAGGTAGTCCTGAGGCATGGTCCTAGGGCTCAGGTCCTCCGAGAGAGAAAGAAAGAAAGAAAGAACGAGAGAATTAGAGAGCACATTTAAATTCACACAGGACACCGGATAAGACAGGAGAAATACTCCAGATATAACAGACTGACCCTAGCCCCCCGACACAAACTATTGCAGCATAGATTATCTGGTAGCTAACACAAGCATACAGTATACAGTGCATTCAGAAAGTATTTAGACCCCTTGACTTTTTCCACATTTTGTTATATTACAGCCTTATTCTAAAATCGATTAAATGAAAATCCTCATCAATCAACACACAAAATAAAAAAACATGAATACCTTATTTGTGTAAGTATTCAGACCCTTTGCTATGAGACTCGAAATTGACCTCAGGTGCATCCTGTTTCCATTTATCCTCCTTGAGATGTTTCTACAACTTGGAGTCCACCTGTGGTAAATTCAATTGATTGGATAGGATTTGGAAAGGCACACACCTGTCTTTATAAGGTCCCACAGGTGACCAAGAACCAGATTATCACTCTGACAGAGTTCCTCTGTAGAGATGGGAGAACCTTCCAGAAGGACAACCATCTCTGCAGCACTCCCCCAAACAGGCCTTTATGGTAATGGACAGACGGAAGCCACTCCTCAGTAAAAAGCACATGACTCTCAGACCATGAGAAACAAGATTCTCTGGTCTGATGAAACCAAGATTAAACTCTTTGGCCTGAATGCCAAACGTCACATCTGGAGGAAACCAGGCACTGCACATCACCTGGCCAATACCATCCCTACGTTGAAGCATGGTGGTGGCAGCATCATGCTGTTGGGATGTTTTTCAGCGGCAGGGACTGGGAGACTACTCCGGATCGAGGGAAAGATGAACGGAGCAAAGTACAGAGAGATCCTTGATGAAACCTGCTCCAAAGCGCTCAGGACCTCAGACTGGGGTGAAGGTTCACCTTCCAACAGGACAACGACCCTAAACACACAGCCAAGACAACGCAGGAGTGGCATCGGGACAAGTCTCAATGTCCTTGAGTGGCCCGGACTTGAACCCGATCTAACATCTCTGGAGAGACCTGAAAATAGCTGTGCAGCAACTCTCCCCATCCAACCTGACAGAGCATGAGAGGATCTGCAGAGAATTGGAGAAACTCCCCAAATACAGGTGTAAGTACAAGTAGAGGGTGACCGATTAATCGGAATGGCCGATTTAATTAGGGCCGATTTCAAGTTTTCATAACAATCGGTAATCTGCGTTTTTGGATTTCGATTGTGGACGATTACATTGCA
Organism: Salvelinus fontinalis; assembly: GCF_029448725.1. NCBI lineage: Eukaryota > Metazoa > Chordata > Actinopteri > Salmoniformes > Salmonidae > Salvelinus > Salvelinus fontinalis. The sequence goes on from NC_074677.1 coordinate 45,540,798, forward strand.
CTCCACGAGGAGACTGCGTGGCAGGCTGACTACCTGTTACGCGAGTGCAAGCAAGAAGCCAAGGTAAGTTGCTAGCTAGCAGTAAACTTATATAATAAAAAACAATCAATCTTAACATAATCACTAGTTAACTACACATGGTTGATGATATTACTAGTTTATCTAGCTTGTCCTGCGTTGCATATAATCGAAGCGATGCTTGTTAATTTCTCATTGAATCGCAGCCTACTTCGCCATTGCACCAATGTGTACCTAACCATAAACATCAACGCTTTTCTTAAAATCAATACACAAGTATATATATTTAAACCTGCTTATTTAGTTAATGTTGCCTGCTAACATGAATTTCTTTTAACTAGGGAAATTGTGTCACTTCTCTTGCGTTCCACGCAAGCAGAGGCAGGGTATGTGCAGCAGTTTGGGCCGCCTGGCTCGTTGCAAACTGTGTGAAGACCATAACAAAGACCGTAATTAATTTGCCAGAATTGTACATGATTATGACATAACATTGAAGGTTGTGCAATGTAACAGCAATATTTAGACTTAGGGATTCCACCCGTTAGATAAAATACGGAAAGAAACTGAAAGAATAAACGTTTTTTATTCGAAATGATAGTTTCCAGATTTGACCATATTAATGACCTAAGGCTCGTATTTCTATGTGTTATTATGTTATAATTAAGTCTATGATTTGATATTTGATAGAGCAGTCTGACCGAGCGGTAGCAGGCAGCAGCAGGCTCGTAAGCATTTATTCAAACAGCACTTTCCTGTATTTGCCAGCAGCTCTTCGCTGTGCTTCAAGCATTGAGCTGTTTATGACTTCAAGCCTATCAACTCCCAAGATTAGGCTTGTGTAACTAATGTGAAATGGCTAGCTAGTTTGCGGGGTGTGCGCTAATAGCGTTTCAATCGGTGACGTCACTCGCTCTGAGACCTTGAAGTAGGTGTTCCCCTTGCTCTGCAAGGGCCGCGGCTTTTGTGGAGCGATGGGTAACGATGCTTCGAGGGTGGCTGTTGTTGATGTGTCCCTGGTTCGGGGCGAGGAGAGGGACGGAAGCTATACTGTTACATTGGCAATACTATGGTGCCTATAAGAACATCCAATAGTCAAAGGTATATGAAATACAAAATGGTATAGAGAGAAATAGTCCTATAATAACTACAACCTAAAACTTCTTACCTGGGAATATTGAAGACTCATGTTAAAAGGAACCACCAGCTTTCATATGTTCTCATGTTCTGTTCAAGGAACTTAAACGTTAGCTTTTTTACAAAAATTATTGGTCATCCAATAATCGGTATCGGTGTTGAAAAATCTTAATCGGCCAACCTCTAGAACCAAGCTTGTAGCGTCATACCCAAGAAGACTCGAGGCTGTCATCGCTGCCAAATGTGCTTCAACAAAGCACTGAGTAAACGGTCTGAATACTTGTGGTATTTCAGTTATAAAAAAAACATTTCTTTTAAATAAACTTTTTCTTTGTCATAATGTGGTATTGTGTGTAGATTGATGAGGGGAGAAAAACAATTTAATTCATTTTAGAATGAGGCTGTAATGTAACAAAATGTGGAAAAAGTCGTCTGAATACTTTCCGAATGCACTGTATGTTCACCGAAATAATAAATCATCCATTGATCAATACAGTCACTTTCACAAATGTATTGTAGTGATGTCACTGACCTCATTGTGTTTTGACCAACAGGTATGCCTTGACCTCTAATATCAGTCAGCGCACAAAATGCTGCCTCCTATCTGCCCAGCTTTTCAAGGTATTGTCCGTGTTTGACATGTTGTGTTTGTACTAGCACATCTTGGTTCATCTAATAAACTTGGTCAATACCATGATTAGTTGAATTAGATTAGTGCTTGGCTGGAACAAACGCCTGCTCACCCTGTATGTCTCCTGGACCAGGGTGACCACCTGTGTAGTTAATCATGTCCTGTGTGTGTCTCTTCCACCAGTGTCTCCTGCGGGCCTCCTTGCCCCACCCTCAGAGTGACCTGCAGTACTCATCCTATACTGTAGGAGAGGAGCTGGTTCCTGGTCTGGACCTGTTCTCTGAACCTGACCGAGGACACCTGGGAACCACTGTGTCCAGCCTGGCCTTCCTCTGCCACTGGCTCTACACCTCAGGACACCATCTCACAGTACATACGCAGACTGCGTCTGAAATGGCACCATATTCCCTATTTAGTGCACTACTTTTTTGGTCAAAGTCCGATCAGGCATGACTGGCAATGTATTCTTCTTTTTCATTTTGAATTAACCAAGCATCTGACCAGGGAGTTTAGTAGGCGTCTCAAGAAAGTTAGCTATTGGTTTCAATGCCTCTGTGTTCTGCTGTTACAGGCCCTGCCCATGCTTGCTCTCTACCTGCATTTTGTGGGGACTGTGTGCCGAGACCCACACCTCACCATTAAAGGAAGGATACTGAAGGTTGGTATGAGTATCTCAGTTACATGTGATTCCACTGTATGTACAGTGTATGTGTGTGTGTGTGCCCATTAGGATATGTGTATTTCTACTGTGTGCAGGTGAAGGTGCTGACAGAGCTGGGGCAGTACTGTCAGGCCATGAAGGAGACGTCCCAGATGACTCAGGGAGAGGAGATCCCACTGCCCCACGGATGTTACAGCGGCATAGAGAAACATGCGGTACTACTGACAAACACACACACACACATTCTCACACAGTTAATACAGCATATTCTTTGAACAGAATTTGTATATGATTGATTTTATTGATCTGCAGACAATCAGAAAGTTCTTCACCAACAAGTCTCTCATGGACTCTGCAAACATACAGGTATTTAAGGTTGTAATAACACTTAAAAAACGGTATGTTTTGTAACAGTTTTCATTGTATGGCGTGTGTCTGTATCTGTGTCCTGTACTGTGTGTGACCTTAGTGTATCCAATGGTAGTGAGTATATCTGATGGTAGTGTGTAGTGTAGTAATATCCTGTTAAAACCCCCTAGAGTCGATGTCCGTGCCCCCTGTGGAAATCTAATTAGCATCATTTAACAAATCCCCATAATAATATGTTAGTTTAAGCTAGAGATATCCGCCAATGTCGCACATCCGCATCTGCGCTGAAAGGTGACAGAGTTAGAGCGGTGTTTGTCAGACCATGAGGCATCCCGAAAATCGGTCTTCTCACATAATTGTCTGTAGCTTCCGAATGGTTTGGCCTACAAACAATGACCCTTATTGGACGATGAGTCTCTCACAATGGTGTTTTGGTTTTGCTCGTCGACCCTCACAAGCGTCGTGGTACTCGTCTGAAGTCGGTACAGCAAATCTGCCAACTTCTGTGTGTAGCGTTCCAACAGTTTGGGCTGCACACTAATATGGCCCTTCTGTGGAAAAGGAGACTCTCAGGAACAGGTACATGTCAGTTGTTCTGCTCTAGGATGCCCACAGGCCTCACAAGACTCGTCTGAAGGTCCCCAGTGCCAGTTGAAAAAGTTTATGAAAGTATAGAGTGCATTCGAAAAGTATTCAGACCCTTTGACTTTTTCCACATTTTGTGACTGGGGTGAAGGGTAATCTTCCAACTGGACAACGACCCTAAGCACACAGCCAAGACAACATATGAGTGGCTTCGGGACAAGTCTCTGAATATCCTTGAGTGGCCCAGCCAGAGCCCGGACTTGAACCCGATCGAACATCTCTGGAGAGACCTGAAAATAGCTGTGCAGCAACGCTCCCCATCCAACCTGACAGAGCCTGAGAGGATATGCAGAGAAGAATGGTAGAAACTCCCCAATTACAGGTGTACCAAGCTTGTAGCGTCATACCCAAGAAGACTCGAGGCTGTAACCGATGTCAAAGGTGCTTCAACAAAGTACTGCGTAAAGGGTCTGAATACTTATGGAAATGTATTTATATTTTTTTATTATAAATTTGCAAAACATTCTAAAAACCTGTTTTTGCTTTGTCATGGGGTATTGTGTAAATATTGATGTCACGTTCCTGACCTATTTATGTTAGTTTTTGTGTGTTAGTTGGTCAGGACGTGAGGTTGGGTGGGCATTCTATGTTATCTGTTTCTATGTTGGTTTTGGTTTGCCTGGTATGGCTCTTGATTAGAGGCAGGTGGTTTGCGTTTGTCTCTAATTAAGAGTCATATTTAGGTAGGGCATTATCACTGTGTGTTTGTGGGTGGTTGTCTCCTGTGTCTGTGTCTATGTTTGCACCATACGGGACTGTATACGGTTTGTTCATTTCATGTAGTCTGTTCCTGTTCATTTCGTTCTTCACGTTGTATGTAAGTTCGTCGTTCAGGTCTGTCTACTTTCGTTTTGTTATTTTGTTAGTTTATAGTGAAGTTCGTGTTTTCGTCTTGTCTTTAATAAATCATTATGTCTTCACAATCCGCTGCGCCTTGGTTCCCTCAATACTCCTCCTTTTCGGTTGAAGAGGAGGAGGACTACCGTTACAGAACCACCCACCAATCCAGAGCCAAGCAGCGGTTTAAACGGAGTAAGGGACAGCGCAAGAAGGAGGAATGGACTTGGGACGATGTATTGGACGGTAAAGGTTGCTACACATGGGAGGAGATCCTGGCTGGAAGGGATCGCCTCCCATGGGAACAGGTGGAGGCACTGAGGAGAGCAGAGGCTACTGGAGTGAAGAACCGGAGTTATGAGGGGACGCGTCTTGCACGGAAGCCCGAAAAGCCCGTGAGTAATTCCCAAAAATTTCTTGGGGGGGGGCTAAGGGGTTGTGGGCCAAGGGCAGGTAGGAGACCTGCGCCCACTTCCCAGGCTAACCGTGGAGAGCGGGAGTACGGGCAGACACCGTGTTACGCAGTAGAGCGCACGGTGTCTCCTGTACGTGTGCATAGCCCAGTGCGGGTTATTCCACCTCCCCGCACTGGGAGGGCTAGATTGGGTATTGAGCCAGGTGTCATGAGGCCGGCTCAACGCATCTGGTCACCAGTGCGTCTCCTCGGGCCGGCATACATGGCACCGGCCTTACGCATGGTTTCTCCGGTTCGCCTACATAGGCCGGTGCGGGTTATTCCACCTCCCCGCACTGGTCGGGCGACCGGGAGCATTCAACCAGGTAAGGTTGGGCAGGCTAAATGCTCAAGAGAGCCAGTACGCCTCCACGGTCCGGTATTTCCGGCACCACCTCCCCGCCCCAGCCTAGTACCTACAGTGTATACACTACGCACTAGGCTACCAGTGCGTATCCTGAGCCCTGTTCCTCCTCCACGCACTCTCCCTGTAGTGCGTGTATCTAGCCCGGTGCCTCCAGTTCCGGTCCCACGCACTAAGCTACCAGTGCGTCTCCAGAGCCCTGAACCCACTGTATCTTCTCCCCCTACTAATCCTGATGTGCTTGTCCTCAGCCCGGTGTCACCAGTGCCGGTACCACGCATCAGGGATAGAGTAGGCTTTGAGAATACAGTGTGCCCTGTCCCTGCTCCCCGCACTAGTAGGAAGGTGCTTATCATTAGCACGGTGCCTCCAGTTCCGGCACCACGCACCAGGTCTACAGTGCGCCATATCCGGCCAGAGCCATCCGTCTCCCCAGCGCCATCTGAGCCATCCGTCTCCCCAGCGCCATCTGAGCCATCCGTCTCCCCAGCGCCATCTGAGCCATCTGTCTCCTCAGCGCCATCTGAGCCATCCGTCTCCCCAGCGCCATCTGAGCCATCCGTCTGCCAGGAGCCTGCAAAGCCGCCCGTCTGCCATGAGCCTGCAAAGCCGCCCGTCTGCCATGAGCCTACAGAGCCGTCAGCCAGACAGGAGCCGCTAGAGCCATCAGCCAGACAGGAGCCGCTAGAGCCGTCAGCCAGACAGGATCTGCCAGAGCCGCCAACCAGACAGGATCTGCCAGAGCCGCCAACCAGACAGGATCTGCCAGAGCCGCCAACCAGACAGGATCTGCCAGAGCCGCCAACCAGACAGGATCTGCCAGAGCCGCCAACCAGACAGGATCTGCCAGAGCCGCCAGCGAGCCATGAGCAGCCAGAGCCGTCAGAGCGCCATGAGCAGCCAGAGCCGTCAAAGAGCCATGAGCAGCCAGAGCCGTCAGTGAGCCATGAGCAGCCAGAGCCGTCAGAGAGCCATGAGCAGCCAGAGCCGTCAGAGCGCCATGAGCGTCGTGAGCCGTCAGCCTGCCATGAGCGTCGAGAGCCGTCAGCCTGCCATGAGCGTCGAGAGCCGTCAGCCTGCCATGAGCGTCGAGAGCCGTCAGCCTGCCATGAGCGTCGAGAGCCGTCAGCCTGCCATGAGCGTCGAGAGCCGTCAGCCTGCCATGAGCGTCGAGAGCTGTCAGCCTGCCATGAGCGTCGAGAGCCGTCAGCCAGCCATGAGCATCGAGAGTCGTCAGTCAGCCATGAGCTGCCCTTCAGCCTGAAAAGGCTGGATACCCAGAACTGCCCATCAGTCCAGAGCTGTCTCTCTGTCCGGAGCTGCCTTTCAGTCCGGAGTTGCCCCTCTATCCTAATCTCCCTCTCTATCTTCATCTATCTCTATAGTCTTATCTATCCCTCTATCTTGATTTATCTCTCTGTCCTGGTGTTATCCTTATTTAATATATTATTAAGAGAATTGTGTGGGGGAAGAAAGAGGGTGGACATTCTTTGTGGGAGGAAGTTAGGATGGATTATGGTGGGGTGGGAACCGCGCCCGGAGCCTGAGCCACCACCGTGGTTAGATGCCCACCCAGACCCTCCCCTAGACTTTGTGCTGGTGCGTCCGGAGTTCGCACCTTGTGGGGGGGGTACTGTCACGTTCCTGACCTATTTATGTTAGTTTTTGTGTGTTAGTTGGTCAGGACGTGAGGTTGGGTGGGCATTCTATGTTATCTGTTTCTATGTTGGTTTTGGTTTGCCTGGTATGGCTCTTGATTAGAGGCAGGTGGTTTGCGTTTGTCTCTAATTAAGAGTCATATTTAGGTAGGGCATTATCACTGTGTGTTTGTGGGTGGTTGTCTCCTGTGTCTGTGTCTATGTTTGCACCATACGGGACTGTATACGGTTTGTTCATTTCATGTAGTCTGTTCCTGTTCATTTCGTTCTTCACGTTGTATGTAAGTTCGTCGTTCAGGTCTGTCTACTTTCGTTTTGTTATTTTGTTAGTTTATAGTGAAGTTCGTGTTTTCGTCTTGTCTTTAATAAATCATTATGTCTTCACAATCCGCTGCGCCTTGGTTCCCTCAATACTCCTCCTTTTCGGTTGAAGAGGAGGAGGACTACCGTTACAATTGATGAGAAAAAACAACAAATTAATCAATTTTAGAATAAGGCTGTAACGTAACAAAATGTGGAAAAAGTCAAGGGGTCTGAATACTTTCCGAATGCACTGTATATGGAGACTGTTTAGTGCCAAAAATAAGGAGTTAAATACATGTATGAAAAAAATAACAAATGTCTCCTGATCTTTCTTATATCGCTCAGATATAGTTCAGACACTTCAGAACAATCTTACTTAGATTTTTTGGGGGGACTCTCTGTTGTTCCATATAGTGAATATGTTATTCAATGTGTTTGTATGTGCTTTAGCAGTAAGGCACTTCTTTTTTTTTTAAATCAAATACATTTTGCATATATATTTTTTTATACTTCAAGGAGTCTTCAAATTCTAAATCAAATAGCTAAATGATCCTTGGTATGACCTGCTTAAAACAGTTCCATATTGCTTAGTAGTAGTCCCCCAGTTAGACAGGGTTTAGACTGTTATGGGTTCACACATGTATTAGAAGCACTATGGTTTAATTCAGTTTGATGTTGAGTCTGTTGTTTTTGCATGGCAAACACTTGTGTTTTTATTTTATGTGCGAATTTCAAAGAGACACTACAGGGCATGTTGGTTGAATTCTGTAATGTACTGTCCACTTAATTATTTTTCTCTCCTGTGTCAAGGATACTAGGAGTGGTGGGTAGGAGTCAGGCGCAGAGAGCAGAGGGTTCAGTGATTTGTAGATTTATTTCTCCGGCACAAAACAGTCACGCCAAATACAGGGCGCAAAAACACCGAACAGCCCAAACACAGGGTAAACGACCCGGAGAACAATAAAAACACATCCACATCCACAACCGACAGAGAACACAAACAAACACAAACAATCACCTAAGCAGGCCTAACAGGCTTAAATAGACCAAAAATCAAGAAACAAAAAGGAACAGGTGCAACTAATAAGACTAAATTAAGAGAAAAGGAAAAAGGGATCGGTGGCGGCTAGTAGACCGGCGACAACGACCGCCGAGCAACGCCCGAACAGGCAGGGGAGCCACGGTGGGAGTCGTGACAGTACCCCCCCCAACGCGCGGCTCCCGCAGCGCGCCGCCACCATCCTTGAGGGCGACCCGGGTGGAGGCGGTGGAAGTCCCTCAGAAGTGAAGGGTCCAAAATGTCCCCCACCGGTACCTAGCACCTCTCCTCCGGACCGTACCCCTCCCAGTCCACAAGGTACTGTAGGCCCCTCACCCGGCGTCTCGAGTCCAGAATAGCACGTACTGTGTACGCCGGGAACCCCTCGAAGTCCAAAGGGGGCGGAGGGACCTCAGGCACCTCACCTTCTTGCAGGGGACCAGCCACCACCGGCCTGAGGGGGAAACACATGAAACGAGGGGTTAATGCGATAGTAAGTTAGGAAGCTGTAACCTATAACACACCTCGTTTATCCTCCTCAGGACTTTAAATGGCCCAACACACTGCGGCCCCATCTTCCGGCAGGGCAGGCGGAGGGGCAGGTTTCGGGTCGAGAGCCAGACCCGGTCCCCCGGTGCGAACACTGGGGCCTCACTGTGGTGCTGCTCAGTGCTCTTCTTCTGCCGTCCACTAGCCTGTTTTAAAGATTCCTGGACGGCTCTCCAGGCGTCCTTCGAGCGCTGCACCCATTCCTCCACCGCAGGAGCCTCGGTCTGTCTCTGATGCCATGGAGCCAGGACCGGCTGGTAGCCCAACGCTCACTGGAACGGAGACATGTTAGTAGAGGAGTGGCGAAGGGAGTTCTGAGAGTGCTCAGCCCATGGGACATACCTCGCCCACTCACCAGGCCGGTCCCGGCAATACGACCGCAGAAACCTACCCACATCCTGGTTTACTCTCTCCACCTGCCCATTACTCTCGGGGTTGAAACCCGAGGTCAGGCTGACCGATACCCCCAGCCGTTCCATGAATGCCCTCCAAACTCTGGATGTGAACTGGGGACCCCGATCAGAAACGATGTCCTCAGGCACCCCGTAGTGCCGGAAGACATGGGTAAACAGAGCCTCCGCAGTCTGCAGGGCCGTAGGGAGACCGGGCAACGGGATGAGACGGCAGGACTTAGAAAACCGATCCACAACGACCAGGATCGCGATACTTCCCTGAGACGGGGAAGGTCAGTGAGAAAGTCTACTGACAAGTGCGACCACAGCCGTTGTGGAACGGGGAGGGGCTGTAACTTCCCTCTAGGCAGGTGTCGAGGAGCCTTGCTCTGAGCGCACACCGAGCAGGAGGAGACATAAAACCTCACGTCCTTAGCCAACGTGGGCCACCAGTACCTCCCCCTAAGGCTCCGCACTAACCTCTCGATGCCAGGATGACCCGAGGAGGGTAGTGTAAGGGCCCATCAAATCAACTTATCACGGACACCAAGCGGCACGTACTGAACCCCTGCTGGAGACTGAGGGGGTGCAGGTTCCAACCGTGACGCCCGTTCGATCTCCGCGTCCACCTCCCATACCACCGGTGCCATCAGACATGAAGCTGGGAGGATGGGAGTCGGCTCGATGGGCCGCTCCTCGGTATCATAGAGGCGGGACAGCGCGTCGGCCTTCGTATTTTGGGAGCTGTATTTCGAGCGCCAGGGAGTGGGAGTGGGAGCAGGAGTAACAATAACTAACATTCAAGACTATTTGGAATAGACCTAGCTTACTAGGTACAAAGGAGTGTTTTGTGTGTGTGTACAGTCGTTGCCAAAAGTTTTGAGAATTACACAAATTTTAATTTCCACAAAGTTTGCTGCTTCAGTGTCATTAGATATTTTTGCCTTTGACATTTCATAAGTGTCAAAGGCTTTTATTGACAATTACATGAAGTTGCTGCAAAGAGTCAATATTTGCAATGTTGACCCTTCTTTTTCAAGACCTCTGCAATCCGCCCTGGCATGCTGTCAATTAACTTCTGGGCCACATCCTGACTAATGGCAGCCCATTCTTGCATAATCAATGCTTGGAGTTTGTCAGAATTTGTGGGTTTTTGTTTGTCCACCCGTCTCTTGAGGATTGACCACAAGTTCTCAATGGGATTAAGGTCTGGGGAGTTTCCTGGCCATGGACCCAAAATATTGATGTTTTGTTACCCGAGCCACTTAGTTATCACTTTTGCCTTATGGCAAGGTGCTCCATCAAGCTGGAAAAGGCATTGTTCGTCACCAAACTGTTCCTGGATGGTTGGGAGAAGTTGCTCTCGGAGGATGTGTTGGTACCATTCTTTATTCATGGCTGTGTTCTTAGGCAAAATTGTGAGTGAGCCCACTCCCTTGGCTGAGAAGCAACCCCACACATGAATGGTCTCAGGATGCTTTACTGTTGGCATGACACAGGACTGATGGTAGCGCTCACCTTGTCTTCTCCGGGCAAGCTTTTTTCTAGATGCCCCAAACAATCGGAAAGAGAAAATGACTTCACCCCAGTCCTCAGCAGTCCAATCCCTGTACCTTTTGCAGAACATCAGTCTGTCCCTGATGTTTTTCCTGGAGAGAAGTGGCTTCTTTGCTGCCCTTCTTGACACCAAGCCATCCTCCAAAAGTCTTCGCCTCACTGTGCGTGCACTCACACCTGCCTGCTGCTATTCCTCAGCAAGCTCTTTACTGGTGGTGCTCCGATCCCACATGGCTCTCATTTGGATCATAGGAGCCGCAACTCAGCCCCGGCGGGACCTGGCCCAATTTAACCCCTGATGATAGTGTATGTATCTGATTTTAGTGAGTATCTTATTGTAGTGTATGTATCTGATGGTAGTGTGTGTGTGTGTGTGTATCTGACTGTAGTGTATTCCCTGTCGAAGGCCATGCTGCCGAAACGCGTCGTAAAAAACAAAAAAACAAAAAAACGTTGTTTCTATTGAACATGCCATACTAATAAAGGCGTTTTAATTAATTATATGAAGAGTGCCTTGGTCATCCTTTCTTTTTGATGACTGTAGTGTATGTTTGATTGTGTGTGGGAATTATTGTAATCAAAAGGAAGGGACTCTTAGATTTATTCAAAACCATCCAACTTTATTATTTAATTACTGCAGTAATGGAGCTGGTTTGGTAATCACCCCTGGAGGTGATCACTGAGAACTCAACCAGCTGGTTTGAGTCACAGCATTTTATATCACCCGTGGAGGTGATCACTGAGAACTCAACCAGCTGGTTTGAGTCACAGCATTTTATATCACCCCTGGAGGTGATCACTGAGAACTCAACTAGCTGGTTTGAGCCACAGAATTTTATAGTAAAGTCCATCCTCCTTCAGTCTACATGACACACAACAGATATATAGAATGGGTCACAAGGTTAAGATTTGTATGAAAGATACTTATAATTCACAGCAGTATCTTCTGTAAAAACAGTTATCTTTCATTGTACAGACCAGGTTCTGGCCCTGGAGTCATGTCTCCCTGGTACCATATAGAACAGAAACATTAAGTCATACTCTGGAATGCAGTAAATCTTCCAGAGGCCCATCCTCAGTAGAACACACACAGATGAGTGTTCTAACAACCCCTTGTTCTGTTGCATAAAACAACCATTTGATGCAATTACAGCATTATAACATAATCTTGCAATTTTGCTCTCACAATTGTTTATCTGTATCCTATATTCAGGCCCTGGAGGACTTAGTGAACCGTCGTCTGGGCACAGAGGCCAGTGTTCTGTATGGCCCCAGACTGAGCAGGCGTCTCACCCTGGCCAGAGTACAGCTCATACTGGCCCTCAGCTCCACCATACACTCCCTGCCTGAACCTCAAGGTAACAATAGAGTACTCTAACAGATGTTTTTTCCTCCAGATTTCTTTTTTTAACCTTCGTTTAACCAGGGAGTACAGTATGCTAAGACCACAGTCTCTTGAAGATTAGCCCTGCATGAACACATCAATAAACAACAATTACATTATACATACAGTATCTATATACAGAGAACAGAAATATAATTGCAACAATTTCTAAGATTTTAATGATTCATTAGGCCCTAATCTATGGATTTCACATGACTGGGAATACAGATATGCATCTGTTGGTCACAGATACCGTTAAAAAAACAAAGTAGGGGCGTGGATTAGAAAACCAGTCAGTATCTGATGTGACCACCATTTTCCTCATGCAGCGCGACACATCTCCTTTGCATAGAGTTGATCAGGCTGTTGATTGTGGCCTGTGGAATGTTGTCCCACTCCCCTTCAATGGCTGTGTGAATTTGCTGGATATTGGCGGGAACTGGAACACGCTGTCGTACACATCGATCCAGAGCATCCCAAACATGCTCAATGGGTGATATGTCTGGTGAGTATGCAGGCCAGGGAAGAACTGAGACATTTTCAGCTTCCAGGAATTATGTACAGATCCTTGCCACATGGGGCAATACATTATCATGCATGAAACATGAAGTGAGGGCGGCAGATGAATGGCACGACCATGGGTATCAGGATCTCATCACAGTATCTGTGCATTCAAATTGCCCTCGATAAAATGCAATTGTGTTCGTTGTCCGTAGCTTATGCCTGCCAATACCATAAACCCACCGCCACCATAGGGCACTCTTTTCACAAAGTTAACATCAGCAAACTGCTCGCCCACACAACGCCATACACGCGATCTGCCCGATACAGTTGAAACTGAGATTAATCTGTGAAGAGCACACTTCTCCAGTGTGCCAGTGGCCATCAAAGGTGAGCATTTGCCCATTTAAGTCGGTTATGAAGCGAAACTGCAGTCAGGTCAAGACTCTGGTGAGGACAATGAGCACGCAGCTGAGACAGTTTCTGACAGTTTGTGCAGAAATTCTTTGGTTGTGCAATCCCACAGTTTCATCAGCTTTCCGGGTGGCTGGTCTCAGATGATCCCGCAGGTGAAGAAGCCGGATGAGGAGGCCCTGGGCTGGCGTGGTTACACGTGGTCTGCGGTTGTGAGGCCGGTTGGACGAACAGCCAAATTCTCTAAAACAACGTTGGAGATGGCTTTTGGTAGAGAAATGAACATTCAATTCCCTGGCAACAGATCTGGTGGACGTTCCTGCAGTCAGCATGCCAATTGCACGCTACCTCAAAACTTGAGACATCTGTTGCATTGTTGTGTGCACATTTTAGTGTGGCCTTTTATTGTTCCCAGCACAAGGTGCATCTTTGTAATGATCATGCTGTTTAATCAGCTTCTTGATATGCCACACCTGTCAGGTGGATGGATTATCTTGGCAAAGGAGAAATGCTCACTAACAGGGATGAAACAAATTTGTGCGCAAAACTTGAAATGTGCTTTTTGTTTGGGTGAAAAATTTCAACACTTTACATGTTGAGTTTATATTTTTGTTCAGTGTATATACAAATAATTTACACAATACAATACTGATAAATCAAGAGTTCAGAAAATCAATCCACTTAATTCTTTCATCAGTATATTTTCATCAGAATGAACTTGTTTGTGTCTATCTTGTTCACATCCCACTGCTAGTCAGGGACATGAAGGAGATTCAAGACTTTTGACTAACACTTGTGAACAGCTATGGCAGGGGGATGCACAGTAGGAGTGTATAATATTGTTTGTTGATATTCTCCAGATATCTCAGATGGGGCGGTGCGTTGCAGTGTTGTGAGGAGGACATCCAGTACCTCAGGTATCCCTAACTCTCCCCCCGGAGAGAGGGATAGTGACAGTGACAAATCACAAGGTGGCTCCCCCACCAGGAAGACCAGGGAGCCCAAAGGATTGCACCTTGACCCCCAGAAAGACAAGCTCACCCTCAGCAAATTAAAGGTGTGTGTCTCTCTGTAGAGTGTACATTAGGTGAGATAGAAAGTCATTAGGTGACATTTGTTTAGCACTTTCACCTTTTTGTATTCTTCCGGGGATGGATTAATTGAAGTATATATTTGCCGCTCGGCCTTCTTGGATTTTTCCTTTTCATAGTTTGAGAACCTTTTGCACTCTACATTACGTGACACCCACCAAACCATGCACTAGTCATATTTTTTAAAGTCATTTTTAAATGTTTTATTCTTAAGAATTGCATATCTGATTGATTCAGCCTGAAGTCACTGTGGAAAAGAGCATCTGTTAAAATGCTGAAATGTAACTTGCATTTTCTGTCTGTGTGGAGACCCTGTGTGTGTCTGTGTGGAGACCTCCAACCCTAACCTCTCTCCTCTCCTGTAGGCGTTACTGCTGAGAGAGGTGTGTCGTCTCCTGAGCCCACAGCTGCAGCTCTGTCTTTCCTCTCAGCTCCACTCTGACCCTGAGGAACTGGAGCTGGCTATAGACACCTACCTGCTACTGTCTAACCTCTACCTGCAGCAAGGCAAAACCGCTTACAGGTGAAGTAAAAGACTGTATCCTGTGTATAAATGTGTTTGTATTCATCCATACATTCCTCCATCCATCCATCCATCTATCAACATTCTGTCTGTTTATTCTTTGCAGTGCTGACATGGCAGTGTCTGCTATGAGTCTGCTCCAGAACTCTCCCATCACTCTGAGGGGAAGCCCCTCCCCTATCCACAGACCCCTCTCCTCCTCTCTCAGAAGACAGTCCAGACCTAAGAGTGAACAGGTACCTACAATCACCTCGTAATTACCTCTCTTAACTGTACCATAAAATGCTTTTTGCATAGCTAGAGTTTTCAGAATTGTCTTTTGACCAACAAAAAGAAAGTGATTTTATTTTGTTTTTATGTCATGACTCAAAAGGAACCATTTGGGAAATTTGGTTCCTAAAATTCCCCCTGCCACTCAGACCCAGCCAAGACCTAGAGGTGTGTGTGTGTATCTGTTGGTGTGTGTGTGTGTGTGTGTGTGTGTGTGTGTGTGTGTGTGTGTGTGTGTGTGTGTGTGTGTGTGTGTGTGTGTGTGTGTGTGTGTGTGTGTGTGTGTGTGTGTGTGTGTGTGTGTGTGTGTGTGTGTGTGTGAATATCCCTCCACAGGGTAGTATGAGGGAGGCAGAGCACCATGCCCCCAGTCCACAGCCAGGTGACTGTCCCCAGGCAGTAGAGGCCAGAGAGAGGATGGAACGGTCTCTGTGGCTCCGCTGTAGACTGGCTGTGGTACGCAGTCTGGTCGCACACATCCCTGGCACTGCTATCTACCCAGGTACTTGTGTGTATGTGTTGATATTAACACTTGTCCTCTTACCCAGGGCAAGTAAAAAAAAATGTAAAAAAAAAGGTGGACAAGCAGATTATAGATTTAAGTTGTCCAAATGGACAAGGGGAAAAAATCACACAAAAATCACAATATCAAATAATTAGAATACACCGATCAGAATTGGATCAAAGTGTTCTCCGGATGTGATGTGTTAATTATTGTGGCCATGCATTTACAGGCACAAGCGGTCTTTCAATCATGCAGTCGCGAGATTAGTTTTTGAGATCAAAGCCAGCTTAGCTGCGTGTGCACATTTGTTGATATTCATTGCTAGTTAGTGAGTTATTTGTCCAGTTATAGCACATTTACATTTACATTTAAGTCATTTAGCAGACGCTCTTATCCAGAGCGACTTACAAATTGGCAAGTTCATACATATTCATCCTGGTCCCCCCGTGGGGAATGAACCCACAACCCTGGCGTTGCAAGCTCCATGCTCTACCAACTGAGCCACACGGGACCACATTGTCATTGTGGTCAGCAATGACAATCCTGGAAAAGTCATGGTGTACATCACCTGCGTGTGTGCCAGTGGGTGTTGTCAGAGGAGAGAGAGAGCGAGCGACATTGTGCGGCAGGTCAAATTATGATATAGCCTAGCCAATTCAACACATACTGTGTAGTTTGGCTGGTTAACTATTTAGCGTGTAGCATGTATTAATGTCATTGTCATGTCTGATGACGTAAAATAACTTTCCACCGGCACTCGTGTATAACTGCAAATGGCCAACATGCAGTTGATACGGGTGTTCGAGTACAACCGCAAATGGCCAACACACAGTTGATACGGTTGTTCGAGTACAACCGCAAATGGCCAACACACAGTTGATACGGTTGTTCGAGTACAACCGCAAATGGCCAACACACAGTTGATACGGTTGTTCGAGTACAACCGCAAATGGCCAACACACAGTTGATACGGTTGTTCGAGTACAACCGCAAATGGCCAACACACAGTTGATACGGTTGTTCGAGTACAACCGCAAATGGCCAACACACAGTTGATACGGTTGTTCGAGTACAACCGCAAATGGCCAACACACAGTTGATACGGTTGTTCGAGTACAACCGCAAATGGCCAACACACAGTTGATACGGTTGTTCGAGTACAACTGCAAATGGCCAACACACAGTTGATACGGTTGTTCGAGTACAACCGCAAATGACCAACACAGTTGATACGGGTGCGCAGTTGATGAAGCCAATGCTGCATACTCCGGTTTTAAAACCATCTCATAATTGTCTAGGATTCTCCTCTATTCAATACTGGCCATGTAATTCTGACAAAGTTAAAATAATATTATTAGAATAGCCTAATTGACAAGTAGCCAAACTCCTATGCTGTCATCATCTCCCATTAACAATATTTTAGCCCTACAAATAGATCAATATCTTAGTTAGCTACCTCGCCCACTGTGGCCATTTAATCCCCGATTCATTGAATGAGGGAATTATTTTATAAAAACAAAAGTATTTGGTTGTAATTGTAATGTTGCAGGGTGGCCAACCATCCTCCAGGAGAGCTACTGGGTGTGCAGGCTTTTGCTCCAGTCCTGCTCGAACACACCACATTGTAAAGAATTAGCTGCTCAACAGCACCTTGATAAGCTGACTGGTGCGTTTGAGCAGGGTTGGCTCAAAATTTTGTGGGGAGTGCCTTTCTCAAGGCCACAACGGCAGGAGATATAATACATGGTACCAGGGACCAGCAGCCTTCCATTGTCAATACCAGTGATAATAATGAATGCTATTTTGTGAAGTGGTTTCTTGCATCATACAACACCTTTTTGGCCCATGGTGTTAGACCATTTTTCGGGGGGTGACAAGTGACTTGAGCTTTCAGGCAAGTAAACAAATCAGTCCTACTTGTCCAAAGGACAAGTGGCTAAAAAAGTGAATGTCAAGCCCTGCACCTCATATCGACTTACACTCCAACTCTTTATTTTATTCTATTGTTGCTCTGTATGTGTATGGTACATTTTCCCCTAAAATACATTGCATTCGGAAAGTATTCAGACCCCTTCACTTTTTTCACATTTTGTTACATTACAGCTTTATTCTAAAATGGATTACATAATTTCCTCCCTTCATTAATCTACACACAATACCCCATAATGACAAAGCGAAAACAAATGTTTATATAAAAAAATATAAAAAACATGTTTACGTAAGTATTCAGACCATTTGCTATGAGTCTCGAAGTTGAGCTCAGGTGCATCCTGTTTCCATTACTCATCCTTGAGATGTTTCTACAACTTGGAGTCCACTGTGGTAAATTCAATTGATTGGACATGCTTTGGAAAGGCACACACCTGTATATATAAGGTCCCACAGTTGACAGTGCATGTCAGACCAAAAACCAACCCATGAGGTCAAAGTCCGTAGAGCTCCGAGACAGGATTGTGTCGAGGCAAAGACCCGGGGAAGGGTACCAAAACATTTATGCAGCATTGAAGGTCCCCAAGAACACAGTGGCCTCCATCATTCTTAAATGGAAGAAGTTTGGAACCACCAAGACTCTTCGTAGAGCTGGCCGCCCGGCCAAACTGAGCAATCGGGGAGAAGGGCCTTGGTTAGGGAGGTGACCAAGAACCTGATGGATACTGACAGAGCTCTGGAGTTCCTCTGTGGAGATGGGATATCCTCCCAGAAGGACAACCATCTCTGCAGCACTTCACCAATCAGGCCTTTATGGTAGAGTGGCCAGATGGAAGCCACTCCTCAGTAAAAGGCACATGACAGCCCTAAGCACACAGCCAAAACAACGCAGGAGTGGCTTCAGGACAAGTCTCTGAATGTTCTTCAGTGGCTCAGGACTTGAACCCTTGAATCTCCGGAGAGACCTGAAAATAGCTGTGCAGCAACGCTCCCCATCCAACCTTACAGTGCTTGAGAGGATCTGCAGAGTTGAATGAGAGAAACTCTCCAAATACAGGTGTGCCAAGCTTGTAGCGTCATACCCAAGAAGACTCGAGGCTGTAAGGTCAGGGTGGTGACCAAGAACCCAAGTTCCTCTGTGGAGAACCAACGCTGCAGCACTCTACCAATCAGGCATTATGGTAGAGTGGCCAGACGAATGTAAAAGGCACATGACAACCCGCTTGGAGTTTGCCAAAAGGCCCCTAAAGGACTCAGACCCAAACAATTTTCTCTGGTCTAATGAAACCAAGAGTGAACTCTTTGGCCTGAATGCCAAGCGTCACGTCTGGAGGAAACCTGGCACCATCCCTACAGTGAAGCATGGTGGTGCAGCGACGCTCTTCATCCAGCCTGACAGAGCTTGAGAGGATCAACAGAGAAGAATGGGAGAAACTCAAGAAGACTCGGGGCTGTAATCGCTACCAAAGGTGCTTCAACAAAGCACTGAATTAAGGGTCTGAATACGTCAGTTTTGTATTTCTATAAATTTGTAAACATATCTACAAACCAGTTTTTGCTTTGTCATTATGGGGTATTGTGTATAGGTTGATGAGGGGGGGAAAATGACGTAACAGGGGTCTGAAAACTTTCCGAATGCGCTGTATGTATCTTACAAAAGGCGGGACAAGTGTGTGTGTACACGTACGTAGGTATGGACAGCAGTGTGGAGGCCACCAAGCTGTTGAAGGAGGGTCTACAGGAGGCTGAGGTGTGGGGAGACCCAGACACCAGAGCCCTGTTTCTCCTCCAAGGGGCTAGACTGGACACACACAGAGGACTGCCCCGCGAGAACAGCACCTCACTGCTACAGGTAGCTAACAACCACACACACGCACGTGAGTACCTTACTGCTACAGGTCAGATACATATACACGCTCTCACATTACAATAGTGCTGTCACGATACCAGAATTGGACTAGGTAATACCAGGTTTAGTATCACAATACTCAATGCCAAAATGATACTTGTTGTAGAAATATCCATATTTACAATGAGCATATTATTCAACTGTATGTACGATAGTTGAATTCCTTTGTCTATTCTTCTCCCGCTCTCCCCGCCCCCCTTTTATTGTCTAACAAGCCGTCATATCGGGTTAGTCCAATAGGGACGTATCATTGTCTATCAAGCCGCCATATCGGGTTAGTCCAATAGGGACGTATCATTGTCTAACAAGCCGTCATATCGGGTTAGTCCAATAGGGACGTATCATTGTCTAACAAGCCGTCATATCGGGTTAGTCCAATAGGGACGTATCATTGTCTAACAAGCCGTCATATCGGGTTAGTCCAATAGGGACGTATCATTGTCTAACACGCCGTCATATCGGGTTAGTCCAATAGGGACGTATCATTGTCTAACAAGCCGTCATATCGGGTTAGTCTAATAGGGACGTATCATTGTCTAACAAGCCGTCATATCGGGTTAGTCCAATAGGGACGTATCATTGTCTAACAAGCCGTCATATCGGGTTAGTCCAATAGGGACGTATCATTGTCTAACAAGTCGTCATATCGGGTTAGTCCAATAGGGACGTATCATTGTCTAACAAGCCGTCATATCGGGTTAGTCCAATAGGGACGTATCATTGTCTAACAAGTCGTCATATCGGGTTAGTCCAATAGGGACGTATCATTGTCTAACAAGCCGTCATATCGGGTTAGTCCAATAGGGACGTATCATTGCATTATGTTAACTGTCAATACTATACTATGTGTGTGTTTATGTATTTCTGTGTGATTATTTAGTTAGTTAGTAAATAAATAATTAAGCCAATTTGTGTATTGCTGATTCATCATGGAGACTAGGGTTTGTGCAGATTTATAGGATACTACGACTTTCAGAATGAGACTGATGAGGTAATAATGATAATTAATGGATGGAAGTCAACGACGTTCAGAATGAGACTGATGAGGTAATAATAATTAATGGATGGAAGTCAACGACGTTCAGAATGAGACTGATGAGGTAATAATAATTAATGGATGGAAGTCAACGACGTTCAGAATGAGACTGATGAGGTAATAATGATAATTAATGGATGGAAGTCAACGACGTTCAGAATGAGACTGATGAGGTAATAATAATTAATGGATGGAAGTCAACGACGTTCAGAATGAGACTGATGAGGTAATAATGATAATTAATGGATGGACGTCAACAACGTTCAGAATGAGACTGATGAGGTAATAATAATTAATGGATGGAAGTCAACGACGTTCAGAATGAGACTGATGAGGTAATAATAATTAATGGATGGAAGTCAACGACGTTCAGAATGAGACTGATGAGGTAATAATGATAATTAATGGATGGAAGTCAATGATGTTCAGAATGAGACTGATGAGGTAATAATGATAATTAATGGATGGAAGTCAACAACGTTCAGAATGAGTCTGATGTAAATCATAATTAATGGATGGACGTCAACAACGTTCAGAATTAGACTGATAAGGTAAGTCATAATTAATGGATGGATGTCAATGACGTTCAGAATGAGTCTGATGAGGTAAATCATAATTAATGGATGAAGTCAACAACGTTCAGAATGAGACTGATGATGTAATAAAATGAATTAATGGATGACTAAGATGATAACAATATATTTATATCTGTAGAGTTAATTCGGGAAACGGTAACTAATTAAACAAACGTTTTCCGTGGTGCCCCAAGATTGTTTATGAGTTAATTGTTACATGAGTAATTTAATGTGCTATGTAGATATTTGATACAATAATCGTCATCGCATTAATGGTACTAACGTCACGACATCATCCTCCTTGACAACATACCAACAGTTTGAGCTACCCAAAAGGTACCAATTGGATGGCTCTATCCATGACATTTCAAGCTAGCTTGTATAGCAGGTTAGTTTTTAAGGATTGGTTCCCATTGAAGCTGAAAGGTACATTCTTAATTAACTCTGTTACGTTTGTATGTGATCATGTATTAGTATATGTCTGTCATTCCTCTCGTGAACTCATTAATGTCGACTCTCTATCTTACAACATGGTACTGTAATTGTACTCCTTAGTTTTGCATTCATCATTCTTCAGTGAGACGAGGTGGTGGTACTGGGGGGTTGTCCTCGGTCTCTTTCATCTGAGGCAGGCCTCCCCAGAGGAAAAAAGTTTGAGGGGCGTGAGAGGGGTAAATGGGAAGGAGAGAAAATTGACATGGTCTTATATGTAAGGCATACCAGTATAGTTGGAAATGGGGTTCTTGTAGAGGCAAATAATACATTACTAAACCAATAAATATATTGAGGAGCTGAGGGGAGGATACTCCCGTGTACATGGAAAGGAAGCCATAGGTGGAGTTGACTCCGTACATCTCCTAGTTGAACATCTCACTGGCATCCCAGCCATTAGACTGACACCAGCCATTAGACTAACAAAGTTATACAAGGGAATGGGTATGTGTGTGTGTGTGTGTGTGTGTCACCAGAGTGGTATACTACTCAGGCTTTTATAAAGCTAGCCAGCTTCAGTTAGCTTCACATTCCAGGTCAGGCTTCATCCTTACTACAACAGTGGATATTGCTTGCTCGCCCGCCTGCCGCTAACTCTAGCAGCTAGTAACTGCGTGTGGATGTCGCACATGTCTAGCCGAATGCCAAACTTTACATTGAGAATGCTGAAACTGTCACGCCCTGATTTGTTTCACCTGTTACTGTGATTGTCTTCACCCCCTCCAAGTGTCGCTTATTTTCCCTCAGTGTATTTATCCCTGTGTTTCCTGTCTCTCTGTGCCCGTTTGTCTTGTATGTTAGTCAAGTCAACCAGCGTGTTTTCCCCCATTCTCCTTTTGCTATTCTTTTTTTGATAGCCTTCCCGGTTTTGACCCCTGCCTGACTCTGGACTACTTTCCCGCCTGCCTGATCATCCTGCCTGCCCTGACCTTGATTCTGCCTGCCCTTTGGTACCTTTTGGTTTTGACCCTTTTGCCTGTCCACGACCATTCTCTTGTCTTACGCTATTGGATTAATAAATATTGTTATCATTTGTAACCACCTGGCGTCCTACCTAGCTGACCGGGGTGTCGTCGGTGGAAATCGGCGATGAGGGCCGGCTCCAAAATGTCTTTAGCAGGGACCCAGAACCTCTATTCCGGGCCAGAACCCTCTCAGTCAACCAGGTACTGGAAACCCCTGCCCCGTGGTCGAACCTTCAGGAGGCGTCTCACCGTATACGCTGCCTGGCCACCGATAACCCGGGGGGGAAGGGATGGGCCTGGAGACAGAATACAAAGGACAGTGAGACACAGGCTTAATCCTAGACACATGGAAGGTAGGGTGAATACGGAGGGTACGGGGTAACACAAGAAGGACAGCAGTGACCATTAGTGACCATTAGTGTGACCATCAGTGACCATTAGTTTGGGGATGGAATCCGGATGACAGGCT
Organism: Salvelinus fontinalis; assembly: GCF_029448725.1. Classification (NCBI taxonomy): domain Eukaryota; kingdom Metazoa; phylum Chordata; class Actinopteri; order Salmoniformes; family Salmonidae; genus Salvelinus; species Salvelinus fontinalis. The sequence goes on from NC_074677.1 coordinate 45,563,472, forward strand.
GGCCGACGACCCAATAAGGGTGCAGAATTCCTTCCAGAACTGAGACGAGAATCCCGATCGGAGACCATGTCTACCGGGAGTCCATGGATCCGGAAGACATGTTGCACCATAAGCTGGGCCGTCTCCTTGGCAGAATGTAGCTTGGGGAGAGGGATGAAATGGGCGGCCTTGGAGAACCAGTCGACTACCGTCAGAATGACAGTATTGCCATCAGACGGAGGGAGCCCAGTGACAAAGTCCAGAGACATATGAGACCAGGGACGATGAGGAACCGGTAGTGGTTGCAGGAGGCCAGAAGGAGCTTGCCGTGGAGTCTTGTTTTGAGCACACACAGTGCATACGGTGACGAAGGCAGAGACATCAGGGACCATTGTGGGCCACCAAAAACATTGTCGAATGAAGGCTAGTGTACGACGGGACCCTGGATGACAGGTCAGCCTGGAGGAATGAGCCCATTCCAGGACCCGGGACCGGACAGGGTTAGTGACAAACAGCCGGTTAGCCAGGCCCCCTTCAGGTCCAGGTTGGGAGCATTGTGCCTCTCAATACCCAAATCCACAGGGGCATGAGGTAGGGAGAATAGTTTCGGAAGTCGAGAGTGTGGCAGAGGAACTGTATAGGTGGGAGAGAGCATCAGGCTTCACATTTTTAGACCCTGGACGGTAGGAAATGGTAAAGTTGAATCTGGTAAACAGGAGGGCCCAGCGGACCTGCCTTGAGTTGAGGTGCTTGGCTGAACCGAGATTTTACAAGTGTTTATGGTCAGTCCAGACCAGGAATGGCTGTTCTGCTCCTTCCAGCCAGTGTCTCCACTCCTCCAACGCCATCTTCACCACCAGTAGTTCTCGGTTGCCAACATCGTAGTTTCTCTCAGCAGGATTGAGACGATGGAACAGGAAAGCACAGGGATGAAGCTTCTGGTCCTGGGCAGATCGCTGGGACAGGATGGCACCCACTCCTACATCCGAAGCATCCACTTCCAACACAAATTGATGCACAGGGTTCGGATGGATGAGGATGGGTGCTGTTGAGAACCGATGCTTCAGGTCCACAAAGGCTTTGTCGACAGCTGGAGACCATTTGAGCGGTACCTTGGGGGAGGTGAGTGCCAAGAGGGGGGCCACCATTGTGCTGTAATCTCGAATGAAACGGCGGTAGAAATGAAACGGCCAATCCACCACTGCTTTCACCTTTCCAGGATCCATCTGAACATTGCCCTCAGCAATGACATATCCCAGAAAGGTGATAGAAGAGCGGTGGAACTCACACTTCTCGGCTTTCACAAACAATTGGTTCTCCAGGAGGCACTGAAGGACCTGTCTGACATGAAGAACATGTTCTTTGGTAGATCGGGGGGGGGGGGGGGGGGGGGGAACAGGATGACGTCCACGTAGACGAACACAAACCGGTTTAGCATGTCCCGAAGCGCGTCATTGACTAAAGCCTGGAAGACAGTGGGACGGTTGGTGAGTCCAAATGGCATTACCTGGTACTCATAATGTTCACTGGCTGTGTTGAAGGCTGTCTTCCACTCATCCCCCTCGCGTATCCGAACGATTTTTGACAGTGATATCGTTAAGTCCCCTGTAGTCGGGCGCAGGGTCTTGTCCTTCTTCTCCACAAAGAAAACCACTGCGCCGGCAGGAGATGCAGACGGACAGACGGCCCAGTGGCCAGAGACTCTTCTATGTACTCCTCCATAGCACTGGTCTCTGGTCGGGACAGAGAGTACAACCGACCCCGAGGTGATGTAGTGCCTGGGAGAAGATCAATGGCACAATCATAAGGACGGTGCGCGGGAAGGGAAGTAGCACGTACCTTGCTAAACACTTCCAGGAGGTCATGGTATTCTGTGGGGATAGCAGAGACATCCACAGTCTTGCTAACATCATGAGGAAGACTAGGGGAAGGCTGTGCTGCTTGAAGGCAGTGGGAATGGCAAAAAGTACTCCAACCCAGGATGGAGCTTGTGGTCCAGTCAATCGCAGAATTGTTTTTTTGGAGCCAGGAAAATCCCAAAACAACCGGAACATGGGGAGATGCAATGAGGACGAACTGTATTGTCTCACTGTAGTTACCAGAAACCCGTAATTGAACGGGCACAGTACTATGGGGGACTTCCCCTATAGAGCGTCCGTCTAGTGCCCTAGCATCCATGGGCACAGAGAGAGGCTGAGTGTGCATACCGAGCTCCCAAGCTATTGTGGCATCCATAAGACATTCATCAGCCCCAGAATCATGAGCACTCGGAGAGACTTAGATTGGTCTCCCCACAGCACAATAGCAAAAAGGGGTGTGCGGGTGATGGGAATTAGGGAACACCCAGTCTGACTCACCCCAGTACTGGTACCCACTAGAGACAATGGTGTCCTAATAGTGCAGGTTGCAATAAAATGTCCTGCCCCTCCACAGTACAGACATTCATTATTATTCATCCTCCGTGAGCGCTCCCAACTGATAGCCTAGTTCTTCCCAACTGCATAGGCTCAGGAGTATCCAACTCACCCGTCGTAGATTCACGAGAGAGCTCGGGGGATTTTGACTCCTCTCGGAAGAGCTGCCTTCGGAAACTTCCGGATTCCATAGGAGGTGAACGCGCTTGCCCTAGACCAGACCTTTCACTCTTGCATTCCCTTAGGCATCCATCAATTTGAATGGTTAAGGCGATAAGAGAGTCGAGGTCCACCGGCAGTTCCCGAGCAGCTAGCTCATCCTTTACCTCCTCAGATAATCCGTGCGGAAAAGTAGCGAAAAGAGACTCCGGATTCCAGGTGCTCTCGGCAGCCAACGTGCGAAAGTCCGCTGCGTAGTCTGCCACACTACATGAGTTTTGACGTAAGTCAAGCAGTTCGCTGGCTGGCTTTTTCCCGGATACCAGAGACTCAAAAACTTGTCTCACCTCTGCCATGAATTCCTCCAAAATGACCGCAAATGGCAGATTGTTGTTCCCAAACTGCCGTAGCCCAGGAGAGCGCCCTTCCCGACATTAGCGTAATTATAAAACGCCATCTTCGAACAGTCTGAAGAAAACGAAGATGGCTGTAGCTCAAAAATAAACGAGCACTGAGAAAGAAAACCCCGGCAGGTACCAGGATTCCCCGGATATCGCTCTGGAGGAGGTAAGCGGGGTTCACGGGGAGTCGGGATAGGCTGTACAAACTCACCACAGATAGGGGGAAAATTACTGGGTGATTGAGGTTTTTCAGATGTGGCAGACAGTCTCTGAGCTAATTCCCTGATTTACTCCATAATAGCCTTTAACACGTGGTTGTGGCGTTCCGTCAGGACCTGAGCCCTTCCAAAAGGCCATGTAGCAACTCCTGATGTCTCCCAATGGTGGCTCCCTGCAGGGAAGAACGACAGATTTATTTTTTACCTTGTCAGCTCGGGGTTTTGATCCAGCAACCTTTCGGTTACTGGCCCAACTTTTAATAGCTCATAAGTACCATAAGCCTCTTAATATTTGAGAATCAAATGTAATCAAAGTATTCCATAGCAATGCAGAGACTCGCAAGCTGGCTATAACTATGGATATATATGCATGAATTAAGCATCTAGTCACATGGTAATGAAGTCAGATTGATACATGTAGTTTAATATTCAACATAATTTCTACACATTACACTACCCCATTGGGCTAATCATTACCTAGATACCAAACTCAAAAAATTATCTTGTTACTACATACAAAGATACATGTTTAACATATAATTAAAGATACACTGGTTCTTAATGTAACCGCTGTGTTAGATTTTTTTTAAATTACTTAGTAAAAAGCACAGCATGCAATAATCTGAGACAGCGCTCAGCCATTCTCCGCCATGTTGGAGTCAACCGAGTCAACAGAAATACGAAATAACATCATAAATATTCCCTTACCTTTGATGAACTTTCATCAGAATGCAGTGCCAGGAATCCTAGTTCCACAATAAATTGTTGTTTTGTTTTATAATGTCCCTTACTTCTGTCGAATTAGCAACTTTGGCTAGCATGTGTCGTTCACGTGTCCAGAGAACTTTACGCAAATGAACGAAAACTTCAAAAAGTGATATTACAAATCAAATAAACTGGTCAAACTCAGTTGAGAATCAATCTTCAGGATGTTTTTCTCATATATATCCAATAACGTCCCAAACGGAGCATTTCTTCATGTCTATCTAACACAGTGCAGACAAAGACATCACATTCCCTCTGCGCGTGGCCAAGAACTGGCAATCTGCCTGACCTGTCACTCCAAAGGCTCTCATCCAGTCCCACATGAAACTATATGCTTCATTCCACGTTCTACTCCCTGTTGACATCTAGTGAAAGGCGTATGAAGTGCATACAGATCCATAAATATAAGGCAATTGAATAGGCGATGCCTTTCGCAGCGACCCATTTCAGAATTTTCACTTCCTGTTTGGAAGTTTGCCTGCCATATGAGTTCTGTTTTACTCACAGATATAATTCAAACAGTTTTAGAAACTTTGTTTTCTATCCAATAGTAATAATAATATGCATATCATATGATCTAGGACAGAGTACGAGGCCGTTTAATTTGGGCACAAATTCATCCAAAAGTGAAAATGTCACCCCCTAGTTCTAAGAAGTTTTAACGTATTGATGACTTTAATGTCCCCAAAAACTTGCAACAGTGAATATAAAGTAGGCCTACCTGTTACAATTGACCTGTGTTACATTTAGCCCCGGTCTCCCCTATGCAGTCATGCCGAATTGCGGATCGCTAACGCGATAAACTATGCTGATACAGTTCAGGCTCATTTTTTGGAGTTGAGAAATACATGAGGTAGCAATGGAAAGCTGCGATCCCCTGACTTTTTAACAAAAGCCATCAGAGCTGCATTCAAAAGTGTTTTCCCCGCGATTGCATTGAGCAGTCAAAGCACAACATTTTCTTATCGTAATGCATGGCTCTCTCCCTGTTGCACTCACAACTTGATTGCGCCTCGATAGGAATATTTATTTCTCGCATGGAACGCACAACGACAAGCTGACTAGGTACGTAGTTAAACTATTCAATTATGGGGTTGTCTGATTTTGCTGTTCGTTACTCGTTTTGTTGGCAAAGGCCCTATAACTCTCTCTCTGTCTTCTCTCGCACTCCTTGCATTTTCAAAAGTGTCCGGCGCTCTGTCAGCTGACTTCCCATTGTCTACTATAGGAAACCTAGCCTACCACTACGAACATTCAGTAGTAAGCTTGAGAAAATTCAGACGAATTACTAGATAGACGTGATCCTCTCAATCCCTATACGACGAGAGACACGATAGAAGTACCGAAATTAATGAACAAAAATGTTAGTACTGAACCGTTTTTCATTTTGTATCAGAAGCTCTGGAATACCGGGCAACACAACATTACAATTGATCAAGTCTGTATAATATTGGTTAGTCTGTGTAATAATTGTTCTAGAATTTTATACCGACCACTCAATCACTTACAGTACATATTTATACACACATTCTGTACTAGTGTATACGCTAATCTACACACACAAGTAGACTTATGAATGTGTTGTGTACTATAGGAGGCAGTGAGTCTTCTGTCGGGTCACTCCTGTCGGCCTCCTGGCTCCAGTGTAACGTTGGCCCAGGCCACTCTACTGCTCAGTGATCTGAGAGGGACAGGCAGCCAGGCCCTACACCTGCTCACACAGAAACTACTACAGCAACAGGTCTGTCAGACATAGTCCCTCCAACATCTCTTTCTCCTCTCACGACTCCAACCACAGTATTATTTCCTTAAAACTCTCCCGTCTCTTTTTTTCAGGCTAGATTCAAAGTATGTTAACTCAGAAAAATTACAAATAAGTCCTCATCTCTCCTCTCCACCACTCTTGCTCAGTATTCCTTTACATCGTCCCTCGATTACCTTACCTTACTGCCTGTATTAGTCGGAACACTGATTTGTCTTAATGTGTGTGTATTGTCTCTTCTCAGCTGTGTGTGTTGGGGGAGACTGTGTCATTGGGAGAGAGAGGCAGAGTAATCCTCCCTCCAGCTCCTGGTCTCTCTAACATCTACCTCCCACATCTCCCACTACTGGCCAAGGCCACCATGCGACTGGGTATGATTCATACTGTACCATAGTTCTCAAAAGTTTCTACCCAGTAACTGTAATGCACATAGGTCCACATACAGGTAGCTTTGAAATCTTCAAGTACCTATCTTATGAACAAGCACTTAATCAGTCTCTCTGTCTGTTCTGAACAGGTCACTGCTTGGCTGTACAGGCCATGACCAGCGCCCCTTCCTCCAGCCTGTCTACCCCCAGCCATCCCTGGGTGTGTGCTCAGGAGGTGCTGCAGTCAGCCCTGCTCGTTTCCCAGGCATGTGCTACCAGAGACAGGCAGCTGGAGGCTGATATCCTCTACTGCAAGGGTAAAACATTTATTTCCAACCTTATTCAATCATGAGATTAAATATGTATGTGTGCATCTACTCATTGAATGTCAGAGTGGCCTTGTTAGTTCGATTATTGTTGGTGTGTGTGTGTGTGTTTGTGTCCAGGGATGGTGGAGCGCTGTCTGATGTCTCTCAGTGACTTCCAGCCTCAGACAGTTGCGCTGACACTACTGGAGAGCATCAATATCTCTCTGTCCCAGAGTTACAATCTACAGTAAGTCGCCTACAGTAGTGTGAATGATCATCTTTGAGAGTAGTGTACGGACCTCCTCAAACACCAGTGTGCTTGTTTGACTAAAACGCGTGTGTGTGTCAGGCTGATCCGTAAGTGTTATCTGGAGATGGCATTAGTGTATTTGCACCAGTGGGAGCAGAGCAGCCCGGCACCTCAGGACCAGCAGAACACCGTCCCACCTTCACCACCTACAAATGCCATACTGAAGGTACCTGTCTGTGTCATGAGACATTCAATTGTGGTTCCGCGGGGCAGCATTTTTCTTTGGAGAGGACTGTGTGTGTGTGTATGCCTGCATCATGGCGTGTGTTTGTCTTGTTTCAGCCTCCGGGTTGGAAGCGTGTCAGGACAACTCTGAACAGAGGCCTGACTCCAAGGGAGGCCTACTTATTGCTCTACTGGGTCTCTGTCCGAGCTGCTACTAAGGTAAATAGACTGAACACACACACAGACACACACACACACACTTATAATGTTGCGTGTGTTCCTCAGACGTCTGAAGCCATGTCCACATGTAGCCAGCTGTGTGGTAGTACCGGAGCTAAAGGAGGACACCTGCCTCTCATCTCCCTCAAGCTCCTGCCTGACTTTGCCTCCAACGACCTGCTCAATCCCTGTGGTAAACAAACATCCCCACAACAACCATTCTGTCCTTTAGCCAGGGCTACATCTGGTCTTACAATAACAGCCATTATAAAAGTCGCTACAGTCGTGTGATTCGTGCCCATGTTCGTGTTAGATTGTGATCTACATTGTTAGCGGTTGTGTAATGTTCTCCCCTCTTTATGAGGAAAGGAGACATCATGTCTTTTCTTTATGGAAATCGTAACAGTGCTGGTTACCATATTTGTACTGTCTGTCTGTGTGTTGTGTGACTACCAGGAGGGACAGACGTGATGGTGAGGACGGTCTCCAGCTCGTCTCCAGAGCTTGATCCTGGGCTGAGCAGCAGGAAACGCTCCCAGCTCACATGGGTCCACCTATCCCGCTACTACAAACACCTGTTCAACCTGCAGCACATCGCCACGCGCCCAGGTACACTACCCCGGTGTCACAGTAAACTAATTTTGTTAACGGACGTTCAGAGATGTTCATCTGCGTGCGTGTATGTTCCAGTGGTGCCCCAGTGTGTGGAGGGCCTGGTGTCCCAGTCAGAAGACAGTAGTCTGGCGCTGAGGTTGGTTCAGCTCCAGACCTTCTTCTGTTCCCACATGGTGGACTACAGAGAGTCCTGCTGCGCCCCTGAACCCCCCACTGAAATCATCATGCAGCCTCAGATTATACAGGTACGCACACGAATAGACACTATGGGCTGAATCCTGAAGAGATGCATGCATATGCTGTACCGCGGCTTGTATTGGGATGTTTACTCAAGTTAGGATTCAGCCCTGGCTAGTGATGTATGTCGACAGTCCAATAACCATTTCTCCAGGATTTTCAGTCTTCACCTTGAATCTGAAGGCTGCCTTCTGGGGTTGTCCACAGTCGAGGTGTGAATTGAATTGTCGATGTTGTTTGTTGTGTTTGTGTTAAAGATGTGTCCTACAGTGAGAGGCACTATGGGAGCTCAGATGTACCCCTGGTCCTTTGCTGACAGGAAGCAGCTGTGTATCCAGTGGCACCGGCCTGCTCTCAGCCCCACCCAAGAAGACACGGATACGGTACAATACACAACACACACACACACTCATCAACCATAAAAGGAGCTAGCCTGGTCTCAGATCTGTTTTGTGCTATCTTACCAACTCCTTATTGTCCTCCTCACTTATTGTCATGTCAAACAGGTTGGAAACCACTGCCTTACAGGGTTGTCTTTGACAGTGTTTCTCCTTTTGTCTCTGTGTTCGTCAGGCCATGCTGCTGTTTGGGCTGAACAAAGTGCCACTCTCGGCCATGAGGGCCACAGCCTGCACTGTCATAGAGCTGCAGTGTGGACAGAAACTCATCAGCATGGCGAAGTAGGTATCTGCTCTCCGTGTACAGCGGCCTAGGTGCTAGGGGCGAGACGGAGCTATCACCGTACTGTAGCGTCTAACGAGTGGCTAATATGGTTAGTTTAGGAGCTGGAAGTTGATATGGACCTGGCCACATCTCTATCCATTCCCTCTGTAATATATCTTCCAGAATCTCTCCCTAAACCCTTTTGTCTTATCTACTTTAGTTGAATTCACCAACCGTATTTAACCGAATGAAATGACTGTTATATGGTAACTAAATGTAATGTAACCTCTGTGACCACCAGCATCACCCCATGTGTTCTCTAGACTGTGTGCAGTCCATGCTCAGCTGGCCTCAGCCTGTGTTGGGGGTAACGTCTCCTGTCCGCCTGCTGCCAGTAGCGCCGCCTCCTCCCCCAGCCCCAAGATGGAGAGGCAACGCCGCACCAAGATCCCAGACAAGGCTGCTACCTCCAGCCCTCACATACAGGTCAGTGTGCTACTGGTAACGGCTCTGACAGGCCTTGTAGTCCACATTCACACATGTTAACAGCGATGGGAAAAAACACTCAAATGTCAGATATCTTACTACCCTGAACAAAAAGAAACGCAACTGCAATAAATTCATTACGCCCTAATCTATGGATTTCACATGACTGGGAATACAGATATGCATCTGTTGGTCACAGATACCTTTAAAAAAAAGTAAAGGGACGTGGATCAGAGAACCAGTATGTATCTGGTGTGACCACCGTTTGCGTCATGCAGAGTGACACATCTCCTTCGCATGGAGTTGATCAGGCTGTTGATTGTGACCTGTGGAATGTTGTCCCACTTCTCTTCAATGGCTGTGTGAAGTTGCTGTATATTTTCGGGAACTGGACCACGTTGTCGTACACATCGATCCGGGGTATCCCAAACATGCTCAATAGTTTACATGTATGATGAGTGTGCAGGCCATGGAAGAACGGACATTTTCAGCTTCCAGGAATTGTGTACAGATCCTTGCGACATGGGGCCTTGCATTATCGCGCTGAAACATGCGGTGATGAATGGCACGATGGTCCTCAGGATATCGTCACGGTATGTATCTGTGCATTCAAATTGCTGTTGATAAATGCAATGCTGTTCGTTGCCCATAGCTTTTGCCTGCACATACCATAACCCCGCCACCATGGGGCACTTTAATCAACGTTGATCACACGATGATCTGCCATCTGCCCGGTACGGTTGAAACCGAGATTCATCCATGAAGAGCACAATTCTCCAGCATGACAGTGGCCATCAAAGGTGAGCAATTTTCCCACTGAAGTTGGTTACGACACCGAACTGCAGTCAGATTAAGACCCTGATGAGGACGACGAGCACGCAGGTGAGCTTTCCTGAGACGGTTTCTGACAGTTTGTGCAGAAATTCTTCAGTTGTGCAAATACACAGTTTCATCAGCTTTCTGGGTGGCTGGTCTCAGACGACCGGAGGTGGAGGTCCTCGGCTGGCGTGGTTACATGTGGTCTGCGGTTGTGAGGCCGGTTGGATGTACTGCCAAATTATATAAAACAACGTTGGAGGTGGTAGAGAAATTAACATTCAATTCTCTGCCAACAGCTCTGGTGGACATTCTTTTAGTCAGCATGCCAATTGCATGCTCCCTCAACTTGAGACATTTGTGGCATTGCGTTGCGTGAGAAAACTGCACATTATAAAGTGGCCTTTTATTGTCCCCAGCACAAGGTACACCTGTGTAATCATCATGCTGTTTAATCAGCTTCTTGATATGCCACACCTGACAGGTGGATGGATTATCTTGGCAAAGGAGAAAGGCTCACTAACAGGGATGTAAACACATTTGTGCACATTTGAGAGAAATACTGGAAGCTTTTTTTGTGTGTATGGAAAATTTAAGGGATCTTTTATTTCAGCTCATGAAACATGGGACCAACAATTTACATGTTGAGTTTATATTGTTGTTCAGTGTAGAAAATAACTCAAGTAAAAGTTAGTCACCCAGTAAGTTACTACTTGAGTAAAAGTAATGGTTTTGAATGTACAGTGGTCGAAAAAGTACTCAATTGTCATACTTGAGTAAAAGGTCAGAAGTAAATATTACAGTGCATTTGGTATGATGCTACAAGCTTGGCACACCTGTAATTGGGGAGTTTCTCACATTTTTCTCTGCATTCTTTCAAGCTCTGTCAGGTTGGATGGAGAGCGTTGCTGCACAGCTATTTTCAGGTCTCTTCAGAGATTTTCGATCGATTTCAAGTCTGGGCTCTGGCTGGGGAACTCAAGGGCATTCAGAGACTTGTCCTGAAGCTACTCCTGCGTTGTCTTGGCTGTGTGCTTAGGGTTGTTGTCCAGTTGGAAGGTGAACCTTTGCCCCAGTCTGAGGTCCTGAGCACTCTGGAGCAGGTTTTCATCAAGGATCTCTCTGTACTTTGTTCCTTTCATCTTTCCCTCGATTCTAACTCGTCTCCCAGTCCCTGCCACTGAAAAACATCCCCACAGCATGATGCTGCCACCACCGTGCTTCACCGTAGGGATGGTGCCAGGTTTTCTCCAGAGGTGACACTTGGCATTCATGCCAAAAAATTCAATCTGAGTTTCATCAGACCAGAGAATCTTCTTTCTCATGGTCTGAGAGTCCTTTAGGTGCCTTTTGGCAAACTCCAAGCGGGCTGTCGTGCCTTTTTCTGAGGAGTGCCTTCCGTCTGGCCACTCTACCATAAGGCCCTGATTGGTGGAGTGCCGCAGAGATGGTTGTCCTACTGGAATGTTCTCCCACCTCCACAGAGGAATTCTGGAGCTCTGTCAGAGTGACCATCGGGTTCTTGGTCACCTCCCTGACCAAGGCCCTTCTCCCCCGATTGCTCAGTTTGGCTGGGCAGCCGGCTCTAGGAAGAATCTTGGTGGTTCCAAACTTCTTCTATTTAAGAATGATGGAGGCCACTGTGTTCTTGGGGACCTTCAATCCTGCCTATATATTTTGGTACCCATCCCCAGATCTGTGCCTCGACACAATCCTGACTCAAAAGACAATTCCTTCGACCTCATGGCTTGGTTTTTGCTATGACATGCACTGTCAATTGTGGGACCTTCTATAGACAGGTGTGTGCCTTTCCAAATCATGTTTAATCAATAGATTTTTACCAACGGTGGACTCCAATCAAGTTGTAGAAACATCTGAAGGATGATCAATGGAAACAGGATGCACCTGAGCTCAATTTCAAGTCTCATAGCAAAGGGTCTGAATACTTACAATTGAAGTCGGAAGTTTACACACACCTTAGCCAAATACATTTAACCTCAGTTTTTCACAATTCCTGACATTTAATCCTAGTAAATCCTAGTAAATATTCCCTGTTTTAGGTCAGTTAGGATCACCACTTTATTTTAAGAATGTGAAATGTCAGAATAATAGTAGAGAGAATGATTTATTTCAGCTTTTTATTTATTTCATCACATTCCCAGTGGGTCAGAAGTTTACATACACTCAATTAGTATTTGGTAGCATTGCCTTTAAATTGTTTAACTTGGGTGAAATGTTTCGGGTAGCCTTCCACAAGCTTCCCACAATAAGTTGGGTGAATTTTGGCCTATTCCTCCTGACAGAGCTGGTGTAACTGAGTTCTGCCCACAAATTTTCTATGGGATTGAGGTCAGGGCTTTGTGATGGCCACTCCAATACCTTGACTTTGTTGGCCTTAAGCCATTTTGCCACAATTTTGGAAGTATGCTTGGGGTCATTGTCCATTTGGAAGACCCATTTGCGACCAAGCTTTAACTTCCTGACTGATGTCTTGAGATGTTGCTTCAATATATCCACATACTTTTCCACCCTCATGATGCCATCTATTTTGTGAAGTGCAACAGTCCCTCCAGCAGCAAAGCACCCCCACAACATGATGCTGCCACCCCGTGCTTCACGGTTGGGATGGTGTTCTTCAGCTTGCAAGCATTTCCTTTTTTCCTCCAAACATAACGATGGTCATTATGGCCAAACAGTTTTATTTTTGTCTCATCAGACCAGAGAACATTTCTCCAAAAAGTACAATCTTTGTCCCCATGTGCAGTTGCAAACCATAGTCTGAATTTTTTTATGGCGGTTTTGGAGCAGTGGCTTCTTCTTTGCTGAGCGGCCTTTCAGGTTATGTCGATATAGGAGTAATATGCATATCTTAGCTTCTGGGACTGAGTAGCAGGCAGTTTACTCTGGGCACCTTATTATCCAAGCTACTCAATACTTCCCCCAGCCATAAGAAGTTAACTTATTATTGCTGCAGGGGCAGTATTGAGTAGCTTGGATTAAAATGTGCCCAGAGTAAACTGCCTGCTCCTCAGTCCCAGTTGCTAATATATGCATATTATTAGTATATGTGGATAGAAAACACTCTGAAGTTTCTAAAACTGTTTGAATGATGTCTGTGAATATAACAGAACTCATATGGCCGGCAAAAACCTGAGAAGAAAATCCAACCAGGAAGTGGGAAATCTGAGGTTTGTAGGTTTTCAACTCATCGCCTATCGAATACACAGTGGGATATGGGTCATTTTGCACTTCCTAATGCTTCCATTAGATGTCAACAGTCTTTAGAACCTTGTCTGATGCTTCTACTGTGAAGTGGGGAAAATTGAGAGGGGATTGAGTAAGGTCTACCATGACCTGAACATGCGCTGACCATGCGCGTTCATGTGAGAGCGAGCTCTGTTCTATCGCATTTCTGAAGACAAAGGAATTCTCCGGTTGGAACATTATTGAAGATTTATGTTAAAAACATCCTAAAGATTGATTCAATACATCGTTTGACATGTTTCTACTGACTGTTACGGAACTTTATGACATTTCGTCTGCTTTTAGTGAACGCGCTTCGTGACTTTGGATTTGTTTACCAAACGCGCTAACAAAAGTAGCTATTTGGACATAAATGATGGACATTACCGAACAAATCAAACATTTATTGTGGAACTGGGATTCCTGGGAGTGCATTCTGATGAAGATCATCAAAGGTAAGTGAATATTTATAATGTTATTTCTGACTTCTGTTGACTGCACAATATGGCGGATATATTTTTGTCTTGATTGGGCTCTAATCGCCGACCTCAGATTATTGCATGGTTTGCTTTTTCCGTAAAGCTTTTTTGAAATCTGACACAGCGGTTGCATTAAGGAGAAGTGGATCTAAAATTCCATGTATAACACTTGATCTTTGATCAACGTTTATTATGAGTATTTCTGGAAATTGATGTGGCTCTCTGCAAAATCACCGGATGTTTTTGGAACTACTGAACATAACGCGCCAATGTATACTGAGATTGATTTTTATAAATATGAACTTTACCGAACAAAACATACATGTATTGTGTAACATGAAGTCCTATGAGTGTCATCTGATGAAGATCATCAAAGGTTAGTGATTAATTTTATCTCTATTTCTGCTTTTTGTGACTCCTGTCTTTGGCTGGAAAAATGGCTGTGTTTTTCTGTGATTTGGCGGTGACCTAACATAATCGTTTGTGGTGCTTTCGCTGTAAAGCCTTTTTGAAATCGGACACTGTGGTGGGATTAACAACAAGATTACCTTTAAAATGGTATAAGATACTTGTATGTTTGAGGAATTTTAATTATGAGATTTCTGTTGTTTGAATTTGGCGCCCTGCACTTTCACTGGCTGTTGTCATATCGATCCCGTTAACGGGATTGCAGCCATAAGAAGTTTTAAAGGCACAGTCAACTTACTGTATGTAAACTTCTTACCCACTGGAATTGTGATACAGTGAATTATAAGTGAAATCATCTGTCTGTAAACAATTGTTGGAAAAATTACTTGTCATGTACAAAATAGATGTCTTAACCGACTTGCCAAAACTATAAGTTTGTTTACAAGGAATTTGTGGAGTGGTTGAAAAATGAGTTTTAATGACTCCAACCTAAGTGTATGTAAATAAGGTATTTCTGTTTTTATTTTTAACAAATTTGCTAAACACGTTTTCGCTTCGTCATTATGGGGTATTGTGTGTGTGTGGATTGATGAGGGGGGGTCTATTTAATCCATTTTGGAATAAGGCTGTAACGTAACAAAATGTGGAAAAAGTTGAGGGTTCTGAATACTTTCCGAATGCACTGTATATTTTGTGAGTAAAGGCTTTTTTTATGATTCATACGTACTTTCCTAACCCTAAAATTTGCCTAAATATTCTACAAGAGTATTTTTAATCTACCAATTGGTGTTAAAATTATATATTTCTTATAAATTATATATTTCTTTCAGGGATCCCTATTTCTGAACCTGTTCTCTCAATGTATTCTCGTCTGTCGACAAATTTCGAATTAAAGGTACACCGTATTTAAAGGGATGGTTTAAGATAAATACACTGAAAACCCTATTTAATGAAAACTCCACAAGAAAATCTGTTGGCCAGCAATGGGAGGGTTTTCAGCAGTTGAATGGCATTTATTCAGTGTGCGCAAGGGAACCACGCCTGCAAAGCCTATTACTTACCTTCAGAAGGTAAGTCAGAATACCAACTGCTGAGAAGTGCGTAGGAAAGGCATCAATTCCCAAATTGGAATCAGGTACAATATGCATAAAAATGTTGCTATTTGTCATGCATGTGAACTCAAGATAGTGTATTTTTATTGGTACATTGCTGACATCATCATGCCCTGTGTATACAAACGTAAAACCATCAGTAGTCTAACCCCCCTTGAGTTTCTTGAAAGAGCAGCCAAGGAAGTGAGAGAAGGTAAGACTCCGTTCGAGCAGCAGCAAGGGATGAAAAAATTTACTGAATTAAACTAAAGAGCTACATTGACAAAAAAAATTAAAAAAGTAGATGTACCTGTGCGAAAGAGAGGCTATGATAGAGTAGCAGAGGAACACAAGGTCTTGTCTGATGACATGGAGTCTGAGCTTGATAAAGAGAGGCACAGGACAGAGTAGCAGAGGACCACAATATCTGATGACATGGAATCTGAGCTTGATAAAGAGAGGCTATGATAGAGTAGCAGAGGACCACAAGGTCTGATGACATGGAGTCTGAACTTGATAAAGAGAAGCTATGATAGAGTAGCAGAGGAACGCAAGGTCTTGTCTGATGACATGGAGTCTGAGCTTGATAAAGAGAGGCTATGATAGAGGAAAGGTCTGATGACATGGAGTCTGAGCTTGATAAAGAGAGGCTATGATAGAGTAGCAGAGGAACACAAGGTCTGATGACATGGAGTCTGAGCTCGGTAAAGAGATGCTATGATAGAGTAGCAGAAGACCACAAGGTCTGGTCTGATGACATGGAGTCTGAGCTCGGTAAAGAGATGCTATGATAGAGTAGCAGAGGACCACAAGGTCTTGTCTGATGACATGGAGTCTGAGCTTGATAAAGATAGGTTATGATAGAGTAGCAGAGGAAAGGTCTGATGTCATGGAGTCTGAGCTTGATAAAGAGAGGCTATGATAGAGTAGCAGAGGAAAGGTCTGATGTCATGGAGTCTGAGCTTGATAAAGAGAGGCTATGATAGAGTAGCCTTTACACTGCCTGGAGGTGTGTTGGGTCATTGTCTTGTTGAAAAACAAATGATAGTCCCACTAAGCGCAAACCAGATGGGATGGCGTATTGCTGCAGAATGCTGTGGTAGCCATGCTGGTTAAGTGTGCCTTGAATTCCAAATAAATACAGACAGTGTCACCAGCAAAGCACCCCGACACCATCACACCACCTCCTCCATGCTTCACGGTGGGAACCACACATGCGGAGATCATCCGTTCACCTACTCTGCGTCTCACAAAGACACGGCAGTTGGGACCAAAAATCTCAAATTTGGACTCATCAAACAAAAGGACAGATTTCCACCAGACTGTCAATTTCTCGTGTTTTTTGGCACAAGCAAGTCTCCTCTTATTATTGCTGTCCTTTAGTCGTAGTTTCTTTGCAGCAGTTTGACCATGAAAGCCTGATTCACACAGACTCCTCTGAACAGTTGATGTTGAGATGTGTATGTTACTTGAACTCTGTGAAGCATTTATTTGGGCTGCAATTTCTGAGGCTGGCAACTCTAATGAACTTATCCTCTGCAGCAGAGGTAACTCTGGGTCTTCCTTTCCTGTGGCGGTCCTCATGAGAACCAGTTTCATCATAGCGCTTGATGGTTTTTGCGACTCCACTTGAAAAAACTTTGAAAGTTCTTGAAATTTTCCCGCATTGACTGACCTTCATGTCTTAAAGTAATGATGGACTGTCATTCCTCTTTGCTTATTTGAGCTGTTCTTGCCATAATATGGACTTAGTCTTTTACAAAATAGGGCTATCTTTTGTATGCCCCCACTACCTTGTCACAACACAACTGATTGGCTCAAAGGCAGTAAGAAGGAAAGAAATTCCACAAATTAACTTTTCAGGTGACTACCTCATGAAGCTGGTTGAGAGAATGCCAAAGTGTGCAAAGCTGTCATCAAGGCAAAGGGTGGATACTTTGAAGAATCTCAGATATAACATACATGTTATATATATTGTATTATTAAAAAATTATATAGTGTGGTATTAAAAAATATTCTGCTAAAGTCTCCAGTCATCTAAAATTGCGTAGAATTGCATGAAATGCGTTTATAGAAGGCCAACATTTTCCCAGACCCTAGGCTACTAAAAAATGTCCCCATGTGTGCAACTTCTGTAAATGCCTCTGATCTACTGTTCTATACCACTACGCAAATGTGACAATATGCATGTAATGCTTTATTATAAAGGTGTTTTTTCCCATGCATTCCAGTACCTCAGTACTCCCCAGGTCACCCCCCTCTAGCGCTCACTTTTGTTCCGGCACCTCCCCATTTACAAATGAAGCACTGGTCAAACGTGCATGTAAGTGAATCTACCTGTAAATGAGTACATGTTTTGTGTGTTGGTTGGTTGTTTCAGATGCTACAGGAGCAGACCAGGTGCTGCTGTGCTGCTATAAAGGACTTACTGCAGCCTGGTTCAGAGGCAGCTGTTCTCACTGAGGTAGGCTAAACACACCACACACTGATTCAACACCCACCAAAGTTCACATACCGGTAAAGGGCTAACCTGTTTAGTGGAAATTACCACTAAGGACTCAAAGTCAAAGTGAAATGAACAGATCTTTATTATCGCGGCCAGAGAGGTTACAACAAACGTAATACTCAAAGTACAAGTGTGTAAGAAGCTCTGAAGGGATGCTCTCCCTTAGCACTTTTTATACTCATGCACAAACTCTGCTCTCAGGGTGCAATAGGCTGATCATGACCTTGCGCAAATACTAAGCATTGGGCCAAAGTAACAGTGTGTTCCCTTGTTTCTGTCCTATCAGTCCCCTCCCTGAGAGCAGTCCCAGAACGTCCTAACACAATAATCAGGAAACAGCACGCTACATGTAGTCACACATTTACAGAGAGACACAGAGGACACTAAACATGTCCATTACACTTACACAAACCTAAGACATACTGCACTGTTGATGTGTTACTATGGCTTGAATGTGTGAAACATTTGATCTTATGCCTCTTCCGTGGCATTTTTGTCAACCCGTTTACCCTGTTGAGTTGGTTAGACATGCAGATATTACTTGTGAAATGATTCCCTCCCTCTGTGTGCCAGGTTCCGTTTGAGGCCAGCCTACATAGTCTGTGTGATCTGGAGCGCTGCTTCAACCCAGCCAGTGGAGCCATTGTGGAGGGAAACACACTGATAACATGGCTCATCTCCCTGCTCGCCTGATACCCTATCGGCACAGCACCATAGAAAAAGACAAACCCAACGACAGGAATCAAATGGCCGAGACCAAAGATAGCATATTGCACCTACCTAGCTAAGTGACTTCATCAGACTCTTTCACTCTGAAATAAATGAGCATAGATAAAGATGATTTTCGTAAAAACTCAATTCAAGCGCTTTTCATTTCTTATTCTTTATTAATGTATATGATTAAGCTCACAAATCAAATGTATATGAAAAGGCTCATGTGTTGTCATAAAATACGAATTGGACCTCTTAAAACAGCAGTGGTAATGTTTCCTATAACTCAGGTTTCCCCAACTAGCGGGCCGAATTTGGCTCGCAGGTGGTTTTATTTAGCCCCGCAAAATAAAAAAAAGTTTAAAAAAAAGAAGGAAAAAAAAGCTTATTTAAAAAATACATGTTTTAGATTGGTGGACATAAAAGGCTGTAAAAACACCAAGAAATCAGCTCCAAGTGATTTTAATTAAAGAAATCTGTTCAAGGATTCCCATGTAAAATAGAGGGACATGTGATTGAAAGCAAGGTTTGAAATTATTATGTTTTAGTCAATCTTATCTGTTTGGGCTTCTTGCAGTCAATTTGCAGTCTACAAATTATTTGTAATTATGTTCCTGACCATCGCCTCAAGAAAATAAATCCCCTTGTTGCTCAATATAGTTGATTATCCCTGCTATAACTCCTCTGATTAAAGATCCCAAATAAAAATTGGCTTTGAATTACCAAAACATGACCCATTATATTTTTTACACTATTAAGATGCTCAGCGTTGAAGAAATGGCACCTTTTCTTTCATCTCTAACTATCAGGAAGCCTGAATGAACAGGTTGAGTGGGCGGGGAGCTGATATTCATGAGCTCGCCTTGACTGACAGTTGGAAGCACCCTTGTGATCGTTGCCAGGTAACACGGGAAACAATGGGCCACATGTCATTCCGAGCCTAAATAGTATACCTCACCCCATTTTCTCTGCAAAATGCTCTCATGGTCAACAGAGCTGATCATGAACTGTTGGATATCAGACAAACAGCAGCAATACACAATTGCATTTATCAGACATTTATTTGATATTTTGCATAGCCAAAATATTGATTAACACTCATGAGAAATAAAGGTTAAAATCATGGCAAGACATCATTTGACAATAACAAATATATATATATTGGAGCCATAAGCCCAATATAGGCACCGACCACCCTCCAGTGTGCAGGACCCCATAGATTTGTAAAATTGTATCACTAAGCTCACGTCCAAATGCGATATCATGTGATATCATAAACTCAGCAAAAAAAGAAACGTCCCCTTTTCAGGACTCTGTCTTTCAAAGATAATTCAAAAAAATCCAAATAACTTCACAGCTCTTAATTGTAAAGGGTTTAAACACTGTTTCCCATGCTTGTTCAATGAACCATAAACAATTCATGAACATGCACCTGTGGAACGGTCATTAAGACACTAACGGCCTACAGACTTTAGGCAATTAAGGTCACAGTTATGAAAACTTAAGACACTAAAGATGCCTTTATACTGACTCTGAAAAACCCCAAAAGAAAGATGCCCAGGATCCCTGCTCATCTGTGTGAATGTGCCTTAGGCATGCTGCAAGGAGGCATGAGGCCTGCAGATGTGGCCAGGGAAATAAATTGCAATGTCCGTACTGTGAGACACCTAAGACAGTGCTACAGGGAGACAGGACGGACAGCTGATCGTCCTCGCAGCGGCAGACCACATGTAACAACACCTACACAGGACTGGTACATCCGAACATCACACCTGCGGGACAGGTACAGGATGGCAACAACAACTGCCCGAGTTAAACCAGGAACGCACAATCCCTCCATCAGTGCTCAGACTGTCCACAATAGGCTGAGAGAGGCTGGACTGAGGGCTTGTAGGCCTGTTGTAAGGCAGGTCCTCACCAGACATCACCGGCAAACAACATCGCCTATGGGCACAAACCCACCGTCGCTGGACCAGTCAGGAATGGCAAAAAGTGCTCTTCACTGACGAGTACTCACTCTGAATATGCAATATTTGGTATTGCAATTTTTTTTCTATGTTATTTTTTGGAAAGTATGTGCCTGGAATTCTATTTTAAATGAATAACTCTGTCTTTACAGACTTCACAGCATATCCCCCTTTTGCCTTGGGAAAGCTGATTTTGTATCACAGCATTCCCGCTGCGGTGGTTGCATGGGAAGATGTGCAGACAGGGTAGATGTTGAATTTTCTAAAATGTCTATCATTACAGCTTGATGATAGTGGAAAGAAGAAAGGAGATGGAATGTGAAATAGGCATTTCAACGGAATAGACACAGGCTGGAATGCGGTTTTAACCAATCAGCGTCCAGCATTAGACCCACCCGTATAATTACCAGTATCGTTCTGCCATGTTCTGCTTGAGCTAACTAACGGTTTTGTAAACAAAGCCGTATGATGCGCACCTGTGATGACGGTTTTAAGGTGTTACATATTTAAATGTTGCATAATGTGGATGACGTTGCATAATGTGGATGAGTCCGTTGGCTGACATAATTGCAAGAGATCTGAAAATTCTAAGATGGTGACAGAAGAGGACTGTTGGGGCAGGGACACCTGAAAGGTGGGTTTCTGTGGTAGAATGGGGGTGGAAGAAGAAGTTGAAGAGAATGAGGAAAGCAGAGGGTGGAGATGGCGATGGGGTGTTGAAGAGATTGATGTCAAGTGCAAACAGTGAGCTGTGCGCCAGACAAAGTTCTGGAAGTGAAATGGAAGTGAATGAGGGCGAGTTAAGTAAGGTGGAAGGTGTGGTGAAGAGCTCGGAGCCTTAGCCTGGCATCGATGGACATGATTTAAAAAAAAATCTGGTCCAGTACGAGTGAACTTTTGGGAGGAAGTGGATCCTTGCCTTTTGGTGGATCCATTTGTGGTTTCAGGATGGGTGGGGAAGGAGTTGGGTTCACTTGAATCAGTGAAGGTAACCTGCAGTGGACTTGTGATATTTGTTTGTGTTTCTTCTCTCCAGAGGGAGCGGGCGCTCCAACTTGTGTGAAGATCTGTTTCTTGCTTTCCGCTTAGGAATAGGGCATCATTGAAAGGAATGATATCTGGGGTAGCAATACGTGTGGAGGTGGAGCAATTGAAGTTGAAGATTCCTGGTGTTTGTGACGCCTGCCTTTTGGTGTGGCGCAGACCCGGTGGTGAGCGTGATGAAACGGAGGAGTTACTGTCAGTCAGAGTTTTTACCTGACAGTCATGGTAGGATATATCAGGTATCCTGTTTGAGCTTTTGTGCCGAATCCACTGTTGTTTCAGGTGCAACTTTTATGGTCATGTTACAGCAGTGTGGAGGAGGGAGATGCCAAGATGTGGGAAGTGTGCCGGAGGGCATGGGACAGAGTATTGTGTAGTTTCGGTGGATAGAATTATGTTTCAACTGTAGGGGGTGCTCGTGTTGCTGAGGATCGGAGGTGTGCCTTGTTAAGTTATGGAATTTCTTTCCTTAATGTGTTTGAGCCAATCAGTTGTGTTGTGACAAGGTAGGGGTGGTATACAGAAGATAGCCCTATTTGGTAAAAGACCAAGTCCATATTATGGAGAGAACAGCTCAAAATAAGCAAAGAGAAACAACAGTCCATCGTTACTTTAAGACAAGAAGGTCAGTCAATATGGAAAATTGCAAGAACTTTGAAAGTTTCTTCAATTGCAGTCTCAAAAACCATCAAGCGCTATGATGAAACTGGCTCTCATGAGGACTGTCACAGGAAAGGAAGACCCAGAGTTACCTCTGCTGCAGAGGAGAAGTTCATTAGTTACCAGCCTCAGAGATTGCAGCCCAAATAAATGCTTCAGAGTTCAAGTAACATATACATCTCAACATCAACTGTTCAGAGGAGTCTGCATGAATCAGGCCTTTGTGGTTGAGTTGTTGTAAAGGAACCACTACTAAAGGACACTAATAAGAAGAAGAGACTTGCTTGGGCAATTGACATCAGACCGGTGGAAATCTTTCCTTTGGTCTGATGAGTCCAAATTTGAGATTTTTAGTTCCAACCGCCGTGTCTTTGTGAAACGCAGAGTAGGTGAATGGATGATCTCCGAATGTCTGGTTCCCACCTTGAAGCATGGAGGAGGAGGTGTGACGGTGCTTTGCTGGTGACACTGTCGGTGATTTATTTAGAATTCAAGGCACACTTAACCAGCATAGCTATCACAGCATTCTGCAGCGATACGCCATCCCATCTGGTTTGCCCTTACACACCTCCAGGCTGTGTAAGGGCTATTTTAGCAAGAAAGAGAGTGATGGAGTGCTGCATCAGATTACCTGTCTTCCACAATCACCCGACCTCAACCCAATTGAGATCGTTTGGTATGAGTTGGACCGCAGCGTGAAGGAAATGCAGCCAACAAGTGCTCAGCATGTGTGGGAACTCCAAGACTGTTGGAAAAGCATTCCAGGTGAAGCTTGTTGAGAGAATGCTAAGAGTGTGCAAAGCTGTCATCAAGGCAAAGGGTGGATGCTTTGAAGAATCTAAAATCTAAAATATATTTTGATGTGTCATGACTGGCCTGTGAGGATCAGGTTCCAGTGGATCACGGTTCTACAGAGATATCTCTCCCTCCCGCAGAGGAGAGGTATAGAGGGATTTATGTTTTTTTATGACACCTCACACCCATTGTAAATCTCAAGGCAGCAGACAAATACTTTTTCCTTTCGTGTTTGGGACTGGAATGTCTGTGTGGGCCTGTAACATGCAATAAATGGACTTTGGGACATATTTCAACAGCCAAAATGGGGGTAACAATGATAGATGGAATATGAAAATGAATGTCGATTTTGTGATGTCATTAAAAGTTCAATGACAACGTTATAATGAAAACATTGTAACTTAAGAGTTTTCATAACATGTATATGATGTTTACATATTGTGTGTTGTGTAGAAAATATCCAGATCAAAGAGAATGTTTTTGTAATGATGAACTGTGTTTCTAGTTGTCTAAACGAGATCATAGTAAGTTCTGATACCTTGCCTTGTAACTAGCTATGCCCCAGGGAACCCAGAGAGCGTGGTCTAAAGACAGGAACACCCCTTTCTACCCTGGGGTATAAAACATGTGAGTTAACAATTTTCATACCAGACTAAGTTGACCGCGCGCTACAGCCTAAGCATAATTTACAAATGTATCCAAGTGTGCTTTTCTCTCTTGCACTTTCTCTCTCTTTCTCTCTCTTTCTTTAAATCTCCATCTTGTGTAACACGTGTCATATTGTGTTGGTCCGCTAGAGACTTGTTGACATTGTATTAAGTTCTACCCAATAACTTAGACTGTTTTGTGTATGTGTATCTTATGTTATAATTTAGCTTGTTAGTAAATAAATCAACTTAATTTGTGTGGTACGCTACGTTATTTCCTCTCTGTAAATGGTATTCTTAATGTTAATCAATCCGGATTCAGACCTAAACATAGCACCACTACGGCTACCATGCTTGTTGTAAATAATATTGCAAATGCCTTAGATTATAGAAATAATTGTGCTGCCATGTTTGTAGACTTGTCAAAAGCTTTGTCAAATGACTTGTCAAATGAGTAAAGATGAAACTATTTGCAAAATGATGTAATGTGATGTTAACCTTTAAAATGAGAGAATTGGCCTTCCATGTAAAGTTTAACTAAGTCAGTAGCCACGCACGCCCAAGTGAATAGACATTGGTTGGAAATTATGAACCAACACCTTTTCCACTGAAAAGCCTCATTTACGAAAAGCCACCTCAGTTCCAAAGTCCTCACGTTTAAAAAGGGCCAAGTCTAATTTCAACTCTACAGGCCAGAAAACTTGAGAGCTTGCGCCATACGTGAAATGGTATGAACTCTGAACTATTGATCACTCAAGAAGTTTACAGCTTAACAGACTGCAGCTGGAAAGGTAGCAAATCTAGTAAGAACATTGACTGACACAGAAAACCACATCTCACTCAACGACGACCCAGAAAATTCTACAAAGGACAATGGCGGCCTTGACTGGGCAAACCAGAGCATCACACCACCACAATACAATGTTATGTATTGTTTAATTAGTTAAATCAATAATTGAGCCAATTTGTGTATGGATGATTCATAGTAAAGGCTGGGTTCATGCAGATATCCAAGAATTTTACAACATTCAGATGAGACTGATAGAAGGTAAAGATAAATGAATGATTGACTGCTATTGATAAAGATCTTTAAGAGTGGATTCAGGAGATAGCATCTCTATATAAACTAATGCTTCCGTGGTGCCCCAGGTTATTAATGAGTTAATTTTTGCATGGTTTATTTCAATCACGTAATCAAACGTTAGGTAATCAATTTGATAAAATAGCTTGTCATCACATTAAAGATGTCAGAGACACGACACTTCCTACAAATATCTTGGCATTTGTCTTGATGACAAGCTGTCATTTAAAAAAACATGTCACCGAGCTGGTGCAGAAATAAAATATATATTTTTTAAGAAACAAAGCATGTCTGACTTCCATTAATAGTAAGGAAATTGTTCATGCCACTTGTCTATTTTAGATTATGGGGATATTATAGGTGCCGTTTTCCATTGTGCCCTTAGGTTTACTACTTGTGATGGTTACAGAAGTCTTTTAGAGTGGACTGGACCTCTGTATGTAAGAGAGCAGTATTTTCTTGTGTTCATCTACAAAGCACTCCTGTATCTATTATCATTCATTCAATTTAGACTTAGAAATTGCCAAACCCAGTCTCAGGCTTGGATAACACCGGTGGTCTCATCGGTCTCCACATAGTTGGGTCAAGCTGCTTTTAGTTTCTTTTGCACCCTTTATGTGGAACTACTTACAAAACTCTGAAATCACAGGTTCTGTACCCCTTTGGTCAGTTCACAGTAATGATCGGAGGGAGACTTATGTTAAATGTCTGTTTCTCGTAATAGGTTTTGTAATTGTACATGTTTGATGTATTTATGCAGGACTCATCTGTAAGAGACCCAAGCCTCACTACGACTTTCCTGTCAAAATGAAGGTTATATTTCTCCTTTTCTAATTACTTAAATAAATTAATATTATGGTTTAAGGCAGGGCTCTCCAACCCTGTTCCTGGAGCGCTGCCGTCCTGTAAATTTTCACTCCAACCCAAGTTGTCACTAACCCGCTTTCAGCTTATCAACCAGCTAATTATTAAAAATCAGGTGCGCTAGATTATGGTTGGCGCGGAAACCTACAGGACTTCAGCTCTCCAGGAACAGGGTTGGAGAGCCCTGGTTTAAGGTCTGTTTCGCTAAGTCATTTACCGAGACCACAGCTTTATTCCTCTCCCATTTGAATGAAGATCTGCGTCGCAAAGAGTTTTGAGAGACAGACTTATCTTTCATCAGAAGTTTAATTCAATATGTACAACTACTCTTAATAAAGCACTGGATTTCACATGTGATACATTGAGAAACCGTCCCCCTGTCTAGCAGTATGGGAGAGTCACAGTCCAACTAGTCATTTACAATTAATGATAATAAAAGCTCCAAGTCTGGTTAGAGTCCTACTATCTACATTCTGTACGCGTGTCATTTGAACCGAAATAAGACATTTGATGCCGACAACAGGAAAGACGACAACAACAAAGATAGCAAAGTGAAAGCAGGAGTGTCAAGCATGTTGGTGTCATTGCCGAAACTCCTGGAAGTACAGTGAGAGCACACTGTTGGTCAGTTACGTCGTCTACATATCAGTGTGGTGGTGGGCTTGGTAGTCGGGATCTCCCCTGGGTGCTGGCAGGGGTTACTTCAGAGGGGAGGTCTTCATGGGAATCATTATTCTGGACTCCATGTGCTGGATCAGCGGAACTGACAGAGGAGTGGAATGAAGAGGGTCACTTCAACATATTACTACACTTTTCAGCGCTTCATATACATTTCGCTCGAAGGATGGACAGAGAGCGAGTGAGACGCACAGAAAAAGAGCCAACTGACCTGTGTAATAGACAACCTCATCCCAGCCTTCATGTTGCCAAGCTGCGTTCCTGGTGTCTTCTCTCGACTGGAGGTCTTTGTAGGCTAGAAACAGACAATACACAGAAAGCATTCATATCAAAGTCACTGAAAAAAAATGTCCATGCTGTATAGTTAACTCATTATTTTGTTGATACTGTATTTTGTTGAGTACGTACAGTGTATGTACAACTCAACAAAATATAGCAAATTCAAAAACGAGACACCAGAGTGAAACTATAATAATTGAGTTGGTACAAAATGTGTCCCAGGTACATTTCCATGTCATCCAGTGTTAGTTAATTCTGGTACTGGGGACCCAAAGGGGTGGACATTATAGTTTTTGCCCTAGTACTACACACCCGATTCCACTTATTAAAGTATTGATGATAAATTGATTATTTGAA
This sequence comes from Salvelinus fontinalis, assembly GCF_029448725.1. Lineage (NCBI taxonomy): Eukaryota > Metazoa > Chordata > Actinopteri > Salmoniformes > Salmonidae > Salvelinus > Salvelinus fontinalis. Next base: position 45,590,167 of record NC_074677.1, read on the forward strand.
TAAGGTATGGCAAAAAAAAATAAGGCAAAAAAAATAAAAAGTGCACCCCTTTGCGTCCCCAGGATTAAGAAACACTGCCCTAAAATCAGGGTTCGTACTGACAGTGGCAAGTCAAAGACTTAAGTTCCTTTTATGTGAGGAAAACGGCACGTGAACGGCCTGGAAATTAATTAGCAAGACCAATACATTTTTCTAAAATGTTCCTCTCATTTTAATTCAAGTACTTTTGAAGTACCAACTTGAGAATACGTCTTATTTTCAAGATATTCCCGTACTTAAATTTCAGAGTGACAAATTCAAGTACTTCAAGCAACTCACTAAATAAACTGTAGAGAGGTGATAGAGAGGGGTCATCTCAAGGCCATCAGACTGTTAAATAGCCATCTCTAGCACAGAGTGGCTATATACACTATCTTGAAATAATTAGCCACTATAATAAATGGAACACTAGTCACTTTAATAATGTTTACATATCTTGCATTACTCTATTCTACTACATCTTAGTCTATGCTGCTCTGACATTGCTCGTCCATATATTTATATATTCCATTCCTTTACTTAGATGTGTGTGTATTGTTGTGTAATTGTTATATATTATTGCTAGAAACACAAGCATTTCACTACACCCGCAATAACATCTGCTAAACACGTGTATGTGATCAATACAATTTGATTTCAGAAGATTGCCCTATTTGGTAAAAGACCAAGTCCATATTATGGCAAGAACAGCTCAAATAAGCAAAGAGAAACGACAGTCCATCATTACTTTAAGACATGGTCAGTCAATATGGAAAATGTCAAGAACTTTGAAAAGTTTATTTTATGTGACCAATAAAATTTGATTTGATCCTTGTGGTTGTCTCGTCTTACCCCAGAGGTGATGTACCATGTAGAGGCTGCCGATCTGCGAGAAGAACCCTCCCACAGCCTCACTGTTCTGCTGACGGAACTCTATGGCCCGAGCCCTGCAGTAGACACGGAACACACGCTGATGTCACATGACACACAGCAGCCAATCAAGCAGCCTTATGACAGCAGTTGTTCATCCTGTGCGTTATAACTACAACAGCGCACAGAGAATACAGATACCTTCTGCTGAACACACTATCTTGCTTCAGACAGATTTTTTTTTACACGTTAAAAAAATCAACAATTTCACCATTGAGTTATTGATTATGTTTTAACCAATGCAATGTTCCAATCATCCTATTTCCTGCATCGCTGTTCAGTCCCCCATGTATACGGATTTGACCTTGTTGTTCTGTCATTTCAATTCTGCCAAACAGTGGTTTGAATTGACAAATTACAGCAGCCATATTCTACTTATAGTCGCCATATCGAATAATTGCATTTCACGTAACAACCCCTCGTCCATTTTCAGTCACGCTCAGGACGTCATGCAACGGAAGTGCAGATCAGAGGTACCGTACAGGTGTATCAACTACATGACGGAAGGAACCAAGTGACGTTGTCTCGATCAGTGTCTAAGAAAAGTGACAAATTAAAAAAGGAGGATATTTATGCAAATCCTACAGAAAACTTACCAGTAGTTTCCCCACTCAATCATAGTTCCAGGCTGAAAGAAGAGAGGAGGATTAGACATCATATAGAGTGAGAGAGAAAGATAAGAGAGAGAGGGAGAGATAAAGAGAGAGAGAGCGCGAGTCTAACCCTGAGTTGGTATGAGCGAAGCTCATAGATGTTGGGCCCTGGGCGGGGGGCGGGCTCGTTCCAGAAGCTGAACTCCAGGAGCAGCTGGTTACGACGAGACAGCAACATCTTCCCCCGCTCATTCCTGTACTCCATGAACTCCTACAAAAGCCACAAGTAATGGTTCAAGAACTGGAAAGGAAATGAACTCCCAAATTCTGTAGGAGGCATATGCAGGTTTGTTGTAATGCATCCCGAACATGATTCAAAAGATGAAATTCCTGCAGAATGCTTCTTTCAAAGTAATACGTATTGTAAGTACTGTGCAGGAATTTCTTACTTTTCATTATAGAAACCCCATATAGCGACATTTGTGAGCCGACTTTCCTACTAACCTTATTCTGCCGGAGTTTGTTCATGACCTCTGTCAGGGCTGGGTAGCCTCCCTGATATCGCCACAGGTGAACTACAACACAGAGACACCTAGTCAGCTGTACAACTGAATGCCTTCAGCTGAAATGTGCGTTCCGCATTTAATCCAACCCCTCTGAATCGGAGAGGTGCGGAAGCTGCCTTAAATCGACATCCACATCTTAGGCGCCTGGGGAACAGTGGGTTAACTGCCTTGCTCAGGGACAGAATGACAGATTTTTACCTTGTCAGCTCAGGGATTCGATCCAGCAACCTTTCGGTTACTGGCCCAACGCGCTAACCACTAGGCAAACCAGGTGAGAGAGTGTGTGTGTGTGTGTGTGTGTGCGTGCATGTATATGAGTGTGTCCTTACCTGCCTGGTCCTGCTCTCCATACCATGTGTTCCAGGTGCCAATCAGCTCACAGGGGTAATGAGAGTCAGCGTTGATGGAGGGCAGAACCTCCTCACTGAGGACACGCATAACAAAACAAAAATTAGATCATCAATTCAGAATCTTGGTGACGCTGTGTTCATCTTTTTACACACATCTTCAAAAGCATTTAGACTCTCCATTGTCTAACAATGCTGCTGTTCCGAGTGTTTGCTTGGAGGTAGGTGTACCTTACCAAAGTTTGTTGTAAGCATCAAGGCACTCGGGCTTGACATTGTGAACTGTAAGAGAAGAGAAAGAGGTAATCCAGCATGTAACAGAGTGTGGCAGTGGCCTGGGGAAAAAGTCTGACACCTTTTAACCTATGTTAAAAAAACACAATGAGGCCATTGTAATGTAGACGCACAGGCGTCACGACCATACCCTTGAGTGTGTGTGTGTGTGTGTGTGTGTGTGTGTGTGTGTGTGTGTGTGAGAGAGAACATACACTGTATTTTGTAGAGGTTGGTGTCTTCCTTCTTAGCCAGTAGTTGAGAGTGGGCATCCTTTCTGGGGTCGACCTTCCTGACGAACAGAGACTTGAACCAGCTGTCCTCGCGGTTCTTATTGGTGGACGCTGATAGACTCCTGGACAAGACGTGAGACAGCATTAGGACACCATCATTTATTTTTGATTTAACCTTTAATTATCCAGGATGGTCTCATTGATAAATTATTTTTCAAGAATGCCCAAACAAGACAGCAGCAGTTTCCCCAAAATAGTCATATATACACACACTCATAGTATAGCAATGTTTAAGGATAAGCAGAGTCAACGAAGACCAGCCAAAAGCACTAGAGATCACAGTAATGTGTCACGACAGTTTGGGTTCGTAATAAAGTTATTGGCTGGTAATAAACCTATTCTCAATTTGAGTTTCTTTACCAGGTTCTCAACATGATTAGTGAAGCTCAGCTTCTCATCCACCCAAACAGTTGTAAGTTTTGACTTGCTCTATGGAATTTCCTTCCAAGGTATGTGTATTATGGATCCCCATTAGCTTGGAAGCAGCTACTCTTCCTCGGTTCCAACAAAATTAATACACTTGTTTTAAACATTACAATACATTCACAACAAATAGGGGCCCTCAGGCCTACTCCCACATATCTATAAGACAAAATCCATGTGTAAATGTGTGTATAGTGCATATGTTATCGTGTGTTGTGAGAAAAAAGAGAGAAAAAAAGAAATTACGTTGAAAAATCCAGTCTAAAATATTAGGCCTATGAGATTGCACTAATAACAGATAGGCCTAAGCTACAATAAATAATCAACAATACAGCCAATTAATACAAATTCATACAAGTCCCTGTGTAAAAGTCCACATGTCCACAGGCTAAAGGTAAAATTCGGATCAGAGACCACGGGACCATGAAATGTGCGCTGGAGGTGAGCGAAACTCGGGGGAGTAGGAGGTAAGTGGCAGGGATACCTGTACCAAACAGGTGGGAAGCAGGCCTGGGTAAGAGGGGAGGCTTTCAACCAGACAGGTGCGTGGTGGAGGAGCTTTCAGCTTTGGCACCGGAACGATTGAGGTTTGCTTTCTCCGATAAGCGAAAAGATAGAAGATAGCCTCTATGGCCAGGTAACATGTTGACGATATAAAACAATTACTGGAGTATTTGAAATGACTGACAAAAAGCAAAAATAAACCACAAAAAAACAAGGCGCACGAGACACACAGGTTCAGCTACCGTCTTGGTGGGGCGAGAGAGCCAAGGAGTTTGTTGACGTTACATTAAAAATCTATCTGCACACCGTGCTGCACTGTCAAGCTGCTACCTGAATAAAAGAAAACAATCAGAAAATAATTAGTGGTCTAACTTATGTTCAGACTGTCACGAGAGGCTTAGTGACTGAAATCTCCCTCTCTCCCCTAATCGGCTAACATTATCTAAATCCCCACACCCCCCCCTACAAAAGACAACCAGCTAAGTCATCTGAACATGGGTCTTGCAGTGTGTGTGTGTATCATATATAGCCTTTACGGTTCAAATCTCTCTCTGCTGGTCATTTATGAACTTATTTCCTCTATCCTGTCTGATTATCCATCAGTCTGACAAACAGGGGCCAGAATGTTGCACACAATGAACTGTGAAACAATCTGGCCCCTGCGGGATTGATGAAATATTTTATTTGACCAGGTAGGCCAGTTGAGAACAAGTTCTCATTTACAACTGAGACCTGGCCAAGATAAAGCAAAGCAGTGCGATACAAACAACACGGAGTTACACATGGGATAAACAAAAGTACAGTCAATAATACCATAGAAAAATCTATATACTGTGTGTGCAAATGGAGCAAGGAGGTAAGGCAATAATTAGGCCGTAGTAGCGAAGTAATTACAATTGAGCAAATTAACACTGGAGTGATAGATGTGCAAGTAGAAATACTGGTGTGCGAAAGAGCAAAAAAAGTCAATAAAAACAATATGGGGATGAATGAGGTAGGTAGATTGGATGGGATGTGTACAGCTGCAGCGGTCGGTAAGCTGCTCAGATAGCTGGTGCTTAAAGTTAGTGAGGGAGATATGTCTCAAACTTCAGCGATTTTTGCAATTCGTTCCAGTCATTGGCAGTAGAGAACTGGAAGGAAAGGCGGCCAAAGGGGGTGTTGGCTTTGGGGATGACCAGTGAGATATACCTGCTGGAGCGCGTGCTACGGGTGGGTGTTATGGTGACCAGTGAGCTGAGATAAGGCGGGGCTTTACCTAACAAAGACTTATAGATGACCTGGAGCCAGTGGGTCTGGCAATGAATATGTAGCGAGGGCCAGCCAACAAGTGCATATAAGTCGCAGTGGTGGGTGGTAAATGGGGCTTTGGTGACAAAACGGAGGGCACTGCGATAGACTGCATCCATTTGGCTGAGTAAAGTGTTGGAGGCTATTTTGTAAATGACATCGCCGAAGTCGAGGATCGGTAGGATGGTCAGTTTTACGAGGGTATGTTTGGCAGCGTGATTGAAGGAGGCTTTGGTGCGAAATAGGAAGCTGATTCTAGATTTAATTTTGGATTGGAGATACTTAATATGAGTCTGGAAGGAGAGTTTCCAGTCTAGCCAGACACCTAGGTATTTGTAGTTGTCCACATATTCCAAGTCAGAACCGTCCAGAGTAGTGATGCTAGTCGGGCGGGCGTGGGCAGCGATCGGTTGAAGAGCATGCATTTAGTTTTACTAGCGTTTAAGAGCAGTTGGCCACGGAAGGAGAGTTGTAATGGCATTGAAGCTCGTTTGGTGGTTTGTTAACACAGTGTCCAAAGAAGGGCCAGATGTATACTGAATGGTGTTGTCTGCGTAGAGGTGGATCAAGGAATCACCCACAGCAAGAGCGACATCATTGATATAGACAGAGAAAAAGAGTCGTCCCGAGAACTGAACCGTGGTACCCCCATAGAGACTGCCAGAGGTCCGGACAACAGGCCCTCCGATTTGACACACTGAACTCGATCAGAGAAGTAGTTGGTGAACCAGGCGAGGCAGTCATTTGAGAAACTAAGGCTGTTGAGTCTGCCGATAAGAATACGGCGATTGACAGAGCCGAAAGCCTTGGCCAAGTCGATGAAGACGGCTGCACAAATCTCCCTCCCTCCCCTAAATCAGCTAACATGATCTAAATCCCCACCCCCCTACAAAAGACAACGAGCTAAGTCATCTGACCATGGGTCTTGCAGATTGATGATTGAATGCAAGTGCTAGATAGCTTTAGGATGATACTGGACACAGTGCATTTAGAAAGTTTTCCAACCCCTTGACTTTCCGCATTTTGTTACGTTACAGCCCTGTATTAAAATAGTTTCCCCCTCAATACCCCATAATAACAAAGAAAAAAACTGATATTCCATATATTTCTATTTGTTTAACACTTTTTTGGATACTACATGATTCCATGTGATTTATTTCATAGCTTTGATGTCTTCACTTTGATGTCTTCTACAAAGTAGAATAATAGTAAAAATTAAGAAAAACCTTGGACTGAGTAGGTGTGTCCAAACTTTTGACTGGTACTGTTTGTGTATATACAGTACCAGTCAAAAGTTTGGATGCACCTACTCATTCAAGGGTTTCTATATTTGACTATTTTCTACATTGTAGAATAATAGTGAAGACATCAACACTATTAAATAACACACGTCATCATGCAGTAACCAAAAAAAGTGTTAAACAAATCAAACTATATTTTATATTTGAGATTCTTCAAAGTAGCCACCCTTTGCCTTCAAAGCTTTGCACACGCTTGGCATTCTCTCAACCAGCTTCATGAGGTAGTCACCTGGAACGCATTTCAATTAATAGGTGTGTCTTTAAAAAAAGTTAATTTGTGGAATGCATTTCCTTCTTAATGTGTTTGAGCCAATCAGTTGTGTTGTGACATGGTATGGGTGGTATACAGAAGAAAGCCTTAACTGGTAGAAGACCAAGAACAGCAAAAGAAAATGACAGTCCATTACTTTAAGACATGAAGGTCAGTCAATCAAGAACTCTGTGAAAGTTTCTTCAAGTGCAGTTGCAAAAACGATCAAGCGCTATGATGAAACTGGCTCTCACGAGGACAGCCACAGGAAAGGAAGACCCAGAGTTACCTCTGCTGCAAAGAATAAATTCATTAGAATAACAAACTCAGAAATTGCAGCCCAAATAAATGCTTCACAGAGTTCAAGTAACAGACACATCTCAACATCAACTGTTTAGAGGAGACTGCGTGGCCTTCATGATCGCAAAGAATTGCTGCAAAGAAACCACTACTAAAGGACAAAAATAATAAGAAGAGACTTGCTTGGCCCAAGAAACACAAGCAATGGACATCAGACCGGTGGAAATCCTTTTTTTGGTCCGATGAGTCCAAAGTCGAGATTTTTGGTTACAACCGCTGTCTTTGTGAGATGAGAGTATGTGAACGGATTATCTCCGCATGCGTGGTCCCCACCTTGAAGCATGGAGGAGAAGGTGTGATGGAGCTTTGCTGGTGGCACGGTCAGTGATTTATTTAGAATACAAGGCACAATTTAAAATACAAGGCACACTTAACCAGCATGGCTACCACAGCATTCTGCAGCGATACGCCATTCCATCTGGTTTGCGCTTAGTGGGACTATCATTTGTTTTCAACAGGACAATGACCCAAAACACACCTCCAGGCTGCGTAAGGGCTATTTGACCAAGAAGGAGAGAGTGATAAGAGTGCTGCATCAGATGACCTGGCCTCCACAATCCCCCGACCTCAACCCAATTGAGATGGTTTGGGATGAGTTGGACCGCAGAATGAAGGAAAAGCAGCCAACAAGTTCTCAGCATATGTGGGAACTCCTTCAAGACTGTCCGGCTGCTTTTCAGAGCCTTTCAGGGTGTTGATTAGTTCCATAAAATTCTGTTTCCTTAGCTCATATTGACCCTTTTTGATATAATTTGATCCCACATTCACTAGGACAGCAGCAGCCCTTAGATGTAGGACGGACTGAAGAAATCCTGTGATATCCTTAACCGTAGACCCCGGGTAGCACAGGGATTTTTGCACCAGGAACTGAGATGTGCCTCACCATGGAGCTACCAATGATGAAGACTGCAGGAAGGTGAGTGGCCGTGGACGTCCAGCCTTTTGAGCCTCCTTGAGCACCGATGGGAGACAGAGGACACATCAATAGAAGCCCTCCTAGAAGGGGAGGAGCCTCAGACAACCTTGAGGCCTGATGTGAGCGGGAGCCCGGGGGGTACGGGCCTGTGTTAGAAAACCCAGAGCTGGATCCTCAGGAGACAGGGTAGAGGATGAAGGAGCCGGAATCTCAAAGCAGGTGGGCGAGACTCTCGGTCAGCAGGATGGGATCCCCCAAAGCCATTTCAGCCCCATTCACCAAAGACCGCTGGTCTTACAGTGTGTGCCTCCACTGGGATGCAGCTAACTTGCGCATTTATTCTCCAAGAAGGGTGGGGAAGGCAGGATTGGAAGGGCGGGTGAGATGGGAGGGAAGAGAGAACTTCACTAGGGAGGGGTCAGTTGGAGTGGCGACACTGGCGAGGCAGTTGCACGACGACCAGGCTGAGGAGTAGAAAAGAAAAAGATCAGAGTGGGATCTATCCCAAATACGCTGCAATGTCTCAATATGCTTACTCTGGGATGTCCAGATCAGACAAATATTCCCCAATAAGCTGACAGTTTGCACATTGGAAATTTGGCTGGTCAATATTATCCCAGAACTGTGCAAAAATAGGTGAAGCTCCTACATGGGATGAAATGTTCACCGTAGTCTCTGAAGAGGGTAGCTGCAAATCTGGAAAAAGTCAGTTTCACCATATGGCGGAAAGTGGTAGACGGCATTTTGGAAAAGGTTCGTCGAAATCCACACAAATAGAGGTTAGCGAGGTCTAGAGAATATATAAATAAAAGGGAATAGATCTAAGCACAGGCAAAATCCTAGAGGGAAACCTGGTTCAGTCTGCTTTCCAACAGACAAATCCACCTCCCAGCAGCACAATAACCTAAAAACACAAGGTCCAAATATACACAAGTCACTTACCAAGATGAGATTGAATGTTCCAGAGTGGCCTAGTTACAGTTTCGGCTTAAATTGGCTTGAAATTCTATGACAAGACTTGAAAATGGCTGTCTAGCATTGATCAACGACAAAATTGACAGAGCTTGCAGAATTAAAATAATTTTAAAAAGGGCAAATATTGTACAATCCAGGTTTGCAAAGTTCTTAGAGACTTAACCAGAAAGACTCACAGCTGTAATCGCTAAGGTGATTCTAACGTGTATTGACTCAGGGGGTTGAATACTTATCTAATCAATAAATACATATGTGTGTTTTATTTTCCAATGAAATCCATTTTAATCCCACTTTGTAAGTACAAAATGTGAAAAAAGTCAAGGGGTGTGAAGACTTTCTAAAGGGACTATAGATGGGTTGGCTGACAACGTCACGAAAATGAGACAAACACGTTGATGGGAGCGGAAGCCGGGAGTTGTTATCATTCTGAACAGTCAGATAGCTACTGTAGCAACAAGTACAAGCAGCTTCCATGTGGGGAATCGTAGGTGGCTCGTTTCAGCTCGTTTTATCTGGTTCTTGATACCATGTCTTCTTTTGAGGTGTTTTGATTGATAAAATGTCAATGCTAATATGGCTCAAATTTGCTAGCTAGATAACCAACAACTGTAAAGATGTATTTCAGAGACAACAAGTGCTCATTGTGCAAGTGTATACATGGTTTTTAATCAACATGGAGACAAAATATAGTTTTACATGTCAACAATCTAAGCCAACACGGTTTTGCCCCAAAGTTGTGCGGTTTTGTTGCTCAACAATCAACCAACTAATCTACAAGTAGTCTGCGTCATTCTCCGGAGGTGGCACCTAAACAAGCGTTTCCATTCTAGAATGATCGGAATGATAGGAATGCTTGCAAATGTATTACAAATACAAAACTGAGAATACACATTTACTTAAGTATCCAGACCCTACTTGGTATTTTATTAGGATCCCCATTAGCTGTTGCGCAAGGTCCACACCAAACATGACATAATACAGAACATTATTAGACGAGAATAGCTCAAGGACATAACTACATAAATTTAAAAATGGCACACGTAGCCTACATATGAAAACATACACTAACAACTCAAATAGGGGAGGCGTTGTGCCGTGAGGTGTTGCTTTATCTGTTTTTTTAAACCAGGTTTGCTGTTCACTTGAGCAATATGGAAGGGAGTTCCATTCAATTTCACACTCGTGACCCTCCAAAACCTTCTCGCTGCGCTAGCCCACTCGACCTGTGTTGACTGACAGTTGGCCCAATCAGAGGGCCGTGTGTGTGTTTCACGAGCCAATCAGTCGTTTGCAATTGTGATACTGTCTGTGGCTGAGTGATAGTAGCCTAATCCACAGAGACTCTTTGCCACAAAATGAGTGACAAAACATGACAGATCATTTCAAGTCATCAGTCTCAAATCAAAGTTGAGCCCAGAGTCTCCAAGTCGAAGTCAAGTCTCAAGTTATTTTATACCAAGTCAGGCTGCGGTCCAAACACAAGAAAGACACACCCTCGTCCACTTACCCTCGCCTTATGCCCTTGGGGGAATCCCCACCGCCATCTTGGAGGGTGGTCCAAATGATTAGCCAAGCAAGGGAAGATTGCAACGTAAGCTCCTCAGGCCCTCGTTTTTAGTCGGCTTTGCGAGTGTACAATTATGTTCACTCCGGGGCCTGAAACTCCCCATAATTCAATTCGTGACAATTGTACAGCCGCTAAGAAAAGTCCACAAAAAAACTTAACATCAAATGGAGAAGTCAACATACAAGTGTAAGTAAAAACAAATGTTTTTGTTTGGTTATCTTTTGGAAAATGTAGAAATAAAACATCTTCCTTCGTCAGAAGTCCCAGCTAGGCAGGCTAACGTTTGATAGCTAGCAAATTAATTAGCTAACTTACAGTAGGTATATATTAATAATGATATATTAAATTTAAGTAGACATGCACTCATAATTGACTGTAGCGCATATAAAGCCTCCACAAGCTACCGGTGGCTGAAAACAATCGCGGGATGAACGAATGACAACTTTCCGGCCAAGGTGGTCCATTTAAAAATCATTCCTAGGGGGGGCTCAAGATGGCGGCATGAGAGGGTGTAAAATTTCTAGCTGAGGAACAATTTTAGGGTTTTCTCACAAAGTTTTTAGTTTTAGACTGGAGTTGCAATTAGTTTTTCACAGAAAATGATAACCATACAATGTAGCTATTTTGAATAATTGTGTAATTAATCAAACCACTGAAATATATTTGACGATTTCCAACGAACAAGCTAGCTATTGAAAAGTGTCAGCATGTGTAGTTAAGTTAGCCTGCTAACGTCTTCATAGCTAGTAGCATGTAATCAGGACATGACCAAACTGTTGCTGAGATAATAGATGTTGAAACTTCCAAGGAGAAAAGAGGCATTGTTGAAACTCACTCATATGCTTGCAGTGTAAAAAAAGGGGGGTGAATGCGATTCATACCCAAATACCCCAACCAAGGAGCAACTTCCAAAGACGCTGAGAAGTGAACCATCAATGAGCCAGCTACAGGACAACATCGTCCGCATCTTCACAGCTAAAATCAAAGAGAGCGCAGATGACATCACGAATTTGGTGTAAAAGAACACTATCAGTATCGTTAATCTGAAGAAGGCGATTGATTTCAATGCTGAGGAAGTAAAAACCATTTTACCAATCTACGGTACAATGTTATTTGCAATTGTGTGTGTGTGTGTATATATATATATATAGAACATTTAGGTCAACCACTTGCGTGGTGCGAAGGACTGTTTTTATTTGCAACTAGTAAGAACTATTATTTTTGTGAGAACCTGATTCATGTGAACGTTTACAAGTTTAATATTCTTCATATAGTCACTGTGATAATAGAAAAAACAGAAATGGACATTTTACTAACGCCAGTGGAATCCGTAATATTTTGAAAAGGAAATCTTTATTTTTGTATTGTAAGGGTGCCGACTTTTATTTAATTCAAGAAACTCATGCCTGTTCCACAGATACTGCGTTTTGGAAGTGTCAATGGGGGAATGATATTTGGTACAAATCAGTCAGCAGGTGTCGCTATATTAAAAGGCAACTTTAAGGGTCATATATTGAGTCATCAGGGAGATGGATTATACTATTACAATTAATTGTTGTACATACAATTAATTGTTGTAAATAGTTATGCTTCCAATAACAAGTCAAGTAACTGTATTTTATTTAGAGACATTGAGAGGAAAATAAGTAAAATTATGTCTAAATTTCAATTGACCAAAGTAATATGGGGTGGAGATTTTATCTGTCCCAAGATTTATCTGTACAATCCAGTATTGATTTCTGGCTGATATCTGAAGATATGGCTGACAATACAGTCTCGATTGAACCATCGATTTTAACAAACCACAAAGGGATCTCAATAAAGATAAATATGCATGGGTTGTCAACAAAAAAAATAGTAAAGGTTACTGGAAAATGAACACGACTTTACTAGAGAATGAAGTATTTCAGAAGGAAGTAGCAGGAATTAATGATAAATACTGGAATTGTGCCTGTGTTATGAATACGTTTGGAAGTTACTGGGAGCTAATGAAATTTGATATAAGGCTTTTGGCTATTTCAATGGGGAAAGAAATTGCTCGTGCCAAGAGAGAAAGAATATGACATCATAAAGGGAATAATGGATTACACAAAAAAAAGTGAACTAACTAATCAGGAATTACTGGAGCTATCATCATTGCAAATGCAGTTAGACTGTATCTACGAGGAAAAGGCCCGGGCAGCGTTTGTAAGATCAAGACGAAAATGGATGGAAGAGGGAGAGAAAAATACTAAATATTTCTTTAATTTAGAAAAAAGAGCAGGCGAAAAGACTTCCATATGTAAATTAATGATTACTAATACTCCCAATGAAAATCCAAAAGAAATCTCTCAGCATGTTGCCCAGTTTTATCAGAATCTGTATACATCAGCTCAGTCTACTTCCAATATGAATCTTTTCTTAGACAATGTAGCAAACACTGCTAAGAAGATAAATAATGATTTCAGGGATTTTTGTGATGATGAGTTATCTGAAATTGAGATAAAAGACTGTATTAAAAGCCTTAAGGACAATAGTTCCCCTGGAAATGATGGTTTAATAAGCAAGTTTTATAAAGCATTCAATGATAAATTGATTCCTTTCATTCTTGCTATGTTTCAAGAATCAATAGAAAAGGGGGAGTTACCGGCTTCCTTAAAGCAAGGTGTAATTACTTTGATTCCCAAACCTAATAAGGATACTCTTTATATAGACAACTGGAGACCCATTAGCCTGTTCAATAATTGATTTGCCCTTGTATTTGCTAAGAGGTTGAAACAAGGCTTGCATCATATAATTGATGAAGAACAATCTGGTTTTATTACACATTAGTAATAATATCAGGTTGATCTTAGATATGATTGACTATAATGACTTCATCCTTGATGATAGTTTTCTTATGTTTGTTGATTTTTTTTATAAAGCTTTTGACACTGTAGAACATGAGTTTATGTTCAAAGCATTATATTTTTGGGGGTTTGGTGACTTTTTTTTTTTTGAAAACAGTCCAAACTTTATATAGTGGTTGTACTAGCTCTGTAAAATTAGCTCACGGGACATCCCAAAGATTTAATATTGGCCGTGGCATTAGGCAGGGCTGCCCAATTAGTCCATTTTTATTTGTTACTCAAATGATGGATCTTCATATCAAGAAAGGGAATGTTCAAGGTGTTTCAGCACTTGGCAATGAATTTAAACTATGTCAACTGGCTGATGATACCACCATATTTCTAAGAGACAGGAATGAGGTTTCTAAAGCAGTTTCCTGTATTGAAGACGTTCCTTAGTTTCGGGTTTGAAAATGTATATCAATAAGTCAGTCTTATTTCCACTCAAGGACTGTGTTTTATAGGAAGTATATGGTATCCCAATTAAAAGATAAGGTTACTTAACTTGAAATTCTTATACGCAAGGATTCTTTTTTTTTTTAAGAGTGAATTAAACTTCAACCCCATTATTGAGAAAACACAAAAGAAATTTAACCTCTGGTTGCTGAGAGATATTACGTTACACAGTTGGGTTTTATTGTCCAAAGCTGAAGGGTTATCCAGATCGGTTTATGTCTCGTTATCACTTCAATTACCCCCTAAAATTGTAAAGGACTTAGATAAGATTCTTTATCATTTTATTTGGAGGAACAAGCCTCACTATCTACAGAAAGATGTTCTCACTAATACCCAAGAACAAGGAGGTCTTGAGGTTTTAGATTTCAATACTCTAAATAATACTTTCAAAATGCATTGGATTCTGAAGTATATTAAGAACCAGAACAGTATTGGGAATGTCTTCCCTGAGTATTTATTGGACTCTGTTGGTGGTATAGAATTTTTGCTTCGATGTAATTTTGATGTTGATAAAATCCCAGTAAAATTGGCCAAATTCCATAAGCAGGCAATTTTAGCTTGGATGTTAGAATATACATTTTTTTCCCCCTCACAGATACTTTCTATGGAACAACAAAGATATGCAATTTAAAAGTCATTCTCTTTTTTTGTAACTGGTTTGAGAATAAAATTATTTTGGTTGGTCAGTTACTGAATGAGGATGGATATGTACTCTCATATGGGGAATTTCTTGATAAGTTTAAAACTCCAATAACTCCGAAATAATATGCAATTGTTTTTGATGCGATTCCAAGGGGGAGGTATCTCTTAAATTCCTCTGTGGTTGATGTAACAGATTTACATGAAAATATATTCATTAGCAATATTAACATCAAAGATAAATGTAGTAATAAACAGACTAGGAATATTGTTTGTGATACTACAATTCCCTCAGCAAGATTATTTTGGTCAAATATCTATGGTGATATACAATGGGGGAAAACATGGAAAATTGCTAAGAAACATTGTATCAGTAACAAGGTAAAGGAAGTTTAATTTAAAATGTTACATAGAATGTATCCCGTGAAACATGTTTTGGAAATATTCACTCTGAATATTGACTAAATGTGATTTCTGTGGAATGGAGAAGGAGACCATTTTGCATTTGTTTTTGCCTGTATTTATAGCAGAATGTTTTGGATTGAAATACAGAATTTTGTTACAAAAAAAATAGGACCGGTTGTACTATTTAATAGTTTTGATATAATTATTTATTTCAGAAATTCTGACATAGATAAAGATGAGTATATTTAATTCAACTGCTAATAATAGGTACTTTTCATATTCACAAATGGTCTAATTCAAAACCTAACTTTTTTCACTTTATAAATGAATTTAAACAATATGGCACTACTTTAACTAAAATTAAAAACAAAAGGTAATTAAAACTTGTATTATTAATGAATGTGATTTGTTTGTTTAGGATTTCTGGCAATGTAAATAGTTTGTTATTACGCTTGTTTGCATGTGACTATTCCTCTTTTGCTTGTTGATATTTGTTAATTATTTTTTTTTTTAAATTGTATTATAATTCCTTCCTCCCTCGCCCTGCAAGTGTATACTCCTCAGATGTCATGAGACGTCATCAGAAGTGTCCACTTAATTTGAGGGCTGAGGGGATAAGGTGAGTCTTAAGTGTTTGGACCAGAGCCTCAAGTCATCAAACGTGTGAGTCTAAGTCATGTGACTCGAGTCCACACCTCTGGTACTAAGTAGGCAAGTCATTCTAAGGTAGTGTGCGCCCTCTACTTGGCATAAAAAGACCATCACACGCAAGGCATTTTCAGAGGGTTTTCTGTTTTTGGTAACGCAAAAGTAATGACGACTAACGTTACTTTCAATGCCAGTAACATAAACTAATGAGTTGCTTTTAAAAGTAACGTTCCCCAACACTGTTTATGACCTTGAAAGAGATGTTAATTGAACTTCCCTTGTATCCTACAAATGTACTAATACGCAGCCAACTAACCTGCAGTGCAATTCCAAGGGCAGATGTTCTGCAAATAGTTGTCATGTGCACTGATTTGCAAAGATAGGACAAGTATTATATATAAACTGTGCAAAACACATTTAAAAGTGTCGATACGCTGCAAGTTATTTGCAATAGTTTTGTAGAAATGTCCTACCAAGTCATGAACAACCTTTAAGTGTTAAGCTCCTAGCTTAGCCTTTTAGTTAGCTGGCTTTCCTTCGCATTCCAGGGTCATTCAGGTATATTCATTACGCCAATTCTGTTGCAAAACGTTTTGAAACAGAAACTGCTTCCTCCAAACGGAAAACGTTTTGCAACGAAAACGAGAGTTTCTATTGGGTAAATTAACGTAGGTCCCTCCCTGTTTCGTTCCGTTTGCTTCCGGTTGATCCTTAAAACGTAAACAGTTTCCGTTAAAGTTAGATGGCTAGCTAACAAAGTTAGCACTATAGCTCTGGCTTAGTGGGAAGTGCAAAGAGTTGTTAACGATCAAATGCATATTCACTTTCAAACTTACTTTTCTCATACAAATATCCAACTAACCTGATTGTAAGTATGACTTGTCCGTTTGTCTGGACTCCGTTTCTCATCTGTTTTAGGCCGTTGCCCACCTTATGAAGGACTCGGTTTGCCATCTTTTCCTGGCTTGATTGAATACTTGCTATAACCAGAGAGGATTAGTTTTTCGTCGTCGTCTTCTTCTTCTTCTTCTTCTTCTTCTTCTTCTTCTTCTTCTTCTTGGGTGGTGTTTATCGGCGGTGGCATCCAACGTTATGGTGCATTACCGTCACCTACTGTACTGGCGTGTGGGCCGGCGACAGGGAGAAACTAAATCCTACCTACCAGCCCTGTTGCTCTTAAAAAATATAACACAATATTTGAGACTATATCTAATAACGTTCTACTCAATATACTCTTTAAACTAATTTCCTGTATCCCCTTCTCCCTCATACTAGATCTACGACTCTCGCTTTCCCTATGGTTCTGCCCACACTGTAGCAATTCATGCTCCACGGTCTCTGTTTCCTGGCAATACTCACACTTTCCTGTTGGATGCTTTCCTATCACATTTCCGGTTTTTCACACCACATTCCTGCACTGCAAATACTGACCCAGTACGTCCTGTCCTTGGATCTTTTGAACCATCTGTGTAAATGTGGTGGCAGGTAGCCTAGTAGTTAGCGTGTTGGGCCAGTATTTTATTTTATTTATTTCACCTTTATTTAACCAGGTAGGCAAATTGAGAACACGTTCTCATTTACAATTGCGACCTGGCCAAGATAAAGCAAAGCAGTTCGACACATACAACAACACATAGTTACACATGGAGTAAAACAAACATACAGTCAATAATACAGTGAAAATAAGTCTATATACAATATGAGCAAGTGAGGTGAGATAAGGGAGGTGAAGGCAAACAAGATATATATATAAATAAATTAAAAAAATATATATAAAAAGGCCATGGTGGCGAAGTAAATACAATATAGCAAGTAAAAAAAAATAACACTGGAATGGTTGGTTTGCAGTGGAAGAAGGTGCAAAGTAGAGATAGAAATAATGGGGTGCAAAGGAGCAAAATAAATAAATACAGTAGGTAAAGAGGTAGTTGTTTGGGCTAAATTATAGATGGGCTATGTACAGGTGCAGTAATCTATGAGCTGCTCTGACAGCTGGTGCTTAAAGCTAGTGAGGGAGATAAGTGTTTCCAGTTTCAGAGATTTTTGTAGTTCGTTCCAGTCATTGGCAGCAGAGAACTGGAAGGAGAGGCGGCCAAAGGAAGAATTGGTTTTGGGGGTGACCAGAGAGATATACCTGCTGGAGCGCGTGCTACGGGTGGGCGTTGCTATGGTGACCAGCGAGCTGAGATAAGGGGGTACTTTACCTAGCAGGGTCTTGTAGATGACCTGGAGCCAGTGGGTTTGGCGACGAGTGTGAAGCGAGGGCCAGCCAACGAGAGCGTACAGGTCGCAGTGGTGGGTAGTATATGGGGCTTTGGTGACAAAACGGATGGCACTGTGATAGACTGCATCCAATTTATTGAGTAGGGTTTTGGAGGCTATTTTGTAAATGACATCACCGAAGTCGAGGATTGGTAGGATGGTCAGTTTTACAAGGGTATGTTTGGCAGCATGAGTGAAGGATGCTTTGTTGCGGAATAGGAAGCCGATTCTAGATTTAACTTTGGATTGGAGATGCTTGATGTGAGTCTGGAAGGAGAGTTTACAGTCTAACCAGACACCTAGGTATTTGTAGTTGTCCACATATTCTAAGTCAGAGCCGTCCAGAGTAGTGATGCTGGACAGGCGGGCAGGTGCAGGCAGCGATCGGTTGAAGAGCATGCATTTAGTTTTACTTGTATTTAAGAGCAATTGGAGGCCACGGAAGGAGAGTTGTATGGCATTGAAGCTCGCCTGGAGGGTTGTTAACACAGTGTCAAGAGAAGGGCCAGAAGTATACAGAATAGTGTCGTCTGCGTAGAGGTGGATCAGAGACTCACCAGCAGCAAGAGCGACATCATTGATGTATACAGAGAAGAGAGTCGGTCCAAGAATTGAACCCTGTGGCACCCCCATAGAGACTGCCAGAGGTCCGGACAACAGACCCTCCGATTTGACACACTGAACTCGATCAGAGAAGTAGTTGGTGAACCAGGCGAGGCAATCATTAGAGAAACCAAAGCTGTCGAGTCTGCCGATGAGGATGTGGTGATTGACAGAGTCAAAAGCCTTGGCCAGGTCAATGAATATGGCTGCACAGTACTGTTTCCTATCGATAGCGGTTAAGATATCGTTTATGACCTTGAGCGTGGCTGAGGTGCACCCATGACCAGCTCTGAAACCAGATTGCATAGCGGAGAAGGTATGGTGGGATTCGAGATGGTCGGTAATCTGTTTGTTGACTTGGCTTTCGAAGACCTTAGAAAGGCAGGGTAGGATAGATATAGGTCTGTAGCAGTTTGGGTCTAGAGTGTCTCCCCCTTTGAAGAGGGGGATAACCGCAGCTGCTTTCCAATCTTTGGGAATCTCAGACGACACGAAAGAGAGGTTGAAAAGGCTGGTAATAGGGGTGGCAACAATTTCAGCAGATAGTTTTAGAAAGAAAGGGTCCAGATTATCTTGCCCGGCTGATTTGTAAGGGTCCAGATTTTGCAGCTCTTTCAGAACATCAGCTGACTGTATTTGGGAGAAAGAGAAATGGGGAAGGCTTGGGCGAGTAGCAGAGGGGAGGGCAGTGCTGTTGACCGGGGTAGGGGTAGCCAGGTGGAAAGCATGGCCAGCCGTAGAAAAATGCTTATTGAAATTCTCAATTATAATGGATTTGTCGGTGGTGACAGTATTTCCTATCTTCAGTGCAGTTGGAAGCTGGGAGGAGGTGTTCTTATTCTCCATGGACTTTACAGTGTCCCAGAACTTTTTTGAGTTTGTGTTGCAGGAAGCAAATTTCTGCTTGAAAAAGCTAGCCTTGGCTTTTCTAACTGCCTGTGTATACTGGTTTCTAGCTTCCCTGAAAAGTTGCATATCACGGGGGCTGTTCGATGCTAATGCAGAACGCCATAGGATGTTTTTCTGTTGGTTAAGGGCAGTCAGGTCAGGAGAGAACCAAGGGCTATATCTGTTCCTGGTTCTAAATTTCTTGAATGGGGCATGCTTATTCAAGATGGTGAGGAAGGCATTTTTAAAAAATATCCAGGCATCCTCTACTGACGGGATGAGATCAATATCCTTCCAGGATACCTCGGCCAGGTCGATTAGAAAGGCCTGCTCGCTGAAGTGTTTCAGGGAGCGTTTGACAGTGATGAGTGGAGGTCGTTTGATCGCTGACCCATTACGGATACAGGCAATGAGGCAGTGATCGCTGAGATCTTGGTTGAAAACAGCAGAGGTGTATTTGGAGGGCAAGTTGGTTAGGATGATGTCTATGAGGGTACCCGTGTTTACGGAATTGGGGTGATACCTGGTAGGTTCATTGATAATTTGTGTGAGATTGAGGGCATCAAGCTTAGATTGTAGGATGGCTGGGGTGTTAAGCATGTTCCAATTTAGGTCGCCTAGCAGCACAAGCTCTGAAGATAGATGGGGGGCAATCAGTTCACATATGGTGTCCAGAGCACAGCTGGGGGCAGAGGGTGGTCTATAGCAGGCGGCAACAGTGAGAGACTTGTTTTTAGAGAGGTGGATTTTTAAAAGTAGTAGTTCAAATTGTTTCGGAACAGACCTGGATAGTAAAACAGAACTCTGCAGGCAATCCTTGCAGTAGATTGCAACACCGGCCCCTTTGGCCGTTCTATCTTGTCTGAAAATCTTGTAGTTAGGGATGAAAATGTCAGAATTTTTGATGGTCTTCCTAAGCCAGGATTCAGACACGGCTAAAACATCTGGGTTGGCAGAGTGTGCTAAAGCAGTGAACAAAACAAACTTAGGGAGGAGGCTTCTAATGTTAACATGCATGAAACCAAGGCTATTACGGTTACAGAAGTCATCAAAAGAGAGCGCCTGGGGAATAGGAGTGGAGCTAGGTACTGCAGGGCCTGGATTCACCTCTACATCACCAGAGGAACAGAGGAGGAGTAGGATAAGGGTACGGCTAAAAGCTATGAGAATTGGTCGTTTGGAACGTCTAGAACAGAGAGTAAAAGGAAGTTTCTGGGGGCGATAAAATAGCTTCAAGGAATAATGTACAGACAAACGTATGGTAGGATGTGAATACAGTGGAGGTAAACCTAGGTAATGGGTGATGATGAGAGAGATATAGTCTCTAGAAACATCATTGAAACCAGGTGATGTCATCGCATATGTGGGTGGTGGAACTGAGAGGTTGGATATATAGTGAGCAGGGCTAGAGGCTCTACAGTGAAATAAGCCAATAAACACTAACCAGAACAGCAATGGACAAGGCATATTTACATTAAGGAGAGGCATGCTTAATCGAGTGATCATAAGGGTCCAGTGAGTAGAGGTTGGTTGGGGGCACGGCGATCCAGACAGCTGGCCGGGTAGCTGGCTATCGGTAGCAAGATAACATAGGATGGAGGTCAGTTTTTATTTTTTATTTTTTTATTTTTTTGTCACCTCGTTCGTTTCCGTCGGTAGATTAGTGGGGTTCCGTGTGGTAGAGGGGATCGATCCAATTGGCAAAATAGATATAGTGACCGAGGGGAAAAAAAAAAAAAAAAAAAAAAAAAAAAAATTGTCCGGTATATTTATTTAGATAGCAGCCGATAAGACAGCTAATAATTAGCAGATGGGTATTCAGAAACGTCGCAATGGAAAAGCCTGTTGAAACCACCTCGGACAATTACGTCGGCAAACCAGTCGTGATGGATCGGCGGGGCTCCGTGTCGGCAATAAAGAGTCCAGTCCAATTGGCAAAAGAGGTATTGTAGCCCAATAATTCGCTGGTAGGCCTCTTCGGCTAGCCGGCAGATGGGCCTAGCTCGAGGCTAGCTCAAGGCTAACTGGTGCTTGTTTCGGGACAGAGGTATTGTCCAGTAGTAGCCACCTGGTTGCAGCTAGCTAGCGACGATGATCCGGTGTAATTGTCCAGAGCTTGCGTCAGGAATCCGGTGATGTGGTAGAGAAAAAGCAGTCCTAAATTCTCTGGGTTGATATCGCGCCTGCAGACTGGCAGGTATTTGCCCGAGCTGAAGCTGGCTGGTGTCCGAGTTAAGGGCGAAGACCGCAGCAGTGGCTAACTGACTACTAGCTAGTAGCTAGTTATCTGGCTAGCTTCTGATTGGGGTTACGGTTCTAAAGTATAAAAAATAGCAGATCCGTACCACATTGGGTGAGGCGGGTTGCGGGAATGTATATTCAGTTCCAAGATGGAAAGTGAAATTAAAATATATACGAAATGTATACAAAAAATACGAGGACTATTTACGCGGGACAAGACAAGACAAACACACGTCCGACTGCTACGCCTTCTTGGAGTCTAGTAACCGAAAGGTTGCTAGATCGGATCCCCGAGCTGACAAGGAAAAAACTGTCGTTCTGCCCCTGAACAAGGCAGTTAACCCACTGTCCCTAGGCCGTCATTGTAAATAAGAATTTGTTCTTAACTGACTTGCCTAGTTAAATAAAGGATACATTTAAAAAATGGCCACAAAATCCTGATGCACAGTATCCAGACATCTCTTGAACTAATCAGATGGATCAACACACTATCTTTCTCTAGTCTCTCCAACACTTCTAGACCAACTATTGGAGGTCGGGAGTAGCCATGGTGGATTTACAGGAATAGCTACCGTTGGTATTACCCACCCACCCAAAGTTTGTGTTCTGTCTTCGTTCATGTTTCCAGCATGCCTGTAAATGAGATACCCCATGTCCCTGTAGGTTGACCCAATAATTAATTGCCAGCTGCTTTCTCCTAATCTGCAATGGCATATCCCCCATCTCCACCTGTAGTGCAGCCACTGGGGGTGTCCGAAACACCCCACTATATATTCTGAGTCCTTGTCCCTATATGACATCTAGCCTTTCCAATGATGTCCGGGCTGCAGAACCATACGCTATACTTCCATAGTGTATAACAGATCGGATCAATGCAACATATATGGTCTTCAATGAGGCACGCCCAGCCCCCTACTCCTTCCCTATCAGACAGCACATTACATTACATTTAAGTCATTTAGCAGACGCTCTTATCCAGAGCGACTTACAAATTGGTGCATTCACCTTATGATATCCAGTGGAACAACCACTTTACAATAGTGCATCTAACTCTTTTAAGGGGGGGGGGGGGGGGGGGGGGGGTTAGAAGGATTACTTTATCCTATCCTAGGTATTCCTTAAAGAGGTGGGGTTTCAGGTGTCTCCGGAAGGTGGTGATTGACTCCGCTGACCTGGCGTCGTGAGGGGGTTTGTTCCACCATTGGGGTACCAGAGCAGCGAACAGTTTTGACTGGGCTGAGCGGGAACTGTACTTCCTCAGAGGTAGGGAGGCGAGCAGGCCAGAGGTGGATGAACGCAGTGCCCTTGTTTGGGTGTAGGGCCTGATCAGAGCCTGAAGGTACGGAGGTGCCGTTCCCCTCACAGCTCCGTAGGCAAGCACCATGGTCTTGTAGCGGATGCGAGCTTCAACTGGAAGCCAGTGGAGAGAGCGGAGGAGCGGGGTGACGTGAGAGAACTTGGGAAAGTTGAACACCAGACGGGCTGCGGCGTTCTGAATGAGTTGTAGGGGTTTAATGGCACAGGCAGGGAGCCCAGCCAACAGCGAGTTGCAGTAATCCAGACGGGAGATGACAAGTGCCTGGATTAGGACCTGCGCCGCTTCCTGCGAGAGGCAGGGTCGTACTCTGCGAATGTTGTAGAGCATGAACCTACAGGAACGGGTCACCGCCTTGATGTTAGTTGAGAACGACAGGGTGTTGTCCAGGATCACGCCAAGGTTCTTAGCACTCTGGGAGGAGGACACAATGGAGTTGTCAACCGTGATGGCGAGATCATGGAACGGGCAGTCCTTCCCCGGGAGGAAGAGCAGCTCCGTCTTGCCGAGGTTCAGCTTGAGGTGGTGATCCGTCATCCACACTGATATGTCTGCCAGACATGCAGAGATGCGATTCACCACCTGGTTATCAGAGGGGGGAAAGGAGAAGATTAATTGTGTGTCGTCTGCATAGCAATGATAGGAGAGACCATGTGAGGATATGACAGAGCCAAGTGACTTGGTGTATAGCGAGAATAGGAGAGGGCCTAGAACAGAGCCCTGGGGGACACCAGTGGTGAGAGCACGTGGTGCGGAGACAGATTCTCGCCACGCCACCTGGTAGGAGCGACCTGTCAGGTAGGACGCAATCCAAGCGTGGGCCGCGCCGGAGATGCCCAGCTCGGAGAGGGTGGAGAGGAGGATCTGATGGTTCACAGTATCAAAGGCAGCCGATAGGTCTAGAAGGATGAGAGCAGAGGAGAGAGAGTTAGCTTTAGCAGTGCGGAGCGCCTCCGTGACACAGAGAAGAGCAGTCTCAGTTGAATGACTAGTCTTGAAACCTGACTGATTTGGATCAAGAAGGTCATTCTGAGAGAGATAGCAGGAGAGCTGGCCAAGGACGGCACGTTCAAGAGTTTTGGAGAGAAAAGAAAGAAGGGATACTGGTCTGTAGTTGTTGACTTTGGAGGGATCGAGTGTAGGTTTTTTCAGAAGGGGTGCAACTCTCGCTCTCTTGAAGACGGAAGGGACGTAGCCAGCGGTCAAGGATGAGTTGATGAGCGAGATGAGGTAAGGGAGAAGGTCTCCGGAAATGGTCTGGAGAAGAGAGGAGGGGATAGGGTCAAGCGGGCAGGTTGTTGGGCGGCCGGCCGTCACAAGACGCGAGATTTCATCTGGAGAGAGAGGGGAGAAAGAGGTCAAAGCACAGGGTAGGGCAGTGTGAGCAGAACCAGCGGTGTCGTTTGACTTAGCAAACGAGGATCGGATGTCGTCGACCTTCTTTTCAAAATGGTTGACGAAGTCATCAGCAGAGAGGGAGGAGGGGGGAGGAGGGGGAGGAGGATTCAGGAGGGAGGAGAAGGTGGCAAAGAGCCTCCTAGGGTTAGAGGCAGATGCTTGGAATTTAGAGTGGTAGAAATTGGCTTTAGCAGCAGAGACAGAAGAGGAGAAGGTAGAGAGGAGGGAGTGAAAGGATGCCAGGTCCGCATCACATTCAGTACCATCTTACACTTTCCCACCACTCTCAATGTGTTCTGCCCAGGTCATTCTAGTATCAAAGTATACCCCAAGGAACCTGAAGGCCCCACCCTCTCCAAGTTGCTCCAAGCATACCTCATCTCCCACCTTCCTCCTGGTAAAGAACACTGTCTGAGTTTTCTCTACAGAGAACCTGAATCCCCACATTAATGCCCACCGTTCCACCTCATCAAATGCTTCCTGTACCTACCTGACTATGTATGGCACATTTCTTCCCCTCTTCTATAAGGCCCCATCATCTGCAAATAACGACCTCCCAATATCCGGCCGTACCTAAGAGTAAACATCATTAATCACGATTGAGAACAACATAGGACTAATCAAACTCCCCTGTGGTATACCATTATCCACCAGGCCTGATAGTGACTGTCCCACCCTCACCTAGATAGACCTTCCAAACAGGAAATCCTTTATCCAGTTGTACGTTCTTCCTCCTACCCCCACAATATCAAGCTTGATTAACAACCCCTCCTTCCACATCATATCATATACGCCTTCTCCACATCAAAAAATACAGCTACAACAGTCTCCTTGTTCACCTGAGCCTTCCTGACTTCTGCTTCTAAGCAGAGCACTGGGTCCATAGTTCCCTTTCCCTTCCTGAACATACTCTGATGTGGCGATACTAGCCCCCTGCTCTCCAGGAAATAAGTTAGCCTCTCCGTAATCGTACGTTACATAATCTTACATACATGTGATGTTAAAGCTATTGGCCGATAGCTTGTTGGCCTCGTTGGGTCCTTCCCTGGCTTCCGGATTGGTACCACTACTGCCTCCTTTCAACGGCCAGGTACTTTCTCCTCCTCCCACACGCTGTTGTACAACACCAAAACCTTATCAGGTGCCTTATCACCTAGATGGGCCAACATAACATAGCACACTGCATCTTTACCCGTTTTACCTCTGCCATGGTAAATGGTGAATTCAGCACATAATTTACATCCTTCCTCCTATCCAGCACTCCAGGATGCTCCTCTCTTGTTCCCTCTCTCCCCTTCTGCCCCTCTTCAAATGTTGGAAGTCATGCATCCTTTTCAGTACTCTAAATGCCATTTCCCCACATTCCTGCGTCCACCATGGGACTGCTTTCCTCCTTCTCCTCTCTGAACTCTTAGGTATAGCCTCAGTAGCTGCCCACACTAACAATGTTCTCACCCAGTTATTAATACTATCCACATCCCCTCTCATATCCACCCAAGAAGAGGAAAAGGTGAAGCGAGAGGGACAACCCGTTCTTATGCTGCGTTCATGTGGTAGTCGGAACTAGGAAACTCTGAAATGTTCAAGTTGCTAAGTGGTATACACGTGCCGTGTTCAATGAATCAGCAAGTCGGATATTTCCGAGTTTTCTAATTCCGACTAGCATGTGAAAGTGTTATTATTATACCTCAGCGGGAATAACTGTGGCCAAAATCTATTATCAGGTTTCAGGTCCTACAAAATGGAATATCAACTGTTTCCACTAGATGGCGGTAAAGCCACATTCATCAATACCTAAAAATCTGAAAAAGTGACCACAGAATGCTATGACAAAATTATTGCATGTGTCAACGTGAAGTCATCTGAATGATCTTTTATCAAAATAAAAATTAAATGCATGCCTCTGATCAACATAAATCTAAATTAATGAAGCAAAAGTTTGTATCAACAACTTTATGTAGGCTTATGTGGGGGAAACAAATGCAGGGGGAAATCACTGTTTTTCCATTGAGGTATTTTTATTTGATGATAAAATATAATTGTAT
Organism: Salvelinus fontinalis; assembly: GCF_029448725.1. Lineage (NCBI taxonomy): Eukaryota > Metazoa > Chordata > Actinopteri > Salmoniformes > Salmonidae > Salvelinus > Salvelinus fontinalis. The sequence continues at coordinate 45,616,540 of NC_074677.1, forward strand.
GGCATTGGATGTGGTTGATAGATTTACACAACCGGAATTCAAAACAGCTGAACTATGCAACACCCCCCAAAAATCTATTGAATTCACCTTGAATTTAAATATGGAAACATTTTAGACTTGATTGCAGAATTGCATATAAACCAAGACAACATAATCAATGACAAACAAAAACATCAAATAACAGCAGGTGGAATTGGTGATTAGTTACACCCCCATACAACGTCAAGCACTTTGAGTTTGAACAACAAAAAACGTAGATATACAAAATACAAATCACCCCAATCAAATAATGATGTAAAGTCAAGGTGTGGTTGTGGATGACGAGATCAAGGTTGCACCTGTAGAGGCTGCAGCAGAGATGTTGAGTTCCTGTAATTTCTCCGTTAGCGTCGTACACTCCTGCTCCAGACTGTGTGGAGGGTCAGTGAGGCACTCTAGAAACTCGCTCCCCGCCACCCTCTTCCCTGTCAGGGGGTCCACCACATTGCCCACCTTGTGGACTATCTCTGCCAGTTCATGTTTCACATGCCTCGATCTGCGCTCAGCAAGCGCCTTCAGAAGGACTATATCTCCCATGGTGCATTGCTGCAAGGCATCATGGGCAAAGTAGGTCTTTCTCTTGTTGTAGTACTGTAAGAGAGAGAGAGAGGTGAGAATGACGAGTGAGGACCGGTACAGTTGTTGGACAACTAGGGATGGTAGATGTTAGTGCCCTGAATAAAAATAAGCCATAGCATTGATTGAGAAATAATCAAAGCAATAGAGAATTTTCTATACATTTACATTTAAGTCATTTAGCAGACGCTCTTATCCAGAGCGACTTACAAATTGGTGCATTCACCTTATACAAATTTGACGGTATCTGTCTTGTTCTTTTTTTACATCAATGCAGATGACGTAAAGCCGACGAGGAGAGATTGCCTCCTTAGAGATGCACCTATTAAGTGAATATGCTGGACTGGCCCAGGGTACTAATGGAGTGGACATGAGTCAGGCTCATTGTCTCGTGATGAGTTAGCCCTGCCAGCAACTTCAAAATCAGTGTCCCTCTAAGTCTAATGGTCAAGAGGTTTTTTCTCCCGTGGGAGATCCCACCTGTGACACTGGGCTGACCCTGTCTGTGTTTACCTTGAGCAGGTACGGGTCCAGAACCAGTCTGGTGACTCTAACTTTTGCTGTCTTCTGCATCTTGGTCCCGATCACTCTGCCGATGATCCATTTAGCATGGACTGAAGCCTGTTTTACAGACATCCTGCTAAGGCTTACAAATTCCTAGAACACATTACACACACACACACACAGGTTAAATAGGATGACAAAGTTGCACTAGGGTTGTTTAACTGATAAGCCTTGTACCTATTTAAAGTATATGACCAAAGACTTTGGCTGATGGGTGGCGAAGTGGTCTAAGGCACTGCATCTCAGTGCTAGAGGCGTCACTACAGACCCTGGTTCCAGGCTGTGTCACAACCGTGATTGGGAGTCCCATAGGGCATCGCACAATTGGCCCAGCGTCGACCGGGTTAGGCCGTCATTGTAAATAATCATTTCTTCTTAAGTGACTCGCCTAGTTAAATACAAACTGTGATATAACACCACCAGATAGATTGGACGGACGGCAAACTAACGTTAGCTTGCCAGTTAACGTTAGCATTTCTTGATCATCTGACTTCGCGTTGGCATGAATAAAAAAAGCACAAAAGCAAAACAGTAACCTCAACATTGAACTAAACAGTAATGCTATTTCAATGTCAAGATATAAATAGACAAATCCACTTACTTTATTGGGTAACTGTTCAAGTGAAGGTCAGAAATGTGTCAATGCAATCCGACCGACTCTGGCTCGTTTTGATGACGTACCCTACGGAGTAATGATGACGTAACTACGGAGTTTAAAAAGGAACAATACATTGCCGTTTGGTTCTTGGTTGATTACCTTCCTCAAATCGCATGTGCATTTCTTTCCACAGTAAATACTTAGTGATATACACAGTAATATTTTTACCTAAATCAATCACATTTCGTTCTTTCTTATTGTTTATCCACATATTTGAACTTACTCTACCAATTGTCTGTGGGGTTGGTTTTTCTATAGGGTGTAATTTGAGACAAAATATCAAAAGGAACTATTATTCAACCGACTTTCCAAACGTGGGTCTTCTTCTCAGATTTCCTCCTGTCAAAATAAAAGTCCTGGACTTGCACCAGATGTGCACAAACAAGCAATAACTCGTGGGGGACTTTAGTCTCAAATTCCACCCTATATGAGAACCAACCCCATGGACAATTGGTAGAGTAAATTAAAATATCATTTTATTCAACATTTGTGACAGACAAGGGATGTTTAGGTTTTCATCTATGCATTAATACGTGGCCCTCCTTTCCAGGGATTGGATAGCATGGTCATGTCAGGACTATCAGCCCAAGAGTTCAATATAGCATAGCCCTTCTCATGACTCTAATTCCATTCCATTACAGTGGAGACATTCCACGTCACATTTTGCCATGTGAGGAAAATGCCCCGACACTCCAAAGCTGTCCAAATGCTGCGAATATTCCTCGGTTTTGGAATTATTTGGAACTGAACTTTCATACCAGCGAGATATCATTTACAACAGATACACATACTGTACGCAGTTTAGTAAAGGTGCACCCGGCTATATTTCCAGAACCACATACAATCCAACCCGAAATGTGGAATGGAATGGTCCAATGGAAAAGCTAGCGCAAGGTGAAAGGATGTCTTGTAGTCTAAGCGGTGTGTGAAAACAGCTGGGTTCAACCTTGCTAAATGGCGTACAGCAAGTGTATCTTTTGTATTTGAAAGATTCTTTCTCGCTTATATGACATGTTTTTTTACCATCGAGGACCACTTTGGAAACAAGCGTTTTAATTCATACTTTCAAGTGATATCCTCTGGGTCCACATTGTACATTTTGTTGTATATGTCTGTTACTCAAAAATAAATTCAGTTCAAGTTCCAAAGAATTCCAAAACCGTATCACTGGCGAGGATTAATATAGTTCATAGATGTTAAAACAGAGTGTCTGGATAGTAGTTAATTGATCCAGATGTGGTCCATACCTTCAGTTGAGAATTCAAGGGCTGGATATACCCCCCTCGGGTTCTTAAGAGCTGGTATAGCCTAGTTCAATAGTGGAATAGAAACTAGGAAAATGTACTCTGTCAGCCACCCTTCACAGTTACCACTCGATCACTTAAAAAACATAACTCTTGTTTTTTTCATAATGTCTTAACTTAGTCATATTGGAACAGAACAAATAGATTTTGTCAGGCTCTTCACTTTTAAGTTTTCTTATCTGTATGTCTGGTCATTATAACACAGCAATAACCCCCCAGCCTGCAGCTTCTAATCAGACCAATCGTTCGGCATTGGAACACATCCCTCTTTGATTTCCACTGGAGAAGAGAGAAAAAAGAAAGTGAAGTCAGAAATCATACAAATGTATGCGTAGCAGAGAGTAAACAGCTCGCTCCGTCCCTGAGTGGGAATTGGATGCGTGTCAGAACCAACCAACCACAGGCCAGTCTGGTCTTAATCAGGCGCATGCTGAGGAGAGAACACAATAGGTCTGGTTCTTCTCGTGTTAGTTTCCCATTTAAGGGAAACACTGTGGGTATCTAGCCCAGGTCTACCTCTGCCTCTGCACTGACTTACAGATAACAGCCAACAGAACATAGACTACCCCATACAACAGGACCACTCATAACGCTCACTAATATATCAGCGTCACATATTGTACATTTACTGTAGCCAGGGAGGTCAAATGACTAGATGTAATTTAGATAATCTTTGTGTAAATTAAAAATATTAGAAGCCTGAGTTGGTACAAGTGTTGTGAATGAGGTATCGATGTATGAATGTAACTTGAGGATATCAACTCAAAGGTTACATGCTTATAACATGCTGTTATAACTGTTTTATATTTGCATATGTATATCAGCATCCTTAAAAGTATGTGCACATGTATGTTTTCACAAGATTACTGGCATGGTTAGTCAGCTCTGTATCATGTGGTGTCATGAAAGACCCTCATGGGCTGTGACATAATGACTGGATGTCTAGTCACGCAACCAGAGGTCTCTTCACAGTCCCCAGTTCCAGAACAGAGGCTGGGAAACAAAGTATTAAATAAAGTCATGACTAAATGAAATGTTCTGCCACCCAGGTAACTCAAGCTAGCAGTAAAACCAGATTTAAAAACCATATAAAAGAACACCTTATGGCATGACGGGGACTGTGAAGAGACACACAGACATTTTTATGCATTTTGGATTCAGCATTTTGCATTTTCAGTATTTTACATTTTATTATGTACAGTATGTATTGTATTATGTACACTACGTGACTGAAAGTATGTGGACACCTGGACACCTGCTCGAACATCTCATTCCAAAATCATGGGCATTAACATGGAGTTGGTCCCCCTTTGCTGCTTTAACTGCCTCCAGTCTTCTGGGAAGGATTTCCACTAGATGTTGGAACGTTGCTGCGGGGAATTTCTTCCAATCAGCCGCAAATGCATTAGTGAAGTCGAGCACTGATGTTGGGCAATTAGGCTCGCAGTGGACGTTCCAATTCATCCCAAAGGTGTTATATGGGGTTAAGGTAAGGGCTCTGTGCAGGCCAGTCAAGGTGTTCCACACCGATCTCGACAAACCATTTCTGTATGGATCTCACTTTGTGCACATGGGCATTGTCATACTGAAACAGGAAAGGGCCTTCGCCAAACTGTTGCCACTAAGTTGGAAGGACATAATCGTCTAGAATTTCCTAGGAATAAGATTTCCCTTCACTTGATCTAAGGTGCCTAGCCCGAACTATGAAAAACAGCCCCGGACCATTATTCCTCCTCCACAAAACTTTACAGTTGGCTCTATGCATTGGGGCAGGTAGCGTTCCCCTGGTAAATGCCAAATCCAGATTTGTCCGTGGGACAGCCAAATTGTAACGGCTTTCTTCCTGGGATGAAGGAGAGGACCAAAACACAGCGCGGCTAGTGTTCAACATGATTTAATAAAGAATATAACGTGAACACTACAAGCAACAAAACAATAAATGTGAAAACCGAAAACAGTCCTATCTGGTGCAAAACACAAAGACAGGAAACTACCACCCACAAACCCCAACACAAAACAAGCCACCTAAATATGGTTCCAAATCAGAGACAATGACAAACACCTGCCTCTGATTGAGAACCATATCAGGCATACATAGAAATGGAAAAAACTAGACACACAACATAGAATGCCCACCCAGCTCACGTCCTGACCAACACTAAAGCAAGTAAAACACACAAGAACTATGGTCAGAACGTGACACAAATGGATTAAATTGTTTTTATTCTCATCAATCTACGCACAATAACCCATAATAAAAAAGCAAAAACAGGTTTTTAGAAATTTGATAAAAAAATTATAGCTGAAATATTGCATAAATTATTACATTCAGACCCTTTACTCAGTACTTTGCTGAAGCACCTTTTGCAGCATTTACAGCTTCTAGTCTTCCTGAGTATGACGCTAAAAGCTTGGCACACCTATATTTGTAGAGTTTCTCCCATTCGTCTCTGCAGATCCTCTCAAGCTCTGTCAGGTTGGATGGGGAGCGTCGCTGCACAACTCTTTTTAGGTCTCTCCAGAGATGTTAGATCGGGTTCAAGTCTGGGCTCTGGCTGGGCCACTCAAGGACATTCAGAGACTTTTCCCAAAGCCACTCCTGCGTTGTCTTGGCTGTGTGCTTAGGCTCATTGTCCTGTTGGAAGGTGAAACTTCGCTCCAGTCTGAGGTCCTGAGTGCTCTGAAGCAGGCTTTCATCAAGGATCTCTCTGTACTTTGCTTCATTCATCTTTCCCTTGATCCTGACTAGTCTCCCATTTCCTGCCATTGGAAAACATCCCCACAGCATGATGCTGCCACCACCATGCTTCACCATAGGGATGGTGGCAGGTTTCCTCCAGACGTGACGCTTGGCATTCAGGCCAAATAATTACATCTGGGTTTCATCAGACTAGAGAATCTTGTTTATCATGGTCTCAGAGTCCTTTAGGTCCCTTTTGGCAAACTCCAAGCGGGCTGTCATGTGCCTTTTACTGAGGAGTGTCTTCCGTCTGGCCACTCAAACATAAAGGCATGATTGGTGGAGTGCTGCAGAGATAGTTGTCCTTCTGGAAGGTTCTCCTATCTCCACAGAGGAGCTCTGGAGCTCTGTCAGTAACCATCAGTTTCTTGATCACCTCCCCGACCAAGGCCCTTCTCCCCCGCTTCCTCAGTTGGACTCCAAAGAAGTTGTAAGAACATCTCAAGGATGATCAATGGAAGCAGGATGCACCTGAGCTCAATTTCAAGTCTCATAGCAAAGGGTCTGAATACTTATGTAAATGAGGTATATATGTTTTTTATTGTTAATACATTTGCAAAAAATGTCTAAAAACCTGTTTTTGCTTTTTCATTATGGGGTATTTTGTGTAGATTGATGAGGAAAAAAATGTATTTAATCAATTGTAGTATAAGGCTGTACGTAACAAAACGTGGAAAAAGTCAATTGGTCTGAATACTTTCCAATTGCACTGTATAGTGTATGTGATACGTGCTTGGGATATGATTGTGATATTTTGTAGACTCGCCTGGATATCTTAAGATGAATGCCCTAGCTGTGGGTCGCTCTGAATGGCTAAATTGTAATGTAAATGTTGTCATATGTACGTGTGTTAATGTATATTACGTATGTTATTTGTTGTGTTGTTTCCTGTTTAGACGCCAGGAAGAGTTGCCGCTGCCTCGGCAGCAGCTAATTGGGGATGCTAATGAATACTAATAGTAAAAAATACCTAGTTCCATTCAAACATAAAATACTATATGAAATACCAGAACTATCTGCCTCATGGTTTTTATGATAGCACAGTGGGGGAGACAACTCTTTACAGACTGACACTTTCTATATCTGAGGTACACTCTTAGGAAACAAAAACGGTCTATCTAGGTTCTGGGTAAGTTGCAGGAGTTTCATGGCACAAACAGGGAGCCCAGCCAACAGTGAGTTGCATAAATCCAGATGAGAGATGACAAGCGCCTGGATTAGGACCTGTGCCGCTTCCTTGTATGAGGTAGGGTCGTACTCTACGGGTGTTGTAGATCATGAACCTGAAGGAGTGAGTCACTACTTTGAGGTTTGCAGAGAACGATAGGGTGTTGTCTAGGGTCACGCCAAGGTTCTTTGCACTCTGGGAGGGGGACACCAAGTAGTTGTCAACCACGATGCAGAGGTCTGGAGTAGTGTCCTGGTTAAGCAAAGACAAAGGGTGTGAAACATATATGATGAGTCAAAAATCTATACATCCCAACTAATGAATTGTACTTCATATTGAAGTTCTGTTTCAAATCTGCAGGGGTGCTTTTCATGAAACATACTCCACACACGTCTTCAGTAGCCTTGCTGGATTTTAGGGTTAGGATTAGGGGTTAGGGTTAGGATTATGGGTTAGGGGTTAGGGTTCAAATCTATACATCCCAACTAATGAATTGTACTTCATATTGAAGTTCTGTTTCAAATCTGCAGGGGTGCTTTTCATGAAACATACTCCACACACGTCTTCAGTAGCCTTGCTGGATTTTAGGGTTAGGATTAGGGGTTAGGGTTAGGATTATGGGTTAGGGGTTAGGGTTCAAATCTATATCTCCCAACTAATGAATTATATTTTGTATCGTAGTTCTGTTTCAAATCTGCAGAGGTGCTTTTCATGAAACATACTCCACACACGTCTTCAGTAGCCTTGTTGGATTTTGGGGTTAGGGTTAGGATTAGGGGTTAGGGTTAGAGGTTAGGGTTAGGATGAGGGGTTAGGTTTCGAGGTTAAGGTTAGAGGCTAGGGTTAGAGGTTAGGGTTAAAATCTACACCTCCCAACTAATGAATTGTACTTTTTTTGAAGTTCTGTTTCAAATCTGCAGAGGTGCTTTTCATGAAACATACTCCACACACGTCTTCAGTAGTCTTACTGGATTTTAGGGTTAGGATTAGGGGTTAGGGTTGTGGTTAGGGTTAGGATTAGGGGTTAGGGTTAGGATTAGGGGTAGGGTTAGGATTAGGGGTAGGGTTAGGGGTTAGGAGTTAGGATTAGGGGTTAGGGGTTAGAGTTAGGGTTAAAATCTATGCCATGTTGCACAATCACAAATAATAATGAGGAAGGTACAAGGGATTGAAGTAATGACAAACAACCGAACATATCCCATATGCTTCAGAAACACCTACTGTATATGTTCTCATTCGCCCACAGGGGAGCGAGCCCAAGCCAATCAGAATGACATTTCCCCCACAAAGGCCTTTATTAAAATACTGTTTCATCAGCTGTCCGGGTGGCTGGTCTTAGACGATCCCACAGCTGAAGAGGCCGGATGTGGAGGTCCCGTGCTGGCATAGTTACACGTGGTCTGTAGTTGTGAGGCCGGTTGGACGTACTGCCAAATTATCTTAAACAACGTTGGAGGCGATTTATGGTAGAAAAATTAACATTCAATTCTCTGGCAACAGCTCTGGTGGACATTCCCACATTCTGCATGCCGATTGCATGCTGCCTCAAAACTTGAGACATCTGTGGCATTGTGTGACAAAACTGTACATTTTAGAGTGGCCTTTTGGTCCCAGCACAAGGTGCACCTGTGTAATTATCACGCTGTTTAATCAGCTTCTTGATATGCCACACCTGTCAGGTGGATGGAATCGAGTCGGTCGGTCACATATGTGATAGTGGAGTATTGGCCTGGGGGAAGACACTAAATGTATTGGGTAAAGTGTTATGAAATATAATGTCATGTACTATTTTAAATTGTGTTCATACCTGCCTTAAAGTTGCTGGACCCCAGGAAAAGTAACTGTTGCCTTGGCAGCAGCTAATGGGGATCCTTAATAAATACAAATACAAGACTCAACTAACAAAATCTGACCAGAGAGGTCTGTCCAGGACCTTAAGAACAGTTTTCAGTTCTCTCAAGGAGAGGTGGATGTCCTCACAAAGAGACTTGCAGCAATATGACCACAAACTGTAAGTCCACGCGACTTCACTGTCTGTGAATCATTATTAACAATGACTGGGAAAACAGACTATCTATAGGGACAATCCAGGAGGAATAACATTGTTGTCGGTGGCATACCAGAGTCTTCACATGAGAACTGGGCCGAGTCAGAGGAGAAAGGAGGAAAAATTATCACTGAAAAGCTGACGATGGATCATAGGAAGATGGGTGGAGCGTGCCCCCACAGGTCTAGAAAACCTGTTACCAGCCAAGGTGACAGACCCAGACTGATAGTAGTCAAGTTCCTAAGGTTTAAGGACAAGATGGCTGCTCTGGAGAGAGCCAAGAACTTGAGAGGAACCAACATCTTCCTTAACTACTCGGAAGCTGTGCGCCAGAGATGGAAATAACTTGTCCTGGCCATGAAAGCTGCCAGAGAGCATGGGTACATTGTTTACATCCGCTACGACAGGCTCATTGTCCACCCTCCCTCCCAAAAGACTGGGAGGAGTGAGAGAGCTTAGCTTCCAGGTTAGTAGCTTCAGCCACTGAGGCCGGTTGGACATGCTGCCAAATACTCTAAAAAGACTTTGGAGGCGGCTTATGGTAGAGAAATTAACATTCTGGTGGACATTCCTGCAGTCAGCATGCCAATTGTACGCTCCCTCAAAACTTGAGACATCTGTGGCATTGTGTTGTGTGACAAAGCTGCACATTTTAAATCAACCTTTTATTGTCCCTAGCACAAGATGCACCTGTGTAATGATTATGCTGTTTAATCAGCTTCTTGATAAGTCACACCTGTCAGGTGGATGGATTATCTTGACAAAGGAGAACAGGGATATAAACACATTTCAGCACAACATTTGAGAAAAATAAGCTTTCTGTGGGTAATTGTTTTTCAGCTCATGAAACAGGAGACCAACACTTGACATGTTCCGTTTATCTTTTTGTTCATTGTAGCATAGGGAATCATTGTACCATTTAAATTGCTGTGAAATAAACACATGACCAAAAGTATGTGGACACCTGCTCATCGAACATTTCATTCCAATATCATGGGCATTGACATGGAGTTGGTCCCCCCTTTGCTGCTATAACAACACCCACTCTTCTGGAAAGGCTAGAGTCGTATAGGATTTCATTGTATGTTGTAGCGTTAATATTTTCCTTCACTGGAGCTAAGGGGCCTAGCCTGAACAATGAAAAACAGCCCCAGACCATTATTCCTCCTCCACCAAACAGGTAGCGCGCCAAACCCAGATTCGTCTGTCAGACTGCCAGATGGTGAAGCTGTGTGCTCGATTTTGATATACCTGTCAGCAACGGTTGTGGTTGAAATAGCAGAATCCACTCATTTGAAGGGGTGTCCACCTACTTTTGTATGTGGCGTTATAACTGCGCCGTTATTTGTCAGTTTGTGGCCGGTCTGTTAGGACTGCAGTTTTTACAGCTGTTTCAAACTGGTGGACCAAAACCGAAGGACTGCCGTTTTTACAGCTGTTTGAAACTGGTGGACCAAAACGAAAGTTAAACCGAAAGAACTTTTGTTTTGGTCCACCAGTTTCAAACAGCTGTAAAAACGGCAGTCCTAACAGGCGGGCCACAAACAGACGAAAAGCGGCGCAGTACAACAGTGGTATTAACGGCATAATGGAACGTACAACTCGTCGATCATTGTCAGGGATGGGCTATTGCATCAGACGACCACCCCGGGTTCAACTCCTATCAGTTAAAAACAAGAAGAAGCGGCTTCATTGGGCACGCGATCACCAACATTGGACAATTGAGGAGTGGAAAAACATTGCCTGGAACATGAAAGTGATTTAATTTTACTTGGGTAGCCTGCTCAGTCCCCATACCTCTATCCATTAGATCATTTTGGGATGAGATGGAACGGGCTGTTCGCAGCATGAATGTACCGGCATCCAAACTGCAGCATCTGCCTTCCAGTCAGCATTGACCAACATCCCTGTGGAAAGTTTCCAACACTTTGTACAATCCCTGATGAATTCAGGCTGTTCTGGAGGCAAATGGGGATTCGACCCGATACTAGATGGGTGTAGCTAATAAACTGGCCCGTTGAGTGTATATTGTGATGTACATTTGACATACATTTATATCAGTGGAGGCTGCTGAGAGGAGGACAGCTCATAATAATGGCTGGAACAGCGGAATGGAATGGCATCAAACCATGTGTTTGATGTATTTAATGCCATTCCTCCCCAATTAAGGTGCCACCAACCTCCTGTGATATATATATATATATACTTTAAAAAAAATCCTTTATATATGTTTGAATGTATTTATAACGTATTATATACTTTTTTTTACACACATTATTTGGCCAAGTTTTTATATTTCACATATATCCTAAAAAATGTCTTTTAAATGTATTTTGTGTTTATATGGCTGTGTTTGCGTAACCATCATGAACAGGACAGGTCTGTACTTCTCAGACCAAACAAACACAGAAATGGGAGTGAAAGAAGTAGGAAAGGGGGTCAGGGATAGAAGGAGGGATGAATAAAGAAGGACTGCATGGGAAGAACACATGGAGGGGAACGTAAAAAGGACTGCATGGGAAGGACACATGGAGGGGAACGTAAAAAGAAGGAGCGCATGGGAAGGACACATGGAGGGGAACGTAAACCTGCATGCATCACTGACATGACATCCCATGGAGCTCTGGTATTCAGTGTGTGTGTGTGTGTGTCTGTTTTATGATTCTACTTACAGTATGTGACCTATACGAGTGGAATATTATTGTGGTAATTATTAGATGATTTACGGCTTTCTCTCCAACAGGTGATGTCATAAGTATGAGCCAGACAGACAACACAGACCCCAGCCTGTGTCAAACAGCACCTGTGTACACTACTGACACTAACAGGACACAGTGACACATTCACAGATAAATAAAGGTATAAACAGACACCATTCATTATTAGTATTAGCTGTAGCAACATCATTAGAAGTCTTGGAGTAAGTACACACTCCAATAGTACTTTGAAATGCTCCATATGAAGGAAGTGATGCTTGAAGGCCAAGGAAAAGCCAGGATGTCATGTTTGTGCCGATGTCATCGTTGACTAATGGGACACGGTGGTTGTTGAACTAACTCACCTCTGGCCAATGAGACGCTATGTGAGGTGGGCAAGGTCACCACACACCAATCAGATATTGCACCTGGGACAGTTCTTCAGATGAGGTCACAGCGAGCAAATGAGACTGTGGAACAAGGTTACAACTGGACAATTATACAGTTATGAGTTAATAGTTTCATGACATTGCTCCAAAGAGAGCTCTTTCTGCTAAGTCATGCACGAAGGTTGAGTCAAAAGTCAAGCACTTCAACAGAATGTATTATGCATACTGTAAGAGACTAAAATACAGAATCACTAATAGTATGCTATGGACCTCAGGCATCCACACACACACACATACTGTATGTGCAGTGAATAACAATAAATAATTGAATCTCTTGTTTGGCCCTTTGAACCAGGGCTGGGATCAATTAGATTTTTAAATTATTTTTTAATATATATATATTTTATTTTTTTAAGAAATAGCTTCTACTACTTAGTTTATTGAAAATAGATGCATTTTTTTTTACATTTTGAATTGTTATGTAAGTTTACTTCTATAAGAATTGACCGCAGCCCTGCTGTGATCTCTCTCGCTGCTCATCTGTTTAGCCATGTGCCATGGTGGCCCTGTCACTATAAGCACTTAACCTTATCATAAGTTGACTGACTGCACTCAGTGAATAAGTCGCTGTGGATAAGAGCATGTTGTGAAATTAATAAATCTAGCTATCCTAAATGACAACGTTTCCCCTAGCTATTACGCTATGTACAGACCTCCCCGCGCACTTAACGAACAAGGTTTGCAGAACACATCAAAACATGTCAAGTTTCCCTGTATTTGGGCGGGAAACTGTGAAGTGAGATGTGTCACGAATGTCGTCGGGAGAAGGAGAAGAGGGCCAAAGTGCAGCGTGATAAGTATCCATAATACTTTTAATAAATACACTCGAACAAAAACAACAAAACAAACAGTTCTGAAAGGTGCAACAAAAACACTAAACAGAAAATAACTACCCACAAACACAGGTGGGAACAGGCTACCTAAGTATGGTTCTCAATCAGAGACAACGATTGACAGCTGCCTCTGATTGGGAACCATACCAGGCCAAACACGGAAATACAAAACATAAAACAAAACAGAATGCCCACCCCAACTCACGCCCTGAGCAAACCAAAATAGAGACATAAAAAAAGGAACTAAGGTCAGGACGTGACAAGATGTCTATTTCTGTTCAATGTTGTGTCTGTTTGCTACTTTTTATTAAATCATGTTCTTTAGGCTATGGCCTAAAATACATGTGTTCATATGGGCAGAATATTATTTTATTTTATTTATTTCACCTTTATTTAACCAGGTAGGCCAGTTGAGAACAAGTTCTCATTTACAAGTGCGACCTGGCCAAGATGAAGCAAAGCAGTGCGACACAAACAACACAGAGTTACACATGGGATAAACAAACATACAGTCAATAACACAATAGAAAAATCTATATACAGTGTGTGCAAATGTAGTAAGATTAGGGATGTAAGGCAATAAATAGGCCATAAAGGCGAAAGAAATACAATTTAGCAATTAACACTGGAGTGATAGATGTGCAGAAGATGTGCAAGTAGAGATACTGGGGTGCAAAGGAGCAAAAATAAATAACAATATGGGAATGAGTGTCACGTTCCTGACCTGTTTTCTCTTGTTTTGTATGTGTTTATTGGTCAGGGAGTGAGTTTTGGGTGGGCAGTCTATGTTTTCTATTTCTATGTTGGGATTTTGGTGTTCGGCCTGGTATGATTCTCAATCAGAGACAGGTGTCTATCGTTGTCACTGATTGAGAATCATACTAAGGCAGCCTGGGTTTCACTTGTGTTTTGTGGGTGTTTGTTCCTGTGGAGGTTTTGTTGCCACACAGGACGGTTTCGGTTTTGTAACGTTGGTTGTTTTTAGTATTTTGAATTGTGTTATTGACTTTCATTAAAAGAATGAACACTAGCCACTCTGCGTTTTGGTCCACACCTTCTGTCAGCGAGGACAGCCGTAACAATGAGGTAGTTGGGTGTAGGCTTTTGATTAGTTTTGAATTTAGAAAAAATATATCTGGTAAAAGGCTGACATTTGGACTTTTCAATAAAAAAAAGACTGTCACATGATTATAGAAATGGAAACATTGTGATTTTAGAGACAAAAAGTAATAATAGCATATGATTTAAGGCTTTTCAGTCCATCTGTTAGGCTACTGGGCTCTCATCATCATCATCATTATCATTATTCATAAATGTAATCAAGTCACAATTATCAGCTTTGGTATGACTTTCGATTACCCTTTCATTGGCATCAGTAAGCAGGCTTTCCGAGTGAGGAGAGACACAGGTGTAAGCCTACCAAGGGAAGACGTCTGACAAGGAAAAATATTATGTAATTTGGACCACGGAAATACAGCGTTTATATAAATGTCTGCCTTTTCCCCTACACTTTTAACAGTGTAATAAGTCTGTTTGTAATGATTGAAAAACCACGTTAATGACACTACAGGCCTATCAATTTTGATGTTATGAATCAAGTTAAGGTGACTAATTCGATAGCAGAATTTTCTAAAATTATGAATTATTTTGGATTTGTGTGCCCATGAAAACCTTTGTTAAGCTGTACAAGCAGTTATCTCCAAGTTATCTGGAGAACACAACTATATCCCAGAAAAGGCTCGGATTCGGATCCAAAAGGTGGCCTGAAGGAGAAGGCTGGAGACCCAGGAAGAAACCAACCAAGTTTTGTATTGTAGTACACACGGCTTGCCTGTGCCTATTTGGGAAGAAATGCCCTCTCTGAAGAACATCAAGAAGTTGGTACAGAGGCACCGACAAAGGAACAATGCGACATCCCCTGTACCTACATCCCTCTCTAAACTCGTCATCCCTGACAGCTATAAGGGCTACAGCGGGTTTGGTTGAAAAATCCATGTTTTATGGTGAATGGTTGGTGCTAACATTTGGTGTTCTTCAGGAATAAAATAAGATTACAAGATAAAAACTAGATCAAATGAAAATACATTGTATTAGTATTTTTGTATTTTATTAGGGTCCCATTAGCGGCTGCCAAGGCAGCCGCTACTCTTCCTGGTGTCCAAACAAGAACAAAACATCATAACGAAACAATAGTCTACATCATAAATAAAACAATACGGTCACGTGTGATCTCGATGACGATGGCTGTGAAGTAGATGACAATAAATTGATTTTGGAAACGATATTTACCCATGTTGGGACATAGTTACAGTGCATTCAGAAAGTATTCTAAAATACTTATTATAAAATGGATTAAATATATATATATATATATATTTTATTAAACTCATCCAAACCTACAATGACAAAGCGAAGACAGGTTTTTAGAAATGTTTGCAAATTTATAAAAAAACAAAACAGAAATACCTTATTGTCACGATCGTCATAATAAGCGGACCAAGGCGCAGCGGGATATGAGGACATCTTCTTTTAATAGAGATGACGAAAACACGAAAACGAACACTTTTACAAAACAAAACAACAAACGTGAAGCTACAAACGTTAGTGCATACACACGCTACAAACGTTAAACTTAGACAATTACCCACAAACACCTAAAGCCTATGGCTGCCTTAAATATGGCTCCCAATCAGAGACAACAATAAACAGCTGTCTCTGATTGAGAACCAAATCAGGCAACCATAGACTTTCCTAAACACCTACACTAAACACAACCCCATACATACTACAAAACCCCCTAAACAATACACACACCCTAAACTAGCCAAAACACACAAACATTCCCCATGTCACACCCTGACCTAACTAAACTAATAAAGAAAATCAATATAACAAAGGCCAGGTTGTGACACTTATTTACATAAGTATTCAGACCCTTTGCTATGAGACTCGAAATTGAGCTCAGGTGCATCCTGTTTCCATTGGTAATCTTGCAATATTTCTACAACTTCATTGGTGTCCACTTGCGGTAAATTCAATTGATTGGACATGATTTGGAGAAGGGCCTTGGTCAGGGAGGTGACCAAGAACCCAATGGTCACTCTGACAGAGCTCCAGAGTTCCTCTGTGGAGATGGGAGAACTTACAGAAGGACAACAGCACTAAATCAATCAGGCCTTTATGGTATAGTGGCCAGATGGAAGCCACTCCTCAGTAAAAGGCACATGACAGCCCACTTAGAATTTTCCAAAAAGCACCCTGATGGGTCCTCATATCCTCAAAAGGTTCTACAGCTGCAACATCGAGAGCATCCTGACTGGTTGCATCACTGCCTGGTACGGCAACTGCTCAGCCTCCGACTGCAAGGCACCTCAGAGGGTAGTGCGTACGGCCCAGTACATCACTGGGGCTAAGCTTCCTGCCATCCAGGACCTCTACACCAGGCAGTGTCAATTGTCAAAGACCCCACCTTGGCCCTAAAAATTGTCAAAGACCCCACCCACCCCAGTCATAGACTGTTCTCTCTACCTCCGCATGGCAAGCGGTACCGGAGTGCCAAGTCTAGAACCAAAAGGCTCCTCAACAGCTTTTACCCCCAAGCCATAAGACTCCTGAACAGGTAATCAAATGGCTACCCGGACTATTTGCATTGTGCGCCCCCTGTTTACACTGCTGCTACTCTCTGTTTACCATATATGCATAGTCACTTTAACTATACATTCATGTACATACTACCTCAATTAGCCCGACTGACCGGTGCCCCTGCACATTGGCTACCCGGACTATCTCTTTTTTGCTACTGCTACTCTCTGTTTATCATATATGCATAGTCACTTTAACCATACCTACATGTACATATTACCTCAATTAGCCCGACTAACCGGTGCCTGTATATAGCCACGATACTGTTATAGCCTCGCTACTGTTATTATTCACTGTCTTTTTACTGTTGTTTTTTATTTCCTTCCTTATCTATTGTTCACCTAATACCTATTTTTTACTTAAAAATTGCACTGTTGGTTAGGGCCTGTAAGTAAGCATTTCACTGTAAGGTCTACAACTGTTGTTTTCGGCGCACGTTACAAATAAACTTTGATTTGTTTTGACCATGAGAAACAAGATTCTCTGATCTGATGAAACCAAGGCTGAACTCTTTGGCCTGAATGCCAAGCATCACGTCTGAAGGAAACCTGGCACCATCCCTACGGTGAAGCATGGTGGTGGCAGCATCATGCTGTGGGGATGTTTTTCAATGGCAGAGACTGGGAGACTAGTCAGAATCAAGGGTAAGATGAATGGAGCAAAGTACAGAGAGATCCTTGATAAAAACCTGCTCAAGAGCGCTCAGGACCTCAGACTGGAGCGAAGGTTCACCTTCCAACAGGACAATGAGCCTAAGCACACAGCCAAGACAATGCAGGAGTGGCTTCGGGAAAAGTCTCTGAATGTCCCTTAGTGGCCCAGCCAGAGCCCAGACTTGAACCCGATCTAACATCTCTGGAGAGACCTAAAAAGAGTTGTGCAGCAACGCTCCCCATCCAACCTGACACAGCTTGAGAGGATCTGCAGAGAAGAATGGGAGAAACTCCACAAATACAGGTGTGTCAAGCTTTTAGCGTCATACCCAAGAAGACTCGTGTCTGTAATCGCTGCCAAAGGTGCTTTAACAAAGTAGTGAGTAAAGGGTCTGAATACTTGTGTAAATCTGATATTTCAGTTTTTCATTTTGAATACATTTGCAAATATTTTTAAAACCTGTTTTTCCTTTGTCATTATGGGGTATTGTGTATAAATTGATGAGTGGAAAAAATGATTTAATACATTTTAGAGTAAGGCTCTAACGTAACAAAATGTGGAAAAAGTCAAAGGGTCTGATTACTTTCTGAATGCACTGTATATTTAATCTTGCCCACATTAAGTACAAGTTGTAACCCAACCAGGGCATTCTGTAAGGCAAAAAAGTCAGATCGCAGCTCTAACAACGCCTGGTCTACAGTTAGGACAATGGCATGCATAACAGTATCGTCTGCATACAGTTTAATATGATACGTTTTAACAGACCAATATTATTTATATCAATAAAGGGAACAGGTCCAAATACTGACCCCTGTGACACACCTTTCGTAATATCCAGGAACCTGGACTTAACACCATCAGAAATCACACTGTCTTGTCTGACAGATAATTCTCACACCACTTGCAAGAAGCCTGATCCAGACCTATTTCAGTCAACCTTTGAACGAGAGCGTGATCTTTAACAGTGTCGGAGGCCTTGGAAAGGTCTATAAATAAGGCAGCACAATGCCTTTATGATCTAAGAAATGTAACACAGTCCAAAACAAGCATATCAGCTGAAATAGCGCTATGTCCAGGTCTGAAACCAGATTGGTGCACATTAATAGAATAATAAGTCCAAAACAGTTCTTAGCTGACAGTTTGCCAGGGTTTCAAAAAAGTTGTAAAGGCAAGATCATTTGTAGATGGACAGTAGTTGTATAAGTCAGAAGGATCTCCACCTTTATGTAGGGGGAGGACATTTATGTAGGGGGAGGACCACTTTCCAGATTTTCGGGATAACTGTCACGTTCGTCATACGAATGAGACCAAGGTGCAGCCTGGTATGCGTACATTCTTTATTATAATAAGAATGAACACTGAACAAACTAACCAAAATAACAAAACGACACGTGAAGCTATACAAAACGAGTGCTGGCAGGCAACTACACATAGACAAGATCCCACAAACACCAAAGGGAAATGGCTACCTAAATATGATCCCCAATCAGAGACAACGATAAACAGCTGCCTCTGATTGGGAACCATATCAGGCCACCATAGACATACAAATCACCTAGACCTACAAAAACCGTAGACATACAAAAAACCCTAGACAATACAAAAACTAGCGTACCCACCCTAGTCACACCCTGACCTAACCAAAATATAAAGAAAACAGAGATATCGCAGGTCAGGGTGTGACAATAACACCAGAAACAATTGTCAAATTAAAGACAAAGGTCAACAGTTCTGCAATAAGTGGGGCATAGAGCTGCAGTAAGAACGGATTAAGTGAATCAGCCCGTATGGATTTTTTTTAACATACATTTTTAGCAAAGCACTTACTACATCGTAGACATCAAATAGTCAAAATTAAAATAAAGGATGACTTCCTCATTCACTACAACCTGTTCTAAGGTGACTAGAGTACTCTAGTAGAATGACATGAATTTTCAGAGACTATCATTTCAAACAAGTGGCCAGCTGAGGCAAAAATTGACATATGTGGTGCTTTTAATGACTATTTGTCTAGTATGGGACTAGAGGCTGTCAGAACCTGCTGGGCAACGAGGGGGTGGAGTTTTGTTTCAAAGATTTTACCACTTTCCAAAAGTAAGCTGGATTATAACCACTCTCCAATTCACAATTCAAGAAATATGTTGATTTGCTTTTCTAATCAGAGATAGACATATAATTCTCAAATGTTTGAGGGACTGCCAATCAGACATAGAATCAGTCAGTCTAGCCTTAGCCCAAGCTTAATTTCTTACCTGTAATTTCACAGACAACTCATGTGTGAACCAAGGATTAGATCTGTCTTTCACGCTTAGCATTTTGTGCTGCACATTTTTATCTACAATATAGTTAAACAGGGAAATAAAAAAATTCAGTCAAAGTTGACAAAACCCACCTGTCACTCAACATCGGGCTTGGAGGGCCTATCATGCTTTCACTCCCTCTGCTTTACCTTTTCTTACTTTGTATCTGCTGCAAAAGCCACTTTCTGCTACTGCAAATTTCAAGCTTCTGCCTCTAACTCTAGGGAACAATTTTCACCTTCTCCTCCCTCCTTAATCATCGATCCCCTCTATCCTCCCTCTCTGCGGACAACTTTGTCAACCACTTTGAAAAGAAAGACTGACGATATCCGCTTCCTCATTCACTCAGCCTATTGAGTCCACTAGTCTAATTAACACAGAACTACCCTACGCCTTGACCTCTTTCTCCCCTCTCTCTCCAGATGAAATCGTGCGACTAGTGAGGTCCAGCTGCCTGACAACCTGCCCGCTCGACTCCGTCCCCTTCTCCAGACCATCTCTGGTGACCTTCTCCCATTCCTCACTTCCCCCATCAACTCATCCCTGACCACTGGCTGCGTCCCCTCGGACTTCAAAATGGCCTGAGTTGCTCCCCTCCTCAAGAAACAAACAATCGACTCCTCTGACGTCAAAAACTATAGACCAGTATCCCTTCTTTACTTTCTTTCCAAAACACTTGAGCGTGCTGTCTCTGACCAACTCTCTCGCTATCTCTCTCAGAATGTCCTTCTTGATCCTAACCAGTCAGGCTTCAAGACGGGTCACTCAACCGAGACTGCTCTTCTCTGTCACAGAGAGCCTCTCCACACTGCCAAAGCGGAGTCTCTCTCCTCTATCCTTATCCTCCTAGATCTATTCTCTGCCTTTGACACCTGGAACCACCAGATCCTCCTCTCCATCCTCTCAGGGCTGGGCATCTCAGGCTCTGCACACTCTTGGATTGCATGCTACCTGACACACTTGTCATCTCTGGAACCTGCTGTTGGCTTGGCTCCCCGCTGGTACCATCAAACCCTACACCCCAACCCGAGCACTCCGTTCTGCCACCTCTGGTCTCTTGCCCCTCCCAGCTCCCACTCAGCCAAGTCCAAGCACTTCTCAGAGCCCCATCTCATCTTCCAAAAATATCTGAAACGCTAGCTCTTCAAAGAGTATCTTAAATAATAAAATAATCTTACCCCCCCCCTTGATTTTGAATGCACTAACTATAAGCCGCTCTGGATAAGAGAATCTGCTAAATGACTCAAATATAAATGTAAAAATGTCAAGCTAAACACATTTGATGAATTTCTCATGCATTTAAATGGCTAGACAAGTAGCCATCTAGCCAGACTAATGTTGCTAACTAGCTAGCCATGAACTTGTTTTGGCAGACTCGTCCAGATCATCATGACCCTGGTGAGTAACTTGAAGCTTGAGACAGGGATTTGTAGTTCTACATGATAACTAATCAAAAGAGAACCATCACGCTCTTCCAGAATCTTATTCATTTCAAAATGTATATATTTTCACTGCATCAGGGGTAGCGTACACAGAGGTTTAGGCTTTCTTCAGTGAGTAGGTACAATTTTCTTTTAATCCAAAACAGAATTGTAAAGAACAACCGATGAGCAGCAGGTCCTTCAATTAGAGTTGCCAATATAATTCTTTAGTTATTGGAGTTTATGTTGCATGCTGTATATCACATGTTTTTGAGCCACTGATTTGCAGATTGACTAACAGGTTAACGATTTTTGGCGATTTTTGGCTAATGTTTTGAAAAAAGTACGGTACTAGTCAAATGTTTAGACACACCTACCGGTACTCATTCAAGGTTTTTCTTAATATTTACAATTTTCTACATTGTAGAATAATAGTAAAGACATGAAACTATGAACTGATCAAATCAAAATATTTAATATTTGAGATTCTTCAAAGTAGACACCATTTGCCTTCTTGACAGCTTTGCAAACTCTTGGCATTCTCTCAACCAGCTTCATGCGGTAGTCACCTGGAATGTATTTCAATTAACAGGTGTGCCTTAAAAGTTCATTTGTGGAATTTCTTTCCTTCTTAATGCATTTGAGCCAATCAGTTGTGTTGTGACAAGGTATGGGTGGTATACAGAAGAGAGCTCTATTTGGTAAAAAACCAAGTCCATATTATGGCAAGAACAGGTCAAATAAGCAAAGAGAAATGACAGTCAATCATTACTTTAAGACATGAAGGTCAGTCATTACGGAAAATTTCAAGCACTTTAAAAGTTTCTTCAAGTGCAGTTACAAAAACTATCAAGCGCCATGATGATTCTGGCTCTCATGAGGACCACCACAGGAAAGAAAGACCAATAATTACCTCTGCTGCAGAGGATAAATTCATTAGACTTACCAGCCTCAGAAATTGCAGCCCAAAAAAATGCTTCATAGAGTTCAAGTAACAGACACATTACAACATCAACTGTTCAGAGGAGACTGCATGAATCAGGCCTTCATGGTCAAATTGCTGCAAAGAAACCACTTCTAAACGACACCAATAATAAGAAAAGATTTGCTTGGACCAGGAAACACGAGCTGGTGGAAATCTGTCCTTTGGTCTGATGAGTCCAAATTTGAGATTTTTGCGTCTTTGTGAGACACAGAGTAGGTGAACGGATGATCTCTGCATGTGTTGTTCCCACCATGAAGCATGGAGGAGGAGGTGTGATGGTGTGGGAGTGCTTTGCTGGTGACACTGTCTGATTTTTTAAAATTCAAGGCACACAACCAGCATGGCTACCAAAGCATTCCACAGCGATACGACATCCCATCTGGTGTGCGCTTAGTGGGACTATCAATTGTTTTCCAACATGACAATGACCAAAAACACTTCAAGGCTGTGTAAGGGCTATGTGACCAAGAAGGATTGTGATGAGTGCTGCATCAGATGACCTGGCCTCCACAATCACCAGACCTCAACCCAATTGAGATGTTTTGGGATGAGATGGACCGCAGAGTGAAGGAAAAGCAGCCAACAAGTGCACAGCATATGTGGCAACTCCTTCAAGACTGTTGTAAAAAGCATTCCTCATAAAGCTGGTTGAGAGAATGCCAAGGGTGTGCAGAGCTGTCATCAAGGCAAATGGTACCAGTACCTTCAGGCTCTGATCAGGCCCTACACCCAAACAAGGGCACTGCGTTCATCCACCTCTGGCCTGCTCGCCTCCCTACCACTGAGGAAGTACAGTTCCCGCTCAGCCCAGTCAAAACTGTTCGCTGCTCTGGCCCCCCAATGGTGGAACAAACTCCCTCACGACGCCAGGACAGCGGAGTCAATCACCACCTTCCGGAGACACCTGAAACCCCACCTCTTCAAGGAATACCTAGGATAAAGCAATCCTTCTGCCCCCCCCCCCCCCCCCCCTTAAAAGATCTGATGCACTATTGTAAAGTGGCTGTTCCACTGGATGTCATAAGGTGAATGCACCAATTTGTAAGTCGCTCTGGATAAGAGCGTCTGCTAAATGACTTAAATGTAAAATGTAAATGTAAATGGTGGCTACTTTGAAGAATCTAAAATATACTGTTTTCTGATTTGTTTAACACTTTTTTGTATACCACATGATTCCATGTGTTATTTTATAGTTTTGATGTCTTCACTATTATTCTACAATGTAGAAAATAGTAAAAAAAAATAAGAAAAACCTTGAATGAGTAGGTGTGTCTAAATTTTTGACTGGTATTGTATACATGTATCTTTTTAAATGCATTTCCTTCATTATTTTCCGCTAACCCTACCACCCCTCCCCTAATTGGAGGTAACTAATGAACAACAACACTTAGGCTTTTACTTCCAGCTTATACACACTATATAACTTTTCGGACACAATCTATTTTACAATAGTTATATTTTGTTTGTTTTTAGTCCTGTCCTTCCTCTATCCTCAACCTCTCCCATCTATTTCTGATGTCCATCTGGTCTGATTTCTATTTGCCATATGTATTTTTAACTGTGCTGTTTCACAAAAAGTTCTGAACCTATATACATTTTACAGACAGTATATTTTACATTTGTTATCTTGTTGTTATTAGTCCCAGCCGTCAGCTCCTCTTAACTCCTCCCATCTATCTCTTGACACCATCCATATTGTATTTATATTTGCTATATATTTTTAAACTGTGCTGGGATGCCTCACAAAAGTTCTGAACCTTTCTATCCTCATAGTTTCTACAGATTGTAAATTAAGGATAAACATTTTAGCTAAAAGTAGCATTATATTATTGATTGATTGACTATGACATTTCAAATCACCCAGTATTGCTATCTGCAGGGTTAGCTCCAGGTAAATTTTGCAATTCTTCAGCCATTCCTGGACATGTGACCAAAAACAAGCTACATAATGGACAGCACCAAAATAAATGATCTAATGACTCTGTATGTTCGCAGCAAAATCTGCAGAGAAGGTTGTATCCCCCATATATATATATATATATATATGTATTCTATAATGTTATATATATATAACATTCTATTTGTTGCAATAATTTTGTATAATAATTTAAATAAAACAATTCAAAGTTTTGAATCTGTCGTCATTTTGCGTATACGTTCATAAACCATGGAATTGGTACATCGAAAATCTCTTCCCAACTATTTTGCAATCTATATGGCACATCTGTAAATGATTTGGTCCTTAAATGAAACTTGTATTTTCATTTTTTTATCACAATTTCCTTTAGGCAATTTTGGTCTTTAATTCAGGGCCACTTTTTACTTTTTCCCCATTCCACTTGCCTCTTCCATTTTTGCTGTAAAACTGTAATTAGTTGGCTGTAATTTTGAATAGAGCAGACATTTCCATATATCTTTGTTAGCTGCATGTGTGACATAACTCTACCAGTCCTATATAGGATATTATTTACAAAGATTATACATTTTTTATTGAAAAATAATGCTTTTTTGTCAATTAGAAAAATGTTGTTTTACCACAGTATTTGTTGTATTATTTGTTCTGTCCTTTCTGGTGGATTAAACTGAAATGCAACCAGCTTTCTATTGCTTGTTTTAGAAATAACTATATTTTGGCGATTATTTTATTGTCAAATTAGCAAAAGTGAGGGGTTGTATTCTGAATAAAGAGAAAAAGGCCATTCTTGGACATGAAAAATAATTTCTTTCTTTCGGGATTTATATACCAAGTATGTCCACATCTCCGTCAGACCATTTATTTGGTAAACTACACGATAATGTAAAAGTTGTATTTTTTTGTGATCAATACGAAATATAGTACATCATAAATTGGTTTTAATCCAGGCAGGTTAGACAAAGTATCTAGATCCTCTATGAGGCTGTGGAGGGATCCACATTGTGGATTTAAAAGAAAACATGAATCATCAGCGTACAATGACAACTTTTGTTTAAGCCCTGGATTTCTAACCCCTTAATATTATATGTTGGATCTGATTTTAACATTTCGATGGCCATAATAAATAGATATGCTGATAGTGGACAACCTTGTTTTACTCCTAATGACAGTTTAATATTTTCTGATAAGTAGCCATTATTTACTATTTTACACATAGGATTACAAAACATACAGTGGGGAGAACAAGTATTTGATACACTGCCGATTTTGCAGGTTTTCCTTCTTACAAAGCATGTAGAGGTCTGTAATTTTTATCATAGGTACACTTCAACTGTGAGAGACAGAATCTAAAACAAAAATCCAGAAAATCACATTGTATGAATTTTAAGTAATTCATTTGCATTTTATTGCATGACATAAGTATTTGATACATCAGAAAAGCAGAACTTAATATTTGGTACAGAAACCTTTGTTTGCAATTACAGAGATCAGTTCTTGACCAGGTTTGCACACACTGCAGCAGGGATTTTGTCCCACTCCTCCATACAGACCTTCTCCAGATCCTTCAGGTTTCGGGGCTGTTGCTGGTCAATACGGACTTTCACCTCCCTCCAAATATTTTCTATTGGGTTCAGGTCTGGAGACTGGCTAGGCCACTTCAGGACCTTGAGATGCTTCTTACGGAGCCACTCCTTAGTTGCCCTGGCTGTGTGTTTCGAGTCGCTGTCATGCTGGAAGACCCAGCCACGGCCCATCTTCAATGCTCTTACTGAGGGAAGGAGGTTGTTGGCCAAGATCTCGCGATACATGGCCCCATCCATCCTCCCCTCAATACGGTGCAGTCGTCCTGTCCCCGTTGCAGAAAAGCATCCCCAAAGAATGATGTTTCCACCTCCATGCTTCACGGTTGGGATGGTGTTCTTGGGGTTGTACTCATCCTTCTTTTTCCTCCAAACACGGAGAGTGGAGTTTAGACCAGTGGAGTTTAGCTCTATTTTTGTCTCATCAGACCACATGACCTTCTCCCATTCCCCCTCTGGATCATCCAGATGGTCATTGGCAAACTTCAGACGGGCCTGGACATTCGCTGGCTTGAGCAGGGGGACATTGCGTGCGCTGCAGGATTTTAATCCATGACGGCGTAGTGTGTTACTAATGCTTTTCTTTGAGACTGTGGTCCCAGCTCTCTTCAGGTCATTGACCAGGTCCTGCCGTGTAGTTCTGGGCTGATCCCTCACCTTCCTCATGATCATTGATGCCCCATGAGGTGAGATCTTGCATGGAGCCCCAGACCGAGGGTGATTGACCGTCATCTTGAACTTCTTCCATTTTCTAATAATTGCGCCAACAGTTGTTGCCTTCTCACCAAGCTGCATGCCTATTGTCCTGTAGCCCATCCCAGCCTTGTGCCGGTCTACAATTTTATCCCTGATGTCCTTACACAGCGCTCTGGTCTTGGCCATTGTGGAGAGGTTGGAGTCTGTTTGATTGAGTGTGTGGACAGGTGTCTTTTATACAGGTAATGAGTTCAAACAGGTGCAGTTAATACAGGTAATGAGTGGAGAACAGGAGGGCTTCTTAAAGAAAAACTAACAGGTCTGTGAGAGCCGGAATTCTTACTGGTTTGTAGGTGATCAAATACTTATGTCATGCAATAAAATGCAAATTAATTACTTAAAAATCATACAATGTAATTTTCTGGTTTTCTGATTTTAGATTCCGTCTCTCACAGTTGAAGTGTACCTATGATAAAAATTACAGACCTCTACATGCTTTGTAAGTAGGAAAACCTGCAAAATTGGCAGTGTATCAAATACTTGTTCTCCCCACTGTAACTTCAACCAATTTTATAAGAGATTCACCAAAATTGAAATTTGACAGGCATTTATTTATAAACTCCAGTCTTACTTTATCAAAGGCCTATTCAAAGTCAGCTATGAATACCAGGCCTGGTTTCCCAGATTGTTCATAGTGTTCTATTGTTTCCAATACTTGTCTTATTGTCACGTCTACTACCGCTGGAGTTTTTCCGGACAAAGGCTTTAATTGCGTCAAGAAGTTCCTCCTCTGTAATTTGCCCTTCTTATGAGTCTCTCTGTACAGCTGTTCATTTTACATTATTAATAGAAAAAAAATCCATAGAATTAGCTTCAATTAGTGGAGCCCTAAAAACCTGACTCAGTTACACCAGCTCTGTCAGGAAGAATGGGCCAATATTCCACCAACTTATTGTGGGAAGCTTGTGGAAGGCTACCCAAAACGTTTGACCCAAGTTAAACAATTTAAAGGCAATGCTACCAAATACTATTTGAGTGTATGTAAACTTCTGACCCACTGGGAATGTGATGAAAGAAATAAAAGCTGAAATAAATAATTCTCTCTATTGTTCTGACATTTCACATTCTTAAAATAAAGTGGTGATCCTAACTGACCTAAGACAGGGAATTTTCACTAGCATTAAATGTCAGGAATTGTGAAAAACTGAGTTAAAATGTATTTGGCTAAGGTGTATGTAAACTTCCGACTTCAACTGTAGCTGTACCATGATATTTGCATTGCAACTAAGTAAACCTCTAATTGTTTCCAACTATTCCACCCACTAAAACCCTTCCGCATCCCAAGTTGGTTTGTCATCCCAGTGACCGGCAGACCACCCCCGTCACACCGGATCCCATGGCCCCCGAGAGACCGGGACCCATTGGCACGCCCTGACCTTAGAGAGCCTTTTTATTTCTCTATTTGGTTAGGTCAGGGTGTGCTTTGGGTGGGCATTCTAGTTTTCTATTTCTTTGTTGGCCGGGTATGGTTCCCAATCAGAGGCAGCTGTCTATCGTTGTCTCTGATTGGGAATCATACTTAGGCAGCCTGTTTTCCACCCTAGTTTGTGGGATCTTGTTTTTGCACAGTTTCTAGGTAGCCTGCAGAACGTTACGTTCGTTCATTCTTTTGTTGTATTGTTGGTGTTCATCTTAATAAAACCTCTCTGGTACAAGTGGAACGGTACCACCTCGACAACAGCCAGCAAAATTGCAGAGCACCAAATTCAAAACAACAGAAATCCCATAATTAAAATTCCTCAAACATACAAGTATTATACACCATTTTAAAGATAAACTTCTTGTAAATCCAACCACAGTGTCCGAATTCAAAAAGGCTTTACTGCGAAAGCACACCATGCAATTATGTTAGGTCAGCACCTAGTCACAGAACCATACAGACATTTTCCCAGCTGAAGAGAGGAGTCACAAAAATCAGAAATAGAGATAAAATGAATCACTAACCTTTGATAATCTTCATCAGATGGCACTCATAGGACTTCATGTTACACAATACATGTATGTTTTGTTCGATAAAGTTCATATTTATATCCCAAAATCTCAGTTTATATTGGCGCCATGTTCAGAAATGCCTCCAAAATATCCGGAGAAATTGCAGAGAGCCACATCAAATAACAGAAATACTCATCATAAACTTTGATAAAGATACATGTTTTACATAGAATTAAAGATACACTTGTTCTTAATGCAACCGCTGTGTCAGATACCCAAAAACCTTTAAAAAAAAGCACACCATGCAATAATCTGAGACGGCGCTCAGATATAAACAACATTTCTCCGCCATGTTGGAGTCAACAGAAATACGAAATTACATGATAAATATTCCCTTACCTTTGATGATCTTCATCAGAATGCACTCCCAGGAATCCTAGTTCCACAATAAATTGTTGTTTTGTTCGATAATGTCCATTATTTATGTCCAAGTAGCTACTTTTGTTAGCGCGTTTAGTACACACATCCAAACGCTCATGCAGGTCCAGGCGAACGTCGGACAAAAACTTCAAAAAGTTATATTACAGGTCGAATAAACTTGTCAAACTAACTATAGAATCAATCTTTAGGATGTTGTTATCCTAAATATTCAATAACGTTCCAACTGGAGAATTCCTTTGTGTCTGTAGAAATAATGGAACGCAAGTCGATATCATTTGGAATGCGCGTGACCAGGACCTGGCACTCTGCCAGACCACTGACTCAAACAGCCCCCATCCGGCTCAACATCACAGTAGAAGCTTCATACAACGTTCTACAGACTGTTGACATCTAGTGGAAGGCATAGGAAGTGCAAACAGATCCATATCCCACTGGGATTTCAATAGGCGATGAGTTGAAAATCGACCAGCCTCAGAATTCCCACTTCCTGTTTGGGTTTTTGCCTGCCATATGAGTTCTGTTATACTCACAGACATCATTGAAACCGTTTTAGAAACTTCAGAGTGTTTTCTATCCATTAGTAATAATAATATGCATATATTAGCATCTGGGACAGAGTAGGAGGCAGTTCACTTTGGGCACGCTATTCATCCAAAGTGAAAATGCTGCCCCCTATCCCTAAAAAGTTTAAGAATATGTTTTCATTTCAGTCTCCACCATCTCCACTAACCAAAGCTAATTGTATAGATTTTTTTCCTTTTAATAATGTAAAATTAACATCTGTACAGAAAGACTCATGTGAAGGCCAAATTTACAGGGGAGAAACTTCTTGATGCAATTAAAGCCTTTAAGGTTGGGAAAACTCCAGGGCTGGATCGCATACCAGTGGAAGTATACCATTTTTTTTTATATACTCAGAGGACCATCATTGGCATGTTTTAACCACTCCTATATAAACGGTAGATTATAGGACACGCAACAAGGTCTGATTTCATTATTACTGAAACAGGATCAAAGTGGAATATACAGTATATGGGGACACAATCTTCCCAGCTCTGCAGATTTTGCTGCGAGGAGGCAGAGTCATTAGATTTATTTTGGTACTGTCCATATGTAGCTAGTTTTTGGTCACAGGTCCAGGAATGGCTGAAGAATTGCAACATTTACTTAGAACTATGCAGATAGCAATACTGGGTGTTTTGAAAAGTCATAGTCAATCAATAATATAATCATTATTTTAGTAAAAATGTTTATCTTTAATTGACAATCTGTAGAAGCTTTGAGAATAGAAAGGTTCAGAACTTTCATGAAGCATCACAGCACAGTTGAAAAATATATGGCAAATAGAAACACCATCCAAAATGGATGGTGTTAAGAGATAGATGGTAGGGGTTGAATGGAGCTGAAGTGTGGGAATAATAACAACAAGATAACCAATGTAAAACATACGGGTCTGTCAAATGTATATAGGTTCAGACATTTTGTGAAATAGCACAGTTACAAATAGAATGGATGGACATCAGAAATAGAGGAACGCCTAAAAACAAACAAAATATAACTATTGTAAAATAGATTGTGTCTGTAAAATGTGTATAGTATGTATAAACTGAAGGTAGAAGCCTAAGTGTTATTGTTTATTAGTTTACTTCAATTGGGGGAAGGTTGGTAGGGTTTGCGGGGAATAATAAAGGTATATTATAAAAAAAAGTGTGTATGTATGTGTATTATGTATGTATGTATGTATGTATGGATATGGATATACACTGCTCAAAAAAATAAAGGGAACACTTAAACAACACAATGTAACTCCAAGTCAATCACACTTCTGTGAAATCAAACTGTCCACTTAGGAAGCAACACTGATTGACAATAAATTTCACATGCTGTTGTGCAAATGGAATCGACAAAAGGTGGAAATTATAGGCAATTAGCAAGACACCCCCCAAAACAGGAGTGATTCTGCAGGTGGCGACCACAGACCACTTCTCAGTTCCTATCCTTCCTGGCTGATGTTTTGTTCACTTTTGAATGCTGGCGGTGCTCTCACTCTAGTGGTAGCATGAGACGGAGTCTACAACCCACACAAGTGGCTCAGGTAGTGCAGTTCATCCAGGATGGCACATCAATGCGAACTGTGGCAAAAAGGTTTGCTGTGTCTGTCAGCGTGGTGTCCAGAGCATGCAGGCGCTACCAGGAGACAGGCCAGTACATCAGGAGACGTGGAGGAGGCCGTAGGAGGGCAACAACCCAGCAGCAGGACCGCTACCTCCGCCTTTGTGCAAGGAGGTGCACTGCCAGCGCCCTGCAAAATGACCTCCAGCAGGCCACAAATGTGCATGTGTCAGCATATGGTCTCACAAGGGGTCTGAGGATCTCATCTCGGTACCTAATGGCAGTCAGGCTACCTCTGGCGAGCACATGGAGGGCTGTGCGGCCCCACAAAGAAATGCCACCCCACACCATGACTGACCCATCGCCAAACCGGTCATGCTGGAGGATGTTGCAGGCAGCAGAACATTCTCCACGGCGTCTCCAGACTCTGTCACGTCTGTCACATGCGCTCATGTGCTCAGTGTGAACCTGCTTTCATCTGTGAAGAGCACAGGGCTCCAGTGGCGAATTTGCCAATCTTGGTGTTCTCTGGCAAATGCCAAACGTCCTGCACGGTGTTGGGCTGTAAGCACAACCCCCACCTGTGGACGTCGGGCCCTCATACCACCCTCATGGAGTCTGTTTCTGACCGTTTCAGCAGACACATGCACATTTGTGGCCCGCTGGAGGTCATTTTGCAGGGCGCTGGCAGTGCACCTCCTTGCACAAAGGCGGAGGTAGCGGTCCTGCTGCTGGGTTGTTGCCCTCCTACGGCCTCCTCCACGTCTCCTGATGTACTGGCCTGTCTCCTGGTAGCGCCTGCATGCTCTGGACACCACGCTGACAGACACAGCAAACCTTTTTGCCACAGTTCGCATTGATGTGCCATCCTGGATGAACTGCACTACCTGAGCCACTTGTGTGGGTTGTAGACTCCGTCTCATGCTACCACTAGAGTGAGAGCACCGCCAGCATTCAAAAGTGAACAAAACATCAGCCAGGAAGCATAGGAACTGAGAAGTGGTCTGTGGTCACCACCTGCAGAATCACTCCTGTTTTGGGGGGTGTCTTGCTAATTGCCTATAATTTCCACCTTTTGTCGATTCCATTTGCACAACAGCATGTGAAATTTATTGTCAATCAGTGTTGCTTCCTAAGTGGACAGTTTGATTTCACAGAAGTGTGATTGACTTGGAGTTACATTGTGTTGTTTAAGTGTTCCCTTTATTTTTTTGAGCAGTGTATTTTTACCCCATTGATGGAAGCAACAGTCTATCCTTAATATTAAATCTGATCCACCCCTTAAAAAACACAACAACAAAAACACATGATTGGAGCATTTTACTAGCTGCATTGTAGTTGAGATGCACGGCAAGGAATGGTTATTGTTACCATTTCTTTGAGGGGAGGTGGAAATTCCATTGGAATTCTTTTACGGCCAGTGTGGGACACCTCAGTGATATCTCAGATGTATTCTGAGTTATCCCCGCCGAGGGGTTTGTCCGCTCCTCTCTGTTCTTGTGGGTAAATTTACAGCTCGATTCGTTTCCTGATCAGGCAGCCTTGTACACTGTTGCACATAGCCTCTACACCTCCACTGGCCTCAATGAGGCTCATTGTGAGTCTGAGCAAGTATACCCCCCTTTGTGTCTCAGGACCAGTGGTTTGTGTTGGTGTCCGAACCACAAACGAAAAGATTTTGTCCTTTGTATCATTTGTCAGCAGCCGCGTTATTAGTAGATAGGCCGTAACCTTTCGACCAAATCTCCTGGTGTTTTGCTTAAAAACGCTCAGTGGCTATCGTGGCCTGCCATTCACCACAGCGTCCGCGTGAGGCAACCGTTCCAGTACCTGCAAACTGATACAAGGATATCTTTTGGCAATGTTTCACCAGTTGGAGTCACTGGGTCAGTGGCAGGACTGACACCGTTAGTTTCATTGTAAAGGGTTTCACTCCCCCTCAAAGTGGAAAATGTATCATCAGAAGCAGAGTCCACTCTGAACATTGATACTTAGTTTCCTGTGACGGCCGCGGTGCTTGGCGAAGTGTCTGAAGGACAAGAGAAGTTAATCTTAGCTACAGTATCACATGACTCCAAGGAGGAGGTAAGTTGTTCACTCACAGAGACTGCTGGCTCGAAATCATGAAAATAAATGCCTATTAGATTTACTGATTGTATGTGCCGAGATATCGTAATATCTGCATGAGGAAGATTCTGCACCAAGACGTATCGAAATGTCTTTTTCCTGTGTTGCAGCCAGCGTTTGGAGAAGACAGTGTGGTCAGTGGAGACGGCACTGGGACTTATGACCCCAATTTGCCTTTTTCCCAATCCATCAGTGGGATCAAACAATCCATCAAGTCTGCTCCGAGTAGCAGGTGTTCCGTGTCGAGGCTGGTAACATACACAGGGTGAACGAGCGATACGTTTTGGAAATGCAGTTTCAGCATGAGTCACATTGTGAGAGGCGAGGTAGACTGAGTGAAACCTTGAAGTTTAGTGTCAGATCTTTCCGTTTTTATCCAACATTTAGGTGGGTTCACAGCCCTTTTGAGATCATTAAACAATGTTTGAGAGATGAGTGATATTGTCGAGCGTGAATAATTGCGCATCACGGGTGAAGCAGTCCTTTAGGTCTGTTTCCGGGTCGCGACTTTCAGAGTTGCGTTTTATGATCATATTCCCCACAAAGTGGAGTTCTTCAGTCGTCATTGAACCCTTTGTCACGCTTGTTACACTTGAGCCCTGACCTTTTGTGTGGGTTGGGTGCAGGAACGTAGCAATCAGGTTGATTTTTGTGGTAGTCGTTTCACTGGCGACCACCGTGGTGGTTATTGGTATCGTAGTTTTGTGGTAGATACCTTCGTTGTGCGTCATCTCTCACCGATCGTATCCCTGATGGCAGTGTTAGCCAGCGAGCTGTCACGTTTGTGAGTCGCAGAACCACTGAATTCTATTTTCAAAGCCGTGGCAAGTTTTGCGTAGTCGTTTTGCACGTGTTGCTGTTGTAGACGGATGAACCTTGTCACGTGTCTATTCAACGTTCGCTTCAACGTTCGCCTATCGGTATCCCTAGCATCCGGGTAGCCATCCAAGGCGTCCTTTATGTTTGGTAAGAACGTCTCAGTGTCGTTTGGCTTATCTGGAACGGGGTCAAAGGTGCAGAAGTTCTTGACAATTTTGTCAAGGCGTTCCACGCCAAGTGCAGGGGTAGGGTTTTGTATTTTTTTTGTATTTATTATGGATCCCCATTAGCTGCTGCCAAGGCAGGAGCTACTCTTCCTGGGGTCCAGCAAAATGAAGGCAGTTTATACAATTTAAAAAACATTACATTCACAGATTTCAGGCCCCTACTCCACCACTACCACATATCCACAGTACTAAATCCATGTGTTTGTGTGTGTGTATAGTGCGTATGTTATCGTGTGTGTGTGTCTGTTTCTATGTTTGTGTTGCTTCACATTCCCCACTGTTCCATAAGGTGTTTTTAATCAGTTTTTTACATCTAATTTTACTGCTTGCATCAGTTACTTTATGTGGAATAGAGTTTCATGTAGTCATGGCTCTATGTAGTACTGTGCGCCTCTCATAGTCTGTTCTGGACTTGGGGACTGTGAAGAGACCTCTTGTGGCATGTCTTGTGTGGTATGCATGGGTGTCCGAGCTATGTCCCAGTAGTTTGAACAGACAGCTCAGTGCATTCGTAATGTCATTACCTCTCATAAATACAAGTAGTGATGAAGTCAATCTTCAGAGATTGACATGCATGTTACTAATATTAGCTCTCTGTGTACATCCAAGAGCCAGCCGTGCTGCCCTGTTCTGAGCCAATTTCAATAGTACTAAGTTATTTTTTGTGGCACCTGACCACACGACTGAACAGTAGTCCAGGTGCAACAAAACTAGGGCCTGTAGAACCTGCCTTGTGAATAGTGTTGTTAAAAAGGCAGAGCATCACTTTATTATGGACAAACTTCTCCCCATCTCAGTTACTACTGCATCAATATGTTTTGACCATGACAGTTTACAATCTAGGGTTACTCCAAGCAGTTTAGTCATCTCAACATGCTCAATTTCCACATTATTTATGACAATATTTAGTTGAGGTTTAGGGTTTAGTGAATGTTTTGTCCCAAATAAAATTATTTTAGTTTTAGAACTATTTAGGGCTAACTTATTATTTACCACACACTCTGAAACTAACTGCCAGCTCTTTGTTAAGTGTTGCAGTCATTTCAGTCGCTGTAGTAGCTGACGTGTATAGTGTTGAGTCATCTGCATACATAGACACTCTGGCTTTACTCAAAGTCAGTGGCATGTTGTTAGTAAAAATTTAAAAAAGTAAGGGGCCTAAACAGCTCTCTGAGGAATTCCTGATTCTTCCTGGATTATGTTGGAGAGGGTTCCATTAAAGAACAGCCTCTGTGTTCTGTTAGACAAGTAACTCTTTATCCACATTACAGTAGGGGGTGTAAAGCCATGACACATACGTTTTTCCAGCAGCAGACTATGATCGACTATGTCAAAAGCGGCATTGAAGTCTAACAAGACAGCCCCCACAATCATTTTATCATTAATTTCTCTCATCAATCATTTGTGTAAGTGGTGTGCTTGTTGAGTGTCCTTCCCCATAAGCTTGCTGAAAGTCTGGTGTTAATTTGTTTACTGTGAAATAGCATTGTATCTGGTCAAACACTATTTTTTCCAGAAGTTTACTAAGGGTTGGCAACAGGCTGATTGGTCGGCTATTTGAACCAGTAAAGGGGGCTTTACTATTCCTGGGTAGTGGAATGACTTTAGCTTCCCTCCAGGCCTGAGGGCACACACTTTCTAGTAGCCTTAAATTGAAGACGTGGCAAATAGGAGTGGTAATATCGTCTGCTATTATCCTCAGTAATTCTCCATCCAGATTGTCAGACCCCGGTGGCTTGTCATTGTCGATAGACAACAATCATTTTTTCACCTCTTCCACACTGACTTTACGGAATTCAAAAGTACAATTCAAGATCTTTCATAATTTAGTCCGAGATACTTGGATGAATAGTGTCAGCATTTGTTGCTGGCATGCCATCCCTAAGTTTGCTTATCTTGCCAATGAAAAAGTCATTAAAGTAGTTTGCAATATCAGTGGATTTTGTGTTGAATGAGCCATCTGATTCAATGAATGATGAAGCTGAGTTGGCTTTTTCCCCCAAAATTTAATTTAAGGTGCCCCAAAGCTTTTTACCATCATCTTTATATAATTGATCTTTGTTTCATAGTATAGTTGATTTTTATTTAGTTTAGTCACAATTTCTTAATTTGCAGTACATTTGCCAATCAGTTGGGCTGCCAGACTTATTTGCCATGCATCATCCCTCTCAACCATACAATTTTTAAATTCCTCATCAATCCAAAGGGATTTAACAGTTTTTACAGTAATTTTCTTAATGGGTGCGTGCTTATTAGTAACTGGAATAAGCAATTTCATAGATGTGTCAAGTGCAGCTTCTGGTTGCTCCTCATTACACACCACAGACCAGCAAATATTTTTTACATCATCAACATCATCTACAAAACGTCAATGTATGACCTCTTATACACTATATTAGGCCCAGCCTTTGGAACTTTGATTTTCCTAGACATGGCGATTATTTTGTGGTCACTACATCCTATGGATTTGGATACTGCTTTAAAGCCAATTTCTGCAGCATTAGTTAATGTGATCAATACATATTGATGATTTAATTCCTATTCTTTAACTACCATGGTAGGTTGTCTGACAACGTGAACCAGGTTGCAGGCATTGGGTAAAGTTTGAAGTTTTTTTCTTGAGTGGGCAGCTTGATGATAGCAAGTCAATATTTAAATCACCCAGAAAATGTACTTCTCTGTTGATATCACATACATTGACATGCATTTTACACATATTATCCAGATACTGACTGTTACCATTTGGTGGTCTATAGCAGCTTCCCACCAGAATGGGCTTTAGTTGAGGCAGATGAACCTGTAGCCATATTACTTCAACAGCATTTAACATGAGATCCTCTCTAAGCTTTACAGGAATGTGGTTCTGAATATAGACCACAACACTGCCCCCTGTACCTGCGCCATTTTTCTCTGGGCCGAATGGCCAAATGGAAAAGACGTAGGGATACCTGAGAGAGGTAAAGTCCGAAACCTTCTGTCGTCTTCACTCTTTTGTGTGCCGAGCTCCGGTTACGAGCTTGGTTGCGTTGATGGGTAGTCACGCTCTCCAGGTGGTACCGGTACCCCCCTGTATATAGTCTCGCTATTGTTATTTTACTGCAGCTCTTTAATTACTTGGTCATTATATTTCTTATTCATATTTTATTTAAACTGTATGGTTGGTTAGGGCCTCGTAAGTAAGCATTTCACTGTAAGGTTGTATTCTGTTGTATTCAGTGCATGTGACTAATACAATTTGATTTGATTTGAAGTGGTGGTACCTAAGGGTGGTATTCTGCTGCATAGCAGAGTCCACTTGGGTGCTTAGAGGAGTTATTTTAGACACGTGAGTGTCGAACTTGCTCCGTTCGGCCTCATACTTATCTGTCATGCTTTGCAGGTAGAGGTCTTGAGTGCAGAACGAGAGATTCAGTGATGAGATTTCCTCCGGCTGGTTTAGAGATCATTTTGTCCATGTTCCTCACCTGGGTTCTCTCATCATTCATTTGGTCAGCGACTTCAATGAGTTCCGCTGTTATGTCATCCAACTTGGTCATTGTGTTCATTAATTGATCTTCTTTGGTCTGCAGCATTTGGACCAGAACATTATTGCTCTGAGTGTTATCAAGTTGCTCACCCCTGTTTGTAGATAACTCGTCAGATTTATCTAGTTTGGCGTGGACTTCGTCGTATTTATTTCGGGCTAAATCGAGTTGTTCCTGTAGAAGATGATTTTGTTCCTGTAGAAGACCATTTTCTTCAAGAGTTTGTGCTCGTTCGTCGTCATAAGTTTTTGCCATTTCTTTAAAAAAAAATGTTCTGAAACGCAGTTCCTCGGCTAGCATTATCTTTTCCTTTTCTGATTTTGTCATTAGTTTCCTGGTTCTCTCCACCTGTTCCTTCATCTCAACCATTTCTTGCTCGTGCTTCTGCTGTGCACTGTGGTAAATGCACCCTGATGTATGGCGGCCATACGTCATAGCTAAACTGGAGAGAACCTTTAAAGGGCCTGCGCCTGATGGTTTATTTTGGAGGGCTTTTTTCGCAATTTCTGCTGTTTATTTGCTTATTGCATTGTGATCTAACATTCTCATCTCTTTGGCATAGTTTGGGTTTATATCACTGCTGAGGTCAGCGATCAATCTTTCCGTGGGTAAGGGTTCAGTAATTAGCGGGGGAATGTGGATCACCCCCTCTGATATCTTGGTCATTATTTTTTCATTTTTTTTAAAGTTTGGGTTTTGACTCTTTGGAAGCTGCAAAAACGATTTGAATCAATTTATAGACGTTAATGAATCATCAACACTGGAACAGTAATCTTGGAGTTTGACTTCAATGAACCTGCAAAAGCTAATTTAATTGATTTAGCAATGTTTATGATTAATCATATGTATAGGCTATCTGGGAATTAAACTTGAATTAACCTGAAAGAGTCGCTGTATCTTGGATAAGATTTTCAAGTTTAAAATGTCTCATTGGTTGGAACAAATTAATTTGGTGTTTGTCTGAATTATCAACCTGGTAAAAATGTTTGTTTGGCAATTTAGCTTCCTTGTTAAATCGAATGAGACAACGATATCCAATCAGTTGAGATTGGTTGTATATTATAAAGTGTAACCAGTTGTTACAAATGTTTGCCATCACAATGAAAAAAAAAAAATCACAAAAATAAATTGCTGCCGTTTCTTCACCACAAGAAGTCACTTACCCCTGAAAGCTGAAATCACACGGGATTCAAGCAAAGGCGGGACTTCTGCCACCCAAAGCGCGGGATTTCCGGTGTAAACAAAGGAAGACAGCTTCTCTCTGTTTGCTAGCATAGCCAAGGCCAAGCTAGCTGTTCTTGTCCAAACATTTTCACTTCAAGCACAAAAAGTACCCCTTCAATTCGGGAACGGGGGTTTACTAACGCCGTCTCACATTTAACCCAATCAGCGTTTCTTGCTAGCAATATTACCGGAACACGCGGCCAGTATCCCGGAGTGGCCTCTTCACTGTTGATGTTGAGACTGGTGTTTTGTGGGTACTATTTAATGAAGTTGCAAGTTGAGGACTTTTCTGTTTCTCAAACTAGACAGTCTAATGTACTTGTCCTCTTGCACCGGGGCCTCCCACTCCTCTTTCTCTTCTGGTTAGAGACAGTTTGCACTGTTCTGTGAAGGGAGTATACACAGCGTTGTACGAGATCTTCAGTTTCTTGGCAATTTCTTGCATGGAATAGCGTTCATTTCTCAGAACAAGAATAGACTGACGAGTTTGTTTCTGGCCATTTTGAGCCTGTAGTCGAAGCCACAAATGCTGATGCTCCAGATACTCAACTAGTCTAAGGAAGGCCAGTTTTATTGCTTCTTTAATCAGAACAACAGTTTTCAGCAGTGCTAACATAATTGCAAAAGTGTTTTATAATGATCAATTAGCCTTTTAAAATTATAAACTTAGATTAGCTAACACAATGTTGGAACACAGGAGTAATGGTTGCTGATAATGGGCCTCTGTTACGCCTATGAAGATATTCCATTACAAATCAGCCGTTTCCAGCTACAATAGTCACTTACAACATTAACAATGTCTACACTGTATTTCTGATCAATGTGATGTTATTTTAATGGACAGAATGTGCTTTTCTTTCAAAAACAAGGACATTTCTAAGTGACATCAAACTTTTAAACGGTAGTGTAGGTGCCAAGCCAACTTTCTTCAGCATCCTGAGGTTGAAGAGGCGCTGTTGCGCCTTCTTCACCACACTGTCTGTGTGGGTGGACCATTTCAGTTTGTCAGTGATGTATACGCCGTGGAACTTGAAGCTTTCCACCTTCTCCATTGCTGTCCCGTCGATGTGGATAGGGCTGCTCCCTCTGCTGTTTCCTGAAGTCCACGATCAGCTCCTTTGTTTTGTTGACGTTGGGTGATAGGTTATTTTCCTGGCACCACACTCCCTGGGCCCTCACCTCCTCCCTGTAGGCTGTCTCATCATTGTTGGTAATCAGGCCTACTACTGTTGTGTTGTCTGTAAACTTGATGATTGAGTTGAGGCATGGGTAGCCATGCAGTCATGGGTGAACAGGGAGTACAGGAGGGGGCTGAGCACACACCCTTGTGGGGCCACAATGTTGAGGATCAGCGAAGTGGAGGTGTTGTTTCCTACCTTCACCACCTGGGGGCGGCCTGTCATGAAGTCCAGGACCCAGTTGCACAGGGAGGGGTTCAGACCCAGGGCCCGAGCTTAATCAAATCAAATGAAACTTTGTCAAATACGCCGAATACAACAGACTTTACCGTGAAATGCTTACTTACAAGGCATTAACCAACAATGCAGTTCAAGAAAGAGTTAAGAACATTTTTACAAATTAAACTAAAGTAAAAACATTTTTTAAAGTAACACAATAAAATAGCAATAACAAGGTTATATACAGGGGATACCGGTTACGAGTCAAGGTGCGGGGGTGCAGGTTAGGTGAGGTAATTTGTACATGTAGGTAGGGTTAAGGTGACTATGCAGTGCCGTATTAATCCCCCTTTTTACCCTATTTTGTTGCATTACAACCTTTAATTTAAATAGATTTTTATTTGGATTTCATGTAATGGACATACACAAAATATTCCAAATTGGTGAAATGAAGAGAAAAAATTACTTGTTTAAAAATAAAAACAACTGAAAAGTTGTTTGTGCATATGTATTGACACCCTTTGCTATGAAGCCCCTAAATAAGATCTGGTGCAACCAATTACCTTCAAAAGTCACATAATTAGTTAAATAAAGTCCACCTGTGTGCAATCTAAGTGTCACAGGATCTCAGTATGTATACACCTGTTCTGAAAGGCCCCAGAGTCTGCAACACCAATAAGCAAGGGGCACCACCAAGCAAGCGGCACCATGAAGACCAAGGAGCTCTCCTAACAGGTCAGGGACAAAGTTGTGAAGTACAGATCAGGGTTGAGTTCTAAAAAATATCTGAAACTTTGAACAACCCACGGAGCACCATGAAATCCATTATTAAAAAATGGAAAGAATATGTCACCATAACAAACCTGCCAAGAGAGGGCAACCCACCAAAACTCACAGACCAGGCAAGGAAGGCATTAATCAGAGAGGCAACAAAGAGACGAAAGATAACCCTGAAGGAACTGCAAAGCTCCACATAAGAGTTTGGAGTATCTGTCCATAAGACCACTTTAAGCCATACATGCCATAGAACTGGGCTTTATGGAAGAGTGGCCATAAAAAAGCCACTGCTTAAAGAAAAAAATAAGCAAACACGTTTGGTGTTTGCCAACAGGCATGCGGGAGACTCGACAAACATATGGAAGAAGGTACTCTGGTCAGATGAGACTAAAATTGACCTTTTTGGCCATCAAGGAAAACGCTATATCTGGCGCAAACCCAACACCTCTCATCACCCCGAGAACCCCATCCCCACAGTGAAGCATGGTGGTGGCAGCATCATGCTGTGGAGATGTTTTTCAGCGGCAGGGACTGGGAAATTGGTCAGAATTGAAGGAATGATGGATGGCACTAAATACAAGGAAATTCTTGAGGGAACCCTGCTTCAGTCTTCCAGAGATTTGAGACTGGGACGAAGGTTCACCTTCCAGCAGGACAATGACCCTACGCATACTGCTAAAGCAACACACGAGTGGTTTAAGGGGAAACCTTTAAATGTCTTGGAATGGCCTAGTCAAAGCCCAGAACTCAATCCAATTGAGAACCTGTTGTATGACTTAAAAACCTTGCACCTTTTTTTACATTTACGTCTAAAACGACATACCCAAATCTAACTCCCTGTAGCTCAGGCCCTGAAGCAAGGATATGCATGATCTTGGTACCATTTGAAAGGAAACACTTTGAAGTTTGTGGAAATGTGAAAGGAATGTAAGAGAATATAACACAATATATCTGGTAAAAGATAATACAAAGGTTGAACCAACCATTATTTTGTATTTTTTTTGTACCATCATCTTTGATGCAAGAGAAAGGCCATCATGTATTATTCCAGTCCAGGTGCAATTTAGAGTTTGGCCACGAATTGGGCATCAGTGTATGTGCAAAGTTTTAGACTGATCCAATGAACCATTGCCTTTCTGTTCAAATTGATATATCAAGACTGCCCAAATGTGCCTGATTTGTTTATTAATAACTTTCCATGTTCAAAATTGTGCACTCTCCTAAAACAATAGCACTGTATTATTTCACTGTAATAGCTACTGTAAATTGGACAGTGCAGTTAGATTAACAAGAATTTAAGCTTTCTGCCAACATCAGATATGTCTATGTCCTGGGAAATGTTCTTGGCACTTATAACCTCATGCTAATCGCATTAGCCTACATTAGCTCAACCGTCCCGTGGAAGGGACACTGATCCCGAATACGTTTTTTAAAGATTGCTATACACCAGCCAAACCCATCCGACCTGAAGGAACTGGAGCAGTTTTGCCTTGAAGAATGGGCAGAAATCCCAGTGGCTAGATGTGTCAAGGTTATAGAGACATACCCAAAAAGACATGCAGCTGTAATCGCTGCAAAAGGTGGCTCTACAAAGTATTGACTTAGGAGGGGTGAATAGTTATGCACAGTCAAGTTTTCCGTTTTTTTGTCTTATTTCTTTCATCATATTCCCAGTGGGTCAGAAGTTTACATACACTCAATTAGTATTTGGTAGCATTTCCTTTAACTTGTTTAACTTGGGTCGAATTTTGGCCCATTCCTCCTGACAGAGCTGGTGTAACTGAGTCAGGTTTGTAGGCCTCCTTGTACGGACAAACTTTTTCAGTTCGGCCCACAAATTCTCTATAGGATTGAGGTAAGGGTTTTGTGATGGCCACTCTAATACCTTGCCTTTGTTGTCCTTATGCCATTTTGCCACAACTTTGGAAGTATGCTTGGGGTCATTGTTCATTTGGAAGACCCATTTGCGACCAAGCTTTAACTTCCTGACTGATGTCTTGAGATGTTGCTTCAATATATCCACATCATTTTCCTTCCTCGTGATGACATCTTATTTGTGAAGTGCACCAGTCCCTCCTGCAGCAAAGCAGTCCCACAACATGATGCTGCCACCCCCGTGCTTCACGGTTGGGATGGTGTTCTTCGGCTTACAAGCGTCCCCTTTTTCCTCCTAACATAACGATGGCCATTATGGCCAAACAGTTCTATTTTTGTTTCATCAGACCAGAGGACATTTCTCCAAAAAGTATGATCTTTGTCCCCATGTGCAGTAGCAAACCGTAGTCTTATTTATGGTGGTTTTGGAGCAGTGGCTTCTTCCTTGCTGAGCGGACTTTCAAGTTATGTCGATATAGGAGTTGTTTGACTGTGGATAAAGATACTTTTGTACCTGTTTCCTCCAGCATCTTCACAAGGTCCTTTGCTGTTGTTCTGGGATTGATTTGCACTTTTCGCACCAAAGAACGTTCATCTCTAGGAGACAGAACGCGTCTCCTTCCTGAGCGGTATGAAGGCTGCGTGGTCCCATGGTGTTTATACTTGCGTACTATTGTTTGTACAGATGAACATGGAACCTTCAGGCATTTGGAAATTGCTCCCAAGGATGAACCAGACTTGTGGAGGTCTACAATTTTTCTTCTGAGGTCTTGGCTGATTTCTTTTGATTTTCCCATGACGTCAAGCAAAGAGGCACTGAGTTTGAAGGTAGGCCTTGAAATACATCCACAGGTACACCTCCAATTTACTCAAATTATGTTAATTAGCCTATCAGTAGCTTCTAAAGCCATGA
This sequence comes from Salvelinus fontinalis, assembly GCF_029448725.1. Classification (NCBI taxonomy): domain Eukaryota; kingdom Metazoa; phylum Chordata; class Actinopteri; order Salmoniformes; family Salmonidae; genus Salvelinus; species Salvelinus fontinalis. The sequence continues at coordinate 45,660,235 of NC_074677.1, forward strand.
CACAATTTTCTAGAATTTTCCAAGCTGTTTAAAGGAACAGTCAACTTAGTGTATGTAAACTTCTGACCAACTGGAATTGTGATACAGTGAATTATAAGTGAAATCATCTGTCTGTAAACAGTTGTTGGAAAAATTACTTGCGTCATGCACAAAATAGATGTCCTAACCGACTTGCCAAAACTATAGTTTGTTAACAAGAAATGTGTGGAGTGGTTGAAAAACGAGTTTTAATAACTCCAACCTAAGTGTATGTAAACTTCCAACTTCAACTGTACCTCCTTCTGATTTACCGATTTCTCTAGGTGTGCGTGTTTATCCATGTCTTGGTCGGGGGATTTGGGAGGACTTACTGTTTGTTTGCTAGTCGATGTGGCCTTCTGTGAATACCGCGTGTTAGGCTTGAAGAAGTTTCTCATGTAAATTATCTTTATATTTAACTGTACTTCATGTCAAAATATTAAGACAGAAATGAAAGTGTATGCCGTTGAATTTCATGCAGGTATTAGGAGCTCTCTAAAGTGCTGCCATCTTTTTAGGTGGTCCCCCGTGACTCCCAGAAATACATTATTTACATAAATATTCAGGCCCTTTGCTATGAGGCTCGAAATTGAGCTCAGGTACATCCTGTTTTCATTGCAAATCCTTGAGATGTTTCTACAACTGGATTGGAGTCCACCTGTGATAAATTGATTGGACATGATTTGGAAAAGGCACACAACTGTCTATATAAGGTCTCACATTTATTTATTTTTTATTTTTTATTTCACCTTTATTTAACCAAGAAGGCTAGTTGAGAACAAGTTCTCATTTACAACTGTGACCCCGCCAAGATAAAGCAAAGCAGTTCGACACAAACAACAACACGGAGTTACACATGGAATAAACAAACATAGTCAATAACACAATAGAAAAAATAGTCAATATACAGTGTGTGCAAATGAGGTAAGATTAGGAAGGAAAGGCAATAAATAGGCCATAATGGCGAAATAATTACAATATAGCAATTAAACACTGGAGTGATAGATGTGCAGAAGATGAATGTGCAGGTAGGGATACTGGGGTGCAAAGGAGCAAAATAAATAACAGTATGGGAATGAGGTAGTTGGATGGGCTATTTACAGATGGGCTACGTACAGGTGCAGTGATCTGTGAGGTGCTCTGACAGCTGGTGCTTAAAGTTAGTGAGGGAGATAGGAGTCTCCAGCTTCAGTGATTTTTGCAATTTGTTCCAGTCATTAGCAGCAGAGAACTGGGAAGAAAGGCGGCCAAAGGAGGATTTGGCTTTGAGGCTGACCAGTGAAATATACCTGCTGGAGCGCGTGCTACGGGTGGGTGCTGCTATGGTGTCCTGTGAGCTGAGATAAGGCAGGGCTTTACCTAGCAAAGACTTGTAGATGACCTGGAGCCAGTGGGTTTGGAGACGAATATGAAGCGAGGCCCAGCCAACGAGAGCATATAGGTCGCAGTGGTGGGTAGTATATGGGTCTTTGGTGACAAAACGGATGGCACTGTGATAGACTCCATCCAATTTGCTGAGTAGAGTGTTTGAGGTTATTTTGCAAATGACATCGCCGAAGTCAAGGATCGGTAGGATAGTCAGTTTTACGAGGGTATTTTTGGCAGCATGAGTGAAGGATGCTTTGTTGCGAAATAGGAAGCCGATTCTAGATTTAATTTTGGATTGGAGATGCTTAATGAGAGTCTGGAAGAAGAGTTTACAGTCTAACCAGACACCAAGGTATTTGTAGATGTCCACATATTCTAGGTCAGAACCGTCCAGAGTAGGGATGCTGGACGGGCAGGCAGGTGCTGGTAGCGATCGGTTGAAGAGCATGCATTTAGTTTTACTTGCATTTAAGAGCAGTTGGAGGCCACGGAAAGAGAGTTGTATGGCATTGAAGCTCTTCTGGAGGTTAGTTAACACAGTGTCCAAAGAAGGGCCAGAAGTATACAGAATGGTGTCGTCTGCGTAGAGGTGGATCAGAGAATCACCAGCAGCAAGAGCGACATCATTGATGTAAACAGAGAAAAGAGTCGGCCCGATAATTGAACCCTGTGGCACCCCCAAAAAAACTGCCAGAGGTCCGAACAACAGGCCCTCCGATTTGACACACTGAACTTTGTCTGAGAAGTAGTTGGTGAACCAGGCGAGGCAGTCATTTGAGAAACCAAGGCTGTTGAGTCTGCCGATAAGAATGTGGTGATTGACAGAGTCGAAAGCATTGGCCAGGTCGATGAATACAGCTGCACAGTGTTGTCTCTTATCGATATAGGTTATGATATAATTTCGGACCTTTAGCGTTGCTGAGGTTTTTATTTTATTTTTATTTCACCTTTATTTAACCAGGTAGGCTAGTTGAGAACAAGTTCTCATTTGCTACTGCGACCTGGCCAAGATAAAGCATAGCAGTGTGAACAGACAACAACACAGAGTTACACATGGAGTAAACAATAGACAAGTCAATAACATGGTAGAAAAAAGAGAATCTATATACAATGTGTGCAAAAGGCATGAGGTAGGCAATAAATCGAATAATTACAATTTGTGACCAGCTCAGAAACCAGATTGCAAAGCGGAGAAGGTACGGTGGCATTAGAAATGGTCGGTGTTCTGTTTGTTAACTTTGCTTTCGAAGACCGTAGAAAGGCAGGGTAGGATAGATATAGGTCTGTAGCAATTTAGGTCTAGAGTGTCACCCCCTTTGAAGATGGGGATGACCGCGGAAGCTTTCCAATCTTTGGGGATCTCAGTCGATACGAAAGAGAGGTTGAACAGGCTAGTAATAGGGGTTGCAACAATTTCGGCAGATAATTTTTGAAAGAGAGGGTCCAGATTGTCTATCCCTGCTGATTTGTAGGGGTCCAGATTTGCAGCTCTTTCAGAACATCCGCTATCTGGATTTGGGTGAAGGAGAAATGGGGGAGGTTTTTACAAGTTGCTGTGGGAGGTGCAGGGCTGTTGACCAGGGTTGGGGTGGCCAGGTGGAAAGCATGGCCAGCTGTAGAAAAATGCTTTTTGAAATTCTCAATTATCGTGGATTTATCGGTGGTGACAGTGTTTCCTAGCCTTAGTGCAGTGGGCAGCTGCGAGGAGGTTCTCTTATTCTCCATGGACTTTACAGTGTCCCAGAACTTTTTGGAGTTTGTGCTGCAGGATGCAAATTTCTGCTTAAAAATCTAGCCTTTGCTTTCCTAACTGCCTGTGTATATTGGTTCTTAACTTCCCTGAAAATTTGCATATCGCGGGGGCTATTCGACGCTAATGCAGTACGCAACAGGATGTTTTTGTGCTGGTCATGGGCAGTCAGGTTTGGACTGAACCACGGGCTATATCTGTTCCTGGTTGTACATTTTTTGAATGGGGCATGCTCATTTAAGATAGTGAGGAAAGCACTTTTAAAGAATAACCAGGCATCTTCTACGGACGGAATGATGTCAATATCCTTTCGGGTTACACGGGCCAGGTCGATTAGAAAGGCCTGCTCGCTGAAGTGTTTTAGGGAGCGTTTGACATTAATGAGGGGTGGTCGTTTGACCGCAGCCCCATTACGGATGCAAGCAGTGAGGCAGTGATCGCTGAGATCCTTGTTGAAGACAGCAGAGGTGTATTTGGAGGGCAGGTTGGTTAGGATGATGTCTATGAGGGTGCCTGTGTTTACGGATTTGGGGTTGTACCTGGTAGGTTCATTGATCATTTGAGTGAGATTGAGGGCATCAAGCTTAAAACTTCTTATGGCTGCAAGGGGCAGTATTGAGTAGCCAGTTAAATCGTGCCCATTTCAAACGGCCTCATACTCAATTCTTGCTCGTACAATATGTATATTATTATTATTATTATTATTACTATTGGATAGAAAACACTCTCTAGTTTCTAAAACCGTTTGAATTATTTATCTGAGTGAAACAGAACTCATTCTGCAGCACATTTCCTGACCAGGAAGTGGAATGTCAGAAATCAATGCTCTGTTCAACTTCCTGCCTATACATGGGCATGATACGTAAGAGTCTACGAACACTTCATACACCTTCCCCTGGTTGTCAAGAGGCGGTGAGAGAAGAAATTTCGTGTTTATCTTGGTCTGAGGTGGAATTAAAGCTCTTTGTATGACGTGACCGTCCATTTCCTGTTTCTGGAGCGCGCGAAAGGGGACATGGATTTGCCCTATGTTTAGCTGTCGTTATGGACGACTAACATCTCCGGTTTAGATTTTATTTGATACATGTGACCATATCATCGTAGAGTATGTTTTTTCAATATAGTTTAATCAGATTATTGAATTTTCTTCGGGAGTTTTGCCGTGTTCCGTTCTCTGACTTTGTTGACGTTGGAGAGATCCGTGCCACTTGGCAAGTGTGCGTGTTAAATCGAGAGGGAAAATGAACGTTCTGAATCCAAACAACGACTGTTCTTGACAAAGGACACCTTGTCCAACATTCTGACGGAAGATCTCCAAAAGTAAGAAACATTTTATGATGCTAATTCATATATCTGTCGTGCATGTGAATTAGTCGTGGGCGCCCAACTTTGGGGTACTCAGCTATACCGAAGCTGGATGTCGTAATGAAGTTATTTTTTAGAATTCTAACACTGCGATTTCATTAAGAACTAATGGATCTATCATTTCCTATACAATATGTATTTTTTACTTATGTTTATGAATAACTATTTGGTCAGAATATGTGTGTCAGAAAACGTGTCAGAAAAATATCGTTGCTGTTTAGACGTTGTGGGAAAAAGATGCTACGTTAGCACAATGTGTAACCACTGATTTCAGCTCTAAATATGCACATTTTCGAACAAAACATAAGTGTATGTATAACCTGATGTTATAGGACTGTCATCTGATGAAGAAAATCAAGGTTAGTCCAAAATTATATATCTTTTGCTTGTTTGTTACTATCGCTAACTTTTGCTAATGGGAAATTGCTTGTGTTTTTGGCTATTGTGGTACGCAAATATAACGCTCTATTGTGTTTTCGCTGTAAAACACTTGATAAATCGGAAATATTGTCTGGAATCACAAGATGCCTGTCTTTCAATTGCTGTACACTATGTATTTTTCAGAAATGTTTTATGATGAGTAATTAGGTATTTGACGTTGGTGTCTGTAAATATTATGGCTGCTTTCGGTGCAATTTCTGATTGTAGCTGCAATGTAAACTATTATTTATACCTGAAATATGCACATTTTTCTAACAAAACATATGCTATACAATAAATATGTTATCAGACTGTCATCTGATGAAGTTGTTTCTTGGTTAGTGGCTATTTATATCTTTATTTGGTCGAATTTGTGATAGCTACTGATGGAGTAAAAAACTGATGGAGTAAGAAAAGTGGTGTCTTTTGCTAACGTGGTTAGCTAATAGATTTACATATTGTGTCTTCCCTGTAAAACATTTTAAAAAATCGGACATGTTGGCTTGATTCACAAGATGTGTACCTTTCATATGCTGTATTGGACTTGTTAATGTGTGAAAGTTAAATATTTAAAAATATATATATTTTGAATTTCGCGCCCTGCGCTTTGAGCTGGCTGTTGTCTAAAGTGTACCGACGTCGGGCTTGCACGCCAAACAGGTTAATGGCCGGGGTGTTAAGCATGTCCCAGTTTAGGTCACCTAACAGCACCGAGCTCTGAAGATAGATGGGGGGCAATCAATTCACATATGGTGTCCAGGGCACAGCTGGGGGCAGAAGGTGGTCTGTAGCAAGTGGCAACAGTGAGAGACTTGGTTCTAAAAAAAAATGTTTCTAAAAATATATTTTTAGATAAAAAAAATTTTAGGATACATGTGAAATATAAAACAATAATCATCTAACTAATTACATTTTTGTCAGGGAGCTTGGCCCCAGTGATGTAGCTAGCCAATCTGATTTTTTTCTAATCTTTTTAGAAAGATAATTGTCCCTTAATAATGTTGTCAGTTATTGTAGGCTCTTCTCCAGACCTGACCACTAAATCTGTCATGTATGAAGGATGAGTGTCACTTAATCATGACCTCTCTCTCGCTCTGCATCCACAGATACCACAACCTCTCCACGACAACTCTTCTCATTGGGCAGCACTGATATGTATAGACTCATGTAATATTTAATGTAGGCTTCACCAAGACCATGATACAGAAGATATGTGTGTGTCTAGGTTTGTGTGTGTGTGTTTGTATTGCTGTAGGTCTTCATGTAAGAATGTGTGTGTCTGCGTGTGTCTTCATGCATTGGTATGTGTGTGGTTCCCATCATCTCACACTGTGTGTAATCAATCAGAAGATTCCACACTTCCCAGTAATGGGAACTCCAGTGCTGATTGTGTGAAAGCGTATCACACACATTGTGATGTCACAATTAAAACAATGATGTCGGTAGAATACCAGATACCTTTTCCACCCCAGCACAATGAGGTCATGGCTGAAGCCTGGGCCTTCCACAGATAAGGCAACTACGGGCTCAGTCCAATCTCACAGAGCTGTCAACGCTTGCGTGTGTACGCACATGCATGTGTGTGTGTGCTTGTGCTTGTGCTTGTGCAAGTGTGCATAGATAGGCATTGTCCTACTCCACAAATCCCAGCCAAACCAACAGAACACACATCGTACCTCAGGATTTGCGCACACACATTTTTGGGGGGCCTTTCATAAACACATTTCATGCAATTCTACGTCATTTACATGACTAGAGACCAGGGGTTGGAACCAAAATTAATTTCCAATCGTTACGTTCTGAACAGAACCACTATTTATTTTTTATTCGTTGCACTGTTCCGACCAGCAAAAAAAGTTCTGATCTGGTTCCAACCCACCAAAAAGTACTGGTTTATATCGTTCCTTTCTGTTCCTTTTTCAACCTGTGAAATCAACTGCTATTTACATTTAGCTCATTAAATTACTTCACCAGGCAGTGCGGAGATAGCAGGAAAGCGAATTGTTTACATGCGTGATGGACAGACAAGTGTAGCCAATGGCACAAGATGCGACTGAGATTTTTTGGGTGGGGAGAGAGTGAGAGATAGTTGAGGAGGAGGCTTGAACTGCTGGGCATCTTGTTATGACATGTATTATCTGCATCATCTGTCCTTTGAGCTAGCAAGCTAACAACCTTGCGCCAGCTAGCAAACAAACTTGTGTATGTAGAGCGGCACCAGAATTATAAACATGTCTTACCTTTTTGTAGTGAATAAATAGGCCTATAGTATCCTTAACTAGAATTGAAAAAGTGAAACCATTATTTCTAGCAAATAAAAATCTCTCTCCCTATCTTCTGAATCAAACTAGTATCTTTGCTTCAGAGGGGGGAGGGGCAGGTAGCCTAAACACGCACAAGCACAGTCAAAGACTTTCAGCTTGCATGCAGACACTGGAATATATTTCTGAGTAACAGACAGAGTGCTTTGCCGAGGCGATTGTTGCGTTTTGTTGTGGTTCTTGAAAAAAATGCCTGAAACATTAAAACAAACGTTGCAAACCAGTTCCCAGGCTTTTAAAATAACGGTTATTTTTCGGAACAGTATGGATCACTTTCGTTCCAGGTTCCGTTTCTGATCTTTGAAAAATGTTGTTCTTTGCCGGTTTTCTGTTTTGTTCCCTGAACCAGTTCCAACTCCTGCTGGAGTCATTAGCAGAATATTTTTTAATACCACACAATTGACCGAAATGAGTAGTTACTCAGACATTGAAAAACTGAGATCAATAAAAATTACCTCATCGTGAATGCAACCAATAGCCCAGGCCAATGAAAAGAGACACAGATTGTACAATATTAGGAGGAAATATAATAGGCTACAGTATAGGCTACTAAATACACTTTCGAGTGGCACTGACTCACCCACTGAGAAAGATAGCATGAATATGCATAGCCTACTCACCGTTGTTTGGCCGATGCTCTTGCACCAATAGCTTATCTCAAGCTAGGCTACTTTGAAAAAACAGTGCTGTTCGCTCAAAATTGAGAGTTGGAAAAACATTTGGTAGCTTCTACATATGGATTAGTCTTCTCTTTTCATCAGTAGGCATTTGCTTTCCAACTAAATTGTATTTTAGAATCTAGACATACTCCATATGTTAAAGCACACTATAAGAAGGATAATGACACCAAGATGGGTCTTACAGGAAGCTTCTATAGGTATAAAAAGGGTCTAAGAAGGCCACTGTCATCATGATTTCCCCCAAAAATGTTGTAATACAAATGTAAAAAGCAGGTCAAACATCCTTCCTCCCAATGAAGATCCTATGTGAGAATTGGCAGAACAATCTGAGATGCCCAAAATATTTTAGAGTAGTCCTGGTGTGAAATCGCCCCATAGTCAAAAGTACACTATGTGGGGAATAGAGTGCAGTTTGGGACGCATGGTCCTACATAGGATTCTATTTGTAAGAGTAATTATGGCAATCTGTGAGGGAACTGTGGCCATAATGGTTTAATCACATTGGGCTATTCTTCTGATTTGTCATTGGATGAAATCATCACATCACAGTTTTAGTTTAGGGTATGCACTGTTAGAGAGAGTATGACTGGGAAACAGAAAACATCTCTGGAGAGAGTTTAGATGGACTCAAGGCATGTCCCTGTCTCTGAGCAATAATTATTTTGTTATTCAATAAATGTATTTATTAGGAACAGATACCATAGATTAATGAGTCATCGGCATCAATGTGTTGTACGCAGATGGGACAAGACAGCCGAACAGTCATGTCTGACTGTATTAGTGAGTTAGTTACTTGAATCAATTATTATTCTGAGTACTATACCTCAATTCATGTCTGTTGTTGGTCGGTTGGTCTCTCTGAGTAAGAGCCTTTGATTAATGAAAGTCTGTATGACAGACTGAGTGACAGCCACATCAGTCTCATATGTCAGAGGTGTTTTTTAGCAATGGTCTAACGTTAATGAGTGAAGCCATTCAGTCCACTCTCTTTATAATTAATGGTACTGTATGTCACATCACAGCCAGTACAGCACACAGACTACAAAAAAACTACAGTAATACTTTTTTTCCTTTTATTTATAAAAAAACACCCGAACTGTTCGTAGTTTCAGGGTTTACCTCACAGTTTGTACTTGCCAAAGCATCTAAAAATCAATATTTATAGCTTGTCTCAGCTTGGCAGTCTGTGATAGGGGCTGATTCTTTGTATGGTCAGAAGGGAAGAATGCAGGTATGTGGTCACTAGTGGAGTGGGCTGCTGGTTGCTGCTGCCAGGACTTTGACTGACAGGCTGGCCCAATCTCTCTCTCTCTCTCTTTGTGTCTCTCTGTGTCTACCTCTCCCTTTCTCTCTCTCTCCCTCTTCTGCTCTCTGCTTGGAGTGGTTACATTCCTGTGTTCTGTTTGTGCAGTGATTCAGAGGTCTGAATCAGACATTGTGTGCTCATAACTGTGGCATGCACTGATATATTTGCTACACACACACACACACACACTTGCAAGAACACACACACACACACACACACACACACACGCACACACACACACACACACTTGCAAGAACACACACACACACACAAACACATGCACTTGCAAGAACACACACACACACACACACACACACACACACACACACACACACACACACACACACACACACACACACACACACACACACACACACACACACACACACACACACACACACTTGCAAGAACACACACACACACACACACATGCACTTGCAAGAACACACACACTCACACACACACACACACACACACACACACACACACACACACACACACACACACACACACACACACACACACACACACACACACACACACACACACACACACACACACACACACACACACACACACACACACACACACACACACACACACACACACACTTGCAAGAGCACACACTACACTGGGAGAGTGTCTTGACACACGCATAGATAGACCAGCAGACATTAGAAGTGGTTCGTTTGGGCATTTTCACTTTTATTCCGATTTGTTCTGGTTTTATTGAATTATTGGATGTTTTCTGGCATCGCTGCACACCAACCAATGCCTTTGCATGTCTGACTGCAACATTGAATAAGTCCTCCGTTAATATCCAAGCAAGCATTGATTTGTGAGCATAAGAGCTCCATTCACAAATCAATGAGGAATCACCTGTTGCCAGGCATTTCAATAGCCATAATCATGACATAAGTGCCTTACGTTATATGGGCATTGAATTGGTGAAGGCGCGACATAGGGGAGGAGATAGGGATAAATGACTTCTCCAGAGAGACATTGGATAGAGCGCTTGGGCACCCCTTGCCCAGCAAGTCTCAATGACGAATGTTCCTTTTCTTTTTTTCTGTAGAAGGTTATAAAAATGTAGGCCGAAAATACCCTCCTTACATTTAGGTTATGACATGCTAATGTATCTTTATTTTGTGTTTGTGTATTTTTATTTTATTTAACCTTTAGTTTATCAGGGAGTCATACTGAGACCAAGGTCTCTTTTACCAATTTACATGAATAACAGAAAATGCAAGCAGAAAGAAAAACATGGTCATAAAAAAAACATTCATCAGCAATAAGGTCCTCAATCACCTTTCTGAATTGCCGTAGAGGCACCAGAACATCACAGTCATCAGTAATAAGGTCCTCAATCAGCTTTCTGAATTGCCGTAGAGGCACCAGAACATCACATTAATCAGTAATAAAGTCCAAAAACACCTTTCTGAATTCAATTTTCAATCAATCAATTTTATTTTATATAGCCCTTCGTACATCAGATAATATCTCGAAGTGCTGTACAGAAACCCAGCCTAAAACCCCAAACAGCTAGAGGCACCAAAACATCACATTAATCAGTAATAAGGTCCTCAATCCCCTTTCTGAATTGCCCTAGAGGCACCAAAACATCACAATAATCAAAAATAAGGTTTGAAATCACCTTTCTGAATTGCCCTGGATGCACCAGAACTTCACATTTATCAGTAATAAGGTCCTCATCACCTTTCTGAATTGCCATAGAGGCACCAAAACATCACATTCACCAGTAAAAAGGTCCCCAATCAGCTTTCTGAATTGCCGTAGAGGCACCAGAGCATCACATTAATCAGTAATAAGGTCCACAAACACCTTATATGAATTGCCCTGGAGGCACCAAAACATCACATTCATCAAATATAAGGTCCGAAATCACCTTTCTGAATTTCCCTAGAGGCACCAGAACATCCCATTAATCAGTAACGGGGTCCTCAATAACCTTTCTGAATTGCCCTGGAGGCACCAAAACATCACATTAATCAGTAATAAGGTCCCCAATCACCTTTCTGAATTGCCCTAGAGGCACCAGAACATCACATTAATCACTAATACGGTCCACAATCACCTTTCTGAATTGCCCAAGAGGCACCAAAACATCACATTCATCAGTAATAAGGTCCTCAATCACCTTTCTGAATTGCCCTAGAGCAGGGGTGTCAAACTCATTCCACGGAGGGCCTTGTGTCTGCAGGTTTTTGGTTTTTCCTTTCAATAAAGCCCTAGACAACCAGGTGTGGGGAGTTCCTAACTAATTAGTGATGTTAATTCATCAATCAAGTACAAGGGAGGAACGAAAACCCGCAGACACTCGGCCCTCCGTGGAATGAGTTTGACACCTGTGCCCTAGAGGCACCAGAACATCACATCAATCAGTAATAAGGTCTACAATCACCTTTCTGAATTGCCCTGGAGGCACCGAAACATCACATTCATCAAACATAAGGTCCACAATTACCTTTCTGAATTCCCCTAGAGGCACCAGAACATCACATTCGTCAGTAATAAGGTCCCCAATCACCTTTCTGAATTGCCCAAGAGGCACCAGAACATCCCATTAATCAGTAATAAGGTCCACAATCACCTTTCTGAATTGCCCTAGAGGCACCAGAACATCACATGAATCTGTAATAAGGTCCACAATCACCTTTCTGAATTGCCCTGGAGGGACCAGAAAATCACATTAATCAGTAATAAGGTCCTCAATCACCTTTCTGAATTGCCCTGGAGGCACCGAAACATCACATTCATCAAACATAAGGTCCACAATCACCTTTCTGAATTGCCCTAGAGGCACCAGAAAATCACATTCATCAATAATGAGGTTCTCAATCACCTTTCTGAATTGCCCTGGAGGCACCAGAAAATCACATTCATCAGTAATGAGGTTCTCAATCACCTGTCTGAATTGCCGTAGAGGCACCAGAACATCACATTAATCAGTAATAAGGTCCTCAATCCCCTTTCTGAATTGCCCTAGAGGCACCAGAACATCACATTAATCAGTAATAAGGTCCCCAATCAGCTTTCTGAATTGCCCTGGAGGCACCAAAACATCACATTCACCAGTAATAAGGTCCTATATCAGCTTTCTGAGTTGCCGTAGAGGCACCAGAAAATCACATTCATCAGTAATGAGGTTCCTCAATCACCTTTCTGAATTGCCCTAGAGGCACCAGAACATCAACTTTAAGAATATTTTGAAGATTGTTCCACATAATAAGGTGCAAAAAAAGCTGATTTACTGAACTCAATATTGACCAAAGGAATTTCCAGAGTTAGCCATCCCTGAGATTTTGACATCAACCTCCGTGACATTCTCTTGATCTACGAGTGTCACGGGACTCGTCTGAAAGTAACCTGTACCGGTTTTAAAAATCGAATGGAAGTTTGAAGGTAGTTCTGTGCCTACCCAAAAAAGGGGTTAGAACATCACAGATAGTAAATTGTTGAAATGAGAGCAAAGATTCACCAGAAGTTGACAGGTTAACCGTCGAGTTGGCTGGTAAAGGGAAGAGCAGTCGATTGACTGACCAGGGTCAACTACACCACGGTTTCTCTCAAATAAAAAGCCTGCCGAAATAAAATGATGATTAGAACCATTACTTATCCCATTCTTCTCAGTTATGATCCCAGAGTCAGCCAGCACTTGCTTTGGCAGGGAAGAAGAGGAATTTGTACGCTTCAGGGCATTTACTGTTTTCCAATATTTTGAGTGATCACCAGCAGAGTGAGAGATGGAGTTTAAAAAGTAGCTTGATTTAGCTTTCTTAATTGACAAAGTACATCTGTTTCTCAATTCTTTGAAAGATTGCCAGTCCACTACAGAGTCAGTTTTCCTTGCTTTGGCCCAGGCCTGATTTCTCATCTGAATGAGCTCAGATAACGCAGAAGAAACACAAGTGTTCGATCTATCTTTGACTCTGAATTGTTTAAAAGGGGAAGGTTTATCTGCCAGAGGAATAAATATGGAGGATACATTTTCTAGAGCCAACTCAGTTTCAGGAATACAGGAGACAGTGGCTAAATCAGAGTAGAACATGTCATGTAAAAATCCTTGAGCAGAATTTTTTTATCTTCTTAATTAAACAACGATTAGTATTTTGCTGTTTCGTATCGCTAATACATACTATGGGATAATGGTCACTGAGATCATGTGCAGATACTCCGCTAGACACATATTTATGGGGGTTATTAGTAATTAAATCAATCAATGGAGAGTTAATATTTTTTTTTCACATTCAGCTGTGTGGGTTTTGACATCAATTGAGTCAGATTAAAATCAATGCATATACTCTTAAACTGATCTGACGCCAGGGATAGCCAATCCAGATTAAAATCTCGTAAAATGACTAACGCCGAGAACAGAAAAGGTGTTAAACACTCAGATATAGCACCAATAGCATCCGCCATGGCAGCAATGGAGGCTGTAAATCCCAGCAACAAATAAATATTTCTTCTGGTTTATGAACACATCTACAATCAAGAGCTCAAATTTCTTGGGAACATAAATATTTAAAGATTGGGGCGCCATGAAATTAAATTGTACATATATAGCCACTCCTCCCCTTTTCTGTAATCTGTCACATCTAAATACATTATAATAAGAGACAAAATCATTTAACCATGTTTCCATATAATCATGTTTCCAGAATGTCAGTCCAAATGTAAATTGTGTCAATTTTTTTCAATCATACGTTGCACATTTATGTGCATTAGTCCAAGTCCCCTATGAGATTTAAAGTCAGAGGTGGTATTAAGCTCATTCCCATAAGAGCTAACAGGCATAGGGTCATTTCCAGCTATTTGTTGAGAGAGCTGAGACTTTGTCAAGGTCCCTGGCCAACAATGTGAGAGCAGAGCAGAATGAGCATTTGACAGACCTCCCTCAAGAACTGGGAGAGCAGTGTTTTCAGATCTCAGTGCACCAAGATGTCCTAGGTCTGTCCTGGGGATGGGAGTAGGGAGGGTAACCAAAACTAGCCTGGGGGGGAGGTTGTGGCGGAAATTGATGAGGTTGGTGTGGAGGGCAGTGTGGCTGGCAAAGCTCCAAACTCTCATTATATGTAGGTTGATGATGAGTATGATACATGGTGTGGACTGCATCATGTGGTGCACTCCCATTGACAGTGTTTTGCCAGACCCTAGGGTAGAGCTGGGCTGAGTTGAGGTGGGCCTGGTCTAGTAGAGCTGTGATGGGCCGGGTCTGGTAGAGCTGTGCTGAGGCGGGTCGGGTCTAGTTGAGCTGTGCTGAGGCGGGTCGGGTCTGGTTGAGCTGTGCTGAGGCGGGCCAGGTCTGGTTGAGCTGTGCTGTGATGGGCCGGGTCTGGTTGAGCTGTGATGGGCCTGGTCTGGTTGAGCTGTGCTGTGATGGGCCTGGTCTGGTTGAGCTGTGCTGAGGCGGGCCAGGTCTGGTTGAGCTGTGCTGAGGCGGGCCAGGTCTGGTTGAGCTGTGATGGGCCTGGTCTTGTAGAGCTGTGCTGAGGCGGGCCAGGTCTGGTTGAGCTGTGCTGAGGTGGGTCGGGTCTGGTTGAGCTGTGCTGAGGCGGGCCAGGTCTGGTTGAGCTGTGATGGGCCTGGTCTGGTTGAGCTGTGCTGAGGCGGGCCAGGTCTGGTTGAGCTGTGCTGAGGTGGGTCGGGTCTGGTTGAGCTGTGCTGAGGCGGGCCAGGTCTGGTTGAGCTGTGCTGAGGCGGGCCAGGTCTGGTTGAGCTGTGCTGAGGCGGGCCTAGTCTGGTTGAGCTGTGCTGAGGCGGGCCTAGTCTGGTTGAGCTGTGCTGAGGCGGGCCAGGTCTGGTTGAGCTGTGCTGAGGCGGGCCTAGTCTGGTTGAGCTGTGCTGAGGCGGGCCTGGTCTGGTTGAGCTGTGCTGAGATGGGCCTGGCCTGGTTGAGCTGTGCTGTGACGGGCCGGGTCTGGTTGAGCTGTGATGGGCCGGCTCTGGTAGAGCTGTGATGGGCCTGGTCTGGTTGAGCTGTGATGGGCCTGGTCTGGTTGAGCTGTGCTGAGGCGGGCCTGGTCTGGTTGAGCTGTGCTGAGACTGGCCGGGTCTGGTTGAGCTGTGATGGGCCGGCTCTGGTAGAGCTGTGATGGGCCTGGTCTGGTTGAGCTGTGCTGAGGTGGGCCTGGTCTGGTTGAGCTGTGCTGAGGGGGGCCTAGTCTGGTTGAGCTGTGCTGTGCTGAGGGGGGCCGGCTCTGGTAGAGCTGTGTTGAGGCGGGCCTAGTCTGGTTGAGCTGTGCTGTGATGGGCCGGTGGGCCAGGTGGGCCAGGTGTATGTTGGGCCATAGCACACAGTCCCTAGAGAGGCTGACATTTACCCTCTGGATGGTGGCGGGGTGGAAATCTCTCCTCTGGTGTAGGGTAGATATTACAATCTGCGAAGGGGGAAGATGGTGGAGGCCCTCTATCACTCAGTGATGTGGCCACCTCTCCTGTGAGATGGGGATGAAGGGGGTCAACTGGGTTGGTGCATTGGTTGGTTGGTTATTTGGGTTGGTTGGTTGGTTGGTGGATACTGATTCAGCTGTTGGCTTGGTCGTGGGCTGCGGCTGAGAATTTCCTGCCTTAGCTCATGTACTGTAGCTCCTTCTGCATGTCCTGTATGTGGCTGGTGTTCTCTGTGCTGGACAGTTCCTCTCAAAGTCAGCGCACTTCCATCCTGAGAGCCTGGTTGTTTTTAATCTGATTTTTCATTTAAGTTTATTCACCGGAGTTCTGTCCTATTTTTGTTCTTTTCAGCGCCCGATTTAAGTTTATTTAATGTGGAGTTGGGCATGTTGTTTATCTTTAAAGCAAGCACGGTCCTCATTTATAAATACAAAGCAGGCCTATATGAAACACTGTGAGGCCATAACTTACACCATTATGCTGTGACTTTGGGTGGACACCAGAGAGACTTTTCATACTTTTCCATGGCTGTGCCAGTCAACATAAACATGCACCCAGTAAGCAAAATGATGTTGAAATCACGTGCTTTTTAGGTTAGAAGACCTCTTTTCCGGATGTCAGAAATACGTCTTATATGAACGTTGAAAATACTTCTTATACGGACATTTTAGGTGATGAATGAAAGGTAAAAATTACATTGAAAAGATATAATTTACAGACATTGAAAATATTTTTTTTCAGTCATTGATTCTATGGCCTAATTTCAACTGCTAGACATTCTAAATTAAGTAAGCATCATATACATTAATAATTGTTCATGTCTCTTAATAGGAAAGAGGAGTCAACTAAAAATTGCAACCAAATATCCCGTGCACTTATGTT
This sequence comes from Salvelinus fontinalis, assembly GCF_029448725.1. Lineage (NCBI taxonomy): Eukaryota > Metazoa > Chordata > Actinopteri > Salmoniformes > Salmonidae > Salvelinus > Salvelinus fontinalis. Next base: position 45,676,756 of record NC_074677.1, read on the forward strand.
AGCTTTTTCAAAAGCTTTAAAACTGGCAGCAATGATGTTATAAGTAGTCCAAAATAAAGAGTAAACCAACAGATGACTTCAACTGCAATAACATTCTGAGTAATGGTTACAGATTTTTATGTTGTTGCTATGAATGTGGCACTTTGTTGTTTATCTACCTTAGTTGAATGCACTGGATGACTGTAAGCCAAATCCAATGTTATTTCACATGCGCCGAACACAACAGTTGTAGACCTTACAGTGAAATGCTTACTTACAAGCCCTAACCAACAATGCAGTTTTAAGAAAAAAAGTGTTAAGTAAAAAAAAATAGATAAGTAAAAAAAAAAATAGAAAAGTAAAAAATAAGAAGTAAAAGTGACAAATAATTAAAGAGCAGCAGTAAAATAACAATAGCGAGGCTATATACAGAGGGTACCAGTACAAAGTCAATGTGCAGGGGCAGGGGCAGCGGTAAGTGGAGGTAATTAAGGTAATATGTACATGTAGGTAGAGTTATTAGTGACTATGCATAGATAATAACAGAGAGTAGCAGAAGCGTGAAATGGGGGAGGGGGGGGGGGCAAAGCAAATAGTCTGGGTAGCTATTTGATTAGATATTCAGGAGTCTTATGGCTTGGGGGTAGAAACTGTTAAGAAGCCTCTTGGACTTAGATTTGCCGCTCCGGTACCGCTTCCCGTGCGGTAGCAGAGAGAACAGTCTATGCCTCGGGCGGCTGTAGTCTTTGACAATTTTTATGGCCTTCCTCTGACACCGCCTGGTATAGAGGTCCTGGATGGCAGGAAGCTTGGCCCCCGGTGATGTACTGGGCCATACGTACTACCCTCTGTAGTGCCTTGCGGTCGGAGGCCGAGCAGTTTCCATACCATGCAGTGATGCAACCCGTCAGGATGCTTTCGATGGTGCAGCTGTAGAACTTCTGAGGACCCATGCAAAATCTTTTTAGTCTCCTGAGGGGGAATAGGTTTTGTAGTGTTCTCTTCATGACTGTCTTGGTGTGCTTGGACCATGTTCATTTGTTGGTGATGTGGACACCAAGGAACTTGAAGCTCTCAACCTGCTCCACTACAGCCTTGCCGATGAGAATGAGGGCGTGCTCGGTCCATGGCTTCTGGTTGGGGTATGTACGTACAGTCACTGTGGGGACGACGGCATCGATGCACTTATTGATGAAGCCAGTGACTGATGTAGTGTACTCTTCAATGCCATCAGAAGAATCCCGGAACACATTCCAGCCTGTGCTAGCAAAATAGTCCTGTAGCTTAGCATCAGAGTGTGTGATGGAAAACTGTATGATTGTATGATGGAAAACACTCGGTTTGTTAGTTTATTAATTAAATGCGAATACCGAACTTGTCAATCAATGGAGAGTTAACCGGTTTCCAATGATCCAATGCGGCAATTGTTTACTTGCCGAGGTTTATAGGCTTGTGGTGGCTTCCTTAATCACGCAGGTCACCAGCCTACGTAAGAAACTGGGGAAAACGCAGACTGAAATGTTAACATTTTCGACGTCTGTGGCTGGACGGCATTCGCGCTTGTTGGATACATCTCCGCCTTGTCGTTTGTCATTATCCGACTGGCCTCATCTGATAGCGGAGTCGAAGGAGCACAGTAAAAGGAGCAAGGTGGAGCACGATGGTTGCATGTCACGAGCCGTGGAAGCCGAAGACAGCGGCCTCCCGCAAAGCAGTCTACACTCCCAACGAGAGGCCCGGAGCAGATATAAACAACAAATATTCCTGGAACCTAATCGTCCTGCACCTTCGTCACTGGGGGTGTCTGTGTCTGCAGCCGTGGTGCCTATTTCTACGATTTGGAAGTCGACGTCGGCAACCTTCCGTCCCTGCTCTGGATCGAGTGGGGCTTCTCTAACTGTTGGAGTCCTGCACCAGGCACCGGGAGCAACGGGCTCAAGTTATCCTGCCTCTCGCCTGTCCATAAAGGGTTCTCTGAATCCTGTGAAGCGTTGGAGTGGACGGATTTCCTAGTCCTTCTCACCAGCCGTGATTTTGGGGAGTTCCATGGTAAGAAATGTGAACGTTCCTGGTTCATAAACAATGTCCTGTCCCGGAGCTCGAGTAAATTACATTACTAAGCTTCTCACCTGGACTACACTTAACAATGAGTTGCAGTTGGTTTCAGAATGGGTGACAAGGAATAAGTTAGTCCTAAATATTTCTAAAGCTAAAAGCATTGTACTTTGGGACAAATCATTCACTAAACCTCAACTAAATCTTGTAATAAATAATGTGGACATTGAGCAAGTCAAGCTGACTAAACTGCTTGGAGTAACCCTGGATTGTAAACTGTCAAGGTCAAAACATATTGATACAGTAGTAGCTAAGGTGGGGAGAACTTTATCTATAATAAAGCACTGCTCTACCTTCTTAACAACACTATCAACAAGGCAGGTCCTACAGGCCCTGGTTTTGTCACACCTGGACCACTGTTCAGTCATGTGGTCAGGTGCCACAAAAAGGGACTTAGGAAATTGACGCGGAACAGGGCAGCATGGCTGGCCCTTGGATGTACACAGAGAGCTAACTTTAATAATATGCATGTCAATCTCTCGTTGCTCAAAGTGGAGGAAGATTGACTCCATCACTACTTGTATTTATGAGAGGTATTGACATGTTGAATGCACCGAGCTGTCTGTCTAAACTACTGGCGCACAACTCGGACATCCCCACAAGACATGCCACAAGAGGTCTCTTCACAGTCCCCAAGTCCAGAACAGACTATGGGGAGGCACACAATACTACATAGAGCCATGACTACATGGAACTCTATTCCACATAAAGTAACTGATGCAAGCAGTAAAATTAGATTTTAAAAAACAGAAAAATACACCTTATGGAACAGCGGGGACTGTGAACCAACACAAACATACAGTAGGCACAGACACATGCATACACACACACACGTACAAATGGATTTTGTACTGTACATATGTGGCAGTGGTGGAGTAGGGGCCTGAGGGCACACAGTGTGTTGTGAAATCTGTGAATGTATTGTAATGTTGATAAAATTGTATTAACTGCCTTCATTTTGCTGGACACCAGGGCAGCAGCTAATGGGGATCCATAATAAATACAAATACAAATACAGTACAATACGGTGAGGTATGGTACAGGACAGTAGAGTAGAGTAAAGTTGTCACGCCTTGACCATAGTTTAGGTAGCCTGTTTTGTCATTGTGGGTTGTGGGTGATTGTCTATGTGTTAGTTTCTCTGTGTCTGCACTGTTATATATAGCGTCACGTTCGTTTTGTTGTTTTGTATTAGTTTGGTTAGTGTTTCTTCTTAAATAAATAGAAGAATGTATTCACTTCACGCTGCGCCTTGGTCCTCCTCTCTTCCACATTACGACGACTGTGACAAAAGTAGAGTACAGTTTAATTCATTAGAGTAGAGTGCAGTAGAGTACAGTACAGTATAGTTTAATTCAGTAGATTACAGTACAGTTTAATTCAGTAGAGTACAGTATATTAGAGTTTAATTCAGTAGAGTACAGTAGAGTTTAATTCATTAGAGTAGAGTACGGTATAGTTTAATTCAGTAGAGTAAAGTAGGGTACAATACAGTACACTATACGTTACTTTTCTTTGCTGTACTCTAGTGTGCTCGACTGTATTGTATTGTACTCTACTATACTCGACTTTTCTTTACTGTACTGTAATATACTGTACTCTGCTGTGCTCTACTGTACTGTCAAAACTTGTGAAAAATAGATGTCTTTGACTTGTTAAGATTTGGTTCGGTCCGGACTTATATACGTCTTAAATCGGACAAAATCTGAACGTCTATGTTTGGGTCAAATATAGGCCGATCCGGACATCTGTAGACATCAATGATTGGTTCAGATTTGTTCAGGACCCGACCAAAAGTCAAAGTACGTGGACGTTGAAATCAAGGCAAGTCCGGACCAAAAAAAGACTGCCAAAAGACGTTGCCTGATGTCAAATGCTTCATGGGCAGTGTCCTCCTGTTGTTTTTGTCATCCATTCGTATGTTTGCTTATCCTTCGTTCTCAGGAGCGCCCGTCCTCTCCTCATCTGCCCAGACACTTAAGAAAACACAACAACCGCCCTTCTCTTTCTCTCTTCTTCTAAACGCGGCAGGCGCCATGCATCACCATGGTTACAGGCGTATTCACGTGTAGTCATCGCACAGCTCACTGGTGTCCTGCACGCTGACACACACACACACACACACACACACACACACACACACACACACACACACACACACACACACACACACACACACACACACACACACACACACACACACACACACACACACACACACACGTTAACAGCCTGCACCAGTCACAGCAATGGCACAATACATGATTTACCATTCATTTATATTGGGCACAAAATAACCTGAAACACAACCAACACAAACAGTAAATGTATAGGAAACGTTTGTACAGTCACAACTTTGTAAAGTCCCAAGCTTAATGTAGTCATTGCGTGCTAGGAATATGGGACCAAAGATTTTACTTTTTACTACTTTAATACACAAGTGAATTTGTCCCAGTACTTTTGGTCCCCTAAAATGGGGGGACTATGCACAAAAAGTGCTGTAATTTCAAAATGGTTCACCCGATATGGGTGAAAATTCCCGCAAATTAAAGCTGACAGTCTGCACTTTAACGTCATAGTCATTGTTTCATTTCAATTCCAAATTGCTTGAATACAGAGCCTAAATAACAAAACATGTGTCACTGTCCCGATACTTTTGGAGCTCAATGTAGCTATGAATGACATGCATGTAAAGTATGTGGTACAGTACAGTGTGTGATCTTGGCTGTGTAAAGGCAGATTGTTGTGTGAAGGATGAATGAGTGAGACTATATAATGTATTGTGTCAGACACAGACCTTGTGCCACCTGCCTGCTGTAATCGTCGCACTCTGATGACATTCATCATATGGATAAGCCTGTGATGACCAGGGGCAGCATGGTTAGTGTATTTTAACAGAATGGTCAAAAGTAGTGCACTATATAAGGAATAGGGTGCCATTTGAGAAACTGCCGTAGTTTGCCATTATAATTGCTATTGGCCTAATTCAGGAATTGGCATGGCAACGCTGGGCCTGTATACGATGTGTATAGTCTGTTCTCCAAGCATAGCACTAACACACCTGATTAAACTAGTCAACTAAACATTGTCTTCTATTTAGATCATGATTAGTTTAATCAAGTGTGTAAGTTTTGGGCTGGAACAAAAGCCTGCACAAACTTCAGACCTCCAGGACCGGAAGTGGCAGTTCACTTGGATTTTTTTGTCAGGTTTTAAAGGACAGATTCACCCGTTTTGAGTGTTATCTTGTTTTTGTGCATCCCTGAGGGATGTTCTATCGATTCCCAGGTTCATTTCATGTTTTCATGTGCATCTGAGCTATTGCTATTCAAGCAGGCAGAAATTCGGCAGGTATGACGTAGCATTGTGAAAAGCCGCTCGCACCACACTGGAAGTTACTAGGAATACGACTTTTAGATCGCAGAAACATCTATCAATGTCAGTTTTCAATACTGGACAATGTCAGAACGTTGGAGGTTGTCTTCTCTCGAATGAGACATTGATCATATTTTGGTGATATTCCTACCTCGGGAAATGTGTAATTTAACAAAGGGGCCCACCACATTTCTCCTATTTGTCTGCCTCTTCAGTCCAGGGTACATTGCATGTTGCCATCGCATGGTCGTTGCGAATGTCAGACTCCACTCTGCGAGGCACATCATTCTGCAGGTTGCACATGGGGAGATTGTAGACTCCTAAATTGATGGTAAATGGATTTTACAGCTATCTAGGCTACTTCACATGCTGATATTGACTTTGGTATTATTGTGTGTTGCTACATTTGCTAGTTAGCTACCTAGCTGGCCAGCCAGCCCATAGAGAGAGCATTGCTGTCATAGTTACTTGGCTAAACTGTAAACGGCATAAACTGGTTGAATTACCGTTGTTTCAACGTAATTTGTCAACATATTGTGAAGTGCAATCTATGTGGAAAATACATGGGATTTGAAAAAAGTCAAAACTGTTGTTTTGAGGGTGAAATTTCAGCCACAGGATGTCATCATGGTAACCACATTTCGACATAGACGAACCTTGAGTAAAATAAGTTGAATTTGTACATTTAAAACGACGTCAGATCTTCCGCGATCAGCAAAAAAACTATAGGCTGGGCAACACCTCCTCCTGGAGACTTGATCTATCTACAGCTACAGTACCCTTTGGTCTCCCATCCAGGGTTTTAACCAAGCCCTGCTAAGCTCTGATATTTATCACTGACTACTACCAATGTGCTATCATAAGAATGATTGTTGAGAGAGATATCCACTTTAAAAGCATCTGCTAAATGGCATATATCAATATCACTTTTGAAATACAATAAATAGCCTGTTAACTTATCGACAAGTTAACAAATGATATGATGGATTCACGTCTCCAACTCCGCCAAAAGTTAAAGATAAAGACTGGGATTAAACCAGATGGAACTCTCCAACCCGTAGATACATCTCCTTTAAATGTTGACATTTGGTTGCGTTGTCAACCAAACACAATTCAATATTTCTTTAGTAATACAGTAGATAGCCTAAAGCTATCTTACAAACTAATGTAACATTCAACCTTAAAATTAGGAGCACATATATGTCCACATTTTGAGGTTACTTGGACTGTAAATGTGTTGTTAAATAGGTCAGTGGAGATCTTCACAATTGCTGTAATAATATGTGCAGAATCTCGAGCGACATTTCTAACTTGTACCAAGTACTTTTAATGTCTCAAAAGCTCTGGTGAAGGCCGATACGTAAAGCTTATTAAAGAGCAGTGATACTAGCAAGAGCAGTGTTTCTAACTTTTTTTTCTCATTTATTCAACTGTTGCCCATGTACCTGCAAAAAAGTTAGCTCAGATGTGCGAGTGCCTTTTGAATTTCGAATGTAATCTCAACTGTAATCCAAGTCATTTGGTTCTGCTAATAGAAGAACAGTGGTAACACATCAATCTGTTGTATAATTAAACAAAATATCTGACATTGTAATCCTGTTGAACTTTGCTGTGCTTTACGATGGTTAAAGCACAGTGATAGACATTTGGGTGAAAACTAAACCAAAAAATAGTTTTTCCATTGGATTATTATATATATATTGTTTTACCATTATTTAAGCAGGGAGTCATCATTGAGACCAGGGTCTCTTTCACAAGGGAGCCCTGCATATACAATTTTCATAGACATCAAAATCAAATGTAAAATACAGCACAACACAAATGTTGAAGAAAAACTGTTACATTCCTCAATAAGAAGGTCCCCAATCAATATTTTTAACTGCCTGAGCGGCAACAGAACATAAAATTACAATGTATTTTGTAGATGGTTCCAGTAATGAGGTGCTTTAAAACCAAAAGTGGATTTATCTAGTTCGGTGGAGACCCGGGGAACCTCAAGAGGTGACCATCCTTGTGAATAGGTTGTGTATCTTGTGTTTTTATATTTTAACAGCGGAGTTAGGTAAGCCGGAAGCTTGTGTAGTAGAGCTTTGTAAGCAAAAAGGGAATAGTGAAGTGATCTACGGGACTTTAATGAGTTGTGCTTTTAGATAGTTCAACATAACACATTGGAAATTGGGACCTTATTCACTCATAGGGCTCTGGTCAATGGAAACACACTGTACAGGGAATAGGGTGCCATTTGGAACACACTACAGCAGTACTGACAGCCCCGGGTTCAGATGTGTAGCTGGTCTAGTTGAGTTTCTCTAATTAACGCACACACTTGCTTATTAAAACATTCGTACAGCTCGGAAAAAAAATTACATACCACATCGAAGGACAATTAATCACCACAAGCCAAGGGTTTTTGTGTTAGGTACATTAGGTGCAAAACTGATTAACGTTACTCAAAATTTTGGCCCATGTGTGCAAGAAATCAGTGTGTGTGTGTGTGTGTATGTGTGTGTGAGTGAGAGTTGGCGAGCAAGCAAGTGATCAATCTGTGATGGCAAATATGGTGTGTGTTTCTTTGTCTGTGAACATGTGAGCGCTGTGCGCGAGACTGCGTGCGGGCGGAAATGTGTGTGTGCATACTGGGATATGTGTGTTTCCGTCCAGTTGCGTCAGCGTGCTGTTATTAACGAGGTCAGACAGCAGGTCATTGCTCTCTCAGGGAGCACCAGAGAGGTTTCCAGCTCTCTTATCTGACTGGCTGCTCTCCATCCCACATAAACGAAACATTATTAAAGATTAGTAAATGGCTTCAGCTGGGACTGCAGGTTGGCTCTGAAAAGCTATTAGTTCTCAACCAATATCTGTTTGGATTTCAATGTTGGAGCCAGAAGGAGAAATGACAACTCTTTGCTGCAGTCTTGTAGAGAGAGAGAGAGAGAGAGATTAAAATAGAGCTCTTTGGCCACGCACACCAGTGGTGGGTTTGGCATCTAAATAAGGATGCATATGCAGAAAGGTCAACAGCATCACAAACTTTACCCAGTACCAGGACATTTTAGCCAAAAACCTTGTTGCCTTTGCTAGGAGGCTGAAAATTTGCCACGAGTGGATATTCCAGCAAGACAATAGCCCCAAGCGAACATAAAAATCCACAAAGAAATGGTTAATTGACCACAAAATCAACATAAACTCAGTTTATGGACTGACCACAGTCCATAAACTCAGGCTAAGGATATCAAGGATGTGGAAAGATTCTGTATGGAGGAATGGTCGAAGATCCCTCCCAATGTATTCTCTAATCTCCAATGGTTTTTGTTTAAAAAAAAAAGGCTCATTGTCGTTATCCTCTCAATGTGAGGTGTTATAAGGTAATGAAAACATGGGTGCCAATAATTTTGGCACCTGTCTTTTTGAGAAAAATAAAAACTTGTAAAACAAAATCTCGTTCTCTGAGAATTGTTTTAATAAAATAATATACTTGTAAAAAATTTTTTTGCATACAATATAGCTCAGAATATGTATTATTTATTTTATACAGTCTTTTTTGCTCATCTTTAGCAAGGGTACCAATAATTTGTGTTAGGTCGTGCGTACATGGGTGTGTGTCTTTTTCTGGGTGCATGAGGGTTTTGGAAGGCCAATGATGAGTGTTACTTTTGGGGGTTGATTTCTAGTCACATTAAGGTGCAGAACGTTCGATTTGCCTGCTGGGGGAGGGGTGCAGCTCTACTAAAACCATTGACAGACATGATAGGCCTCATTGATTGGCTAGCTAACTAATAACAGATCAAGTCAATATGGATAGTTAACAAGCTAACGTTCAGCGGATAAACTAGATGGCTATATGCAAATATTGTTTGAATTGCTTGCCATCTATACTGGTGATGACAATAGTCAGACTAACAACTTTACCAGGACGAGGACTTGCCGATGTCAAACTCTTACCAAAAGCCTAATCTCTGATGACGCAAGCTAAATGACACGTTGTTTGCTTAGCTAGCTACTTGCCAAATGCGTCAGCTACCCTATGTATCAGAAATGACACGATAAATTGATGTTTGCTGATCATGAAAATCATACAGTTATTTGCTGTAAAACTCTGATGATAGTGCTAAACGTGGAATAATCGGAAATGTGTAGTTCTGACTATGCTCTTCAAGAGGTGATGATATTAAAACCAAATAGTTCTGACATTTATTTAACAATCCCTTTGAAAACGGCACATAGTCAATGGTTTTAGCTGGGGGTCTCCTTGCCCCCCAGCAGTCAAATCAAACGCTCTGCACCGTATTGTGACGTTTGATTGATTACAACCTATATAAACAATTGATTGAAGAGTGGTAAAGAGTGGTAATTATGTGTTCCATTATTCTGGAGGACATTAAAATTCCATTTATTCATCGTTCCAAGCCCTCATTTGGCAGACTGTGACCAATCAGTGTGCTCAGAATAGTAACTCAAGGAAACCCATAGGAGTGGTCACCATCTTGTTCTGAGTCAAGATCACTTTCGGAGTCAAAAAGTAAGCTGAGATCTACCGCTCAGAATTTTTTTTCAACATGACTTACCATGTGTAAGCCTATGCAACATTAACCTAATAAAAACAGTTCTGTAGGAATGAGGTTTGTGCTGGAGGCCTAATACATAATCCCAGCATATTAGCTATGTTTGGCCTGCCAATGTTGTTCTTTCTCAGACCATATTATCTCAAGCTTTGATAAAAACATTTATCAGTTGTTGTATCACTTGCGAGGCATATCTGAGCATAAATTGAAATAATTAGCAAATAATGAGGTTTTTAATTTCCTGTACTGATGGTACCTGCATTTGATGGTCAGTCTCAGCGAAGGGAGGGAGAGTGCAGCAGAGGGTCTGCCTCTCACAGTCCCTGCTCTCTTCCTCCCTCCTGTGAGACTGACCAGAGAGAGGGCCTCATGCACAAATTCCTGTTGTTCCTATGAACAGATTAAGTGAAATATTCCTAGATATTAAAATAGACACAACGAGCTGCAAATAATAAAAAGGCAGGCCTGTCAATACACTTGGCTACTCATTCATTGCAGCTGCAGTGCTGGTTGTAGCATGAGTGGAAGTAGGGAGAAGCGCATCTTATGTTTTGGGAAAGTGTTTAATGAACACAGTGTTGACAGTGCTGAATAAAACTTAAACATGAACTCACTCTTTGCAGTATTCTTTGACAGTCTCCCTCTGGTCATGGTTTTAAAAGTTGTGAAATCTCACACAGGCTAGTATCACACTTTTCTGTGGGGTCATGGAAGATTTTTAGCTATCTGATTGGCCAGCGCGGTAGGCACATTTGATTTAGCTCTCCTGGTTCACCGGTAGGCGGAATTTGTCCCTTCAGACAAATGAAATGGTTCAAAATGGGAACGCGTTGCCTACTCGGTTTGCAAAAAATAGGAGCGCAAAATTCTTTATCGTTAGATATTCTACAGAAATGTTTGGTGATCGACTAGGGATGATAAACCTTGCTGTCTGTCTGACATTTGCAACATTGTTTAAATGTTCAAATTCGATCTCCTGCTGTCCCATAGTAATGAACGTGTCGTGAGTCGGGACGAGACAGACAGGCAGGCAACGTTTCTCAACCAGTTTAAATCATGATTCAGCTGCCATCATTTTTATAGATTTTCAGTCAGGGAGTTTCAGTCAGGGATGTCCCCTAATTCTCCAATAACTTTGTATAACATTTCCTTGATATTAAAAGCAAACCATAACTCTAAAATAATGGTAGGAAAATTACAACTAAGAAATGGCAGGCTTTGAACATCATTTGATAAGGCGGGGGTGTAACCAACAATATTACCTCATAATGTTCCCCTTTGGTTTCTCCAGGGAGAAAGTGATTGTGAAATAAAGTCATGATGAAGACAATGAACTGTGTCATACTTTAACAACTGGAGCAGAGAAAAAGAAGAAGAAGAAGTTCTACATACATTGGTATTTGCAGTTGCCATGAGACCAGGGTAGTCTGTTGCCTTGCCGACCTTGTCTCTAAGGATATGACCTATTCTCACAGGTACTATTTGACAAAGGTGAGCTCACATCAGTAGTGTGTGTGTGTGTACACACACACAGACACGCACGCACACCACACACACACACACACACACACACACACACACACACACACCTCCTCTACCCACTTTACAGTATATCACCACTCTTCTCACACTCCCAATCCTGCCTCATTCTCTCCTAACCATGTTGTTCCCACATCACTTCTGTCTCAGCTTGTTCTCTGTCATGTTTTGATGGATGATCCCCTCCATATTGTACTGTGTTTAACTGTTGGTATAAAGCCCTGTTCTTGTTTTGGTGTTGTTTCGACCCCCCTTGGCGTCGCTTTCCCCCTTCCGCACCCCACCCCTCTCCCATAGGGTTGTTATAGGTCATGGGAAGGGGTCCGCTAGCGACGGACGACATCATGCCGTGTAACTCATGTGATGTCATGCTTCTTAGTGTGAGTGTGTTTCTCTTATACGGTGTGCGTGTGTGTGTGTGTGTGTGTGTGTGTGTGTGTGTGTGTGTGTGTGTGTGTGTGTGTGTGTGTGTGTGTGTGTGTGTGTGTGTGTGTGTGTGTGTGTGTGTGTGTGTGTGTGTGTGTGTGTGTGTGTGTGTGTGTGTGTGTGTGTGTGTGTGTGTGTGTGTGTGTGTGCGTGCGTGCGTGCAAATGCATTTGTGTTCATGTGTTCTCCTTTTCTGTGAGCCATGCTGGGTGGTCATCCACTCTTCCTCTAATCCCCATTGTTATGTGAGATTATGGTGTTCATAGTGACACGTTTCATTTAGACAAGTATTTATCCTCTCGACTCTATTGGCCCTGCTTTGTGCCCCCATGGGATTTGGAATGTAACATAGAGTAATTTACTCTTCACCGAATAACAGATACTCTTAAATAGCAGGTACATGTACATTATAGGTATTGCAGGGGAGAGAAAAATAAGACTTTATTGTCCATTATCATACCTTGAATGCTTTCACTCCCACGACTGTCTCCATCTCAGCCCTGCAGAGAGGAGAATCCTTAGAGCTGACCTCATACACACATCGCAGCCTGTGTTATTGTAGCAGTCTAATGAATCAAATACACACCCAGTCCTCACATTTCTCCTGCCCTGGCACAGGCAGTCAACACACACACACATGCAAATTGTTTTTTATTGTGGGGACCTAAAACTTATTTCCATTCTAAATGTCCCTTAAACCTAAACCTAAACCTTACCCTAACCTAACCCTAACCCCAATTGCAACCCTAACACTAAACCTAACCCCTAAGCTTAAAATAGCCTTTGTCCTCATGGGGGACGTGGGAAATGGGAGCATTTTCCTTGTTTTACTATCCTTGTGGGGACCCACACACACACACACACACACACACACACACAGAGTGGAATCAAGTCAACAAATTTCATTGAAGCATTTTTAACGAGGGCAAAACACTTCTTACCATTTTCCAGAAAGTTAGAATGATGACGTGAACCACAGTCAGAACAGGTAGAAATATGACGGTGTGTGAATGACAACACCCCCATCTCCTAACTAACATCCCTTCTGTCTGATTAGTTTCCATGCAGGCCAACAGTATGTTTTGGTCCAGACACCTGTCTGAAGCATGGAGAGGGTGGAGGTCTGGGTGAGGATAGAGGTGTGTAATGCTTTGGCGAGGGTCGACACTGAAAGCCAATACCGACCTCGAACCAGACCTTCATGCTGAGAAATAACAGGGCTCACTCGTGCCAGATTATCAGAGGAGTGTGTGTGTGTGTGTGTGTGTGACCTTGCTCAGATTTGACTTTTTACTTCTCTCTCTCTCCTTTCAGGGGTACCAGGCTGGAGGGGGTAGACTGAGCAAGGGAGAGCAGCACAGAGCCTTGCTCCCCACAGGTCCTTATAAAGGCAGCAGACATTAGGTAAATGCTAGGTAGACGTTAGGTAAACTGAAACAGGCAGGACTCAATCGGTAGCTTTATACGTAGCACCAATACGCCTCTCTGAGCTGGCACAGACATCACTCAACATAGGGTAACTGGGCAGGCATGGGGTGTGTAAGTGTGCGTGTGTGTGTGCGTGTGTGTGTGTGTGTGTGTGTGTGTGTGTGTGTGTGTGTGTGTGTGTGTGTGTGTGTGTGTGTGTGTGTGTGTGTGTGTGTGTGTGTGTGTGTGTGTGTGTGTGTGTGTGTGTGTGTGTGTGTGTGTGTGTGTGTGTGTGTGTGTGTGTACACAGGCATGCATGAATATGGGTGTGGGCAGGTGGATGCGTGTCAGTCTGTTTGTATGGTTTGGATAGGAGTCAAGAGAAGCATATCTATATCAGAGTGATCAGCTCTGCACTCTCTAGCTGTCAAAGGGAGTAGATGGGTCAGATTCCCCTCTCCCATGTCTTTTCCTGTACTGTTGTGGACATATGCCTGCAGTGCTGGCTCATAAATCTTCTCAAAAGGTCGCAGCACCCACTTACGTTTTGTATGAAAGGTGCGAACCAAATAAAGTTTCTGATATTTACCCCAGCTCATTGCTGTTTTCCCCTCAGAGGCACTATAAACTGTCCTAGTAATTTCCCCACGGGCCAAGTCCTCTGCCACCACGACCACTGACTCTCCTCTCTTGTTTCTTATTACATGTCTGAGAGGCTGAGTTAGAGTAGTGTTTCATCTCCCTGTCTGACCCCTTTCTACACTGCTGCATGTATCACCTGAGAGAAGGAAAAATGCATACCGCTCCTTAAGTATATATTTTCTTTTTCTTTTTTCTCTCTATTATTCTGGTCTTATTTCACTGCATAACTATGCTACTCCATTAAAGCATACGACCGAATTTGAAAAAGGGGTAATAAAATCTATGCTTTCAGCCCAATTATGGGAGCTCAGGTAGTTCTTTACGCACGCACGCACGCCCGCACGCACGCACGCACGCACGCACGCACGTACGCACGCACGCACGCACACACACACACACACACACACACACACACACACACAAAACTAGTAAAGTTGTTTCAGACGGGTCTCAGAGCCAACAGTGTCAGCCTGATCAAGTCTCCGAGACCTCTAAAGGTTCCTAGCAGAATTTGGCATCCCGGAGTCGCCTCTTCACTGTTGACGATGAGACTGGATTTTCCCCCGATGTGGTAAATTCTGCCACCACCATGCTTCACCGTAGAAGTGGTGCCAGGTTTCCTCCAGACGTGCCACTTGGCATTCAGGCCAAAGAGTTCAATCTTGGTTTCATCAGACCAAAGAATGTTGTTTCTTATGGTCTGAGAGTCCTTTAGGTGCCTTTTGGCAAACTTCAAGTGGGCTGTCATGTGCCTTTTACTGAGAAGTGGCTTCTGTCTGGCCACTACCATAAAGGCCTGATTGGTGGAGTACTGCATATATGGCTGTTCTTCTGGAAGGATCTCCCATCTCCACAGAACTCTGGAGCTCTGTTTGGCCGGGCGGCCAGCTCTAGAAAGAGTCTTGGTGGTTCCAAACTTCTTCCATTTAGGAATGATGGAGGCCAATGTGGTCTTGGGGACCTTCAATGCTGCAGATATTTTTTGGTACCCCAGATATGTGCCTCGACACAATCCTGTCTCGGAGCTTTACCGACAATTCATTCGACCTCGTGGCTTGGACTTTGCTCTGACATGCACTGTCAACTGTGGGACATTATATAGACAGGTGTGTGCCTTTCCAAATAATGTCCAATAAGTTGAATTTACCACAGGTGGACTCCAATCAAGTTGTAGACACATCTCAGGGATGATCAATGGAAACAGGATACACCTGTCATGTATTTCTAGGAGTGGTGGGTGAAGAGTCAGGCACAGAGAGCAAACTTCCAAATCAAATGTGTTTATTTCGCGTAGTCAAACCAAACCAACAGGCAATGCCCAATGAACACGTATGTCTCCAAAACAGGGAAGACCATAATACGCAGGCGAAAAACCAACAGCACCACTGACAGTAAGGATAAGCCCGCACAACAGCAAGCGAGCGCTAGAAGTTTAAGTTGACAAACTAATGAACCAAAATGAGCAACAGGTGAAAACAATCAGACAAAACCAACAGAAAGGAAAAAGGGATCAGTGGCAGCTAGCAGACCGGTGACGACGAGTGCCGAGCACTGCCCGAACAGGGAGAGGAGCCACCTTCGGTGGAAGTCGTGACAACACCTGAGCTCAATTTCGAGTCTCATGGCAAAGGGTCTGAATACTTATGTAAACAATGTATTTTTTGCTTTGTCATTATGGTGTGTTGTATGCAGATTGATGAGGACATTTTTTTATTTAATCCATTTTAGAATAAGGCTGTGACGTAGCAAAATGTGGGAAAAGATAAGGGGTCCGAATACTTTCCAAATGCACTGCAAGTGAATTTGTCCCAATAATTTTGGTCCCCTAAAATATGGGGAGGGCGATGTACAAAAAGTGCTGTTATTTATAAACGTTTCACCCGATATGATGAAAATACCCTCAAATTAAAGCTGACTGTCTGCCCTGACAATCTGCCCTTTAACTCTGAAAAGTGCAAATTGTACACTACAGTATTTTCAGTGAACATATGAGTCCTACTGTACTGGTGTTAAAATAATACTTTAGAAAGTGTTAATATTTGTTTATTAACTTTTATTTTTTCAAGGGAACACAATAGACCCCCATGGGGGAGGTGTCATAATGCCCATAAAACCTAGCAGTCAAACATGTAAAATAATGTTTCCAATTCATTTTCCACCATTAATTTTCCCCAAAAGGGATTTTAGAGACACTTAAAATAAGGTGTGTCGTTTTGATAACCATTTAAATCTCTCTTGGACAAGGTGACTTTTATCAATAACTCTCAGATTCAAACATGCTAATTAGCATCAAAGTAGACATCATGCCAAACTACAAATCCCTGCAAGCTCCTGCAGGTCATCTCTAGCTGGCACCTTTGCTAACAAGTATTGTGTCAATTTAAAACTTGCACAAGACAGTTCACAGAATTGATCATTTAAATACATTTAGCCAATTTATGAATTACTACAATTAGCTAACGTTAGATAGTTAATCCAGAGATTCTTTCCTTTGTGTTGATTTGGCAGTCTCGTCCAGATCATCATGGCATTTGTAGTTCTTTATGATAGCCACATTAGCAGCTAATTAGCATTGTATTTTGGGGGGGATATATTGATAAAAGTAACCTTGTCTTAGAGAGATTTACACAGTTATCAAAACGTCACGCCAGGGTGAGCCTACATGAAACACAGCCTTTTTAAAACGTTTTTCTAAAATCTCCAATGGGAAAGTTTTACGATGGAAAACCGTTGGAACCATTTCCTAGGTTATATGGGTATTATGACTCATACTGTGGTACTCTATGGAGACCGGTGTCTCATTTACAATGATGCCCTGGGGACCAAACATTTTTTTATCCAGCAATACAACAACAACAACAAAAAGATCAAAACTAAAAGACAGCTATAAATACATTACGTCACGTTAACACGTTATAATAATCCATTTAAACAATTGCATTTAACAACAGTTTTTTAAACCGTCCAATTGGCACCAGGGAATCCAGGTGTAATTTGTTTTCTCAGCTATTCCAGAACTGTGGTGCGTAAAAACTAAAGGTGGATTTACCAAACTTTGTGGAGACAAGCGGGACCTCAAGAGTTAACCAACCCTACGAATGGGTTTGGTATCTCATGTTTTTATATTTCAACAGGGAAGTGAGGTATGATGGATGCTTGTGGAGCAGAGCTTTGTAAACAAGAAGGGAGCAATGAAGTTATCTACAGGATTTTAGTGAGGTCTAGCCGACCTTCTGATACAGGATGCAGCGATGAGTATTAGAACTGTCACCTGTAATAAAGCGAAGGGCGCTATGGTAGACGGCAGCCAAAGGTTTAAGAGTAGTGGCTGCTGCATTCTGGTAAATGGTGTCATCATAGTCAAGAATTGGCAGGAAAGTTAACGTTACAAGCTGCCTCCTGCTGGTCATGGAGAAGCAAAATATATTCCTAAAAAAGAAGCTCACTTTAAATCTTAGCTTTTTAACTAGCTCATTGGTATGCTTTTTAAACGTTAGATCTTTATCAATCCAAACGGCCAGATATTTCTAAGTGAAAATGTAGCCCATCTGAGACATTCTTCTCTGAATTAAAGAATAACATATATTTCGTTTTGCCTGCATTAAGTACAAGTTTTATATCAACAAGGGCTTTTTGTAATGTAACAAATCAGATTGCCGCTATAACATAGCTTGGTCAACAGTCGGTGCAATGGCATACATAACTGTATTGAGTGAATACATAACTGTATTGAGTGAATACAGATGAATATTGCAGGATTTAAATCATAGACCAATATTATTTATATAAACAGTAAAGAGAACTGGTCCCAATACTGACCCCTGCGGTACACCTTTCATAATTTTGAGGAAACTAGACTTGACACCATCAGAAAGCACACATTATGTCCTGTCTGTCAAATAGTACTTAAACCATTTGCAAGACTCCTTATCCCGGCCCATTTCAGACAGTTTTTGAATGAGTATGGAACGGTCAACTGTGTTGAATGCTTAGGAAAGGTCTATACATAAGGCAGCACAATATTTTTTTATGATCTAGGCAGTTTAACACAGCATCTAAGACAAGCGTAGTGGCTGAAACAGTGCTATGTCCAGGCCTAAAACCAGATTGTTGCATGTTTAGAATACAGTGAGAAGTTAAAGTTCTTAGCTGGAAGTTGGTCAGGGATTCGAATATCTTGGCTCGGCAAGATAACTTGGATATTGGATGGTAATTATCGAAGTCAGAAGGAACTCTGCCCTTATCTAGGGGGAGGACATTTGCCGCTTGTCAAATCTTAGGGATAACATCAGTAGCAATTGTTAAATAAAAAATACAGGTACATGGTTCAACAATGAGTGGGGCAGAGAGCTGTAGTAAGGAGGGGTCAAGTGAATCAGCCCCTGTGGATTTGTTTTGCGTCGATCTTTAGCAAGGCACTTAATACATCATAGACAAATGGTTGAACTGAAAATAAAGTATGTGAGTCTGTGAGAGCATCATTCTCCACAATCTGTTTTGAGGTGACTAAAGGACTCCCTCTAGTGGAATGAGATACATTTTCAGAGACTATCATTTTAAACAGGTTAAACAGCTGTTATTAAAAGCACTACAAATGATAACTTGTGTACAGTATTTCACTTTTTAATGTGTATAGTATTGCTTACTAGGTGTTGTCCAATGAATTATGTAACCACCCCTTCTTCAAATCAAATGGTGTACCTTAGCAGCGCTTCCCTTCCTTCTTTTTTTTCTACACTACAAATGTCTAGTTTGGTACAAGAGGCTGTCAAAACCTGCTGGGGCCACAAAGGGGTGGATACACAATTCAATAAATGTATTGATTTTGCTTTTCTAACGATGCATAGATAGACTATCTATTTCTGACATGTCTGAAGGACAGCCACAGACATAACCCACCAGTCACTCAACCCCAGCTTAGACAAAAGATGTTGCTCATTCAAATGTCTATAATATTTCTTTGTAATGATTCGGGAGCGAGATTAAGGTAGTTTAAGATCTCTTATGTAAATTTATGAGGAGCATTTGTTAGAATAATGGTTAAGAGAGTAGATTTTTCAGGGTGTTTAAAGTTGAGGCGAGTTAGATTTACCTCAGTACAATTATCTTTCAGATTATCAGATACCGGTGTCAACTAGTCCAGATTAAGATCATCCACTATTCATAATTCAGATTTTGAATAGTTAGACAGCAGGTCAGACAATTTGTCAAGAGCACATATGGAGGCAAAGGGAGGGTGATAAATTCCCACTAGCTTCAGAGTATTACCAAGGTTCACATTTAAGAGATGACATTCAAATTGCTTAGGCACAGATGTTAATGGATACAAAACATTTAACTTGCTCTCTTTGTATATGGCGACAGCCCCTCCTCTGCCAACTCTGTCAGATCTAAAAACATCCTAACAAGTCAGATACACAGTCCGACATAGACTTCTTTAGCCAAGATTCAGTTATAACCAGAACGTCTGCATTGGTTTGAGAAGCAAAAGTCACAATAAAGACAACTTTAGAAATCAAACTTTTGGCATTTACATGAATCAGTCCAAGGCCGCAGCTGCGGGATTTCAGATCAGAAGTAGTTTCTAATACGAACATGCCATGTATTAGTAAACACCATGGGTTTGGCTTGAATACAACATACAAGATTTAAAGCTGCAATATGTAACTTTTTTTGGCGACCCGACCAAGTTCACGGTTTTGTACACCGCCTTCAACAGCTGAAAAAACTATATTTTTCGTTATTGAAAAGATTTTTCACAGCGGTTTAGATGGTACAATGATTTTGTGTTGTCTTGTTACATAAACTGAAATTAATCAAACTATTATAATTCTTGCAACCAGGAAATGGCAGAGCGTTTTCTGCATATTGCACCTTTAACTCTGTTGCAGTGTTCCCCATTCCCCAGCAGCATACCACCCTGCATACCACTGTTGGCTTGCTTCTGAAGCTAAGCAGGGTTGGTCCTGGTCAGTCCCTGGATGGGAGACCAGATGCTGCTGGAAGTGGTGTTGGAGGGCCAGTAGGAGGCACTCTTTCCTCTGGTCTAAAAAATATCCCAATGCCCCAGGGCAGTGATTGGGGACACTGCCCTGTGTAGGGTGCCGTCTTTCGGATGGGATGTTAAACGGGTGTCCTGACTCTCTGAAGTCATTAAAGATCCCATGGCACTTATCGTAAGAGTAGGGGTGTTTACCCCGGTGTCCTGGCTAAATTCCCAATCTGGCCCTCAAACCATCATGGTCACCTAATAATCCCCAGTTTACAATTGGCTCATTCATCCCCCTCCTCTCCCCTGTAACTATTCCCCAGGTCGTTGCTGCAAATGAGAACGTGTTCTCAGTCAACTTACCTGGTAAAATAACGGTAAAATAAATAAATAAAAATTTAACTCTTAAAGTGTTCAAAGGAACTAAATCGTGGTGTTTGCATAGCTTTACTGTGGAGTAGTACGCCACACCTACAGTGTGAAACATAACACTTGATTTAGAGAGTAACGTTTAATTTGTATATTTCCCAGGGTGCCTTTTCTTTTTGAGTAAATTGAGTTAACACCCATGATTGTATTTGTTAGTGCCAGAGACATGGTTGTTGAATTATTTTCTTTCTAGAGGCCTGTGCTTTTGCCAAGTAAGTGCCTAGGGGAATGTCATCATTTAAAAATAAACTCTATGCCAATGCATTACATATATCATAAGGTCTTAATTATTAGTATAGTAAGTGGCCTAGTTTTACCCTAAGACAGTGGTGTTGGAAACTCCTGGATGACAGGCTACATCAGGCCTGCAAGTCACATTATGCTTGCTTGCAAGGTTATGTGTAAGTACTATTGGAATCCAGCCTGGGTTAAGATATCCAACAGGTGGCATTTTTATTCACCCGCAACCTGCATTCAGATTGACTGTGTGGATTAAGATACTTGGTTTAAATAAACACTCCCTAAATCATTTAAACCGGAAAAAACATAAATCTAACTAACTGATTGGATTAGATTAGAAAAATGTATGTTATTTATCTTTGTGTAGTATAAGATTAATGAATATATCAATATACTGTAACGGCGGTCCTCCTCCTCTTCTACCGAAAAGGAGGAGTATTGATCGAACCAAGGCGCAGTGGAGTTTGAACACATATTTATTTAACGAAAACACGAACTTAACTAAACTAACAAAAAAACAAACGGTGTAGACAGACCTAGACGACGAACTTACATAAAACAAGAAGAACGCAGGAATAGGGAACAGACTACATAAACCGAACAAACCGTAAACAGTCCCGTATGGTGCAAACATATACACAGACACGGAAGACAATCACCCACAACGAACACTGTGACAACGCCTACCTAAATATGACTCTTAATTAGAGGAACGCCAAACACCTGCCTCTAATTAAGAGCCATACCAGGCAACCCAATAAACCAACACAGAAACAGAAAACATAGAATGCCCACCCAAACTCACGTCCTGACCAACTAACACATATAACAAATTAACAGAAATAGGTCAGGAACGTGACATAACCCCCCCCATAAGGTGCGAACTCTGGGCGCACCAGCACAAAGTCTAGGGGAGGGTCTGGGTGGGCATCTGACCACGGTGGTGGCTCAGGCTCCGGGCGAGGTCCCCACCCCACCATAATCCATCCTAGCCTCCATCTCCCCCTAAGAATGTCCACCCTCCTTTTACCCCCACAAAATCTTCTTAGTAACATCAGTGATAGGGACAGCACCGGGACAGAGAGATAGATCAAGACAGAGGGATAGATCCGAATATAGAGGTAGATCAAGATAGAGAGGGAGATCATGATAGAGGGGCAACTCCGGACTGAAAGGCAGCTCCGGACAGAGAGACAGCTCTGGACTGATGGGCAGTTCTGGGTATATAGCCGTTTCAGGCTGAAGGGCAGCTCATGGCTGACTGACGAATCTGGACGCTCATGGCAGGCTGACGGCTCTCGACGCTCATGGCTGGCTGACGGCTCTCGACGCTCATGGCTGGCTGACGGCTCTCGACGCTCATGGCTGGCTGACGGCTCTCGACGCTCATGGCTGGCTGACGGCTCTCGACGCTCATGGCTGGCTGACGGCTCTCGACGCTCATGGCTGGCTGACGGCTCTCGACGCTCATGGCTGGCTGACGGCTCTCGACGCTCATGGCAGGCTGACGGCTCTCGACGCTCATGGCAGGCTGACGGCTCTGGACGCTCATGGCTCTCTGACGGCTCTGGCCGCTCATGGCTCGCTGGCGGCTCTGGCAGATCCTGTCTGGTTGGCGGCTCTGGCAGATCCTGTCTGGTTGGCGGCTCTGGCAGATCCTGTCTGGTTGGCGGCTCTGGCAGATCCTGTCTGGTTGGCGGCTCTGGCAGATCCTGTCTGACGGACGGCTCTAGCGGCTCCTGTCTGGCGGGCGGCTCTAGCGGCTCCTGTCTGGCTGACGGCTCTGTAGGCTCATGGCAGACGGGCGGCTTTGCAGGCTCATTGCAGACGGATGGCTCAGACGGCGCTGGGGAGACGGATGGCTCAGATGGCGCTGGGGAGACGGATGGCTCAGATGGCGCTGGGGAGACGGATGGCTCTGGCCGGATAAGGCACACTGTAGACCTGGTGCGTGGTGCCGGAACTGGAGGCACCGGGCTAAGGACATGCACCTTCATACTAGTGCGGGGAGCAGGGACAGGGCACACTGTACTCTCAAAGCCCACTCTATACCTGGTGCGTGGTACCGGCACTGGTGACACCGGGCTGAGGACAAGCACATCAGGATTAGTAGGGGGAGAAGAAACAGTGTGTACAGGGCTCTGGAGACGCACAGGAGGCTTAGTGCGTGGTGCCGGAACTGGAGGCACCGAACTGGATACACGCACTACAGGGAGAGTGCGTGGAGGAGGAACTGGGCTCAGGAGACGCACTGGTAGCCTAGTGCATAGTGTAGGCACTGTAGGTACTAGGCTGGGGCGGGGAGGTGGCGCCGGAAATACCGGACCGTGGAGGCGTACTGGCACTCTTGAGCATTGAGCCTGCCCAACCTTACCTGGTTGAATGCTCCCGGTCGCCCGACCAGTGCGGGGAGGTGGAATAACCCGCACCGGCCTATGTAGGCGAACCGGGGAAACCATGCGTAAGGCAGGTGCCATGTATGCCGGCCGAGGAGACGCACTGGAGACCAGACGCGTTGAGCCGGCCTCATGACACCTGGCTCAATACCCAATCTAGCCCTACCAGTGCGGGGAGGTGGAATAACCCGCACTGGGCTATGCACTCGTACAGGAGACACCGTGCGCTCTACTGCTTAACACGGCGCCTGCCCGTACTCCCGCTCTCCACGGTAAGCCTGGGAAGTGGGCGCAGGTCTCCTACCTGCCCTTGGCCCACTACCTCTTAGCCTCCACCCAAGAAATGTTTGGGTGTTACTCACGGGCTTTTTGGGCTTCCGTGCAAGACTCGTTCCCTCATAACTCCGGTTCCTCTCTCCGGTAGCCTCTGCTCTCCTCAGTGCCTCCAGCTGTTCCCATGGGAGGCGATCCCTACCAGCCAGGATCTCCTCCCATGTGTAGCAACCTTTCCCGTCCAATATATCGTCCCAAGTCCATTCCTCCTTCTTTTCCTGTCCCTTACTCCGTTTACTCCGCTGCTTGGTTCTGGAGATTTGGTGGGTGATTCTGTAACGGCGGTCCTCCTCCTCTTCTACCGAAAAGGAGGAGTATTGATCGAACCAAGGCGCAGTGGAGTTTGAACACATATTTATTTAACGAAAACACGAACTTAACTAAACTAACAAAACAACAAACGGTGTAGACAGACCTAGACGACGAACTTACATAAAACAAGAAGAACGCACGAATAGGGAACAGACTACATAAACCGAACAAACCGTAAACAGTCCCATATGGTGCAAACATATACACAGACACGGAAGACAATCACCCACAACGAACACTGTGACAACGCCTACCTAAATATGACTCTTAATTAGAGGAACGCCAAACACCTGCCTCTAATTAAGAGCCATACCAGGCAACCCAATAAACCAACACAGAAACAGAAAACATAGAATGCCCACCCAAACTCACGTCCTGACCAACTAACACATATAAAAAATTAACAGAAATAGGTCAGGAACGTGACATATACAGTACATGGAAAAACGCAGATATTTAAAAAAAAATCGACCTGCAGTAGAGCATGCTGGGAAATACGATAATGATGGGCATGGTTTTGATGGGACTATTTTAGTTTCCACAGTGTAAAACAATAACTCTAGCTATTAACACCAACACTGGGGGTTATTTTACACCACTGAATGTTAATTTCACTCTTACAGAGTGCATTTAACTCCTTAACCAACAGTAGAAATGTTACACTGAAAAATCAACACTGGCCAATTTGCTGTGTGTCTGTGTAACTGTGTGCGTGTGTGTGTCACTTTCTCAAAGGAATGGTACTAGGAGGTGCTAATTTCTATCTGGCTGATATATTTCCTATTCTTTAATTACGTCTTTCTATGAATAACAAGTTTACATTTCAGTTTCCCCCGTTAGTGGCATGACTTCATGCTCTTCTCAGGAAAGGACTGTGTTGAGTGGAAGCCTGCCAAGGACCCTCCACCCCCTCTACATACATACACCAACACATGCACATGCATTCACACACACACACACACACACACACACACACACACACACACACACACACACACACACACACACACACACACACACACACACACACACACACACACACACAAACAAACTGTGGGTCTAGAAGAGTGTGCGAGGAGGATAATGGGATTCTGTCTATCAGGTGAGGTTCGTCAGTCTTACTTGGTGCTACTTGTCATCAACACAACACAGTATCCACTTACTCCACTGTTCTAGAGTTGTCCATGGATACACCGTATTGTATAATGTTCCGGAAAAGTTTCCGTCTTTCTTCAGTTACATTCAGCAGAAAAAACACACATCTGTAATTGCCGTATCAGGCCTGTATAGTTACCTCTTCCCCTTGACTTAACAAAATGACATCATTTTGGAATCTATGAGAATATCTGGCAGACTGTCCCGTTTATTTTCCTTTGGTGGGGTGGGATGGGGGTTGGACCCCCAACTCTCTCTCAATTTCCTTCTCTCTCCATCTCTCTCTCTTTCCATCCTCCACCCCTCTGTCTCTTTTTTTGTTGGGTGGGATAGGGGGGTGGACTCACCCGAATTTCTCTCCCTCTTCGTCTCTCTCTCTCCTCTTCTTCTCTTTCTTTTTCTCCACCTTTTTCTCAATTAACCCCTCCCCTCTCTCTCTTTTAGGCAACCATGTTTTTATGGAAGGAGTCAACCAAATAAAAGCAGCTCCAGTAGTCTGTGGGGGACAAACGCTGCTGGTTCAATGAAATGATCTATTCAACTCAGCGTGTTTCTCTCTCTTGCTCTCTTCATTCATTACATACTGTCCCACCCTTCATCCTTTCTGTCTTTTGTTTCCTGTCTCTCTTACTTTTTATCCCCCTCCTTCTTTCTCTGGCTGGCTGAGCCCTGATAGGGGATCAAATCAGGAGTTTGGGAGAGGAGAGGGACATTTGGCAGCGAGATGGCGAGTGGGACGGTGGCGTTGTTCCTGTATGGGTTCCTGCTCCTGTCTCTGTGGAGACCTTCACTGCAAGGAGGTAGGACCCCCTTTACTATGGATATGTATTCATATCACCCCTGTGTTTCAGGTGCCCCTTTAAGCTTGTACACACAAACAAATGAGGGTTTCTTCAAGGGTTCTTTGGTAAGGGTGATTGTTCTACGTGGAACTATAATGACTCAAAGAACGCTTTGAACTCTTCAATGGTTCTTTACGGTTCACAAAAGGGTTGTTTGCTCTTTTAGTGATAATTAAAATGTAGGGGAGGTGGCACATTAGAATGTTTTGGGGTGTGGTTTATGCACAGCTCTTTTTGTAAAACCGTGATTGAGAGTGTCATTCCAGTTTATCTAATGTGCTGTGTTACTGTTTGAGATGACATATTATAAATGGCTATGGCTAGTGAAAGTGTCTTGTGTCAATTGTGAAGAGTTGACAAAAGCGTCAGTGGTTCTTGATTCTTTCCACAGGGAAATAAAGGAAAGGGTTCTTTAGTGCCGTGCAGGTGTACACGGTCCAAACGCTCTCCCTGCTGCAGGCACTGACACCATAGTCCTTAAGCCCTGCTCTAGATTTTGGTTGTATAGTTCACCAGCCTGGTATGCAAGTACAAGGTACATGATGCTCCAAACTGAGCATTGATCTATGGGAGAGTCAAGGGTGTTTGAGTGTTTTTAGTTGAAGCGTTTTGAGTTTTGAGTGTTGTACTGATTTGCTCAAGACGTATTGATGTATTCTGCTATTTTGATAGATTTGTAGAATGTTCTCAACATCTTTTAGATTTCAAAGGCTTTTAAGCGTCCAACATTCTGGAGCTCTACTGTTCTGTGGAGTGACATAGAATTGGTCCGTGGAGCTTTGACAGGACAGAGCTGTGTGTATTTACCTGCTGGTATTCCCTCTAGGAGTGGAGCTTGTAGTTCGAGTCCCACTCCTCTCCCCACTCTGCTCCCCGCTCTGCTACAGTACAGGCAGTTACATCATTCAGAATTACCCACGATGCCATACTATAGGTGGACAGTGAGCTGTCTGATTGGCTGTAGGGTTTGGTTTAGCTGGTTTTGATAGGCCAACAGAGGGTTACTGGTTCCTATGATCTCTCCGCTCACTGGAACACAGGACTTAAACAGCTCTGAGAGAGGTCAAAGGGTGGAGGCAATAACTATGTTTCTAACACTGTAATAAGCATGTAATAAGATCGTAATGTCAGTATCTCACATGTCCAGCCAAGGTGTGTGGACTGTGGAACCAACTGGAAATACTGTATATTCAGCTACTGTTGGAGGAGAATGGAAGTTGAATAGAAAATGCAACTTTATTATTACACACTGATTGAAGAAAATGCCAAATCTTGCTGGTCTTTGGTAACAGTGAAATAACAGTGAGGTTTGTGGTTCAGGCTTAAGTTCATATGGAGTGTAACTCAATGTAAGGAAATGATTTGTAGAGCATGGTTCAGGTTTGTATGATTGAGTTCCCCATTGATAGAGAAATTCTCAATTCAGCATTGGGCCCCTCCAAGACTCTTACATCTAAGCTGATGTGAGAAATCTGTCCTGTTCTGTTGAAACATACAGCACTGTAGTGTTCTTTTACAGACGATTCATGGCAGAAGGGAATGAGTCATTTTGTCCACTTCACTGATACTGAATCTCCCACTGTAACATGCACAACATTTCCTGTACATTTCCAACCCACTGGGGTCTTGGTTAGGTCCAATGACAGATTATATCACTGGAGACTCTGGTCAAAGTAGTGCACTTGATAAGGGATATACTATCATTTGGGGAACAACCTGCACCTTTCCACTCCACCGTGCTCTTGGTCAAGTCCAATGATAGACACAAATGTCCTTCTCATGTTCAGTTTCCTTAGAACACAGACCGCAACTCTCCCAAAACTAGATGCATCATTTCTCATTATCTCTGAAACAGTGAAGTTTCTTTGGCGAGTTCCTCGGAGATCAAACACGGCATTGATGAATGACTGAAAAGGGAAAAGACTAAAGTGTAAAAATCAATCATGTAACAGATGACAAAACATAAATACATTCTTATAAAACTGCAGTTCATCACAATAAAATGACAGCTCTCAATAAAGATTGTTTTAAAAAAAAGACCAGCTCTATACTGTTAACAAAGTGATTTGAAACTCACAGCCTACATCCCAAATGGCACCCTATTCCATTTATAGTGCACTAAGGACTTTGATCAAATGTAGTGCACTATATACGGTGTATAGGCTGCCATTTGGGCTGCATCACCATTCTTTGACATTTCCATAGGACTTATTCTATACACGTGTACACAGCAAAATCACCAGTGTTCATTTCCTGGTGTAAGCAGTTTTGGTCTCATGTGGTGTTACTTTGTGTTACTGTAAATTGTAAAAATGTAAAACACCAGCTGGTGGTGTTATTTTTTTAAGTCTATTGTAAAGAAATACTGTTGTTCAGTCATGTCAAATTGGTCAGTGTTAACCAGCATTGATTTTTCAGTGTAACATTTCTAATGTTGATTAAGGTGCTAAATTAACTCTCATTGGTGTTAAAGAATCCCAGTGTTGGTGCTAATAACCAGTGTTAAAACATTATCATATTTCCCAACATGCTTTATGTCAGGTTGTTTTTACATGTACTGTACATTGATTTATTAAATCATCTTATGATACTCAAATATAAATAGTTTTTCTAAACTAATACAATTTGTTACTTGGACTAATTGCACCCGTTACTGAAATAGTTGTTCCAATTTAGATCTTAGTCTTCTGAGCCCAGCAGTAATTCTGAATGCAGGTTGCGGTGAATAAAATATTCAAAATGTTTGATATCCACTCTGGCTGGATTCCGGTAGAAATTACACATCTCTTTGCAATGTGACTTGCAGGCCTGATTTTGCCTGTAAACCATGAGTTTCAGGCCATTGTACGGGTAAAACTAGGCCCTCAAAATGAGGCCTTATGAATTATGTGCTGTATAATAGAATTTTAATGATAACAGACACTACCGGTCAAAAGTTTTAGAACACCTACTCATTCAAGGGTTTTTCTTTATTTTTACTATTTTCTTCATTGTATAATAATAGTGAAGACATCAAAAATATGAAATAACACATATAGAATCATGTAGTAACCAAAAAAGTGTTAAACATATCAAAATATATTCTCTATTTGAGATTCTTCAAAGTAGCCACCCTTTGTCTTGATGACAGCTTTTCACACTCTTGGCCTTCTCTCAACCAGCTTTACCTGGAATGCTTTTCCAGCAGTCTTTAAGGACTTCCCACATATGCTGAGCACTTGTTGGATGCTTTTCCTTCACTCTGAGGTCCAACTCATCCCAAACCATCTCAATTGGTGCTCCCTGGTGGCGCAGCGGTCTAAGGCACTGCATCTCAGTGCAAGATGCGTCACTACAGTCCCTGGTTCGAAATCCAGGCTGAATCACATCCGGCCGTGATTGGGAGTCCCATAGAGCGGCGCACAATTGGCCCAGCGTCGTCCGGGTTTGGCCGGGGTAGGCCGTCATTGTAAATAAGAATTTGTTCTTAACTGACTTGCCTGGTTAAATAAAATAAAACATAAAAAAAAAAAAAAATTGGGTGATTGTGGAGGCCAGGTCATCTGATGCAGCACTCCATTACTCTCCTTCCTGGTCAAATAGCCCTTACACAGTCTGGAGGTGTGTTGGGTCATTGTCCTGTTGAAAAACAAATGATAGTCCCACTAAGCGCAAAAAAAGAACCACACATGCAGAGATCATCCGTTCACCTACTCTGCAGTTGGAACCAAAAATCTAAAATTTGGACTCATCAGACCAAAGGACAGATTTCCACCGGTCTAATGTCCATTGCTCGTGTTTCTTGGCCCAAGCAAGTCTCTTCTTATTATTGGCGTCCTTTGTAGGGGTTCTTAGTAGTGGTTCCTTTGCAGCAATTCGACCATGAAGGCCTGATTCACGCAGTCTCCTCCGAACAGTTGATGTTGTGATATGTCTGTTACTTGAACTCTGAATTATTTATTTGGGCTGCAATCTGAGGTGCAGTTAACTCTATTGAACTTATCCTCTGCAGCAGAGGTAACTCTGGGTCTTCCTTTCCTGTGGCGGTCCTCATGAGAGCCAGTTTGATCATAGCGCTTGATGGTTTTTGGGACTGCACTTGAAGAAACTTTCAAAGTTCTTAACATTTTCCCCATTGACTGACCTTCATGTCTTACAATAATGATGTACTGTCGTTTCTCTTTGCTTATTTGACTGTTCTTGCCATAATATGGACTTGGTCTTTTACCAAATAGGTCTATCTTTTGTATACCACCCCTACCTTGTTAATTGAAATGCATTCCAGCTGACCTCATAAAGCTGTTTTTTACATCTCTACATCTAACAAAACAGAACACAGGTATGAACAAGAAAATACAAAATACATACAAAAAATGTAGTTTATATAAAAATAACCCAAAAATATATAAAACGTTTTTTTTTAAAGAACGACAATTCTAGCGCAATTGTATTCACTCCGTAAATATCTTATTATAATGATTCAGGATGATGTTATTCACTAGAGATAATATCTTAACAGGATGATTAAATTCAATCAAAAACATTTGTAATTTTGGTACAGAATTCTGGAATTTACATTTTTGTATAAAGTATTTGGCAACAAGAATAAAATAATTCACAATCATTTCAATGGTCTTGTTATCATTGCAATTGTAACATCCTTCATGTCAAAAACATGGGTAGTGTTCAAGAAGGATAATAAGTATTTTGCAAGGTTTTCCCAAAATGTTATCACAGATTTACATTCATTTAACCTTTTTTTTTTTTACCTTTTTCACAGAAAACGCAGATGTCATCAATAGCCATACATTTGGACAACATAGAATTACATGGATATGTCTTATGTAGAATCTTAAAGTGCAATTCCTTAAATTGCACAGCTCTTTTTCAGAGCTGATCTGATTGGTCAAAAGACCAATTAGTGTAAAAAATATCAGAATTGTTCTGTCTGTGTAAACGCAGACAGAACCATTTAAGGCCAAGCCCTTTGTATTAAAGATGTACATGGTTATGAAATCAGCCGTCCACTGTGGACTGAAGGAATGAAGAATGGGAAGAAGGAACTGAGCCAGTAGAGAAAATCCTTCCTCTATTTTTCTTATTGGTCATCAGAGTTGCTGCCAAGGGCAATGTTTATTATATTCCTATTAAAGTCTTACAATGTGTCATGCTCTCTCAGACAATCAATCAATCAACCCACCAATCAACCAATCAATCTGGCAATCAAACACACAATCTATTTAAAAAAAAATCACAATACAGAAATGTCCCTGAACACAAACTCAATCCCATACCTCACTTGATGATTGATTAGGTATTTTGGTGCTGGACTGGAACAAAAGCCTGGACTCCCTGTAACTCTCCAGGACCAGAACTGGTTATGCTATGTTTCAGGTGTGTGCTTTAGTTGTGTGTATACAGTGGTTTAACATGGTTGTGCTGTGTTCCAGGTGTGTACATACCTGCTGGTGTAGGTGAAGGAGCTGGGGCTGGATTAGGAGCTGGAGCAGGAGTCAGAGCTGGATTTGGACCAGGTGGAGCTGGCACAGGTTTTGGGCCTGGTGGTGCAGGCACTGGATATGGGCCAGGTGGAGCAAGAACCGGATATGAGGCTGGTGGCGGAGCTGGAGTTGGACCAGGAGGTGTAGGTGGAGCTGGAGCTGGTCCAGGTGGTGCAGGCTTTGGCCCTGGAGCCGGTGGAGGTTACACCAAGCCAGGGAAGACGGGAGGTAAGAGAGAACATTAAACTATCAACTGCTATTTGCCATATCTTCAATTTAAGCCTACTAGAAGGTGTGTGCCCTCAGAACTGGAGGGAAGCAAAAGTTATTCCCCTACCTAAGGATAGAAAAGCCCCCTTTACTGGCTCAAAAAGACAACCAATCAACCTGTTACCAACCCTTTGTTAACTTTAAGAAAAAAGTAACCCTACTAACCCTTCGATTAAACAAATATCTGTGTTTTCATTTATTGGGATGTAATTCTGTTGATATGACCATTGTATCTTGCAGCTGGCTATGGTGGTCAGGTTGTAGGCCAAGGCCAAGGAGGACTGGGGACTGGAGGTCTGGGGGAAGGAAGAGTTAGACCAGAAGGAGCTGGGGCCGGGCCAGGAGGTTATGGACATGGCGGTGGTTTAGGAGCTGGAGGCCTTGGAGCAGGTATGGTATGAGCTACTCCCTGTTTGTGTTTGTTATATTGGTATTTTCTTGGCTTAGAGCTGTAATCAGGGCCGAACTACTGCATTTGGGGCCCAGGGATATTTGTGGGGGGAGTGGGCTAGGGCATATTTAAAGCAAATTTCCTGCTATACTAAACATTTTTCCATAATGCTGAGAGAGGTTTTTTTTATAGTTTTAAAGGTAATTTCCTGCAATTCTACAAATTTTGCTATCATATGGTATCTGGGGGCCCGTGCCCTGCGTGCCCCTTCTGTAATCCGGCCCTGGATGTAATGGACAGATTCAGCTGTGGTACTGATGCTTGAGTCTTCCTCTCCAGGAGCTGGCAATGGAGGTTGGGGTCCTGGAGGACAGGGGGCTGGACTAGGAGCTGGAGGTCTGGGAGGAGGAGGTCTTAGACCAGGAGTCAGACCAGGAGGTTATGGACCAGGTGGAGCTGGGGCTGGACCAGGTGGTTATGGGCCTAGTGCTGGTCTTAGTCAGGGCGGAGCTGTGGCTGGAGGTCTTGGTGGTGGTTACGGACTTGGCGGTGGTCTAGGTGCCGGAGGCCTTGGAGCAGGTATGAGGTTCTTGATTTGATCATCTGATCAAGTATTACTCATTTCAGTTAATTTTACAGAAATGTATTTTTGATGATTGTTGTGTTTCCACAGGAGCTGGAGGAAAGCCAGAGAAGGCAGGTGAGCTACATAGACAGTTCAGGTCTGCCCTAGACTTCTTTTAGGGCTCACAAACTATTGACGTGTTTTTT
The DNA here is from genome assembly GCF_029448725.1 of Salvelinus fontinalis. Taxonomy (NCBI): domain Eukaryota; kingdom Metazoa; phylum Chordata; class Actinopteri; order Salmoniformes; family Salmonidae; genus Salvelinus; species Salvelinus fontinalis. The sequence continues at coordinate 45,709,409 of NC_074677.1, forward strand.
CAGTGGCAGTCTATTTCCTCAGTGTATCTAAATGAACACTACACATGACAAAGACCCTCCTAAAGCTTTTAAGCCTGTTTGTTGTTATCAAGAGGATGATGCAGTCAATCTTGATCTCCAGGAGCTGGCTACGGTGGTAGAGATCCTGGAGGACAGGGGGCTGGACTGGGTGTTGGAGGTTTTGGACCAGGTGGCTATGGACCAGGTGGAGCTGGTGCTGGACCAGGTGGCTATGGGCTTGGTGTTGGTCTTGGTCCTGGGGGAGCTGGTCCTGGAGTTTTTGCTGGTGGTTATGGACCCGATGGAACAGGTAAAGAACCCTGAGGTTTACAGATGGAGTGCAGTCAAAGATACCGGCCGTGTTCTCAAAGGGCAACATATTCCCTAAATAATGCACTACTTTTGCCCATAGCTGGGTGCGTTTTGGGAGTCACACTAACTCATGCAGTACAACCTGATCTTATGGCCTCTGGTATACCTCTGCTATTTCTCCATCTTTCGACAGGAGCCAGTGGGAAGCATTCCAAAACAGATGTGTGTGGATCTTGTCTCTATGTACAGTAGACCTTTGAGATGTGTGTGTTTTTGTCTGTTTGAGTCTGTATTTCTTGTGTTTGATCCCCAGGAGCTGGCTATGTAGGTCGCAGTCCTGGGGGACAGGGGGCTGGATTAGGAGCTGGAGGCTATGGACCAGGTGGAGCTGGACCAGGAGGATATGGGCCTGGTTCTGGTGTTGGCCAGGGTGGAGCTGGTCCAGGTGGTTTTGGTGGTGGTCTTGGAGCTGGCGGACAAGGAGACGCACTTGGAGCTGGTACGGTGTATGGCCTAACTCGTTTAGCCCATGAGTCTGATATACTGTAACTTGCTACTAGGTGCGTCTTTGGGTGCTATTAATGATGACAAAGTCTGTGGCTGCTGTAATGGAGTAAAGCCAAAGCCATGTGACCATCTTAATGCACTAGCATCCATAGAATTAGGAATTAGATTATTAGAATGGACATGAACCTTCTTAAGATGGTCCAAAGGTCAGCCATGTTGGTCAGGGAGTTTGTCAACCATGGTTTGCCAGTGCTGAGATAAGATATTGTGTAAAACAATGAATGTTAATAATTGATCTGCATTGTATGTGTGTTAGCTAGGTAGCCACAGTTTTAGAGGAATGATTCCATTCATTTTTCAAATGAACTGCCAATACGCCAACATTCCATTCAAGCAATGCAGTCAATCCACAGCCATACATTGGCTGAAATCAGTTGATGATACAGATGTACTGTAGGATCTTCATTTGCTCACTGTTTTGTTGCTGATCATTTTCCTGCACAGGAGGAAATGCAAACTTCTAGTGCATTTGAGTTTTAAAAAGGCTTCTAAAGTTTGTAATTTCAACTTTGAAATTTCAGACATGTTTTGCCCTAATGGAAAATGTATCGACCCCTACAAAAAGGTATATTAATTATAATTCACATAATAATTCAAATATCCTGTTGCTGCAGGATTATTTTCCTGCTGTAGCAAACTGTCTCAAATTAAGATCCTACATCTGTAGGACTTAGATTTTTTAATTAAACAAGTACTCCTCATATAATCATATATGATATCTCATATACATATACACTCCATGGTCAGTTTATTAGGTACACCCATTGCCTACAGAACAGTCTGAATTCTTCGGGACATGGGTTTTACAAGGTGTTGGAAAAGTTCCACAGGGATGTTGGTCCATGCTGTAGATTTGACAGCGGTACATTCATGCTGTGAACAGCCCATTCCATCTCATCTCAACAATGCTCAATTGGGTTTGGTCAGCAACAATGTTCAGATACACTGTCGCGTTCAATCGTTCCTCAATTGGTATCAAGGGACCCAAAGTGTGCCAGGAAAACATTTTCCACACCAGTACACCACCGCTGCCAGCCTGTACCGTTGACACCAGGCAGGATGGGTCCATGGACTGATGCTGCTTACGCCAAATCCTGAATCTGCCATAAGCATGACGCAACAGAACCCGGGGTTCATTGGACCAGGCACTGTTTTAATTGTCCAGTGTTGGTGATCGCGTGCCCACTGGAGCCGCTTCGTCTTGTTTTTAGCTGATAGGAGTGGAACCCGGTATGGTCGTCTGCTGCAATAGCCCATCCATGACAAGGACTGACGAGTTGTGTGTTCTACACACCACTGTGCGCCGTTATTTGTCTGTTTGTGGTCCATCTGTTACTTAGCACGATACTTGCCATTCTCCTTTGACTTGTCTCATCAACAATCTGTTTTTGCTCACAGGCCTGCCGCTGACTGGATTTTTTTTGTTTGTTGCACCATTCTCGGTAAACCCTAGACACTGTCTTGCGTGAAAAGCCCAGGCGGGTGGCCGTTTCTGAGCTATTGGTTCCGGCACGCCTTGCACCGACGATCATACCACGCTCATTCTAATGTTCAATCAAAGAGTAACTGAATGCCTGCCTGCCTGCCTGCCTGCCTGCTTTACATAGCAAGCCACGGCCACTGTCTGTAGGAGTGCTACATTTTTGTGAACTGGGTGGTGTACCCAATAAACTGTCCGTTGAGTGTATATCATATCATATATACATGCATATATCATATAATAACACAGCTTTCCGAGAAACAAAATCTGAGATATTTATAGTCTGTTTATACCGAAAATGTCTATATAAACTGTATTTAGAATTTTATGACAATACTTTAGGTCGATTACATTCCATTACACAGTTTCTGATAGATCACATGCTTTAATTGTATTTTCCTGCATAAGTGAAAGCAGGAAATGGATCAAGTTATCCATTATTTAATTTCCTCAGACACCACTGAAGTCTGGGGTTGTTATTTGGGTTGTATGCACACCGAACATGCACGCACACACACGCACACACACAGCTCATATAGAATGAGGATTGTTGATGATGTTATCCGAGGAGCAGTTCTCGATGCTTATGACCCGGCTTTTTGAAACCTTTAGTTAGATGTTCCACCCTTTAGACCAGAGGTCTCCAACCTTTTCTAGCATGAGAGCTACTTTAAAAAATGAAACGTTGTGAGTACATTTTTTTCTAGCTTTTAAATAGGCACATTCTTCTCTTCTCCTCTCCCATGCAACTCTTCCTCAGGTTCTTAGTGTATAAGAGAAAGTAGTGCACTGTTTTCTGTCAATATACCTGGTAAAATAATGGTTAAAAAACAACTTTAAGGAGGGCCCTATAAAATTTGAATTTTTTTCCAAAATTATGTTTTAGCAGATTTTATTTTTCCTGGTTTTATAATTAGAATTTTTTTCACTCCAAAATTACAATTGTTCATAGAGAAACAATGAAATTGGATGTTCTGAGTCCATGTACATGTTTAAATCACATTAGAAGAAAAACATTTTTAGGCCTGAAGGAATTGATTTTTGAACGTAATTCCCCTTTAATTGTGCATCTGACCCTTTAACTGTGCACCTAGCGAGTGAGGAATGTGCCTTGTATTGTGCCGGTCTAGCGACGGGTCTGTACTGCTGCTGCTCATTTCATGGCAAAGTTTGCAAATAAGAAATAATAGATACAAATGGTATACTAACTCATGATAAACTTCTGCCAGGTAAACCTACTTTGCCAGCCTAGTCTCACAGATTAGACATAACATAGTAAATGTATATCCGGCACTCACATTAGTATGATATGTTACTTTTGGTATGGTTACATGAGACAGATGGTTACTTAACACAAAAACAAAAGAAAGGTGGTTGGTTGGGGTGGATGGTAAGCATATAATGCGTACGTACAGCAACCCAAAGGTTGTGAGTTTGAATCTCATCATGGCCAACCTTAGCATTTTTAGCTAATTAGCATATTTTCAAGTACTTCCTTTTTTTTGCTACTTTGCAACTACTTAGCGTGTTAGTTAATGCTTCCCCTGAACCTAACCTTAACCCTTTTAGCTAACCCTTCCCCTAATCCTAACCTTAAGCTTTTAACCTAACTCCTAAACTTAACCTTAACCCTAACCCCTAAGACTAGCCTAGCTAACGTGAGCCATCTAGACACCTAGTTAGAATTCGTAACATGTCATACCTTTTGCAAATTCTTAACATGTAGTACGTTTTGCAAATTTGTAACATATTGTACATTTTGCAAACATTTGTCACATATAACATGAATTGTAATTCGTAACATATCATACAAAATGGGTGGTGGTGTAAGGGCTGTCTTTCTCCTCATCCTCGGACGAGGTGAGGAGAGAAGGATCATCAGACCAATACGCAGCATTAGGGAAATAAGCCATACTTTTATTTAACGACGATGATGGCAACACGAAAACAAATACACTTACGAAATAACAAAACAAGAAAACGACGTTGACGAAACCTGAACATAAACTTACATAACTACACGTAAACTCACGGACAGGAAACAGACGACATCGAAACGAAAACGAACAGCCAAACAGTCCCGTATGGTATCGACACGACACAGGAGACAATCACCCACAAACAAACAGTGAGAACGCCCTACCTAAATATGACTCTTAATTAGAGGAAAACGCAAACCACCTGCCTCTAATTAAGAGCCATACCAGGCAACCCAAAACCAACATAGAAACAGATAACATAGACTGCCCACCCAAAACACATGCCCTGACCATAAACACATAAAAAACAACATAAAACAGGTCAGGACCGTTACAGGTGGACATCCAGAAATGAATACATACCATATGAAACATAACATCATACTAAATGGAGTGTCTCAGATTTATGTACAGAATAATACAAAATGCTCTGAGACCGAGTTGACTTTGCAGTTAACATTTAATTGAGAAGGTTTTGGGGAAAGTATTTCTGTCACCCCACAAGATGGTTATAACATCAACTGGCTACACACGGAGTGATAGACAAATGCACACACTATACAGACAGACAGGGGCTATATTGCTGGTAATGAATGGGCAGATATTTTCATAGGTTTGGCTTTTTAAGCCAATAGTGGCTAACCAGGGGTGGGATAACGTCAGTATTGCGTCAATGTTGCGTTGATTAGACAGTAGCTGGGAGCTTGCAGTGTCAGATACTTGTGTGATTTGTTTATGACAGTTTGCGATGGATTACATAAAAAATTGCATATGCTTTCAGAATTGTTTGGTGAGCTACTCATAGGTGGGCTGCGAGCTACTGGTAGCTCATGATCCACCTGCTGGAGACCCCTGCTTTAGACCCTGAGATAGAAAGTGGGCCACAAACCTGGGTTCAAACACTATTTGAAATACTTTAAAATATAACAATGAAAAATGTTTTCCAGATTGTATCTTGACGATTATTATTTAAAAAATGTGCAATGCGAGTATTGGGTTGAAACTGAGACAACCTGGTTTAATTTGGGTCCCGGGGGCAAACCAGTTCGGAAACACTGATGTAGTGTAATGCACCTGGGAATTAAACTGGATGCTGTAATGTAAGTGGCCAAAAGAGGGCAGTGCTTCGTACTCCAGGGCTTGGAGCCGGGCTTGGATTTAATTCAAGCACTAAACCCTTATATACCCAGTATGTTTTTAGAACATTATTCTCAGTGTTCCATTTTTGGAGTGTTATTTAAAATGTATTTTACATTAACCTCAGAAAAATGTGCCCACAATGCAAAAATGCCATCATGTGTTGGATTCATATAAAACATAATTCCTCCTGTGTTCCCATTAGGCTATGGAGGCCTCGGAGCAGGGAGAGGCCACAATTGAATGATGCCGTCATGTGTTGGATTCATGTAACACATCAAAACATCATGTCTATGCGGTGTTCCCATCAGGGTATGGAGGCCTCGGAGCTGGGAGACTGGGATCCAGAGGTTCAGGTCAGGGGGCTGGAGGACTTGGAGCAGGTCAAGGTCTTGGAGCCGGCCAAGGAGATGGATACAGACCTGGAGGAGGCTACGCTGGTGCTGCTGGTGTTCTGTACCCTGGAGCTGGAGGGGAGGGGGCAGGCCAGAAACCTCCCAAAACAGGTACAGGCTCTGGGAGGATGGGGCTAGGGGTGGAATGACCAGAGCCATATGTCATAGGTATACAGAGTTTGGTCAGCTCTTTATGGCCACCTGGCTATTGCCGGATTGTTCTGTGCATTTCTCTCACCCTTTTTCATCTGCATTAGGAGCAGGAAGTACACTAGGAGGAGATGGATATGGGCCTGGTGGTGCTGGTGGATATGGGCCTGGTGGCGCAGGTGGACATGGGCCTGGTGGCGCAGGTGGACATGGGCCTGGTGGCGCAGGTGGACATGGGCCTGGTGGCGTAGGTGGACATGGGCCTGGTGGTGCAGGAACTGGGCCTGGTGGCGCAGGAACGGGACCTGGTGGCGCAGGTGGATATGGTCCTGGTGGCGCAGGAACTGTGCCAAGTGGCGCAGGTGGAGTTGGCCTTGGTGGTTTTGGGCCTGGTGGCGCAGCAGTACCAGCTGGAGGTTAGTAAGGGTTTATCAAACCCGAGAACTACTACATCCACAGAGAACATGCAAAAAAACAGAGTGAGGCTGAACACTATTTCATTGTGTAAAGTATATAAATTAGACTGAGTGGGGAGAAGATATGCAGTACAATACACCTCATTAAGATGAATGATGTATATTGTTGCAGCACCAGTACTTCCACAGACTGGAGTCCCTGGGGGTGGAGCTAGAGAGAAGAGCGGTTGGAAGGCCAACAAACAAGTGCCAGGTAAACTACAAGTCCCAGAGGCCAACTCCATATCTTACTGCAGTACAGATGTAAAGGTAGTAGTTTTATCTCAATATACAGTAGTTTTGTTTTGTCATATATTCCTTACTTTATCAACACAGGTGTTGGAGTACCTGGACTCTATCAAGGTGGAATAGTACCTAGTCAAGGTATGTCTGCCAAGATGTTCTGATTTGGTTGATATGTTGTGAGATTAGATGAGCTGAGATACTTTACATGTCTGAGCTGAGATACGTTGCAATACTTTACATGTCTGCTTTTCGCAAAACTTTGCTTTGGTGCTCTCTCATTTCTCCTCCATTATTGTGTTTAGGTTTCGGAGGGCGTGGGGTTCTTCCAGGTGTTGCCACTGGATCCGGACTTGCTCCCCAGACAGGTGAGTCTGTCATCCACCTGTTGAACTACTGACCTTTGACCCCTAACCTAATTCTGCACCCTGTTGACCTTGGTCTCGTCTTTCCTACAGGGGCAGGTGTGCTGGGCCAGGGTGGAGTTGGAGCTGGCACTGGAGCTGGAGGTAAGGGTTTATCAAACAGAGAGGGACAACAGTGTTATAATTGATTTTATAAGACGTGAATATACATTGAGCTCCAAGTATTGAAACAGTGACATTTATGTTGTTGTTTTGGCTCTGTACTCCAGCACTTAAAATGATAGGAGGTTAATCTTAAAGGGCAGACTGTCAGCTTTAATTTGAGGGTATTTTCATCCATGTCGGGTGAAACGTTTATAAATAACAGCACCTTTTGTACATCGCCCTCCCCATATTTTAGGGGACCAAAATTATTGGGACAAATTCACTTGCAGTGCATTTGGAAAGTATTCGGACCCCTTATCTTTTTACACATCTTGCTACGTCACAGCCTTATTCTAAAATGGATTAAATAAAAAAATGTCCTCATCAATCTGCATACAACACACCATAATGACAAAGCGAAAAAATAATTGATTAAAAATCAAAAACAGAAATACATTATTTACATAAGTATTCAGACCCTTTGTCATGATACTCGAAATTGAGCTCAGGTGCATCCTGTTTCCATTGATCATCCTTGAGAGGTTTCTACAACTTGATTGGAGTCCACCTGTGGTAAATTCAATTGATTGGACATGATTTGGAAGGCACACACATGTATATAGAAGGTCCCACAGTTGACAGTGCATAAAAACCAAGCCATGAGCTCGAAGGAATTGTCTGTAGCACTCTGAGACAGGATTGTGTCGAGGCACAGATCTGGGGAACGGTACCAAAAAATATCTGCAGCATTGGCCTCCATCATTCCTAAATGGAAGAAGTTTGGAACCACCAAGACTCTTTCTAGAGCTGGCCGCCCGGCCAAACGGAGCAATCGGGGGAGAAGGGCCTTGGTCAGGGAAAACCAGATGACCAAGAACCAGATGGTCACTCTGACAGAGATCCAGAGTTCCTCTGTGGAGATGGGAGATCCTTCCAGAAGAACAGCCATATCTGCAGCACTCCACCAATCAGGCCTTTATGGTAAAGTGGCCAGACGGAAGTCACTCCTCAGTAAAAGGCACATGACAGCCCACTTGGAGTTTGCCAAAAGGCACCTAATGGACTCTCAGACCATGAGAAACAACATTCTCTGTTGTGATGAAACCAAGATTGAACTCTTTGGCATGAATGCCAAGTGTCCCATGGTGCCGGAGGAAACCTGGCACCATCCCTATGGTGATGGATGGTGGTGGCAGCATCATGTTGTGGGATGTTTTTCAGCGGCAGGGACTGGGAGACTAGTCAGGATCGAGGGAAAGATGAACGGAGCAAAGTACAGAGAGATCCTCGAAGGAAAACCTGCTCCAGAGTGCTCAGGACCTCAAACTGGGGTGAATGTTCACTTTCCAACAGGACAACGATCCTAAGCACACAGCCAAGACAACGCAGGAGTGGCTTCGGGACAAGTCTCTGAATGTCCTTGAGTGGCCCAGCCAGAGCTCAGACTTGAACCCGATCTAACATCTCTGGAGAGACCTGAAAATAGCTGTACAGCAACGCTCCCCATCCAACCTGACAGAGCTTGAGAGGATCCACAGAGATGAGTGGGAGAAACTCCCCAAATACAGGTGTGCCAAGCTTGTAGCGTCATACCTAAGAAGACTCGAGGCTGTAATCGTTGCCATAGCTGCTTCAGCAAAGTACTGAGTAAAAGGTCTGAATGCTTAAGTAAATGTGATTATTTCATGGGTTTTTTTGTATAAATTTGCAAACATTTCTAAAAACCTGTTTTTGCTTGTCATTATGGGCTATTGTGTGTAGATTGATGAGGGGGAAAAACGATTTAATCCATTTTAGAATTAGGCTGTAATGTAACAAAATGTGGAAAAAGACAAGGGGTCTGAATGTTTTCCTACTGCATTGTATATGTGTATTAAAGTAGTAAAAACTTACGTTTTTGTTCGATGCATTTACTGTTTGTTTTAGTTGTGTCAGATTATTTTGTTTCCAACAGAAATTAATGGTAAATAATGTATTGTGTCATTTTGGAATCACTTTTATTGTAATAAGAATATCATATGTTTCTAAACACTTCTATATTAATGTGGATGCTAGCATGATTACGGATAGACCTGATGAATGGTGAATAATGATGAGTGAGAAAGTTACAGATGCACAATTTCATCCCCCCCCCCCCTCCCCAACAATATAAAATGCTAATCTCCCTTGTTTTTGTAATGGGAGATGTTAGCATGTCTTGGTGGTATGATATTTGTGTGTCTAACTTTCTCACTATACATTATTTACCATTAATTTGTATTGGGCACAAAATAATCTGAAACACAACCAAAGCAAACAGCAAATGCATCCAACAAATTTGTAAAGTCACAAACTTGATGTTGCGTACTATGAATATTGGACCAAATACTTAACTGTTTACTACTTTAATACATATATAAGTGAATTTGTCCCCATAGTTTCCGTCCCCTAAAATGCAGGGACTATGTACAAAAAGTGCTGTAATTTCTAAACGTTCCACCTGCTATACCCTCAAATTAAAATTGACAGTCTGAACCTTAAAATCATTGTATCATTTCAAATCGAAAGTGCAATACTTTTGTAGCTCACCTTATGTACTCTATATTAACACTCACCTTGTGCATTAATATACAGGTAACTGGTAAAATAAAGGAAACACTGAGTAAATGAGGGACACAAAGTATATTGAAAGCATGTGCTTCCACACAGAAACATAAAATGATGGAATTTCTCGTGAAAGAATGGTCACATCCCTCCAATAGAATTCAGACACTTGTAGAATCAAAGCCAAGATGCATTGAAGCTGTTCTGTCAGCTCGTGGTGGCCCAACGCCCTATTAAGACACTTTATGTTGGTGTTTCCTTTATTTTGGAAGTTACATGTACATTAATATATAAATACATTGTACATAGTGTATATTTTTCTCCTCAGGTGGCCGAGGGAGTTTACATGGAGTGTTCCGTGGATATCCCCTCATATCACCTAAATCTGGAGGTACTGGACACTCAGCCTGGTCTCATAAACTAGATGTTACATAGTAAAGATAAATTTGGGGCATTCAAATTTGTATGATATGTTATGTTTTGTATGGTTACATGAGACTTAAGGTGAAAATGAAAGTAGCGTGATTGGTCGGAGTGGATGGGTGAGCATAATACGCGAATGTCTATCAACCCAAAAGTTGCAAGTTCGAATCTCGTTACGGACAACTTTAGCATTTTAGCTAGCAACTTTTCAAATATTTAGCATGTTAGCTAACCCTTTCCCTACCACTAACATGAACCCTTTTAGCTAACCCTAACCCTTTAACCTAACTCCTAAACTTTACCCTAACCCCTAGCCTAGTTAATGTTAGCCAGCTAGCTTCACATGACTGGGCAGGGGCGCAGCCATGGGAGCCAGACCCACTCACTAGGGAGCCAGGCCCAGCCAATCAGAATGAGTTTTTCCCTACAAAACAGCTTTATTACAGACAGAAATACTCAGTTGGATGGCTGGTCTCAGACAATGCCACAGGTGAAGAGGCCGGATGTGGAGATCCTGGGCTGGCGTGGTTACACGTAGTCTGCAATTGTGAGGCCGGTTGGACGTACTGCCAAATTCTGTAAAATTACGTTAAAGGTGGCTTATGGTAGAGAAATTAACCTTAAATTACCTGGCGAAAGCTCTGGTGGATATTCTTGCAGTCAGCATGCCAATTGCATGCTTCCTCAAAATGTGAGACATTGGTGGCATTGTGTTGTGACAAAACTACACATTGTAGTGGCCATCTATTGTCCCCAGCACAAGGTGCACCAATGTAATGATCATGCTGTTTAATCAGCTCCTTTATGCGCCACACCTGTCAGGTGGATGGAATTATCTTGGCAAAGGATTACTAACAGGGATGTAAACAAATTTGTGCGCAACATTTGAGAGAAATTAGCTTTTTGTGCAAATGAAACATTTCTGAGATATTTTATTTCAGCTCATGAAACATGGGAGCAACACTTGACATTTTGTTCAGTATAAATTGAGGGTCCCGTATTTACGTACAGAATAATACAAAATGCTCTGAGACCAGGTTGGGACACTAGAAAACTACTACAACAATCCACAATCCATATCTATTATCCTGCTATTTCTCTTTCTTTGCTTATTTCATTCCTCCTCTTTGTCCTCTTCTTCTCTTCCATTTTTAGGGGCTGGAGGCAAATCAGCTAATTCCCAGGCAAAGCTTGCTGCTAAATATGGTAAGACTGAATTAATAATTCATCTTTTAGGAAGGTGGTAGTTGGTAGGTTTACAGTAAGACTATATGAACTAGTCCTTAGGATGGTAAGTGTACGTTTGGTGACATAACAGGTTTTATTACCCAGGTATTGAATTATTCAGGTGTTTGTGGTCTGGGGGGGATTCAGGTGTTTGGTATGGAGAGGCTCAGGAGTTTGTGATGTGGGGGGACTCAAGTGTTTGTAGTGTGGGGGACCTAGGTGTTTGGGGGTTCAGTGTGGTTTGGAGTCAAAGATGAGAACTGTCTGTCCTTGGCCAGCTGGAGCTGGAGGTGTACTTCGTCAAGGTGGCATGGCCAGAGCAGGAGGAGTACCTAGCGGTGTTCCTGGAGCAGATGGGGTCCCTGGTTATGGAGTTGGAGCTGGTGGTGTACCTCGTCAAGGGGGCGTGGCCGGAGCAGGAGGAGTACCTAGCGGTGTACCTGGAGCAGATGGGGTCCCTGGTTATGGAGTTGGAGCTGGTGGTGTACCTGGTTACGGAGGTGGAGCAGGAGGCATACCTGGATTCGGAGGCGGAGCAGGAGGCGTACCTGGTTATGGGGGCGGAGCCGGAGGCGTACCTGGGGCAGGGGGCGTCCCTGGCTCAGGTGGGTATGGATACCCAGGGGGTTACCCAGGTGGAGGGCTGTACCCAGGGGCTGGCCCAGGTGTAGGAGGTGCCTACCCCAGAGGTGAGTTAGATACATAAAGGAAAAGAAAGGAGAATACTTGCTGCCAAGATTTTAAATACTCCTAGCTGTTTTGATGTTGCAAACTTTTGACCATATTGACTTAAACATTGAATCTGGTCCTCAACAAACTCTAAGAGCATCTAAACAGTGTGTGGAGGCATTCTCCTATCTTTCCACATGATATCTTACATATCATGCATGTGTAGAATGTGCTAGATCTGTGTACACTCACTCCTACCCCCCACCAGATCCCTCCTTCTGGCAACCTCCCATCCTACACTCTGCATGGCTACGCATTTGGCATTTGAAATACAAAAGGAGTTCACTTAAATATTCGTATTTTTTGAAGGATAAGTTATTTCATCTGATGCCAATGCTAATTTTAGTTTCTTGCATCGCTCTATTTTACAGGAGCTGGATCTAAGGCAGCCAAATATGGTGAGAGTTTGCTTCAAAACCAAGAGCACATAACTATGATTTATTTAAGGCAACTGTCTGCATCCTATTCAGTTTTGGGTAAGCAACTCTGAAAAGAGAGTTTACCAAGCTACCAATTACTTTACACTGGAATAAGTTAATGTACACTAAAGCTACCCTTAAGAAACGTATAGTTTACTTAGCTAAAGTTACTTTGAAAAAGTAGTTCACTACATCCAAACTACTTTGGGAAAAATTATCATATCTAAATATGATATGTCAGACAACAAATTGCAAGAATAATTCACTCTGGAGTGTAATTTAGCCTATTAAATGCAAACTTACCCATATTATTATTATTATAAATACAGTTGAAGTCGGAGGTTTACATACACCTTAGCCAAATACATTTAAACTCAGTTTTCCACAATTTCTGACATTTAATCCAAGTAAAAATTCCCTGTCTTAGGTCAGTTAGGATCACCACTTTATTTTAAGAATGTGAAATGTCAGAATAATAGTAGAGAGAATTATTTATTTCAGCTTTTATATCTTTCATCACATTCCCAGTGGGTCAGAAGTTTACATACACTCAATTAGTACTTGGTCGCATTGCCTTTAAATTGTTTAACTTGGGTCAAACGTTTCGGGTAGCCTTCCACAAGCTTCCCACAATAAGAATGTTGGACCATTCCTCCTGATAGAACTGGTGTAACTGAGTCAGGTTTGTAGGCCTCCTTGCTCGCACACACTTTTTCAATTCTGCAGACGAATTTTCTATAGGATTGAGGTCAGGGCTTTGTGATGGCCACTCCAATACCTTGACTTTGCTGTCCTTAAGCCATTTTGCCACAACTTTGAAAGTATTCTTGGTGTCATTGTCCATTTGGAAGACCCATTTGAGACCAAGCTTTAACTTCCTGACTGATGTCTTGAGATGTAGCTTCAAAATATCCACATAATTTTCCTCCCTCATGATGCCATCTATTTTTTGAAGTGCACCAGTCCCTCCCTCAGCAAAGCACCCCCACAACATGATGCTGCCACCACTGTTCTTCACGGTTGGGATGGTGTTCTTCGGCTTGCAAGCATCCCCCTTTTTCCTGCTTACATAACGATGGTCATTATGCCCAAACAGTTCTATTTTTGTTTCATCAGACCAGAGGACATTTCTCCAAAAAGTACGATCTTTGTCCCCATGTGGAGTTGCAAACCGTAGTCTGGCTTTTGTTATGGCGGTTTTGGAGCAGTGGCTTCTTCGTTGCTGAGCGGGCTTTCAGGTTATGTCGATATAGAACTCGTTTTACTGTGGATATAGATACTTTTGTACTTGTCTCCTCCAGCATCTTAACAAGGTCCTTTGCTGTTGTTCTGGGATTGATTTGCTCTTTTCGCACTAAAGTGCGTTCATCTCTAGGAGACAGAACGCGTCTCCTTCCTGAGCGGTATGACGGCTGTAGTACTTGGATACTATTGTTTGTACAGATGAACGTGGTACCTTCAGGCGTTTGGAAATTGCTCCCAAGAATTAACAAGACTTGTGGAGGTCTACAATTATTTTTCAGAGGTCTTGGCTGATTTCTTTTGATTTTCCTATGATGTCAAGCAAAGAGGCACTGAGTTTGAAGGTAGGCCTTGAAATACATCCACAGGTACACCTCCAATTGACTCAAAAGATGTCAATTATCCTATCAGAAGCTTCTAAAGTCATGACATAATTTTCAGGAATTTTCCAAGCTGTTTAAAGGCACAGTCAACTTAGTGTATGTAAACTTCTGACCCACTGGAATTGTGACACAGTGAATTATAAGTGAAATAATCTGTCTGTAAACAATTGTTGGAAAAATTACTTGTGTCATGCACAAAGTAGATGTCCTAACCGACTTGCCAAAACTATAGTTTATTTACAAGAAATTTGTGGAGTGGTAGAAAAACGAGTTTAAATGACTCCAGCCTAAGCGTATGTAAACTTCCGACTTCAACTGTGTATATATATATATATATATATATATATATATATATATATATATATATATATATATATATATATATATATATATATATATATATTTAGAATAGTGTGTAGTTAGGTACACCACTGCATGGCAAAAAAAGTTATTAACTACTGAAAACAGTACCAAGATTTGAATTTAGTTCAACTACCACCAAGCTACTGCAAAGTGGAATTAAATTACTAGTTGAACTACATGTAGTTCACAACTCCCCATCACCTGTCCTCTAATTGTTGAGGTATAAGCACTCTTCATACAATACCATTGCCTCCCTTTCTCCAGGTCAGGGTGGAGCAGGCACTGGAGTTGGTGGTGGTCTAGGAGGAGGAGGTCCATCAGCGGGAGCTGGTGCTGGGCTCAGCCAGGGAGTACCTGCATCTGGGATTGGAACCGGAAGACTGCCTGGTGGGGCTGGAGGGGAACCAGGAGGCGGTTACAGGCCTGGCGGTAGCTTCGGTCCTGGAGGTGGAGTTGGACCAGGTGGGGCCGGCTATGGACCAGGTGGAGCTGGACCTGGCGGCTATGGACCAGGTAGTGCTGGAAGTTATGGAACGGGTGGAGGGGTTGGACCAGGTGGTGCTGGGGAAGGACATGGTGGAGCTGGCTATGGACCAGGTGGAGCCGGCTATGGACCAAGTGGAGGAGTTGGTGGAGTGCCTGGTGGTGGGCACAGACCCGGAGATGGTTTACCTGGTCGTGGTGCTGGTTACGGACCTGGTGCTGGTGTTGGAGGTACATTAAACCAGTGGGTCAAAAAAATCTAACATGATTTGTCACATTCTTCGTAAACAGGTGTAGACTAACACTGAAATGCTTAATTACAGGCCCTTCAGAATAATGCAGAGGGAAAAACAGAAAAATAATAACACAAGGAATAAATACACAATGAGTAACGATAACTTGGCTATATAGACGGGGTACCAATACCAAGTCAATGTGCAGGGGTACGAGGTAAATGAGGTAGATATATTTATTTACCTTTATTTCAACAGGGAAGTCATATTGATACTAATGTCTCTTTTACAAATGAGCCCTGCACCATACAAATCAAGTGTATCAATAGGCAAGTATAAATAAACACAGATATACACATTAAATAGACATTCAGTCAATGAACCAGGTGAAGCTGGGGAAGGACAAGGAACAGGAGCTGGAGGCACAGCTATAAGTGATTCAGTGTTCAGTGACTTTGCATCCCTTTGTATTCCTGTTCAGTGACACGAATGCTCTGCAAAAGAGAAAACAGGATGTATATTTAATTCATGAATGTGCTCCTTTACAGGATATGATGCAAATGCCAAAGCTCGTAAATATGGTGAGTAAATCCAATATCCTTGTCTTTTGTAAAGTTGAAAGTTCCGTTTTGAAATATTTATCTGTACGCATACAGTACCATCTGGTATAATAGTTTAATAGAGTGGAAAATCAATGTCTCCACTGACAGGTATGCTAAGTGGTGTCCTTGGGACCCCAGGAGGAGGACAGGCAGCCAGCCTTGGAGGAGTACCAGGAGGGGGAGCAGGGACTGGAGTAGGCCAGGGTGGAGTGCCCGGATCTGGGCTTGGTGGTGGTGGAGGTGTCCCTGATGGCTATGGTCCTGGCCGTGGAACCGGTGGTGGTTATGGACCAGGAGTGGGTGCTGGGACTGGACTTGGCCAGGGAGCAGGGCCTGGAGCTGGGCTTGGTGCTGGTGGAGTGCCTGGTGGTGGATACAGACCGGGAGTTGGTTTACCTGGTAGTGGTGCTGGTTACGGACCTGGTGCTGGAGGTACTATAAACCAGTGGGTCAAAAAATCGAATATGATTTGTCACATGCTTCGTAAACAAGTGTAGGCTAACAATGAAATGCTTCATTACAGGCCCTTCCCAATAATGCAGAGAGAAAAACATAAAAAAAATAAAAAAAATAATAACACAAGGAATAAATACACAATGAATAACAATAACGGGGTACGAGGTAAATGAGGTAGATATATTTATTTACCTTTATTTCAACAGGGAAGTCATATTGATACTAAAGTCTTTTACAAGTGAGCCCTGCACCATACAAAACAAGTGTATCAATAGGCAAGTATAGATGAACATAAATAAACACAATATACACATTAAAAACATATTAAGGTGCAAAACACAGTCAATTAAAACAAATGCATTCTTCATTATAAAAATCCTCTGACAGTTGTCTGAATTGCCCGAGGAACACAGAAGCATCCAATCAAAGCGTATTTTGGAGATTATTCCAAACAAGGAAATGAAAGGCTGATTTACCTAACTCTGTAGACACCAAAGGAGACTTCAGAGTTATTTAACCCTGTGAACGGGTTTGATAACTTGAAGTTTTAAATCTTAACAGTAAAGGCAGGTAAGTTGGAAGCTTGTGGAGCAGGGCTTTATAAACAAAAAGAGCGTAATGATGTGATCTACTGTACGTGACTTTAACCTTTAACAGTCCAGCCAACCTTTGGTAAAGAATGCAGTGATTAGTAATAAAACTGTCTCCTGTGATAAAACGAAGGGTGCATCAAGGGGTTTAAGAGTAGTGGCAGCTGCACTTTGATAAATAGTATCACCATAATCAAGAACAGGTTGACTGCACAATCTGCTTCCTACTGACTAGAGAGAGGCAAGATCTGTTTCTGTAGAAAAAGCCCACTTTTAATCTTAGCTTCTTAACGAGCTCATTCATATGTTTTTTTTAATGTTAAATCATTGTCAGTCGACACACCAAGGTATTTGTATGCAGGGACTTGTTTGATTTATAGAACCATCCGATAATGAGTGAAGATGTAATCCAGCAGAGACAATCTTACGAGAACTTGAAAACAGCATGTATTTAGTTTTGCCCGTATCAAGCACAAGTTTTAAAATCAGTAAGGGCTTCCTATACAGCGACAAAATCGAACTGTAGCCTTGTCAAAGCCAGGTCAGCAGTCGGGGAAATTGCGTACATAGTAGTATATTCAGCATATTGATCAAATGTTACATTTTTTACAGATTGACCAATAGCATTCATTAAAATTGTGAAAAGAACAGCTCCTGGTATCTACTTCTGCGGAACACCTTTATGTTCAAGAAATTCGGACTTAACCCCATCAATCAAGATGGCCTGAGTTCTGTCACTGAGTTAATCATGAAACCATGAGCAGGCATCAGAGGCCAGGCCAATCTAGGAGAACTTGTTCAATAAAATAGCATGATCAACAGTATCAAAAGCTTTTGACAGGTCCACAAACAAAGCAGCACATTTGATTTTAGTGTCTAAAGCATTGACAATATCATTAACAACTAATGTGCTTGCTGTGATAGTGCAGTGCCCTGGCCTAAATCCAGATTGATTTATATTCCAAATACCATTCTCAGATATAAAAGAGTGAAGTTGAATATTTACCAAATATTTGAAAATCTTAGCTAGACATGGAAGCCTGGAGATGGGACGATAATTATCAAGTTCACTACTTTCCCTGCCTTATGGAGCGGCAGCACATAAGCTGTTTTTCTAACTTTTGGAATAGTTCCTGATAACAATGTGGGATTTATATGTACATACAGTGGCTTGCGAAGGTATTCACCACCATTGGCATTTTTCCTATTTCGTTGCCTTACAACCTGGAATTAAAATAGATTTTTGGGGGGGGGTTTGTATCATTTAATTTACCTACCACTTTGAAGATCCTAAATCTTTTTTATTATGAAACAAACAAGAAATTAGACAAAAAAACAAAACTTTAGCTTGCAGAACTATTCACCCCCCTAAGTCAATACTTTGTAGAGCCACCTTTTGCAGTAATTACAGCTGCAAGTCTCTTGGGGTATGTCTCTATAAGCTTGGCACATCTAGCCACTGGGATTTTTGCCCATTCTTCAAGGCAAAACTGCTCCAGCTTCTTCAAATTGGATGGGTTCTGCTGGTGTACAGCAATCTTTAAGTCATACCACAGATTCTCAATTGGATTGAGGTCTGGGCTTTGACTAGGCCATTCCAAGACATTTAAATGTTTCCCCTCAAACCACTTGAGCATTGCTTTAGCTGTAGGCTTAGGGTCATTGTCCAGCTGGAAGGTGAACCTCCGTCCCAGTCTCAAATCTCTGGAAGACTGAAACAGGTTTCCCTCGAGTTTCCCTGTATTTAGCGCCATCCATCATTCCTTCAATTCTGACCAGTTTCCCAGTCCCTGCGGACGAAAATGCTGCCACCACCATGCTTCACTGTGGGGATGGTGTTCTCGGGGTGATGAGAGGTGTTGGGTTTGAGCCAGACATAATGTTTTCCTTGATTGCCAAAAAGCTCAACTTTAGTCTCATCTGACCAGAGCACCTGCTTCCATATGCTTGGGGAGTCTCCCACATGCCTTTTAGCGAACACCAAATGTGTTTGCTTATTTTTTTCTTTAAGCAATGTTTTTTTTCTGGCCACTCTTCCGTAAAGCTCAGTTCTGTGGAGTGTACGGCTTAAAGTGGTCCTATGGACAGATTCTCCAATCTCCGCTGTGGAGCTTTGCAGCTCCTTCAGGGTTATCTTTGGTCTCTTTGTTGCCTCTCTGATTAATGCCCTCCTTGCCTAGTCTGTGAGTTTTGGTGGGTGGCCCTCTCTTGGCAGGTTTGTTGTGGTGCCATATTCTTTCCATTTTTTAATAATGGATTTAATGTTCCTCCCTGGGTTGTTCAAAGTTTCAGATATTTTTTTATAACCCAACCCTGATCTGTACTTCTCCACAACTTTTGTTTGGCGAGCTCCTTGGTCTTCATGGTGCGTCTTGCTTATTGGTTTTGCAGACTCTGGGGCCTTTTAGAACAGGTGTATATATACTGATATCATGTGACACTTAAATAAAGTCCACCTGTCTGCAATCTAACTAATTATGTGACTTCTGAAGGTAATTGGTTGCACAAGATCTTATTTAGGGGCTTCATAGAAAAGGGGGTGAATACATATGCACGCACCACTTTTCAGTTGTTTATTTTTTTGAAACAAGTCATTTTTTTCACTTCACCAATTTGGAATATTTTGTGTATGTCCATTACATGAAATCCAAATATAAATCCATTTAAATTACAGGTTGTAATGCAACAAAATAGGAAAAACACCAAGGGGGATGAATACTTTTGCAAGGCACTGTATAGGTAGAGGTAAAGTGACTAGGCAACAGGATAGATAATAAGCAGCAGCAGCAGCTGCAGTGTCTGTGATGGGAGTTAGTGCAAAAAGGGTCAATGCAGATAGTCTGGATAGCTAATTTGTTAACTATTAGCAGTCTTTTGGCTAGAAGCTGTTCAGAGTCCTGTTGGTTCCAGACTTGGTGCATCGGTACCGCTTGTCGTGCGTTAGCAGAGAGAACAGTCTATGACTTGGGTAGCTGGAGTCTTCAACCATTTTTAGGGCCTTCCTCTGACACTGACTGGTATAGGACCAACGAAGTGTCTCCCATCATTAAATGTCTCCCATCATGTGCTCTGTCTCACAGGATATCCTGCTGGGGCTAAGTCTCTGAAATACGGTAATCATTATTTTCTCTTTGTGGAGAGTATTTATGTTAAAATCCTTGAAACAAAACAGTATGGCTGCCATATTTATGTTGTCTAACCCTAACCCCTGACCCCTCCCGTGTTGTCCTGCCAGGTCCAGGAGGAGGTGGAGGAGCTCCGGGTGGAGGCCTTGGTGGGAGATTCGGTGCCCCAGGAGGAGGTCTGCCAGGAGGAGGCTACGGACCAGGGGCAGGAGGCGCCTTAGGAGCAGGAGAAGCAGGGGCAGGAGGAAGAGTGCCTGGGGGTGGATACGGGACTGGAGCTGGGCCTGGTGCTGGGTATGGAGCAGGAACAGGGCCTGGAGCTGGGTACGGTCAGGGAGCAGGAGGAGTCCCTGGGGCCGGATATGGACCTGGAAGAGGTTAGTCAACAGCAGAGCCAGGGGTTCCCTAGGACAGGTTGGGATATAGGGGCTATTTACAAAGTAGCGTTCCTTGTTAGTTGAGAATATGTTCTCAATGATTTACCTGGTTAAATAAAGGCAACTAATAATAGTTGGACTTTGGGGAATTATTTGATTGGGAATCCTTGTTGTGTATTCCAGTGAAAACATTGTTTGTTGGGCTTCAAGCTTCCTACATAATGGCATTGGTTGGGCAGTTTTTTTCTGTTGGTTTTGAGTTCAACATTCTGTAGTGAAAAGGGTCGCTATGATTCTACAGGATATGGAGCCGGATCAAAAGCTGCTAAATACGGACAAGGTGCTGGTGGGGCCGGTGGGGTCCTTGGAGGAGGAGCTGGACAAGGATGTGAGTTTATTTGTCTTGTCAGTCTGGTCGTACGTTGTCCAAGGAAACCAATATGGTATTTTGTCATTTGGGTGAACTATCCCTTTAAGGGAATATAAAGTTGAATCGATGTCCAGAAAATGTCTAACTTTGATCTGGGGATTACCTCTTACTTCCTTAGTCGGAGGGGTACCAGGTGGCTATGGACCAGGTGAGAAAATATCGCCTATTATTTAGCACCAATATCGACTTTTCCTCTCAAAGCTACTTATTGCACTACCACAATTTAAGTAACAGCTGAAAAGTGTACATATAATCACACTACAACACCACATTCCAGCAAAACAGATGATACAATATCGTCACATCCCTATATTAACACACTCTGTATACAAAGGTGGCTATGGAGCCGGACCAGGTGGCTATGGAGCCGGACCAGGTGGCTATGGAGCCGGACCAGGTGGCTATGGGGCCGGACCAGGTGGCTTTGGAGCCGGACCAGGTGGCTATGGACCCGGGGGCGGAGCAGGATCAGGAAGGGTGCCAGGTGGGCTTCCAGGAGGGTACAGGGTTTCTCCCTGGGGGAAAAGGGGTAAGTGTGAGGAGAGCTGAGAGGGTGGAGAGGATATAGATGGGTTAGTTTGGGTCATTTCACTGACCTTTACATAGAAGACAAGTTGGTAAGTACATGAAATGTACTTTATAAGTACAGAGAAAGACCAATGGGTAAGTGTATTGTATGAGTGTGTTCTGATGCCTGACACTGGTCTCTGTGTGTTTGGTTGGGATCTGCAGGCTACGGTACTGGATCTGGATTTAAGGCAGACAAATACGGTGAGAATGGGTTTTGTTTTCCAGAATACTGCACTGTTGCATTCAAGTGAAGCTGTTCCCCATTACCCCTACTCTACCTTGCTGCTGCATTTCCCATCATCTCTCTCAGATGGAAAGATGCAGACATATGAACTGCCTTTGTTTATTTTTCTAGGACCAGGTGGGGCAGGAGGGGCCCTTGGTGCTGGGGCAGCTGGAGGTGCAGGGGCTGGGACAGGAACAGAGGCTGGAACCGGAGCTGGGACAGGTGCTGGAGGTAAGGTCAAGTTGGTACTGTTAGGGATAGAGTCTAGGAAGGGGCAGAGCTTATGGTTTATCTGTTTTGCAGGTGTGCCTAGTGGAGCTGGAAGCAAACCTGATAAATACGATGAGGGTCTATCCTTCGTTATCCGGTCTGATGATGATGAGGAGGAGGATGATGAAGATGACTTTTTTCTATTGTTACTTAGGAGGTGCAGGACCTACACCTGGCCCTGGCACAGGAGCAGGAGGAGATGGCACTGTGACAGGAGCAGGAGGAGACAGGACAGGCGCAGGAGGAGCAGGCACAGGAGCAGGAGGAGATGGAAATGTGACAGGAGCAGGAGACAGGACAGGCGCAGGAGGAGCAGGCACAGGAGCAGGAGGTAGGGTACATAATCTGAGTTATAGGTCAAAGTTTGAGTTAACTTAATTTCAAATCTTTATGGGTCAAAGTTTGAGTCGACTTAATTTCAATTCATTTCAACTGAATAATCCTGTTTGAACTGGTTCTGGCATCTATTCATCTCTTTACCTGCTGCATGCCCTTACAGAAAATAATATTTCCACTAAACTGTTGTGCCAAATTTGCGACGACGTGAACATCTGGCAAACAATTCTGGGAAACTTGTGGAGAACACTGTTTGTTGCAAGTTTGTTTCAAACTCATTCTGAATATGCAAATTAGATGAGATTTTTGATGACTTCACATTGAAATGTCTTATTTACATAAAACCAATCCCACATAGCTTTAAATGAACTTGTTTCTCATAGAGTAAACTAAACAACATGTATTCAATGTCTTAACATATACAAATAAATCCAATCAAATTCTTATCTATCCTACAATTAAAACATAATGCCAAGTGTTACAATATTAACCTTGAAATCATCAGCATGCCAATGAAGAAAAGAGCAAAGACTGAATATTTCCCAAATACATTGTTTATTTAATGCTTTCACATAGCTACAACATTTACATGAGAGAAATGTGAACACTGTAGGGATGTTAACCTTAGGACAGTATGTAACTGAGCGATACGTTTTCAACCAATGCGTTTAAAAGAGAATAAACACAATTTAAACAATTAAAACAAAATCAAACCCAGGTCAGAACTATTGCCTTTTTAAGTGAACTTTGGAGTCCTTCATCCAAAGCTTGTTGAATGCATGCACTGGAACAATCAGAGAACACAAAACAAAATTAAGATGGAAAACAAGTACCTAAAACATTTCATATTTTGACATCTTAATAAGAGGTAGACTCACCAGCTAATGGGTGGGTTAGGCTTTGGAAAAACTGGTTGAGCTGTAACAAAGTTGCCTTGATGTTGCTTTCCTTCTAACTGAAACAGATATTCTAAATATTTTTCAGCAAGGAAACAATGTTTCTGCCTTGTATAAATTCTATATAGACAAACGATGTAGCTAGCATAAAGTGGGACTTAGGCCTACTAAATCTTAAATGTGTGGCTAAATCGTTCCTAGAGAGCCACAGTATACAAGCTTTTTCTCCAGCCAAGCCTCAACACAATTGATTCAAACTAATGAACGTCGTGATGAAGAGCCAGTTGTCTACTAGCCGTCTCTTATTCCTGATTTGGGTGTATAAGGCTTGTGTGGAAGAAAAGCAACATAAAATTGAGTTATGCCTAATATGGCTATTTATATTATTTTTCCAAAATGAATTATATTTCAGTTACATCAAGGAAGTCTTGACCTGGTGCACACATATTTCGCTTTCCTCCGTTTGAAAGCTTCAATCTGTCTGTTTGCCTGGTAACTGATTGCTTCTAGAAAGAGAGAGCTCCTAGTTTAAAGCAACGAAAGATCTAATTGTTACAAAGAATGAATGTATAGGCGTTTGAGAACAATACATGCATTTTCTTACTTTATCAAGCTTGAAGACAATACACATATTTATCAATAAAAAAAAGTCTTAGTGTACCACAAAAATCTTTCCAGGGTGTCGATGCATCCCCCTCCCAATGCAGCCTCCTCCAACACCATGGGTAGGGAAAGGGGATCCAATCCGCAAAAGAGTAGTTTTGTTTAGATGTCAACTCATATAGTTGCTACCTTAGTTGTTGTGCTAGCTAATAAACATGCTAACGTTACTGAACAGTGACGCTACCATATTGGTATTTAAAGAGAGCAACGTCTTCATCTAAAAATATGTCTTTAAGATATCAATCGAATCATTAGTTAGCTAGTTATAATAGCCAACTTTAGCTAGCTAAGCGCTAGCCGTTAGCTAGTTACCCAGTAACAAAATGTGTTTCACTCTATACCATAAAAACATGACAATGCTAACCAGGCATCAAATACCTAACGAGTTTTAGGTTTATTAGGACAATTTATTAACAAGTTATCAGGCACAACTTTGGTAGAACGCTAGTTCACTAGGTTTCCAATTCCAATATATTTTTCTTCTATGGTTCTAAATATGATTGCCACAAGTTTTTTGGCAGAAAAAAACCTCTGGTGAACTGTTTGCCATTAAACATTTGCATATTTCTAGCAAAAAAATTTGGCACACTATTTACAGTGAACAAAAATATAAACGTAAATGTAAATTATTGGTCCAATGTTTCATCAGCAGAAATTTAATAGATCCCAGAAATTTTCCAGAAGCACAAAAAGCTTATTTCTTTCAGATGTTGTGCACAAATGTGTTTACATCCCTGTTAGTGAGCATTTCTCATTTGCCAAGATAATCCATCCATCTGACAGGTGTGGCATATCAAGAAGCTGATTAAACACCATGATTATTACACAGTGGGTTAACTGCCTTGTTCAGGGGCAGAATGACAGATTTTTACCTTGTCAGCTCGGGGATTTGATCTTGCAACCTTTCGGTTACTAGTCCAACGCTCTAACCACTAGGCTACCTGCCTCCCCAAAATGTTATCCATTTTAAATTCAGGCTGTAACAACAACATTTGGAAAAAGTAAAGATGTCTGAAAACTTTCTGAAGTTAGGGCTTGAAAGCTACCTTCCTGTAGGTTTTCATTTCAACCCCAGGTGTAACTAACCGGATTCAGTTTATCAAACTGCTAATTATTAGAATCAGGTGCGCTAAATTAGGGTTGGGGAGAGAACCTACAGTTTATAGTGCACTACCTTTGCCCATGGCCCACAGAGCTCTGGTCAAAAGTAGTGCTATGTAGGGAATAGGGTACCATTTGGGATGTTGCCTAGGTTTATGTGGACAGAGGTAACAGTATGGGAGGTACTCTGGATGGTGCCTCCGTGGAATTTAGATATTTACATTTGGTCTGTTGGAGCAGGTTTTCATTAACAGTTACAGTAAATGCATGGTTACACATGCAATAACTTTGCAATGGATGTTTAAATAATATCTAGGATGTCCAATATAAACACTTCTCCCTTTTTGTTTGCTATGTCACACTGGGAATGTCACTGCAAGTGTCACTCGTTCCATTAATATTTGAAACATTCCCAGTTTTCATAGTACAGGTAACTGCCAAAACAATGGAAACACTTGAGTAAATGAGGGATGCGACGTATATTGAAAGCAAGTATTCCACACAGGTGTGGTTCTTGAATCAATTCAGCAATGAGCATCCCATCATGTATAAAAATGCTGGGTAGGCTATTATTTTGGCTACCAAAGATATACCCCCATAGGATGACAAATCCCCCATTCACAGGGCATGAGTAGTCACTAAACGATTTGATGAGCATCAAAACAATGTAAACCATATGCCATGGCTGTCTCAGTCATCAGACCTCAACCCAATTAAACACTTATGGGAGATTCTAGAGTGGTGCCTGAGACAGAGTTTTCCAACACCATCGACACCATAGTGTTGAATCCCTCCAATAGAGTTCCAGACACTTGTAGAATCTATGCCAAAGTGCATTGAAGCTGTTCTGGCCCAACGCCCTATTAAAACGCTTTATGTTGGTGTTTCCTCTATTTTGGCTGTTACCTGTAGTTACTTTGTTCCACCAGGTGAGCCTGGTGGTGCCGGTGGGGTTCTAGAAGGATCTGGAAGTTCTGGTGGCCCAGGAGATGGTGGGTGTGGTGGGATAGGCCAAATCCTATTGCTAAAACCATTCTAACATCATTTCTGGCCAACCAAGATTTAGCCATTGACTTCAGTGCAACAGTGGTTTTAGAGAAGAAGCATACTGTCTAAGGTGATGTTTTTGACATGATATAATTCTTATAACACCTTTATCATCTCATGACAGGTACCGGCCTCACAGCTGGTGGAGGGGTGGGAGACACAGGAATCCCTATCATTGGAGGAAAACCAGGTATTTCTGATAACTAC
The DNA here is from genome assembly GCF_029448725.1 of Salvelinus fontinalis. Lineage (NCBI taxonomy): Eukaryota > Metazoa > Chordata > Actinopteri > Salmoniformes > Salmonidae > Salvelinus > Salvelinus fontinalis. The sequence continues at coordinate 45,735,617 of NC_074677.1, forward strand.
CCGATCAAACATCCCTAGTCCCAGTCTTGGGCTTTAGTTGTATGTGTGAACACATGCATTTCTCTTTCTTTTCTGTTTAACAGATAAATCGGAGCTCGGAGGGACAGCAATCCCAGGTGTGTTCATCTGATCTTTTAGAGAGAATGTAATAGGTCTCTACTGCATCTGTTAACGAGCACTGTTTGCGTTAAAGTTACCTTTGCTTCATCCCCAACATCACTGCATCCTCTCTGCAATCTCATTGGCAGTGATGTGTGTGCAAAGTACCAGTAGTTGGTTTTTGTCTGGCTTCATGTGCACACATATGATACCATAATACTTTGTGTGCTTTCCGCACCCTATTCCCAACATAGTTCACTACTTTTGACCAGGCACTACTTTGACCAGAGCCCTTGTCAGGCCCTTGTCAAAAGTATCGCACTATATAGGGAATAGGGAGCAATTTGGCACGCATCCCTTTTGTGTTCTACAGCATATTGCAAGGACCATAGTCATTGTTCTCTTGTTGTCTCTTTTGGCAACAGACATCGCTATTATCATTAGTGACACAGCCCCTGATTCACCCAGTAAGGCCATATGCATCTAGCTCTCAACCCTTTTCATGCTAACTTTTATCACTATTATGTAACAGATGTACAGTACATAGTATTGTTTCACTTATAAAATGTCTGTTTCCATTTGGTTCTGTAGGTGGAGTTGCAGTGCCAGAAAGTAAGTGATTTAAGAATCTGACGTTATCTATACGTATGATATACTAATCCTGAATTCAATAAGGTGTGGTTTCATTGGCCAACATCTGAAATTCTTGTGTCTTATACAGCTGGGGCTGGTGTTGTTCAACCCAGTGGTGAGTCTGTGGTGCATTGATATTATCTTGATGTCTGTGTCACCATTACATGAAGTCTAATACTATCTTTCATGTCTTGTCTTATATAGCTGCGGCTGGAGTTGGTGAGTATCAGTTGTCTTTGTGTTAATTGTGATATCAATATACATATGTAATAACAGCCTTTTAATTATTGATATCTGTTGCATTCATATGTGACTTAAGGTATTCTTTCTTTCTCTCTCTTTATTTGTCTCTCCCTCCATCCGGCTTCCTCTCTCTCTTGCTCTCCCTCTCCCCCCTCTCCCTCTCTCACTCTCACTCTCTTGAGCTGCAGATGGGGTAGGAGTTCCCTCTGGAGGTGAGAAATAGAATAACCACATATTTGTAAACTTATACCGTACCCTTATGTCTATGTACCTATTTTTTTCATTATGTGGTCTGCACTTGGATCACGTGGTCTGTCTTTCTCCAGAGGACTCAGGAGCTGGTGGTGAGCACCAGAGCCAGTCTGGTGCTGGTAAGTGACTGTCAGACCCCTGATGTTCCTCACATAAAGGGGGAAACTAGAAACTAATTAAAACCAAATACTTTTAGACTTTTACTCAAGTAGTATTTTACTGGATGACTTTCACTTTTTTTTAACTTTCTATTAAGGTATCTACTTTACTCAAGTATGACAATTTTGTAATTTTTCCACCACTGTGTGTGTGTGTATATAGATATCTTTGGACATGATGCTCGTCTAACATACTGTCTAATATACAAAGAGAAAAGGTGGAGTTTTAACTAGCGTTGCTAAATAAGTCTGTTTGATCCAGTCGAATTGGCTGTTTGAAACTGAATGTAGATTATTTGTCTTTCTACAACACTCAGAAGACATGGGAGGAGCATGAAAGTACCCCCAGAGTGATGACCTCATTGACAGCAGGTTCATCTCTTTCAACCTTTGGTCTCTTCATCAGTTTCTGCTGGTTCTGATTCCGCTGGTTCTAGTTCTGGTTCCGCTGGTTCTGGGACAGGTTTATCTGGTGATGCGATTGGTGTGGGGTTTGGTTCTGGTACTGGTGTTGGTGCGGGTATTGGTGTCGGTGGCGATGGTGGTATTGGGTTGGGTATCGGTTCTGGTGGTAAAGATGGAGGTGAATGAAGGCTCTGTGCCTTGACAGGCCAGTACCGTATGTGACTGGAACCTGGTCATTATTTGCCATGATATTGACATTAGCATATGACTGGACATTGACATAACATGTCAGTCCAGTACAGAATGTGACTAGAGCTTACCATAACATATCAGTACAGTATGTGACTGGCGCTTACCATAACATGTCAGTCCAGTACAGTATGTGACTGGAGCTTACCATAACATGTCAGTCCAGTACAGAATGTGACTGGAGCTTACCATAACATATCAGTACAGCATGTGACTGGAGCTTACCATAACATGTCAGGCCAGTACAGTATGTGACTGGAGCTTACCATAGCATTTCAGGCCAGTACAATATGTGACTGGAGCTTACCATAGCATTTCAGGCCAGTACAGTATGTGACTGGAGCTTACCATAGCATTTCAGACCAGTACAAAATGTGACTGGAGCTTACCATAACATGTCAGGCCAGTACAGTATGTGACTGGAGCTTACCATAGCATTTCAGGCCAGTACAGAATGTGACTGGAGCTTACCATAGCATTTCAGGCCAGTACAGAATGTGACTGGAGCTTACCATAGCATTTCAGGCCAGTACAGTATGTGACTGGAGCTTACCATAGCATTTCAGGCCAGTACAGAATGTGACTGGAGCTTACCATAGCATTTCAGGCCAGTACAGAATGTGACTGGAGCTTACCATAGCATTTCAGGCCAGTACAGAATGTGACTGGAGCTTACCATAGCATTTCAGGCCAGTACTGAATGTGACTGGAGCTTACCATAGCAATTCAGGCCAGTACAGAATGTGACTGGAGCTTACCATAGCATTTCAGGCCAGAACAGTATGTGACTGGAGCTTACCATAGCATTTCAGGCCAGTACAGAATGTGACTGGAGCTTACCATAGCATTTCAGGCCAGAACAGTATGTGACTGGAGCTTACCATAGCATTTCAGGCCAGAACAGTATGTGACTGGAGCTTACCATAGCAATTCAGGCCAGTACAGAATGTGACTGGAGCTTACCATAGCATTTCAGGCCAGAACAGTATGTGACTGGAGCTTACCATAGCATTTCAGGCCAGAACAGTAGTGACTGGGGCTAACCATAACATGTCAGTCCAGTACAGTATGTGACTGGAGCTTACCATAGCATTTCAGGCCAGAACAGTATGTGACTGGAGCTTACCATAGCATTTCAGGCCAGAACAGTATGTGACTGGAGCTTACCATAGCAATTCAGGCCAGTACAGAATGTGACTGGAGCTTACCATAACATGTCAGTCCAGTACAGTATGTGACATTGATATAGGTATGCCTGAACTGGGCAGTATTCACCACTAATAGCTTCAAGAAGGAAACAAGTTGCTTGGTTTGCTGATGGTCTGCTTGTTTGCACGGTTTTACTACTACTACTAATAATAATAATACATTGCCAGTGCAAAGAGAAGCCCTTTTATAATCAACGATTTCTGCTTACATAATTAATCATTCATTTTCCAGATGCTCATCATTGTTCAAGATAAGAGTTAAAAGTGATGTCCAACACTTAGTTTAGGACTTTAACCTGGTGATTGTTGTGATCTAACTCTGCCTGGTCTAGGGCTAATGCAGGTACAATTTCTGGAGGATTCTATTACTGCATGGCTGTCTCAGCCATTTAGAATTGTAAAACCAAAATACTTTGCGCTTGCACTGAAAACCAATCAACAATCTGATTACCCATGACAAATAAGAGCGTACTGTATCTAACTTGCTTTAAGCAGTTGTGTTATTTTTTAAACAAATTAAACAATAACAATGTACCTGTACAATGTAACCACCAATACTTATTAACATATATTAGAAACAAATTAATCCTAGTATATATATGTGCAAGTGTCTGATTTACCTCCAGTTATAATCTAAACACTGTAGCTACAATGTAATAGCCAACAGATTACGTAGAGATTTTTTCCCCACTGGCCTACACACAATACTCCATAATGTCAACGTGGATTTATGTTTTTTGACATTTTTACAAATTAATGAAAAACTATCTTGAGTCAATAATTATTCAACCCTTTTGTTATGGCAAGCCTAAATAAGTTTAAGAGTAAAAATGTGCTTAACAAGTCACTTAAAAGTAGCAATAATAGTTTTTAACATGATTTTTAAAATGACTACCGCATCTCTGTAAGATCTCCGTCGAGCAGTGAATTTCAAACACAGATTCAACCACAAAGACTAGGGAGGTATTCCAATGCCTCGCAAAGAATGGCACCTATTGGTAGATGGGTAAAAATATTGCGTATCCTTTTGAGCATAGTATACTTATTAATTACACTTTGGATGGTGTACCAACCCAGTTACTACAGATATAGGAAAACTTCTTAACTCAGTTGCTGGAGAGGAAGGAAACTGCTCAGGGATTTTACCATGAAGCCAATGGTGATTTTAAAAAGAGTTAGAGTTTAATGGTTGTGATAGGAGAAAACTGAGCATAGATTAGCAACATTGTAATTACTCCACAATACAAACCTAATTGACATAGTGAACAGAAGGCAGACTGTACAGAATAAAATATTCCTGTTTGCAACAAGGCACTAAAGTAATACTGCAAAAAATGTGGCAAAGCAATTAACTTTTTTTCCTGAATACAAAGTGTTATGTTTGGGGCAAATCCAAAACACATTACTGAGTACCACTCTACATATTTTCAAGCTAGTGGTGGCTGCATCATGTTATGGGTATGCTTGTCATCGTTAAGGATTGGGGAGTTTTCTGGAAAAAAGAAAGGAAATGGAGCTAAGCACAGGCAAAATCCTAGAGGAACACTTGGTTAAGTCTGCTTTCTACCAGACACTAGGAGATTAATTCACTTTTCAGTAGGACAATAACACAAAACACAAGGCCAAATCTGCACTGGAGTTTCTTACCAAGAAGATAGTGAATGTTCCTGAGTAGTCGAGTTACAGTTTTGACTTAAATCTACTTGAAAATCTATGGCAAGACCTGAAAATGGTTGTCTAGCAATGATCAATAACCAATTTGACAGAGCTTAAAGAGTTTTGAAAAGAATAATGGTAAAAGTGGCACAATCCAGGGGTTGAAAGAGGCATACCCAGAAAGACTCACAGCTGTAATCGCTGCCAAAGGTGCTTCTACAAAACATTGACTCAGGGGTGTGAATACTTATGTAAAAGAGAAACATGTTTTATAACATGTTTTCACTTTGTCATTATGGGGTATTGTGTGTAGATGGGTGAGATTGATTGATTGATTTTTTTAATCCATTTTGAATTCAGATTGTAACAAAACTGAAATGTGGAATAAGTGAATTGGTTTGAATACTTTCTGAAGGTACTGTAGACGCCAAATCAAGCTCCGCCCCTGTAGCCTTCAGTAGTGCTTGATTAACAGTTATGCTGTGTGTACAGGTGATGTCATTTTAAGTCCTTTATCTTCATTAGGTTCGGGAACAGGCATCGGTATTGGTGCCGGCGGAAAACCCTCTAACGAAAGACAAGCAGGTGATGGTTTCATCGTGTACATGATTTCACCAAAACAATCTCCTGTAAAACTTAAAACATGAAATATCAGCTAAGACTGTCTTGAATGAAACTGTTAAAAGAAAGGTTATTAACAAGAGACAATTGCAGCAGTTACGATTGTGGTAGTCTGTGTTCCACGTCGATCTGTCTGGCAAGGTTTGGGTCTGAAACCTCTGTCACCTGATTGGTTCTACAGGTGCTGCTAACGGTGATATTACTGGAGGGGGGACTCTACCTGGAGCTAAACCTCTGAAGGCTCCAAGAGGAGATACACCTGGTGAAGGAGAGGGAGATGCAGGAGGAGGAGCAAGAAGTGTTGGTGGAGGTCCTGATGGTGCAGGAGGAGCAGGCAGTGGATCTGGCGGTGTAGGAAGAGATGGTGATGGTAAAGGAGGAGGAGGACCGGGAGGAGCAGGGGGGAAAGACGGTGGTGCAGTTGGAGTGGGAGGAAGTCCTACCGGTGCAGGGGGAGCTGGAGGTTCAGGAGGTGGAGGAGCAGGAGTAGAACCTGGAGGAGTTGGAGGAGGTACAGGACCAGGCAGGAGTGACAAACCACCCAAAGGTACAGTTTAAAAGCTACTATAACAAGACTATATAGGGCTCTGATGCGAAGTGATGATTAAGATGACACTTTAATGATCTGTTGGTCTCTGCAACTTTAGGTTATGGAGCAGGTGGAGCTGGCAGTCTGGGTGCTGGAGGAGCAGCTCTGGTCCCTGGGACTGGGGGTGCCGGTGATGTAGGAGCTGGAACCCCCAAACCAGGAAAAAGTAAGCCATGACTTCAAACCAGATATACCAAACAAGTCTTCTGGTTTCAACTCAACACCACAACAAGATGATTGTCCTGATGTCTTCATTATGGTAATTATTCTCTCTGCAGGCTACGGAGCTGGTGGAGTCCTGCCAGGTGGAGGTATGTTAAAGTTACTGCCCTGTCAGTCTGAAAGGCGCGCACACACACAATGTTAATTTTATTAGAGCATTAATCACAGGCTTGGTTTCTCAGGTCTACGTTACCCAACTGGGGCTAGAGAAGGACTGGGCTCAGGGAAGCCAGGCAAAGGTACCTTTGAGCATTCTTTCAGCTGTCTGCATGTCTTTTCTGTGTTTGTATCTCTTCTAAAAAAAATATCTGCACAGGCTCATCCATGTAATTTCTCTCTCCTCCACTTAGGATATGGTGCTGGCCAATTTGGAGCAGGAGGACGAGGTCCTGGAGGATATGGTGCCAGACCAGGCGGATACGGAGCTAGTCCTGGAGGATATGGCACTGGACCCGGTGGTTATGGTGCTGGTCCAGGCGGTTATGGTGCTGGTCCTGGTGGCTATGGTGCTGGGCCAGGTGGCTATGGTGCTGGGCCAGGTGGCTATGGTGCTGGGCCAGGTGGCTATGGTGCTGGGCCAGGTGGCTATGGTGCTGGGCCAGGTGGCTACGGGACTGGGGCTGGGCCTGGAGGATACGGATCCAAGCCATACAAGACTGGAGGTGCTGGAGCCAGTGGTGTTGGTGGAGGTCTGGGTGGAGCTGGCAGCCTGGGTGCCATAGGAGCAGGACCAGGAGGAGTAGGTGGAGGTCAAGGTGGAGGTCAAGGTGGAGGTCAAGGTGGAGGTCAAGGTGGAGGTCAAGGTGGAGGAGGTCAAGGTGGAGGTCAAGGTGGAGCTGGACCAGGTGGCTATGTACCAGGTGGAGTTGGTAGCAGATACCCCACAGGTGCTGGAACTGGTACAGGAACTGGCACTGGAAAACCACCTAAAAGTATGGCAGAAACATTGTCACATACATTTTTAATAAATGTCACATCACATTTACATCATGTGTGAAAATAAAAATGTATCCTAGTGTCTGTGAATTCACTGTCCCCTCTGTTTCAGGCTATGGGAGAGCTGTTGGAGCTGGGCTTGGTGGTTATGGTGGCGGACCAGTTGGTTATGGACCAGGAGGAACCGGGGCCGGACTAGGTGGGGCTGGGGCCGGGCAAGGTGGATATGGTGCCGGACCTCAAGGTTATGGACCAGGTGGAGCAGTGCCGGGAGGAGCTGGGGTCAGACCAGGTGGAGCAGAGGCCGGACCTGGTGGCTATGGTGCTGGGCCTGGAGGTTATGGGCCTGGGGCTGGTCTTGGTCCTGGTGGAGCTGGTCCTGGAGGTTATGGGGCTGGACCTGGTGGCTATGGTGCTGGGCCTGGAGGTTATGGGGCTGGTCTTGGTCCTGGCGGAGCTGGTCCTGGAGGTTATGGGGCTGGACCTGGTGGCTATGGACCAGGCGGAGCTGGATCTCATAAATATGGTGAGTACATCATCTTTTTAGATGTTCCATTAATTCTCTGCAAAGAATAATAATCGTTGTTCTGATGAAGTTCTTCCACTGACAGGTCTGCTAAGTGGTTCCCTTGGAGGGGGACAAGCAGCTGGCCAGGGAAGAGTGCCAGGAGGGGGAGCAAGGACTGGGCTAGGTCAGGGAGGAGTGCCTGGAGGGGGAGCAGGTACTGGGCTAGGTCAGGGAGGAGTGCCTGGAGGGGGAGCAGGTACTGGGCTAGGCCATGGAGGAGTGCCTGGATCTGGGCTTGGTGGTGGTGGTGGTCCGGGTGCTGGGTATGGACCTGGCATTGGAACTCATGGTGGTTATGGACCAGGAGGTGGTGCTGGGACCGAACTTGGTCAGGGAAGAGCCGGGGCTGGACCAGGTGGCTATGGACCACTTGGAGCTGGTGCTGGACAGGGAACTGGAGCTAGAGGTACTGAAAATGATTGCTTTTATGTGTGGTTCGAATGGAGATCATCTCTTTGTATTTATTTATACACCTCTCCACTCAGAAAAATGCACTTTAGAGCAAACAATTTGTGATACCTGTTTTGTATTGCAGGGTATGACGCAAATGCAAAAGCTCGTAAATATGGTGAGTATATACTCTTTTTAGATGTTCCATTAATTCTCGCAAGGAATAATCTTTTTGCTGATGAAGTTCTTCCACTGACAGGTATGCTAAGTGGTACCATTGGAGGAGGACAAGCAGCTGGCCAGGGAAGTGTGCCAGGAGGGGGAGCAGGGACTGGACTAGGCCAGGGAGGAGTGCCTGGATCTGTGCTTGGTGGAGGTAGAGGAGTCCCTGGTGGTTATGGTCCTGGAGCTGGATTTGGACCTGGTGGTGGTTATGGACCAGGAGGGGGTGCTGGAACTGGACTTGGCCAGGGAGGAGTTGGGGCCGTACCAGGTGGCTACGGGACTGGGCCTGGTGGTTATGGACCAGGTGGAGCTGGACAGGGTGCAGCGAAGCCAAACAAATCAGGTTATGGCTCCTCCTCCTTGGGTGGAGCTCACTTTGGACCAGGTGTGGAAGAAAACATACTTGTATCCCCTCTGTAGTTAACTGTCCAGGGTCTTGGTGTAGCTACAACTGATGATGACTAGACACCTGCTTACCTTTTTCACTAGCCTTCTGGCGCTTTTGAATTTACAATCAAGCTGTTCTTCAGGTGTGTCCAGTTTACCCGTGTTAGTCCATAAGTGCGTTTAAGAAGGGAAACATTCCATTTGTTTTGTATGTAACAGTGATGCATTTTAGGATACATGTGAATTATAAACATTTAGCCAAATAAGGTATTTATTTGGCAATTTTGAAACGTAAATATATTTGTAATACATACATTTGTAAATATATTTTTGGGCCAATTCTTTATATTTACCATTTATTTGATATGGGAAGGTCAATGTTTGGCGAACGTAAGTATCTGTTTCGGGTTTAAACTGCTGATACAAGTAATAATGTGTCTGTGTAGGGTTTCTACGCAGTAATAATAGCAAAGTAATTTGCACTTTGAATATTGCTGGTAAAAAGTCAAAGTAATCCATACTAAGATTCGCTATTTGCAGCTTTACCGTAACATTTTGGAATGTTAATTCAAATTGTTCAACTGAAATTGTTCGCCGCAAACAGCACCCTTGTTGAACTCCCCTCTATCTTACACACACCCTAACACACCTGTACCTGTTCTCCAGGTGGTGGAGCAGGTGGGGTACCTGGAGCTGGAGCTACCGGGCGAAGAGGAGGAGTACCAGGTGAGTTACCTGGGGTGTAAATATAGGGTGTACCTGGAGTTAGGTACAAGGTGAACGACCAAGGGAGGTAGGAACATACATCCCATGTGTTGGTATTCTCTGTAGCCTCTGCCTGTTTAGTGCAGGCTAGATGGCTTGTTTACGGTGTCCTCTTTCCAGGTTATTATGGCTCCCAGGGTGGAGCTGGCTATCAATCAGGTGAGAGAGCATCACATCAAAGACCATGGAGCTTTAACAGTGCAAGTGTTATGAACATGTTGCTAAATATGGTTCTGAATTCAAACATGCAGTCCGCTGGCTCTAAGGAGCTGTTCTTTAGTTACACAAACGTACCTGTCCTGTGTTAAACACACACACACACACACAGACTCTGCATAGAGCTGGCCATCCAACCAAACTGAGCAACCGGGCAAGAAGGACCTTGGTCAGGAAGAAACCAACAACTCAATGACCACTCTCACAGAACTACAGAGTTCCTTGGCTGAGATAGGAGAATCTGCCAGAAGGACAACAATCTCTACAGCACTTCACCAAACTGGGCTTTATGGGAGTGTGGCAAGACAAGAGGTCGCTCCTGAGACAAACGCACATAACAGCACGCCTGGAGTTTGCAAAAGGCACGTGAAAGTCTGAGTGCATAAGACAAAAGATTCTGTGGCCTGATGAGACAAAAATGTTACTCTTTGAAAAGTAACTCCTTGGCCTGAATGCAAAGCGCTATGTCTGGAGAAAACCAGGTACAGCTCATCACCCTTCCAACACCATCCCTACCGTGAAACATGGTGGAGCAGCATCATGCTATGGGGATGATTTTCAGCAGCAGAGACTGGGAGTCTGGTAAGGATAGAGGGAACAATGAATGGAGCCAAATAAAGGCAAATCCTTGATGAGAACCTGCTTCAGCGTGCAAACAGCCTTAGACTTGGGCGAAGATGTACGTTCCAACAGGACAATGGCCCTAAGCATACAGCCAAAGCAACGCTGGAATGGCTTCAGAACAAGAATGTGATAGTCCTTGAGTGGCCCAGCCAAAGCCCAGAGTTGAATCCCATTGAACAATTTTGTAAAGACTTGATGATTGCTGTTCACCACCACTCCCCCGTCTAACTTAACAGAGCTTGAGAAAATCTGCAAGGAAGAATGGGAGAAAATCTCCAAATCCTGATGTGCAAAGCTCATACGCATTTCCAAGACGACTTAAAGCTGTAATGGCCGCCAAAGGGGCTTCTAAGTATTGAGTCAGGGGTGTGAATACTAATGTAAATGAGAGATTTCTGTATTTTATGTTCAATACATTTGCAAACATTTCTAAAAACATGTTTTCACTTTGTCATTATGGAGTATTGTGTGTACGTGGGTGAGAAAGAAAAAAAATCTAATACATTTTGAATTCTGTAACACAACAACATGTGGAATAAGTCAAGGTGTCACGATCGTGTGGGAGTGAGACGGACCAAAACGCAGCATGTGGAAACTAAGCCATCTTTTTTTATTATTGAAGAAGGCAAAACGAAACAAAACACTTACAAACTAACAAAACAACAAACGACCGTGAAGCTATAAACGTAGTGCACACACACATGCTACAAACGTTCAACATAGACAATTCCCCACAACAAACTAAAGCCTATGGCTACCTTAAATATGGCTCCCAATCAGAGACAACAGAAACCAGCTGTCTCTAATTGGGAACCCATTCAGGCAACCATAGACTTTCCTAGACAACTACACACAACATAGACACAGCTAGACAACTATACTAAACATAAACCCAACTACTCTAAATAAACCCCCTAAACCTTACAACCACCTTGGACACTACAAAACCCACATAAATTACCCATGTCACACCCTGACCTAACTATAATAATAAAGAAAACAAAGAATACTAAGGCCAGGGCGTGACACAAGGGGTATGAATACTTTCTGAAGTTACTGAATATGTGATCACCTAAGAGGGTGAGGGAGAGCGCTAATTCCTGAGAGGACAAAAGAGATCCTTGCGTATGGTGTCGAGTGTACACACTGAACATATACAAGTTACCACAGAGATCATACATCCATATAGCATCAGAGTTACCCTCAGTGAACAAGTTTCAGATAGATACCAAACATGAATCCTTAGTATTATTGTATCACACATTCCAATGGTAAGTCCTCTGGATACTGTAGAGAGAGAATTTGGCCTCTTGACAGGGAAGGGCTGACTGACCTTTGGGAATTGTATTGGGCCATTTGCCATGCGGCCAGAGGTGATGTCGTCTCGGTCCTGATTTATGTTCTCTACAATGTCAATTCACAAATACCAATTAATCTCTGCTTCAAAATAGTCAATAGTGATATATCTAAATAACAGCCAAGGTGTCGTAAAACATTGTTGCAAAACCATATCAATGCACTTTTTCTCAATAGTTCTAAGTATAATCCTCCACTGTGTATGCTAGAAGATGTTCAGGAGTTTTACTATCGAGATTCACCCAAAGAGACCTCTCACATGAGTTTTATATTCACAATGTTCTCCCATGGTAAGAAAAAAGATGTTGGAAAAGCTTTAGTATACAATTTTCTGAGAGTCAAAGTCTTTGGGTTTTTATAAACGTTGATGTTGCAGAGATGTCAGTCCTTTATTTATTATGTTAACAAATGCCTGACAAAAAAAAATGAACAGATTAAATAGTCAGTTTAGTAGAAATGAACAGCTGTTTATTATGACTGATGTGGGTTTGTCCATTTCCTGTTATTTTTCTTCTCCTCTAGGAGGCTACGGAGTAGGAGAAGCGGGACAAGCAGGGCAGAAATGTAAGACATTCCGCTTCACATATTATAATCATTTACTGTCCTGATGCTCAAATGCACATGTAAGCACAAATACACATGTATGCATGCTCGCATACGCACACACGCTTGATTGGATGTTTAAATGCATGCAAACACACACTCACTCACGCTTGCTTACAGTTAATTAACACATGTTAATCTTGATTAGCTTGACACCTCACTGAGTCACAATGATTAACATACTACTACTGTAAATGAAACACAAGATCAGCTCAAGGACTCGCAAATCGTTTGCTATTTTTTTTGTCTTTTAGGGACTAATTTTGCTTAGTGATGAATTTAGTCAAAACTACTTGACCTTATGGCACAACCCCTGATACATGAAATAGACATGTTTCTGGCATTCCTGAGCTGTACTGGACACATATGGTTTAAATAGTTGAACATCCTTGTCTTATTCTACTCTTCCAGCGAAGGCACAGAAGGCAGCCAAATACACAGCCATGCAAGGCTTCCTGGGAGCACGCAACTACAGAGGTAAACAACAACACAAAAGCACAATGTCTTGTGTTATAAATAATATACAGTGGGGTCCAAAATGATTTACCTACTTGATAAAGAGGTGGCAGAGGTGACCAAGTTTTTTGGGGAAAATGGCCTGGTACTGGGTAAAGTTCATGATGCTGTTGACCTTAACAAGGACCCCAGGCTCAGTGGAAGCAAAATAGCCCGATAACTTCAAAGATCCACCACCATATTTGTTTTATAGAAAAATCCAACATTTAAAACATCTGTCGTTCTGCCCTTGAAAAAGGCAATTGACCCACTGTTCCTAGGCCGTCATTGTAAATAAGAATTTGTTCTTAACTGACTTGCCTAGTTAAATAAAGGTGAACTAAAAAAAGAAGAAAAAAGGTGACATGGCTGGCGGCCCGTGGGCCTTGGAACAGTTTTTTGGGCCATTTTTTTGGACAACTTTTTTGCAATTTCTCAGTTTATATAATAAGCCTTTGGCTGATCAGTGGGCAACGGCCAGCCCCCCTACCAAGATGGACCAGCACGGTTTTCTGATAGGCTGAGCTGAAGTCACGCAAACTAACATTCAAAGTCAAATGCGAAATCAGCAAAGAGACCTGCTCCGACTCCATCATTAGTTAGACGGCCAAGATCATGAATCGTAAAAAACAGGAAGGGTGCCTATAAACGTAGAAAGAGCACATTCTATATTGTAACCTCACTCAACTTCATGGCTAACAGTAAAGGGCATTATCCTCATGATTCCTGTAATGAAAGTGTCTGCCCCTGTGCCTGATATGCTGGAGTATGCTGCTGTGATAAGCGAACCACTCTCCTCTTCCCCAATGCACTTGAGAGAAAAATGTGTCCTGATCGTAAAACATTTCAAAATGCAATTGCGGGTAAAACACACCTTTGGAAGCTTTGTCTCCCTGTCAAAGAGAGCAGAGTCTCAGCTTTCTGTATGTATAATTTCTCAACTCTCACTATTCAGCTTAATAACAATTTAATACAACCAAGATATTTGATATGGCTTTGAGATATGGATGGAGCGCACGCGCTGGAAAAGATTAAACAACTTACTTATGAACCAAATTAATTCAGTAAATGTCAACCTAGCAAGCCAGGCAACTAAAAGCAATTTTCTAAACAATGCTTTGGTTCATTTCTAACTAGTTAGCTAGCTGGCTAGCCAGTTCAAATAATGACCAGAGTATAGCTGACGACTTAAGCTACTTTTTATTCGTTATTACAGGAAAATAAATCCACAACATTATTTACAAGGTAATGGCGAGCTTACAGAAAATAGCTTAATGCCACAGTGTGAATAAATAACTGTAGGTAATTATTTTAGAGAATTTTAGAACTCCTGCATTGTTTGGTCACAGGAGGATTTGGTCTGGTTGCTGTGGATGTCCGGTAAACCATGGCAACGGCATTGTGACAGTCGCAGAGACGTAAACTTTTTTAATGTCTGTGCGACAAGGAAACAGACAGTTGCAGCGACGGCCTACAGACATTCCACCAGAGTTTGACTCGCATTCTAATTGTCTACAGACAACCGGCCTTAAGTCAGTAGCTTGGCTTTTATAACGTATACGGCTTAAGCAGACAGGCTGACAGACAGAGAACAAAAAGAAGCACAGAGCTACAGCAGAGAAGATGCTGAGACAGATAGACAGCACAACAGGGAGGGAAACTAAATGGCTAGAGCCGAGGCACAGTTATAGCGGTGAGTTGTATCGCCAGTAGTGTTTTTGCACATTGTATTTGTTTTTAAAAATGAGCTGGTTAAAAAAGATGAGGACAATGTCTGGCCAGTCACTAGTACAGAAATGGTTGATAAACAATGTACTGTACTGTTATGTGTCCGCACTACTGCCTGTTTTTAACTAAGGTGTGTAGGGGCGGGGCAGGGCAGGGTAGAGCAGTGGTCGGCAACAAGTGGCCGGCGGGCCAACATAAGTGATTTTTTAGTACAAAATGTTTTATATGTACAGTACCAGTCAAAGGTTTGGACACACAAAACTATGAAATAACATATGGAATGTAGTAACCAAAAAAGCAAACCAATCTAAATATATTTTAATGTTGCCTTGATGACAGCTTTGCACACTCGGCATTCTCTCAACCAACTTCAGCTGGAATGCTTTTCCAACAGTCTTGAAGGAGTTCCCACATATGCTGAGCACTTGTTAGCTGCTTTTCCTTCCCTCTATGGTCCAACTCATCCCAAACCATCTCAATTGGGTTGAGGTCAGGGGATTGTGGAGGCCAGGTCATTTGATGCAGCACTCATCACAATCCTTCTTGGTCAAATAGCCCTTACACAGCCTGGAGGTGTGTTGGGACATTGTCCTGTTGAAAATCAAATGATAGTCCCACTAAGCCCAAACCAAATGGGATGGCGTATCGCTGCAGAATGCTGTGGTAGCCATGCTGGTTAAGTGTGCCTCGAATTCTAAATAAATCACTGACAGTGTCACCAGCAAAGCACCATCACACTTCCTCCTCCATGCTTAACGGTGGGAACCACACATGCAGAGATCATCCAGTCACCTACTCTGCGTCTCACAAAAACACGGCGGTTGGAACCAAAAATCTCAAATTCGGACTCATCAGACCAAAGGAGATTTCCACCGGTCTAATATCCGCTGCTTGTGTTTCTTTATCCAAGCAAGTCACTTCTTATTGGTGGCCTTTAGTAGTGGATTCTTTGCAGCAATTCAGCCATAAAGGTCTCCCGAGTGGTTCAGCGATCTAAGGCTTTTTATCTCAGTGCTGGAGGCGTCACTACAGACCCTGGTTAAATTCCAGGCTGTATCACAACTGACCGTGATTGGTAGTGCACAATTGGCCCAGCGTTGTTAGGGTTCTAAATAAGAATTTGTTTTTAACTGCCTTGTTAAATAAAGGCTCAATAAAAATGCCTGTTTCACGCAGTCACCTCTGAACTGTTGATGTTGAGATGTGTCTGTTACTTGAACTCTATGAAGCATTTATTTGGGCTGCAATTTCTGAGGCTGGTAACTAATGAACTTATCCTCTGCAGCAGAGGTAACTCTGGGTCTTCCTGTCCTGTGGTGGTACTCATGAGAGCCAGTTTCATCATAGCGCTTGATGGGTTTTGCAAATGCACTTGAAGAAACTTTCAAAGTTCTTGAAATGTTCTGCATTGACTGACCTTCATGTCTTAAAGTAATGATGGACTGTCGTTTCTCTTTGTTAATTTGAGCTCTTCTTGCCATATGGACTTGGTCTTTTACCAAATAGGGCTATCTTCTGTATACCACCCCTACCTTGTCACAACACAACTGATAGGCTCAAACACATTAAGAAGGAAAGAAATTCCACAAATTAACTTTTAGCAAGGCTCACCTGTTAATTGAAATACATTCCAGGTGACTACCTGGTGAAGCTGGTTGAGAGAATGCCAAGAGTGTGCAAAGCTGTCATCAAGGCAAAGGGTGGCTACTTTGAAGATTCTCAAATATATTTTAATTTGTTTAACACTTTTTTGGTTACTACATGATTCCACGTGTGTTATTTCATAGTTTTGATGTCTTCACTATTGTTCTGCAATGTAGAAAATAGTAAAAATAAAGAAAAACCCTTGAATGAGTAGGTGTTGTCCAAGAACCCCATATCAACAGACAAATATGGTGGTGGATCAGTTATGGGGCTATTTTGCTTCCACTGGTCCTGGGGCCCTTGTCAGTAATTTCGGACACCACTGTGCATAATACATGTTGTTCCACCCTTGCTGTACTGTAAATATTCTTATTTGATTGTATGTAATTTGATCAAATGGCCCTGAGATGCTGTGCTGTGAATGGTCCTTCAGGGGGCGCCGACTGCCAGGGTAAATACTGCGGACGGAGGAGGAAGTGAGAGAGCAGCAAAAAGAAGTGACCTCATCAACAACATTGTGGTGCTACTGCATGACTCCAGAATGTACTGATTTTCAACTACTAATATGTCCCTTTTTTTCTTTTAAAGTGTGAATCTTGGACAATGGCAAAACCAGAGCCTGTTTGATATTTTATTCTGAAACTGTGATCATGTGTTTATTGTTCCTCACCTGTACCCCTTTAGCCCCTCCTGTGTACCCCTTTACCCGCCCCCCCCCCCCCCCCACGAATCATGTTTGTTTAAAACACTGATACTAAGGCGTCCCACAACGGAGTGCCTCTAGACCTGTCTGTATGCTGACTAAACTGTCTGTTTTCTGATTAATGTGACTAACATCCCTCTATGACGCTATGCTATTGACACACAGGCCCAGACTTACTCAACATTTGCACCTGCACTTTTCAACACACCTAGTTTTTGTTCAAGTCGTTTAGTTGCAAACATTTACTAAATCTGGCCCAAGGCATCTTGAGATATATACACACACTGCTGCTATAAGTTAAAAACATAGGAGATATCTTTAGAGTGGTCATTTTACAACCACCATTTTTTATTTAGAACTGTGTTTACCCTGAACCCTCAAAAGCAGTGTGTGTGTCCACAGCAACGCTCATGTTCTAACTCTGCTTCTACTTTCAGCAGTTCTCAAAAAAAGGGAGCTTATTGCCCTTAGAGCCATTAGTAAAGGTTTTAAGATCTTATATGCAGTCGTTTATAATGCCTTTACAGAATATATATAGTAAGGTTTTAATAAGCCACTTGCCTGAAATATTATCAACATCTTTCTGAATGGCTGTATAACACTGAATTGCTGTGAGTGTTTTGAATACTTATTCACACCGATATGACTGTGTTCGTACAGCCATAGTTGAGATGACTGAAAATGTGCAAACGTATATTTTCTTTGTTTAAAATCCTGGCTTTACTGAGAGCAACAGTATCTACATGTTGATTAAAACGAATATTATAATCATGCTCATAGCCACAGATTGGCCTGTTTTCAGACCTATCACCATAAAACATAATTCTGTTAACTCAAATTATTTGAGAAAACTGATTGCCTTGACTCATTAAATTAAAGCAACACATTTTTTTTAAGTTACCAGTACTCAGTTAATTTAGTTTTAGTGACTTGACTGCTGACAAAAGCCCAAATTAAACGATACACGTTTTTTACGCGCGTGAATTCACGCAGGAAATAGAATGCATGGGAGTGAATGAGAGACAACAGATGGGCCTCAACGGCGTCATTGCACATCAAATTAGAAAGCAAGTCTATTTCTCTCCACATCTACACGAAGCAATGCTGGTAAAATTTGCAAATAAATTGCCAGAAAATAGACTGTTTGCATCGTTATGTCTGGAAATGTCAAATGTATAGTTAAAAAGTGCCTATTTAGTGTTGATACGTTTAACTGCCAATACATATTTGAAAACAATGGCATAGGATTTCGATCACAGGCATATAGCCTAGGCCAGGGGTCTCCAACCTTTTCTAGCCTGAGTTACTTAAAAAAAAATGTAACAACGCTTCTCTTCTCCTCTCCCATTCAACTCTTCCTCAGGTCCTTAGTGTATAAGAGAAAGTAGTGCACTGTTTTCTGTCAATATACCTGGTAAAATAATGATTAATAAACAACTCTAAGGGGAGACCTATAGTCAGATTTTTTTTCTACAAAATTATGTTTTCAATTTCCCAAAATACGTTTTCTGTTTTATGTTTTCTGGTTTAAGATTGTTTTTGATTTTACTCTCAAAATTACAATTGTTCATAGAGAATGGTTTGTTCTGAGTCCATGTCAATGGTTAAATCACATTATTTTTTTTGGGGGGGGGGGCAAATAGATTTCCCCTTTATTGTGCATCTAGCGAGTAAGGAATGTGCCGTCTAGTGATGGTTCTGTACTGCTGCTGCTGCTTATTTCATGGCAAAGTTAGTAAATAACAAATAGATACAAATGATATATATACGTATGATAAACTTCTGCCAGGGAAGCCTACTTTGCAGTTAACATTTAATTGAGAACGTTATAGGGAAAGCATTTCTGTCAGCCCACAAGACGGTTATCGCATCAACTGGCTACACACGGAGTGATAGACAAACGCGCCACACCATATACAGTAGACAGACGGGCAATACTACCGGAAATGAATTGGCAGATATTGTGTAAGGTTTTATTTTTTTAAGCCAATAGTGGCTAACCAGGGGTGGGATAACGTCAGTGTTGTGTTGATTAGACAGTAGCTGGGAGCTTGCAGTGGCGGATACTTGGGAGATTTGTTTATGACAGTTTGCGATGGAACACATGACAAATTACATATGCTTTCAGAATTGTTTGGTGAGCTACTCATAGGTGAGCTACTACCTACTGGTAGCTCATGTTCGACCTGCTTGGAGACCCCAGGAGTTGGCAGACTACGGCTGGGAAACTCGAGGAACTATGATTTCAAGAGAGAATAATATTATGTAGGAAGAACAAGACTAGCTAAATTCCTTATAGACTGCTCGGGTATATTAGCTACAACTCTCCTCATGTTCATGAATAACAATTATTTAGCCTGTGCAGGCAGGTACGGTGGCTCCCATAGGACATCTACGATGAGTCAAAAGGAACACACAAAAATAGTTCCCAGGTGCTATATAGCGAACATAACAAATACAACAGTTTATTATGGATTATCATGACGATTACGTTGGCATACGCTACGCAGTATATGTGAATTGACGCTCGCCTCTCGCAAGCAAATTTCACACCGTTGACAGGCGTCTCCTGGTGTAACTTCGGTTTAACACTGATGCAGTTCAAGTCTTTTCACTCTGAACTTAAACTATTTGTTTACTTTAGTTTTTTAAATTATGAAGAAAAAAATGCTAAAACATTTTTGTAGTGTTTAACCTACAATTTCAACAATGTCTACTCTTCTGATTTAAAAAAATGAAGTGTTTTTTTTTTTTTTTTTTACATTGTCTTTGAATGCTCTGTAATGCTAGTGTTACCTGAGGTTACATGTTTAATGAAATTTTGTAATCTTGAGTTATCATCTATGGGCTCTAGTGTTTATATCCTTAAGCCCAGACAGACAAACAACATTGGTGTTTTACCTTAGAAGAGAATGATGCACTTTTTTTTTTTTACACAGTACACGGTTTTTAAATAAAGAAATTACCTGAATGTTGTGTTGTGAGTCTAACCTTTTCCAACACACGCATGCACACACACACACACACCTCTCTAGTAACTCTCTGCTTTTTTTGCACAACAAGAGGAAACAGGTACACCCCTCCTACCAAGGCATATGACATTCTGCTCCCAGCATTAACCATAAGTGTTCCTCTGCAGGCCTGGCATGCTATACCCCCACCGTAACCCTGAGTTACAGCCTGAGGCTATGTGTAGCATTAATAGAACCCCAGTATACATTACCAGGCAAAAGTTTGGACACACACATTCCAGGGTTTTTCTTTATTTGTATTATTTTCTAGATGGTAGAATAATACTGAAGACATCAAAACTGAAATGACACTAATGTAATCATGTGGTAATCTCAAATATATTTTGATTCTTCAAAGTAGCCACACTTTAGCTTGATGACAGCTTTGCACAGTCTTGGTATTCTCTTGGTATTGCTTTGAAAATTGATACACTTGTAAACTCACTTTTAAGAAAAGGGCGTTTGAATTTTTTGGTACCTACTGGAGAGTTCTCCTTTGTCTACACCCATTCAGCATTGTTCACACCCTCTTAAGCCAGCCCCACCCATCTCTTTAAGGATTCACATGAGGTCATGTGCTAAACAGGAATTTGAAAAGATGTATACTCTTACTCAAGTTTGACAATTGACAGATAGCCAGGGGCACACTCCAACACTCGGACATAATTTACAAACAAAGTATTTGTGTTTAGTGAGTCTGCCAGATCAGACAATTTTCCTGTCAAAATGTAACGAGTACCATAGGCGGAAATCCCAGGGGGGACGGGGGGGACACGACCCCCCCATCTTGGGAAAAATATGATTTGTCCCCCCCAATATATCACTGTAAACATAACTATGTAATTTCAATAATATTAATAATACGCAATGAAAGCACTTGTGCTGATTATAGACACTTAATAGCGCATTTAAATTTCAAAAGATTGCGACCCCCCCCGCCCTTTGCCGCACAATGGTTTGATCCACTGCCAGTTCTTTAGCTGGCAAGGTAATAAAAGGTTCGTATCTACTGTCCGAAAGGGACATGTACGTAACTGACGTGAGGTTAATCCAGTCAATCCATAGCAGGTCCATAGCAATGTTATTTATTTATTTTTATGTTGGCAGGGTTCACACACTAGGGGAATTTGCAGAGCTAGCGCGCAAACTAAAGCAAACATTAACTATCAAGCTAGCTAGTACCTATTCCATTTATGTGGCGTCGTCAAATATGGAATCTTTGCTATCGTCAGTTTATTCCAAGATCAGCATGCAGCTGTAGTGCTTCGACGTCCCTGTGATAAGGTTAGCAATAAACTGAAGTCCAAACTGAACAGAACAGAACTACACTCTCTTCTACCATTGTCTTAAATATATATAATGGTCTCGTTGCAAAAGATAAATTGTCGCTAGTAAACTTTTTTTATTTTATTTTATTTCACCTTTATTTAACCAGGTAGCAAAGATTATAGCAAACACACAGAAACGGAATTGGTGCTCGCTAGCTTTACAAATTCAGCTATTGTTGGAAGCCAGCCAATATGAAACAAACTATTTAAATTACAAAAGGTTGCAGCATGTGTTGTGTAAATTTGTGTGTGTGCAGCTAGGCCAGCCAGCCAGCCAGGTAGAAAAATGGCAGAAAAAAGTAAGAAGACGGACATCAGAGTATTTGTCAGTACACCAAAACGCATAGTAAGAACTCTAGTATCCTAATATCTCAAAGACTAGTTGATAAAATGTTCATAAGAAAGAAGTGAAATGCTAATGGAAATGTTTCACAATGATGTCATTAGGCAGAGCAGGCAACAGATGGCACACAGACAGCAGAGTTGGGGACAGATATGCAGGGACAGATTGGCAGACAGGGAGTCTCAGGTAAGTTTGTTGAGTCTTTGTTTGGCAACATGAAAGGTTCTCAATTTTTTTGACTTGTAAAATAGGGACATAATTGGAAAATGCCATGGATACCCCCACTCTCAACTTAAACTGGTGACTAAACTAAGATTTGTTTACGTCAATGGTATTGCTGTTGTGATTAATTGTGTAGTTTTGTGTACCGGTAGTTAGGAGTACGGCAAACACCTTATTTATTTTCTAGGAGACAGACTGAGTCAGTTAGGGTGGTGAAAGGGAAAGAGCCAGGGAGAGAGACTTCAGAGGACAGTGTCACAGCCACGGCAGGACCAAGTGTCACCCTTGTTGCCAGCAGCACCAGTATAGGGGACAGTGGCACAGCATTGTCCAGTTACCACAGTGATGGCACAAAACCATATCAGCCACACCCACAATTTATAGAACCGCAAACTCTTGCCAACAGAGTGTTGACGTTTCAAGAGAGATGGTTTCGCGATTTCCCCTGGCTACATTATAATCCATCAATAAAAGGAGTGTTGTGTTTTCACTGTAGCCAAGGGTTTTCAAGCCAGCCATCTTTTGGCCAAAGAGCTGATGCTGCCTTCATTAGTGCAGGATTTAGGAACTGGAGAAAAGGCATTGAAAAAATCACAGCACATCAAAATTGCCAAACCCACCGCCACTTTGTAATTGTAACAGCACACCAGCTAAATCCAATCAGTGTCCAGTTATGTCCAGCGCGTGGGGTAAACAGCAGGATGACGCAAGGCATTGTTTGATGAAAATTGTTAGTTCGGTGCGGCATGTAGTAAGACAGGGACAAGCCTTTAGAGGCCACACGGATGACAGTGAGAATTTATACCAGATTTTGAAACTTAGGGCAGAAGAGGATGATCCCATTTTACTGAAGTGGTTAACAGAGCGTACCACAATGTACACAGGCCCAAAAGCACAGAATGAAATTCTGAACATCATGGCCAATAGTCATTCGAGGCATTGTAGCTGAGATTAGGTCTCTTCCGATTGTACAATTTTCATTAATTGTTGATGGTACTCAAGATGTCTCTGGTGCTGAACAGGAGAATGTCTGTCTGCGTTATGTTGACCATGACCATGTCCCTCACAAGGAGTTTATTGGGCTATACAGGGTGTCGGAGACAACAGGCGAGGGCATTGCGAAAGTGCCAACTGATGTGTTGTTGAGGAAACCCGCAAACATATGCTCGGTTCTTTTGTTCAGTAGTGTGTATAGCAGTGGTTCTCAACCTTTTTGGGGTACTGGAACCCCTGCATATTTTGAGGCAAGGCAGGCAAGGTTTTGAGCGGTCCTCAGGGACCTCCACCCCCTCTATATTATATGTAAACTTACTGGAAACCTTGTGGTACTGACTACATTCATTACACTTTTTTATTTCACGGACCCCTTGCAATTAGTCCATGGACCCCTGTTTGAGAACCCATGGTGTAATTGATAGTTGTTCTTTTGTTTAGTAGTTTTCAGTACACTTACAAATTATTTATTTCATGTTATTTTATTTAAAATGGCATACTTTGTGTGACATACTTGTCCATAGCTGCTGTTTGAAGAGTTGAGACACTGAAGGATATTTTGTTTGATTTATTTGGGTTTTTCATTGAAGTAGTTATTTTGCTTTTAGAACTGTACTTATTTTAAGCTTTTTGTACTTGCAAAGATATTGTAGACTCAGGCCAGGTGCACATATTTAATGACTATATAAATGTATCAGAAAAAGTCAAATTAAAAGGTCAATTCAATACGGAGACCAACTTTGTGATGGTTCTCAATGGAGATTCTTTTAGATGTGATCACACCATGTTCATTGTATTTATGAAAACTACACCCATACAGTGTACAGTACCATTGTCACCTACTGACCTTTCTTGATATTGCTGGTTGTAAGTACGAATACCTGCATACATACTGGACTGGTAAGGAGCACTGCTATAACTATTATTAGTAGTAGAATTATAATGATTTAAACATTTGAACAAGTTGGGAAAACCCTTCAGTTAACTACTGTACCTATCAATTATCCAGTTGTAGGAATTATGGTTCCTCAATATACATTTAACAACGTATGCTATGTGTTACAGCACTACTTTTGGTGTCCCCCTCAGGAATTGCTCTTGAGAAAATTTAATGTAATTGTCCCCTCCAAGGTTGATCTCAGATTTTCGCCCCTGACGAGTACCTTTGGCTGTTAGGGAAAATGTATGGAGTAAAAAGTACATTATTTTCTTTCAGAATGTAGTTTAGTAAAAGTAAAAGTTCCCCAAATATAAATAGTAATGTACAGATACCCCCCCAAAATACTTAAGTGAAAAATACTTTAAATTACTACTTAAGTATTTTTGACCACAGCCCAAAATCCTTCACACCAGTACATTAGCATACTTTATATACTGTTACACACACACGTATCACATAGTATTCCATACCTAAGTTAAGGCTATGCAACCTGAGTTGAAACCTGAGTGAGGTGCACATGTACAGTACATAAACAGAACCAAACTTCTTAACCATTAGACCAAAGAAATAGTCCGTCTTTGGCCAAGGGTGGTTTTAAGTTGTATGCAGGGCTACTTCATCACCAGAGTGTTTTAACTCGACTCTGCTACACTTATCCTAGAATAAAAAATAAAAAATGTGGCCTACATGACTGCTGTGTTTCCCTCTGTACTCACTGAAATATACTGTGTGTTAATGTCAAATCGTTTGGTTTTCAGGAGTTCCAGGGCAAGTAGTATAGGCAATAAATATATTACTTTTAAAAGGCAATAACTTTTTGTAGATTAATGGTTTGTAAAATAGTGGTACAGTCTGCCACGACCCCCAGGCGCCAAATCTGTGGGGGTTCCAAATCTACATCTTCCAGGGTCCATAAAATAAACTTGCTTCCAAATTCGGCGCCTTTACCTCAAAACAGTCCTTCTGAATTGTAAAATAAATGGTAGACCAAACGATGGTGGCAATTTTAAAAAACTATTTTGAAATGGAATAAATTCACCACTTAACAATAACCAACATAATTCCAGTCAAAATAGAAGATTGCAGGAAATACTGTAGCCTACCATTACTATATCCAACCCAACTCCAAACATTGCCTGTCATTTCAGTCATAACTGAAAGTCATTCATGTTAGTAGGGATATATGATGTCACATCTCTGGAGTCCAGAGCAAGCTAAATCATATGGCCTACTTTTAGCAGAGGTTGCAGGATCGGATGGAAAGCGTGCCATCACGTTGGAGGGCAACCTGCCTGCAGAGTGCTTGTTGCCAGCCTGGTAGCCCTTTTCTTCCTCACAAATATCATAATACATTTGCCAGAATATGTTACATCATCATCCCATAATATTGACGGCAGTGCGATGTTACAGCTGCTTATCTTTAGACATATAGCCACCCAAACTGGGCCTATCTGAAACATGAAAATGATCATGAGTCAGTAGTAGATTGCTAAACTGTATTTTATATGGATGATAAATGTAGTCCTACTCTAGTTTTGCTAGGCAAAACTGGAGGGAACAAAACAAGTTGTTTCTGTTCACTAATCTGGATAGGCCCGCCTTTGCGCGCCAATGCTGATAACTGGACATTGATCAACAATCAAGACTCGTGGCGCAGCTTTTCGGTTCTGAAGAATAGATATGAATTTAATGACGACTTGCGAGTAATGGGTTCAGAACAACGACAAAAAATGTATAGGGAAAAGGGGCAAGTGCTCTGCACAGGTAGAGCCATATCTGTGCATGTGCCTGAGAAGATTCACTATCTTAAGATTTGTTTTAATAAGCGACCGCCATGAGACCTGAAACGACATCTGGTTCAAGTCAGTTGGGAAGACGTCAGGCTGAAGACATCTTTAGAGATGGGAGTTTGTTGGTGTTCTGTAAAGACATGGCGCAGAGGGAAAAAGCTCTCAGAGAGGAAGCAAATAAGGAAGTGTAAGGTGGTGTCGAGCAGCTGGAATGATCAAGCAGGGAAGCAGTGGATTAAATGGGTGATAACAGGAGGGCCTGTGAGTGTTAGTAATAAAGAGGTAAGCGACAACTTGAGAAGAGGCATTCTAGAGATTGTTCATAGATTGCAAGCAACAAGTTAGGGTAGATAGCACATCTATTCTGTTACACTTCAAGGACCAGGTACTGCCAAATAAAGTAACCATAGGATATATAGGTTATTATCTGAGGGCTTATTTACCGAAGCCTTTAAGCTGTTATAACTACCAGAAGTTTGGGCATGTGGCAACAGCCTGTAGAGAGGAAAAAGAGGTGTGCCAGGTTTGGAGGGGAGCATGAGTAAGGGAAGTGTGGGGATGGTGTACAACCAAAGTGCTACAGCTGTGGGGGTGCTCATAGTGTGGCATATAGTGGGTGTGAGGCAATAAAGCAGGCAGTGGAGGTGCAACAAGTGAGAGTGGAGAGAAGGGTGTCATATGCTGAGGCAGTGAGGGTGGTCCAGGTCCAGGGAGATACAGGTTCAAGGGAGAGATGGGTAGGAGCATCTAGACCGGGGATTATGGGGCATGTGTGCGGCGATATGGTATACATAGATAAGAGAAAACTGGTGACGTTCATAGTCTAAAACAGAGAGGATTCAGCTAATAGTGAAAGCGGCTGGGAGACATCTCAGTATGGCATGAAGAGTTTCGAGATGATCTCAATCAGCTGAGGATGGAGTCATGTATTGCTGGATCTTAGTTATGGTGGTAGTACTACAATAGAAAGCTTGAAGCCTGTTGGCTAATGGGCAGGAGTTTCAGCAGTTCGTTGTGGATATGCCAGCTAAGCCTGATGTGATTTGTGGGCAGGAAACATGGCTCAATCCGAATGTGGAGTTTATAATACAGGGATGTAGAGGGGGAGGAATGTGCCACCTTCATAAAGCAAGGACTTCCCTGCAGGATGCTAGGCAAAGGTACTGAACAGGAATATGTGGTGGTGGAGGTGTGGTTGAGAGGAGGGATGATAGTGGTAGTGAACTTCTGTAGTCCGTGTCAGGTATTGAACCCTAGGAGAGGGTGGAAGGCCAGGATAGAACTAAAGTCATGTGGTGTGGGGATTTTAATTCCCATGGAAGATCTGATAGAAGTTAAAGATCTGGTGGTCCTGAATGATGGCCGAGGGACCAGGATTGATGTAGCCACAGAAAGAGTCTGCCTCACTCTGGTATCTAGTGCGATGGCAGGAATCTGTGAGTGGGAGGTATGGGGGGGGAGTCGACAGTAGGGATTGATCATTACCCCATGTATGCCCAGTAGGCCGAAGGGAGGAAGAGGTGTTAGTGGATGGAGTAGGCAGGTGGGTGTTTGGAAGGGCAAAGTGGGATCCGTTTCAGGAGCTGAGCGAGCAGGTGATGGCTCGGTTGGATATGGGAGGGGATGTGGATAGTATGAATAACTGGGTGAGAACAGCGTTAGTGTGGGCAGCTACTGAGGCTATACCTAAGAGTTCAGGGAGGAGGAGGAGGAGGAAAGCAGTCCCGTGGTGGATGGAGGAGTGTGGGGCAATGGTGAGGAGTAGGAACAGGGCATTTAGAGTACTGAAAAGGACACATAACTTCCAACATCTGATTCAGTATAAGCAGGCCCAGGCCCTGGTGAGGAGAACTATCCGTCAGGCAAAGAGGTCATGTTGGCGTCGGTTCTGTGACACCATTGGAAGGGCGACACCAGTGGGAGAACTGTGGGGGATGAGTGGGGTCAGAAGGGAGTGGGATTATCCAGTGTTGATGAGTGGGAAGGATGTGGTAGTAACAGATGAGGAGAAAGCAGAGATGATGGCCAAAGTGTTTGTCCAAGTGCATAGCTCGGGCAAATTTGTCAGAGGCGGGGCAGAGGGGGAGAGAGAGAACGAGACAGGAACATCATGGAGTGCTGGATAGGAGGGAGGATGTAGATGATGCCTTGAATGCACCACTTACCATGGTAGAGATGAAAAGGGCAATAGGGAAGGCTGGGTTAACTTCACCTGGGAAAGATGAGGTGTGATATGTTTTGTTGGCCCATCTTAGTGATGAGGCACTGGATAAGGCATTGGTGTTGTACAACAGCGTGTGGGAGGAGGAGAAACTACCAGGCAGTTGGAAGGAGGCAGTAGTGGTACCAATCCGGAAGCCAGGGAAGGACCCAACGAGGCAAACAAGCTATCGGCCAATAGTTTTAACATCACATGTATGTACGATTATGTAACGTACGATTATGGAGAGGCTAACTTACTTCCTGGAGAGCAGGGGGCTAGTATCGCCACATCAGAGTGGGTTCAGGAAGGGGAGGGGAACAATGGACCCAGTGCTCTGTTAGAAGCAGAGGTCAGGAAGGCTCAGGTGAACAAGGAGACTGTTGTAGCTGTATTTTTTGAGGTGGAGAAGGCGTATTGTATGATGTGGAAGGAGGGACTGTTAATTTTTTTAAACTTATTTTATTTAACCTTTATTTAACCAGGTAGGCTAGTTGAGAACAAGTTCTCATTTGCAACTGCAACCTGGCCAAGATAAAGCAAAGCAGTTCGACACATACAACATCACAGAGTTACACATGGAATAAACAAACATACAATCAATAATACAGTAGGAAAGTCTATATAGAGCATGTGCAAATGAGGTAGGATAAGGGAGGTAAGGCAATAAATAAGCCATGGTGGCGAAGTAATTACAATATAGCAATTAAACACTGGAATGGTGGAATATGCAGAAGATGAATGTGCAAGTAGAGATACTGGGGTGCAAAGGAGCAAGATAAATAAATAAATACAGTATGGAGATGAGGTAGTTGGATGGGCTATTTACAGTTGGGCTATGTACAGGTGCAGTTATCTGTGAGCTAGTGCTGTCAGTGCAGTTAAAACTAGTGAGGAAGGTAAGAGTCTCCAGCTTTAGTGATTTTTGCAGTTCGTTCCAGTCATTGGCAGCAGAGAATGGAAGGAGAGGCGGCCAAAGGAAGAATTGGCTTTGGGGGTGACCAGTGAAATACACCTGCTGGAGCACGTGCTACGGGTGGGTGCTGCTATGGTGACCAGTGAGCTGAGATAAGGCGGGGCTATACCTAGCAGAGACTTGTAGATGACCTGGAGTCAGTAGGTTTGGCGATGAGTATGAAGCGAGGGCCAGCCAACGAGAGCGTACAGGTCGCAGTTGTGGGTAGTATATGAGGATTTTGTGACAAAACGGATGGCACTGTGATAGACTGCATCCAGTTTGCTGAGTAGAGTGCTGGAGGCTATTTTGTAAATGACATCGCCGAAGTCGAGGATCGGTAGGATGGTCAGTTTTACGAGGTTATGTTTGGCAGCGTGAGTGAAGGATGCTTTGTTGCGAAATAGGAAGCCGATTCTAGATTTAATTTTGGATTGGAGATGTTTGATGTGAGTCTGGAAGGAGAGTTTACAGTCTAGCCAGGCACCTTTGTAGTGTCCACATACACCTTTGTAGTTGTCTACATATTCTCAAATTAGTCAGAACCATCCAGAGTAGTGATGCTGGACGGGCGGAAAGGTGCAGGCAGCGATCAGTTGAAGAGCATGCATTTAGTTTAACTTGCATTTAAGAGCAGTTGGAGGCCACGGAAGGAGAATTGTATGGCATTGAAGCTCGTCTGGAGGTTAGTTAACACAGTGTCTCAAGAAGGGCCAGAGGTATACAGAATGGTGTCATCTGTGTAGAGGTGGATCAAAGAATCACCAGCAGCAAGAGCGACATCATTGATGTATACAGAGAAGACAGTCGGCCCGAGAATTGAACCCTGTGGCACCCCCATAGAGACTGCCAGAGGTCCGGACAACAGGCCCTCAGATTTGACACACTGAACTCTATCAGAGAAGTAGTTAGTGAACCTGGCGAGGCAATTTTTTTGAGAAACCACGGCTGCTGAGTCTGCCAATAAGAATGTTGTGATTAACAGAGTCGAAAGCCTTAGCCAGGTCGATGAATACGGCTGCACAGTAATGTCTCTTATCGATGGAGGTTATGATATCGTTTAGGACGTTGAGCGTGGCTGAGGTGCACCCATGACCAGCTCTGAAACCAGATTGCATAGCGGAGAAGGTACGGTGGGATTCGAAATGGTCGGTAATCTGTTTAACTTGGCTTTCGAAGACCTTAGAAAGACAGGGTAGAATATACACTGCTCAAAAAAATAAAGGGAACACTTAAACAACCCAATGTAACTCCAAGTCAATCACACTTCTGTGAAATCAAACTGTCCACTTAGGAAGCAACACTGATTGACAATACATTTCACATGCTGTTGTGCAAATGGAATAGACAAAAGGTGGAAATTATAGGCAATTAGCAAGACACCTCCCAAAACAGGAGTGATTCTGCAGGTGGTGACCACAGACCACTTCTCAGTTCCTATGCTTCCTGGCTGATGTTTTGGTCACTTTTGAATGCTGGCGGTGCTCTCACTCTACTGGTAGCATGAGACGGAGTCTACAACCCACACAAGTGGCTCAGGTAGTGCAGTTCATCCAGGATGGCACATCAATGCGAACTGTGGCAAAAAGGTTTGCTGTGTTTGTCAGCGTAGTGTCCAGAGCATGCAGGCGCTACCAGGAGACAGGCCAGTACATCAGGAAACGTGGAGGAGGCCGTAGGAGGGCAACAACCCAGCAGCAGGACCGGTACCTCCGCCTTAGTGCAAGGAGGTGCACTGCCAGAGCCCTGCAAAATGACCTCCAGCAGGCCACAAATGTGCATGTGTCTGCTCAAACGGTCAGAAACAGACTCCATGAGGGTGGTATGAGGGCCCGACGTCCACAGGTGGGGGTTGTGCTTACAGCCCAACACCATGCAGGACGTTTGGCATTTACCAGAGAACACCAAGATTGGCAAATTCGCCACTGGCGCCCTGTGCTCTTCACAGATGAAAGCAGGTTCACACTGAGCACATGAGCACATGTGACAGACGTGACAGAGTCTGGAGACGCCGTGGAGAACGTTCTGCTGCCTGCAACATCCTCCAGCATGACCGGTTTGGCGATGGGTCAGTCATGGTGTGGGGTGGCATTTCTTTGTGGGGCCGCACAGCCCTCCATGTGCTCGCCAGAGGTATTCTGACTGCCATTAGGTACCGAGATGAGATCCTCAGACCCCTTGTGAGACCATATGCTGACACATGCACATTTGTGGCCTGCTGGAGGTCATTTTGCAGGGCTCTGGCAGTGCACCTCCTTGCACTAAGGCGGAGGTACCGGTCCTGCTGCTGGGTTGTTGCCCTCCTACGGCCTCCTCCACGTCTCCTGATGTACTGGCCTGTCTCCTGGTAGCGCCTGCATGCTCTGGACACTACGCTGACAGACACAGCAAACCTTTTTGCCACAGTTCTCATTGATGTGTCATCCTAGATGAACTGCACTACCTGAGCCACTTGTGTGGGTTGTAGACTCCGTCTCATGCTACCACTAGAGTGAGAGGACCGCCAGCATTCAAAAGTGACCAAAACATCAGCCAGGAAGCATAGGAACTGAGAAGTGGTCTGTGGTCACCACCTGCAGAATCACTCCTGTTTTGGGGGGTGTCTTGCTAATTGCCTATAATTTCCACCTTTTGTCTATTCCATTTGCACAACAGCATGTGAAATGTATTGTCAATCAGTGTTGCTTCCTAAGTGGACAGTTTGATTTCACAGAAGTGTGATTGACTTGGAGTTACATTGTGTTGTTTAAGTGTTCCCTTTATTTTTTTGAGCAGTGTATATAGGTCTGTAGCAGTTTGGGTCTAGAGTTTCTCTCCCTTTGAAGAGGGGGATGACCGCGGCAGCTTTCAAATCTATGGGAATCTCAGACGATACGAAAGGGAGGTTGAACAGGCTAGTAATTTTGGCAGATAATTTTAGAAAGAGAGGGTCCAGATTGTCTAGCCTGGTTGATTTGTAGGGGTCCAGATTTTTCAGCCCCTTCAGAACATCAGCTATCTGGATTTGGGTGAAGGAGAAGTGGGGAGGCTTGGGCGAGTTGCTGTGGGGGGTGGAGGGCTGTTGATCGGGGTAGGGGTAGCCAGGTGGAAAGCATGGCCAGCCGTAGAAAAATGCTTACTGAAATTCTCAATTATAGTGGATTTATCGGTGGTGACAGTGTTTCCTAGCCTCAGTGCAGTGGGCAGCTGGGAGGAGGTGCTCTTATTCTCCATGGACTTTACAGTGTCCCAGAACATTTGAGTTTGTGCTTGTTACGTTCCCTAGTTCCTGTGTGGTGGTTTTGTTTGTATGTGTGTGTTTCAGTAAAATGGCTTCCTGGATTCCCCCAAGCAGCTGATTGGTCGGCCCCATTGATGATTGGAGAGCTGACCCCGCCCCCTCGTCAGGATACAGCTGTATCCCATTACAGACTCCTTCTCCAGCTATATAAGCCAGTGTTCTGTTGCTCAGAAGAGAGATGATTAGTATGTACTGCGTTGGTTGTTGCTTAGGAAGAGCTGATGGTTATGTTCTGTGGTTATTGCTGAGAGAGCTGATTTGTATGTCCTATGTTGGTTGTTGCTGAGAGAGCTTATTAGTATGTCCTGTGTTTGTCAATAGGATGCAGTTTTTGTTGTTGTTGTTGATTATTGACATTGTTTGTGTTATTCTGTTTCATTTGTTCCCAGGGGGTAAGGGGAAGGCACTTAGGGAGTGCTTAGGCAAGAGGCCTGTGGGGATACATAACCTGTAGTATTTACTGTCTATACACACTATGTAAGACCTGGGTGGACCACCCCCTGTATTTTGGTTAGCGCACCAGGTGGTGCTAAGTTAGGTAAGTAGTGGGTAGGCAGGTAAGGTAGGAGAGGGGGCTTTGATATTTACTTTCTTTGCTTTGGTTCCATTCAGCCCCTTCTCCCCAAATTTACTGTGAAGGAATAAATTCCTAGTAAACAGTAAATTATCTGCCTTTTGTCATCCTTACTCGCACCTACAATCCCATACCTCTTTCACTCCACGGGGAGTTGAGTTGTAGCAGGGTGTTGCGTTCCCTCTTCCTAGAGGCGTACGTAACAGTGCTACAGGATGCAAATTTCTGCTTGAAAAAGCTAGCCTTAGCTTTCTTAACTGCCTGTGTATATTTGTTCTAAAAACCTCTTGACGCACGGATCCCTTTAGCGGGATCATTTTCGTAAAAAAACGCTGAATTGCAGAGCAAAAATACTAAAAATATTTATACCTTTGATGTTCGGATGTTTGCACTCACGAGACTCCCAGTTGCACAAATGTTATTTTTTTTCCGATAAAGATTAATTTTATAACCAAAAACCACCATTTGGTTTGCGTGTTATGTTCAGAAAACCACAGGCTCGTTCCGGTCCTGAAGGGCAGACGAAAATTCCAAAAAGTATCCGTAATGTTCGTAGAAACATGTCAAACGTTTTTTATAATCAATCCTCAGGTTGTTTTTAACATACATAGTCGATAATATTTCAACCGGATGGTAAACTATTCAATACTACAGAGAAAGAAAATGTCGAGCTGCAACTCTCGGGCGCATGAACTAATCAAAGGACACCTGACGCGTTTAGAGAAATCTCGCTCATTTTTCAAAATAAAAGCTTGAAACTATGTCTAAAGCCTGGTCACAGCCTGAGGAAGCAATTGGAAAATGAATCTGGTTGATACCCCTTTAAATGGAGGAGGGGCAGGCAATGGAACACAGATTTTTCCAAATAAAAGGCACTTCCCAGGTTGGATTTCCTCAGGTTTTCAACTGCAAAATCAGTTCTGTTATACTCACAGAATATTTTGACAGTTTTGGAAACTTTAGAGTGTTTTCTATCCTAATCTGTCAATTATATGCATATTCTAACATCTGGACCTGAGAAATAGTCTGTTTACTTTGGGAACGTTATTTTTCCAAACATAAAAATTCTGCCCCCTAGCTGAAAGAGGTTTTCTTAACTTCCCTGAAAAGTTGTATATCACGGGGCTATTCAATGCTAATGCAGTATGCCACAGGATGTTTTTGTGCTGGTCAAGGGCAGTCAGGTCTGGAGAGAACCAAGGGCTTTATCTATTCCTGGTTCAATTTTTTTTTGAATGGGGCATGCTTAAGATGGTGAGGAAGGCACTTTTAAAGAATAACCAGGCATCCTCTACTGATGGGATGAGGTCAATGTCATTCCAGGATACCCCGGTCAGGTCAATTAGAAAGGCCTGCTCGCTGAAGTGTTTTAGGGAGCGTTTGACAGTGATGAGGGGTGGTCATTTGACAGCAGACCCATTACGGATGCAGGCAGTGATCGCTGAGATCTTGGTTGAAAACAGCAGAGGTGTATTTGGAGGGCAAGTTGGTTAGGCTGATATTTATGAGGGTGCCTGTGTTTACGGATTTGGGGTTGTACCTTGTGGGTTCATTGATAACTTGTGTGAGATTGAGGGCATCAAGCTGAGATTGTAGGATGGCTGGGGTGTTAAGCATGTTCCAGTTTAGGTCACCTAGCAGCACGAGCTCTGAAGATTGGGTGGGCAATCAATTCACATATGGTGTCCAGGCACAGCTGGGGGCGGTCTATAGCAAGTGGCAATGGTGAGAGACTTGTTACTGGAAAGGTGGATTTTTAAAAGTAGAAGCTCAAATTGTTAGGGTACAGACCTGGATAGTAAGACAGAACTCCAGTTATCTCCGCAGTAGATTGCAACATCGCCCCCTTTGGCAGTTCTATCTTGTCGGAAAATTTTATAGTTAGGGTAGAGGCTCTACAGTCAAATAAGACAATCACTAAACAGGACAGTCATGGACAAGGCATATTGATATTAGGGAGAGGCATGCGTAGCCGGGTGATCAATAGGGGTCCAGTGAGTGGATGGGCTGGCTGGAGACACAGCGATTCAGACAGCTAGCAGGCCGGGGCTAGCAAGCTAGCAGAAGGGCCTTAGTGGGACGTCTCGATGGAGGAAAGTCTGTTTTAGCCTCTGCGTGCGGTGACGTCGATAGACCAGTCGTGATAGACTAGTAGGGTTCCGAGTAGCAGAGGGGTCCAAGTCCAACTGGCAAAATAGGTATAGTGGTCGAAGAAATTGGCCGATGGATCTATACAGCTAACAGTCTAATATGCTCTAGACAGCTAGCGGGCCGCGGCTAGCAGATGGGCATTCAGGGGACGTCGCGATGTAGAGGCCCATTGAGTACCCCCTCGAGCAGATTACGTTGTAGTCCAGTCGTGAATGATCGGCGGGGTTCCGTGCCCCGTACCGGCAGTCGAAGGGGTCCGGGTATTGTAGCCCAGGAGTGGCTGATGGGCCTCTTTAGCTAGCCAGGAGAAAGGGCCTAGCATGGGCTAGTTCCAGGCTAATTGGTGCTTGCTCCGGGACTGACGTTAGCCAGTAGTCACTCGGATAGCAGCTAGCTAGCTGCGATGATCCAGGTGAAAATGTCCAGAGCTTGCAGTAGGAACCCGGGGATATGGAGAGAAAATAGGTCTGGTATGCTCTGGTTTGAGTCGCGTTGTACAAACTGGCGAGAGCTTTCCGAGCTAAAGGTTAGCTGACTAGTAGCTAGTGAGCTGGCTAGCTTCTGTTGAGGGATTCCGGATTCGAGGTGAATAAAAATACTTTAGAAAAAAGACAGATCCGCACAACATTGGGTGAGGCGGGTTGCAGGAGAGTGTTTTGAAGTTGAGGTTTAGAAAAATATATAAATAAGTTATGCAAAGAAAAGGATATGTACATGGGACAAGACGAAGGACAAAGGCGTCTGACTGCTACACCATCTTGGATCAAGTTTGATATTGTTAATTGTTAATCAAGCTTGATATTGTGGGGTTAGGAGGAAGAATGTACAACTGGATAAACCTTCCAAACAGGAAATCCTTTATCAGGCAGCTGCCTGGTGGATAATGGTAAACCACAGGGGAGTTAGATTAGTCCTTTGTTGTTCTCAATCGTGATTAATGATGTTTACTCTTAGGTACGGCCGGATATTGGGAGGTCGTTATTTGCAGATGATGGGGCCTTATGGAAGAGGGGAAGAAATGTGCCATACATAGTCAGGAAGGTACAGGGAGCATCCCCTGTGGGGATTCAGGTTCTCTGTAGAGAAAACTCAGACAGTGTTCTTTACCAGGAGGAAGGTGGGAGATGAGGTATGCTTGGAGCAACTTGGAGAGGGTGGGGGCCTTCAGGTTCCTTGGGGTATACTTTGATACTAGAATGACCTGGGCAGAACACATTGAGAGTGGTGGGAAAGTGTAAGAAGGTACTGAATGTGATGTGCTGTCTGATAGGGAAGGAGTAGGGGGCTGGGCGTGCCTCATTGAAGACCATATATGTTGCAGTATAGCGTATGGTTCTGCAGCCCGGACATCATTGGAAAGGCTAGATGTCATATAGGGACAAGGACTCAGAATATGTAGTGGGGCGTTTCGGACGTCCCCAGTGGCTGCACTACAGGTGGAGATGGGGGAAATTCCATTGCAGATTAGGAGACAGCAGCTGGCAATGAATTATTGGGTCAACCTTTAGGGACATGGGGTATCTCATCCTATAAAAGGGATTTTACAGGCATGCTGGGAACATGAGCGAAGACAGAACACGAGCTTTGGGTGGGTGGGTAATACCCAGGCAAAGGAGATGGGACTGTATGGAAGGTAGTTTAGCCCAACGGTAGCTATTCCTGTCAATCCACCATGACTACCCCCGCTTCCAGCAGTTGATCTAGAAGTATTGGAGAGACTACAGAAAGATAGGGAGGGTGTTGGTCCATCTGATTTGTTTTAAGAGAAGTCTTGATACTGTGTATCGGGATTTTGTAGCCAAATACACAGATGGTTCAAAAGATCCAAGGACAGGATGTACTGGGTCAGCATTTATAGTGCAAGGAGGTAGGGAGAAAGTCAGGAAATATATTACACATCATCTGGCTCTATATACGGCGGAGATGATGGCCAAACTGTTGGCCTTGCATTTGGGTGGAGGAAGTTAAGCCAGAAAGGGTAGTTATTTGCTCTGATTCATGTGCAGTGTTAAGGCGTCTCCAGTTCTTTATATCACGTAGCAGACAAAACCTGCTTTATGAGGTACTACAAACCCATGGCAGGAGTAAACAAGTGGGTATACAGATAATATTTACATGGGTCCCAGCTCATGTGGAAGGGACGAGGCAGTTGATATACTGGCTAAACAAGCACTAAGTAGTGGGGATGTTGATGTGGTAGTTTCAATGAGCAAGGCAGAGGCAAAAAGCATGATATGAACAGTGATGGTGGAGAAATGGCAGGAGCAGTGGATAGAGATACTAAGAGCAGGCATTTATTTCAAGTACAGAGGAAAGTTGGGGAGGGGAGAACGGCAGGAAGGGACAGAAGAGAGGAGACTATATTTACAAGATTAAGGATGGAACACAGCCAGTTGAATAAGACCTTAAATGTGATAGGAAAGCATCCAACAGGAAAATGTGATTATTGCCAGGAAACAGAGACAGTGGAGTATGTTTTGATACAGTGTGGACATTATTGGCGGGAAAGGGAGAGGATGAGATCTAGTATGAGGGGGAAGGGGATACAGGACATTTGTTTAAAGAGTATATGGAGTAGAACGTCATTAGATATAGTCTGAAATATGTTCTCTTTTGAAGAGCAACAGGGCTGGCAGGTAGGATTTAGTTTCTCCCTGTTTCTGGCCCCACTTTCCAGTACAGTAGGTGGCGGTAATGCACCATAACGTTGGATGCCAACCACCGATAAACCCCACCGAAGAAGTCTAGCGCTGCACGCCCAACGTAGCGTTGCGGTCTACTAGATTGATAATGAATTACTTCTGGCGGAACGCAAAGCGTTTGATGCATCTGATGGACATGAGGCGTAACACATGCTGTAGTGTATCTTGGCGCCACTGGCACGTCGTCGAGCGCGCGGATTTTAGGATTTGCTGTTTATATGTTGGTGCCCGAACGCAGTGGTTATATAGCCTACTTTTAAATGTAACGTTTCTAACCGTTGAGAACCTCGCTATCTAATGACAACATAAATACAATGTACAACGATGAACAAGGTAAACACAAATTGTAGACAAAAAATGAGACCATAATAAGCCAGCCACATCAATATCGACTAAAATAACACCTTTATTTTCACCCGTCCCGTTTGCTTTTGCAGTATAACGTTACACCAAATAAGCTATTGGCTGTCTCCAGCTAACGTTAGTTTGCCTTGTGTATTTTATTGTGGGTTGAAAACAGCTTCGATTCCATGCTACAGTGAGAATGTTACCTAGGTAGCCATCCTGGTCTCATATAGTAGACGTAACATAGTACATGTAAATCCGGGATGTACAAGTTAGTATGATTTCTTAGGTTTGATATGGTTAACGTTAGCTACATAAGACAAAACACGAACATCTAGCCGCCCAAATGTTGCTTGTTCGAATCTCATCACGGAGTACTTTAGCTAGCTGATTAGCAACTTCAACTACTTAGTACGTTTTTGCTCCTAACCAAGCCACCTAGCTAATGTTAGCCACAACAAATTCGAATTTGTAACATATCATACTTTTAGAAAATTCTAAGCAAATTGTATTGGTCACATACACATATTTAGCGGATGTTATTGCGGGTGTAGCGAAATGCTTGTGTCCTAGCTCCAACAGTGCAGTAATATCTAACAATACACACATATACAAGTAAAAAGGTAATTAAGAAATGTATAAATATTAGGACGAGCAATGTCAGTGGCATTGACTAGAATTCGTAACATATTGGACATCTTTCAAGTTCTTAACAAGTCATACAAATTGTAATTTGTAACATTACACGAAATGGATGATGGATATCCACAAATTAATACATACCATACGAAACGTAACATATCAAACTAAATGTGAGTTTCTCGGATTACTTACAATAATATGAAGTGCTCTGAGACCAGGTTGAGGTAGCTAGCAACTAGAAAACAAATCGTAACTTCCCTGCTTCCCACTTGTCCATGTGTGACTTTGTTGTATAGAGATAACAGTTGGACATGGGTTATTTAGTCATAACATGGCATTATGCCATTTGAGTGGGTTACAAAGCTAACTTTTATGAGCTAAAACCTTAAACATTTTCCCACTCCAGGCACACAGACAGATGAAGGCCTTCCAGGTAGGCTAGTCTAATAAGTCTTATTTGCAGGTGTTCATGTCTGTGTACATAGCTACATGATGTTAGTTACAGCGTGGT
This sequence comes from Salvelinus fontinalis, assembly GCF_029448725.1. Lineage (NCBI taxonomy): Eukaryota > Metazoa > Chordata > Actinopteri > Salmoniformes > Salmonidae > Salvelinus > Salvelinus fontinalis. The sequence goes on from NC_074677.1 coordinate 45,774,579, forward strand.
GAGGGTGAATTCAATTCTTAAACGTCTTGTTAACTAGTTATCTAGCCTGTGATCATGACTCCGTTTCATTACATTACACGTGTAAGAGTCATTGGATGAAGGCATTTTCTGTTTTCAGTCTGAACGTTAATACGCATCGATTGCGGTACGTTTTGGGAAGCATAAGGATCGTTTTATATCATCAAGAAATGTTGTAATAATAAAAAACAACGTTTGATACACACCTTATGATTATGATACACACCTTAGTGTGTAGTTAGTGAGTTAGTGTTCCCAGACAGCCATATCTCCATGTTACAGCGCGTGTTTACGGAAGACTGAGTGCTAATTAGCTATCTAGCATGCTCTGAACACCTGTGTAATGGAAGAAGGCTCCCAAAACTTGTCATTAAAAAATACTGTCGGCTGCAAAAGTGAAATCTGGTTAAAACAGTGTACAGTAAGTCTATATGTTGCATTTGTGAAGTTATTTTGATGTCATATGAAAGTAAAGGGCTTTATGTTTCTAGATATCACGATTGAGAATCGATTCCTGTTTAGATGGAGTATATGGCTGTTTTGGCTCCCAAAGCGAGTCTACCTCAGTAAATAACATATAAGGGCCCTGGACCTTAGGGAGTAACAGTTGGCTCTTGAAGAGTACATCTTGGGCTAGCTAGTTGTAGCCAAATGACTTTCTACAAATTCTAGCTAAGCTAGCTGCACAGGCACATTGGCTACCTAGCAACATGACATACTTTAACATTTCTGGGCATATAATTAAGAATTAGAAACTGGGTGGTTCGAGCCGTGATTGCTGATTGGCTGACAGCCATGGAATATCAGACCATATACTATGGGTATGACATTTATTTGTAATGCTCTAATGACGTTGGTAACCAGTATCTAACATCAGTAAGGCACCTCAGGGGGTTGTGAAATATGTCCAATATACCACGGCTAAGGGCTGTGTCCAGGCACTGCGGTGGGCGCAAGAACAGCCCTTAGCCGTGGTATATAGGCAATATACCACACCTCCTTGGGCCTTAATGCTTAATTAGAATACTAGAATGGACATGAACCTTATGATAGGATAAAGGTCAACCATGGTTTGCCAGTGCTGTGAAATGATATTGTGTAAAATAATGAATTAGAAGAATTTATCTGCACTGTATGTTTGTTAACTAGCCAGACAGTTTTAGATGAATGATTCTATAAATATTTCTAATAAACTGCCAATATGCCAACATTCTATTCAAACAATGCAGTCAATTTACAGCCATACACTGGCTGAAATCAGTTGAGTATAGGACTTAGACAAGTTGTAATTGCAACAAGTACTGATATTTTATCATATAATAGCACATATAGCTTTCCAAGAACTCAACTCAACTCAAATTTAGCAGTGGTGGAAAAAGTACTCAATTGTCATACTTGAGTAAAAGTAAAGATACCTTAATAGAAAATGACTCAAGTCACCCAGTAAAATACTACTTGAGTAAAAGTATTTGCGTTGTAAGTATACTTAAGTATTAAAAGTAAATGGAATTACTTAAGTACATTTCAGCATCAAGAGTAAAATTATAAATCATTTCAAGTTCCTTATATTAAGCAAACCAGAAGGCACAATTTTTATTGACGGATAGCCAGGGGCACACTCCAACACTCAGACATAATTTACAAACAAAGCATTTGTGTTTATTGAGTCCGTCAGATCAGGGGCAGTAGGGATGATCAGGGATGTTGATCAGGGAAGTGTGCGAATTGGACCATTTTCCTGTCACAATGTAATGAGTACTTTTGGGTGTCGGAAAATGTATGGAGTAAAAAGTACATTATTTTCTTTAGGACTGTAGTGAAGGAAAAGTAAAAGTTGCCAAAAATATAAATAGTAAAGTACAGATACCCCCAAAAACGACTTAAGTAGTACTTTAAAGTATTTTTATTTAAGTACTTTACACCACTGAAATTTAGGCATTTATGGTCTGTTTACATATATTTTAGAGGGTATTTATACAGAAAATTGGTATAAAACATATTACATCATTTTAGGTTGACAATAATGCTATTACAACATTTCTGATACACTATATGACCAAAAGTGTGTGGATACCTGCTCCTCGAAAATATCATTCCAAAATCATGGGCATTAATATGGAGTTTGTCCCCATTTGCTGCTATAACAGCCACCACTCTTCTGGGAGGGCTTTCCACTAGATGTTGGAACTAGAGGTCGACCGATTAATCGGAATGGCCGATTTAATTAGGGCCGATTTCAAGTTTTCATAACAATCGGAAATCTGTATTTTTGGACACCGATTTGGCCGATTTATTTGTTATTTTTTTACACCATTATTTAATCTTTATGTAACGGATGTGAAATGGCTAGCTAGTTAGCGGGTACGCGCTAATAGCATTTCAATTGGTTACGTCACTTGCTCTGAGACCTGAAGTAGGGTTTCCCCTTGCTCTGCAAGGGCCGTGGCCTTTGTGGAGCGATGGGTAACGATGCTTCGTGGGCGACCGTTGTTGATGTGTGCAGAGGGTCCCTGGTTCGCGCCCGTGTCGGGGCGAGGGGACGGTTTAAAGTTATACTGTTACATTTATTTAACTAGGCAAGTCAGTTAAGAACACAACACATTCTTATTTTCAATGACGGCCTAGGAACTGTGCGGTGCGTATCGTTGCTCCAATGTGTACCTAACCATAAACATCAATGTCTTTCTTAAAATCAATACACAGAAGTATATATTTTTAAACCTGCATATTTAGCTAAAAGAAATCCAGGTTAGCAGGCAATATTAACCAGGTGAAATTGTGTCACTTCTATTGCGTTCATTGCACGCAGAGTCAGTGTATATGCAACAGTTTGGGCCGCCTAATTTGCCAGAATTTTACGTAATTAGGACATAACATTGAAGGTTGTGCAATGTAACAGGAATATTTAGACTTATGGATGCCACCCGTTAGATAAAATACGGAACGGTTCCATATTTCACTGAAAGAATAAACGTCTTGTTTTTGAGATGATAGTTTCTGGATTCGACCATATTAATGACCTAAGGTTCGTATTTCTGTGTTATGTTATAACTAAGTCTATGATTTGATATTTGATAGAGCAGTCTGACTGAGCGGTGGTAGTCAGCAGCAGGCTCGTAAGCATTCATTCAAACAGCACTTTCGCGTGTTTTGCCAGCAGCTCTTCACAAGCACAGCACTGTTTATGACTTCAAGCCTATCAACTCCCGAGATTAGGCTGGTGTAACCAATGTGAAATGGTTAGCTAGTTAGCGGGGTGCGCGCTAATAGCGTTTCAAACGTCACTTGCTCTGAGACTTGGAGTGGTTATTCCCCTTGCTCTGCATGGGTAACGCTGCTTCGAGCCCAGGTAGGAGCGAGGAGAGGGACGGAAGCTATACTGTTACACTGGCAATACTAAAGTGCCTATTAGAACATCCAATAGTCAAAGGTTAATGAAATACAAATGGTATAGAGAGAAATAGTCCTATAATTCCTATAATAACTACAACCTAAAACTTCTTACCTGGGAATATTGAAGACTCATGTTAAAAGGAACCACCAGCTTTCAAATATTCTCATGTTCTGAGCAAGAAACTTAAACGTTAGCTTTCTTACATGGCACATATTGCACTTTTACTTTCTTCTCCAACACTTTGTTTTTGCATTATTTAAACCAAATTGAACATGTTTCATTATTTATTTGAGGCTAAATTGATTTTATTGATGTGTTAAAATAAGTGTTCATTCAGTATTGTTGTAATTGTCATTATTACAAATACATTTTAAAAAATCGGCCGATTAATCGGTATCGGCTTTTTTTGATCCTCCAATAATCGGTATCGGCGTTGAAAAATCATAAACAGTTGACCTCTAGTTGGAACATTGCTGTGGGGACTTGCTTCCATTCAGCCACCAGAGCATTAGTGAGGTCAGGCACTGATGTTGAGCGATTAGGCCTGGCTTGCAGTCGGCATTCTAATTCATCCCCAAGGTATTTGATGGAATTGAGGTCAGGGCTCTGTGCATGCTAGTCAAGTTCTTCCACACTGATCTCGACAAACCATTTCTGTATGGACCTCGCTTTGTGCACGGGGGCATTGTCATGCTGTAACAGGAAAGGGCCTTCCCCAAACTGTTGCCACAAAGTTGGAAGCACAGAATCGTGTAGAATGTCATTGTATGCTGTAGAGTTAATATTTCTCTTCACTGGAACTCAGGGGCCTAGCCCGACCCATGAAAAACAGCCCCAGACCATTATTCCTCCTCCACCAAACTTTACAGTTGGCACTTTGCATTGGGGCAGGTAGCCTTCTCCTGGCATCCGCAAAACCCAGATTTGACCGTCGGACTGCCAGATGGTGAAGTGTGATTCATCACTCCAGAGAATGCGTTTCCACTGCGCCAGAGTCCAATGGCGGCGAGCTTTACACCACTCCAACCGACACTTGGCATTGCGCATGGTGAACCCAGATTTGTCCGTCGGACTGCCAGATGGTGAACTGTGATTCATTTTTACACGCTTCAGCACTCAGCAGTCCCGTTCTGTGAGCTTGTGTGGCCTACCACTTTGCAGCTGGGCCGTTGTTGCTCCTAGACGTTTCCACTTCACAATAACAGCACTTTCAGGTGAGCGGTGCAGCTCTATCAGTGCAGAAGCTTGAAGAACTGACTTGTTGGAAAGGTGGTATCCTATGACGGTGCCACATTGAAAGTCTCTGAGCTCTTGGGTAAGAACCATTCTACTGCCAATGTTTTGTCAATGGAGATTGCATGGCTGTGTGCTCGATTCTATATACCTGTCAGCAACGGGTGTGGCTGAAATGGCCGAATCCACTAATTTAAAGGAGTCTCCAAATACTTTTGTATATATAGTGTATATCACATGCCTTTATTTTTTTTATTTTTTAGACTGGTTTGGATTTCTTGCTGACTAACATGGCTGTCATTTTCAAACCATCCTGGAACTTTGAGGGTTTATGTCACACTACTGTTCAAAAGTTTGGGTCCTTTTTGAAAGAAAAGTTTTTTTTGTCCATTAAAATAACATAAAATTGATCAGAAATACAGTGTAGACACATTTTTAATGTTGTAAATGACTATTATAGGTGGAAACGGCAGATTGTTTTATGTAATATCAACATAGGCGTACAGAGGCCCATTATCAGAAACCATCAGTCCTGTGTTCCAATGGCACGTTGTGTTAGCTAATCCAAGTTTATAATTTTACAAGGCTAATTGATCATTAGAAAACCCTTTTGCAATTATGTCTGCACAGCTGAAAACTTGTACTTATTAAAGAAGCAATAAAACTGGCCACCTTTAGACTAGTTGAGTATCTGGAGCATCAGCATTTGTGAGTTCGATTACAGGCTCAAAATGGCCAGGAACAAAGAACTTTCTTCTGAAACTCGTCAGTCTATTCTTGTTCTGAGAAATGAAGGCTATTCCATGTGAGAAATTGCCAAGAAACTGAAAATCTCATACAACGCTGTGTACTACTCCCTTCACAGAACAGGGCAAACTGTCTCTAACCAGAATAGAAAGAGGCGTGGGAGGCCCCGGTGCACAACTGAGCAAGAGGACAAGTACAATAGAGTGTCTGGTTTGAGAAACAGATGCCTCACAAGTCCTCAACTGGCAGCTTCATTAAATATTACCTGCAAAACACCAGTCTCAATGTCAACAGTGAAGAGGAAACTCCGGGATGCTGGGCTTCTAGGCAAGAGTTGCAAAGAAAAAGCCATATCTCAGACTGGCCAATAAAAATAAAAGATTAAGATGGGCAAAAGAACACAGACACTGAACAGAGGACGATTAGAAAACAGTGTTAGGGACAGACCATTCTAATTTGGAGGTGTTCGGATCACTAAAAAGAACATTTGTGAGACGCAGAAAAAAATGAAAAGATGCTGGAGGAGTGCTTGACGCCATCTGTCAAGCATGGTGGAGGCAATGTGATGGTCTGGGGATGCTTTGGTGATGGTGAAGTGGGAGATTTGTACAGGGTAAAAGAGATCTTGAAGCAGGAAGGCTATCGCTCCATTTTGCAACGCCATGCCATACCCTGTGGACGGCGCTTAATTGGAGCCAATTTCCTCCTACAACAGGACAATGACCGAAAGTACAGATCCAAACTATGCGGGAACTATTTAGGGAAGAAGCTGTCAGCTGGTATTCTGTCTATAATGGAGTGGCCAGCTGTGCTACATGGAATTTGCTGTGCTACCTGGAACCAGTGCCCCTAGGAAGAAAAAATCACTCATGGAATAATTGTTTGAATGTCCTGCAGCCACAGTGGTGCTAATATGTGGTAGCACAAAGAAAGGAAAAGGGACTGCTTCAAAAGTAGCTAGGATTCATAGGCCCAATCTTAAAAATTCATTTTTCTGGTGCTCCTAAACACTGTATTTTGTTATTGCTGGCAATTCTTATATTTTAAAGGGGCTTGCTGCAGTTACTACATCACTTTTTGGACTTATAAATGAATGATGTAAACACATTGATTATTGAAAAATATCACTTTAAAATGCCCCATAACTTAGTTTAACTGTCGTACCACATCAGAAGCCAAAATATACGCTTATTTTCCCAAGGTTTGTAAACAAAGTAAATGTAATTAAACACTGTGTAGCCTCAAAACATAGTTCAAACTGTCATTTTGATATCATGGATGCATCCATCTGTCTATGAATTTGAGTGTTGTTTCGTTTCACCAACCGCGTCCCTCAACCTTTTACAGAAACAGTGGCGCTGAGAATGCTTTATTGTTTCAAATGCAGATTGCCGCTTTAATACCTCAAATATTTTTATTGTGCTCCTACATCTTTCTACTTAGAGCACATTTGCTCCTTGTAAAAAATGTCACCGTAGAGCCCTGCATAATCAATAGAAATGTAGCTTATTGCCGTCTGTCAGATACTCACACATTTCTTGGCTGCAATTGAGGTATTTTGATGTTATGTTCAGCAGGTGTAGGCTAGCCTATAATATAACAGTAAGATTCTGCCCTTTGGTGTTGAAATTGTGCTGACATCATTCTGGTCCCCTCTCTCTTTATGATCCTGAATATGTGTGTGTGTGTGTCTCTCTCTCTCTGCCACCATACCTGCACTGCCTTCAGATGGAGAGGTAAGTAGAGTGCACAGAAAGCAGTTAAAACAGTATCTCCAAAAATATTGTTGCTATCACTGTGCCATGCCCATGATGATGAAGTGTCATCAGATTTTTTCTCCATATGTAAGCTATTGTAAACCCTACACTCAGACATACAGTAGCACAAACCACACCGTTTTAATAAGGAATCTATCCCCCTCCCTCTCCTCTCCACTTCTCCTTCCTATACAACCCTCCCTCTCCTCTCACACTCGTTCTCATCTCTCTCCTCTCTGTCCTCTGTTCTGTCTAGTTCTCCAGCCTGGCTATAGATGAAATGGGTAACTTGAGTATGGAGAGTTTCCTCAGGGAGTTTCCCCAGGACAGTTACAACTGTTCCTCCCACCAGGGCACAGGATCGATCTCCGAAAACTTCTGTTACTCCTCCCCTCTCCCGGAACACTGCTATCTGGCCACACCCACCAGCGGGACCTCTGACCGCCACCCACTATCCAAGAGCCCCTGGGGCTGCCTAGACCCATACACCTCTGAGGTAATGTAGCTACGGCCTAAAGCCGAATTTATTCCTTAAGGAAGTAAACACAGAAAGACCCAATTGGCTTCACACAATTGCGACCCTGTGTAGTTGCGTCGAGATACAAATTGCGGGGTTGCACATGTCTGCATATATTTGCTACGCAAGTACGCAGAACAGCCATTTTGTGTAGTTGTGTTCTTGCGTTGCTTACTTGTGTAAGTTCACAATTAGGCTTTAGGCACAGTGTAGGGTTGCACATTTTGGAGAATATTCAGAGGTGGAAACAGTTGAAGTCAGAAGTTTACATACACTTAGGTTGGAGTCATTAAAACTCGTTTTTCAACCACTCCACAAATTTCTTGTTAACAAACTATAGTTTTGGAAAGTCGGTTAGGACATCTACTTGTGCATGACACAATACATTTTTCCAACAATTGTTGACAGACAGATTATTTCACTTATAATTCACTGTATCACAATTCCAGTGGAACAGAAGTTTACATACACTAAGTTGACTGTGCCTTTAAACAGCTTGGAAAATTCCAGAAAATGATGTCATGGCCTTAGAAGTGTCTGATAGGCTAATTGACATCATTTGAGTCAACTGGAGGTGTACCTGTGGATGTATTTCAAGGCCTATCTTTAAACTCAGTGCGTCTTTGCTTTACATCATCAAAATCAGAAGAAATCAGCCAAGACCTCAGAAAAAAAATTGTAGATCTCCACAAGTCTGGTTCATCCTTGGGAGCAATTTCCAAACGCCTGAAGGTACCACGTTCATCTGTACAAACAATAGTACGCATGTGTGAGCACTGTGTGCTCTTTTCAAAGGATGGATCCCAGTCGGTTCAGGGCTAATGGGATCTAGGGGGTCGAGGGTGGTCTGCCGGGCATTGGGATTACAATCCAACTCGGGATGAGGGCTTTTAGCGGGTGGAATAGTAGGGACCAATTGGAGGTTTACTTAGTAGGAATGCAAATATGGTACAGCTATATAGACACTCAATCATCATGTTACTTTTTAATGGTACGTTTGCAAACATATATTTTGATAGAAATTATTGAAAGTTGTCTCATTATGGTAAGTGGTGAAATAAGTATAGCCAGTTACAATTGTAATGGCCTAGCAGATAATAAGAAAAGACGATCAGTATTTACCTGGCTAAAAGAGAAGGAATATAATATCTATTGTTTACAGGAATCCCATTCAACAGTTTTAGATGAAGTTTTGTAGAAAAAAAACTGGGGGTGGCGAAATACAGTGGGGAGAACAAGTATTTGATACACTGCTGATTTTGCAGGTTTTCCTACTTACAAAGCATGTAGAGGTCTGTCATTTTTATCATAGGTACACTTCAACTGTGAGAGACGGAATCTAAAACAAAAATCCAGAAAATCACATTGTATGATTTTTAAGTAATTAATTTGAATTTTATTGCATGACATAAGTATTTGATCACCTACCAACCAGTAAGAATTCCGGCTCTCACAGACCTGTTAGTTTTTCTTTAAGAAGCTCTCCTGTTCTCCACTCATTACCTGTATTAACTGCACCTGTTTGAACTCGTTACCTGCATAAAAGATACCTGTCCACACACTCAATCAAACAGACTCCAACCTCTCCACAATGGCCAAGACCAGAGGGCTGTGTAAGGACATCAGGGATAAAATTGTTGACCTGCACAAGGCTGGGATGGGCTACAGGACAATAGGCAAGCAGCTTGGTGAGAAGGCAACAACTGTTGGCGCAATTATTAGAAAATGGAAGAAGTTCAAGATGACGGTCAATCACTCTCGGTCCGGGGTTCCATGCAAGATCTCACCTCGTGGGTCATCAATGATCATGAGGAAGGTGAGAGATCAGCCCAGAACTACACGTCAGGACCTGGTCAATGACCTGAAGAGAGCTGGGACCACAGTCTCAAAGAAAACCATTAGCACACTACGCCGTCATGGATTAAAATCCTGCAGCGCACGCAAGGTCCCCCTGCTCAAGCCAGCGCATGTCCAGGCCCGTCTGATGTTTGCCAATGACCATCTGGATGATCCAGAGGAGGAATGGGAGAAGGTCGTGTGGTCTGATGAGACAAAAATAGAGCTTTTTGGTCTAAACTCCACTCGCCGTGTTTGGAGGAAGAAGAAGGATGAGTACAACCCCAAGAACACCATCCCAACCGTGAAGCATGGAGGTAGAAACATCATTCTTTGGGGATGCTTTTCTGCATAGGGGACAGGATGACTGCACCGTATTGAGGGGAGGATGGATGGGGCCATGTATCGCGAGATCTTGGCCAACAACCTCCTTCCCTCAGTAAGAGCATTGAAGATGGGCCGTGGCTGGGTCTTCCAGCATGACAGCGACTCGAAACACACAGCCAGGGCAACTAAGGAGTGGCTCCGTAAGAAGCATCTCAAGGTCCTGGAGTGGCCTCGCCAGTCTCCAGACCTGAACCCAATAGGAAATATTTGGAGGGAGCTGAAAGTCCGTATTGCCCAGCGACAGCCCCGAAACCTGAAGGATCTGGAGAAGGTCTGTATGGAGGAGTGGGCCAAAATCCCTGCTGCAGTGTGTGCAAACCTGGTCAAGAACTACAGGAAACGTATGATCTCTGTAATTGCAAACAAAGGTTTCTGTACCAAATATTAAGTTCTGCTTTTCTGATGTATCAAATACTTATGTCATGCAATAAAATGCAAATTAATTACTTAAAAATCATACAATGTGATTTTCTGGATTTTTGTTTTAGATTCCGTCTCTCACAGTTGAAGTGTACCTATGATAAAAATGACAGACCTCTACATGCTTTGTAAGTAGGAAAACCAGCAAAATCGGCAGTGTATCAAATACTTGTTCTCCCCACTGTATATATATGCAAATTAATATTTAGACCATTAAATGTAGATGTTTTTTGAATTAGATATATTTACCATATCATATGGAGACAGAAACATAAACATTTGCCCTTATTGTAAGTTGACATAATTGCAAATGATTAAATCCTTCCAATATAAATAAAAATAAAAATTGTTACAATTTGAACTTTATTAAATGAGTTGACTCTTCACATGGGATGATTTCATTGAACAACAAAAGAAAGGTAATATTGATTGATCCCCAATGATCCATCACTTCTCCCAAAAACGTTTTCAACATACATCTGTAAAATGATGCTCTTAGAGTCCCACATGTACGCTGCGGCATGTATGGGCTTCAGGCAGAAGTCTTCACGCTTTTTGATGAATTTCAGAACTGCGGTTTCCTCTGCTTGGAGCAACAGTGAAGTGGGCAGGGCAGTACGGATTTCTTATCTTACATCTGCAAGCAGTCTGAACATCAGACAGGATGGCATTGTCTCCTTCAATCCGTGCAATGGCTACTGCTATAGGTTGCAGGAGTTTCAGGCTGCATACCACTCTCTCCCGAAATACATCATCCAGGAGGATCCTCTTGATGGGGCTGTCCATATCGGCAGACTATGATATGGCCATTTCTTGGAGAGACTCCTTCCCCTCCAGGAGACTGTCAAACATGATGACAACACCACCCCAATGGGTGTTGCTGGGCAGCTTCAATGTGGTGCTCTTATTTTTCTCACTTTGCTTGGTGAGGTAGATTGCTGCTATAACTTGATGACCCTTCACCTACCTAACCATTTCCTTGGCAGTGTATCCATTATTTTCAGTGCCATGATGTCCTTGAGGAGCAGATTCAATGCATGAGCAGCACAGCCAATAGGTGTGATGTGAGGGTAGGACTCCTCCACTTTAGACCAAGCCGCCTTCATGTTTGCAGCTTTGTCTATCACCAGTGCAAATACCTTCTACGATCCAAGGTCATTGATGACTGCCTTCAGCTCATCTGCAATGTAGAGACCAGTGTGTCTGTTGTCCCTTGTGTCTGTGCTCTTGTAGAATACTGGTTGAGGGGTGGAGATGTAGTTAATTATTCCTTGCCCATGAACATTTGACCACCCATCAGAGATGATTGCAATACAGTCTTCTTTCTCTATGATTTGCTTGACCTTCACTTGAACTCTGTTGAACTCTGTATCCAGCAAAAGAGTAGATAAAGCATGTCTGGTTGGAGGGGTGTAAGCTGGGTGAGGAACATTCAGAAATCTCTTCCAATACACATTGCCTGTGAGCATCAGAGGTGAATCAGTTGCATACACAGCTCGAGCAAGACATTCATCAGCCTTTCTCTGACTACGTTCCTCCATTGAGCTAAAAAAAACATCAGATTCTAGGAGGACCATGAGCTGTTGCTATCGATAAGGTGTCTGATTCTTCATTTTCACCTCGAATAGAAGTAGAGGGACTTTTGTCAGAGGTTGCTTGTTGTGAGCACTGAGGGAACATTATGCACTTGGCCAGATGACTCTGCATCTTTGTTGCATTCTTCACATATGATTTGGCACAGTATTTGCAAATGTACACAGCTTTTCCTTCTACATTAGCTGCAGTGAAATGTCTCCACACATCAGATAGTGCCCGTGGCATTTTCCTGTAAAGATTAGAGAAAAAATAGTAAATAGAAAACCCAAATACAATTCCATGTACAGATTAACAGTTAAATTAAATAACTCCTAAAATAAAACATGTTTGGAAACAGGTGAATTAACACTCCTCAGTTAGAAGGCTCAAGCAAGCTAAAAACCCACATGGTAGCAAAAACTAACTAGCAGAAATTGCTAACAAGTTAGAAATTATTTAAACACACTTTGCTGTAGGCAACTATTTACTAGTTAGCAAAAAAAGCATGTATGTCATATAAAATATATTCACCTCACCCAGTATTGTAATCAAAACTTAACAGAAAGCATGTGGTCCTTGGCTCAGACAGTGTAGTAGCGTGGGCTCAATAGCATCTCATTAGTGTGCAAGATCTTGAGAATCAGCTCTACTTGTGATGGAAGAGTGCACTGCACATGTGATGGAAGAATGCACTGTGCCTGCAGAGAGTGGCAATTCCATTGAATTGGGGATAGTTTAACCAAAATATGCCACAAGACTTAGAATTGCCTTGTGTATCCCACAAAAAAAAGTTCACTGTTATAAGCTAACTTTTTGAGGGATAAATTTAACCTAGCGTCCCACCTGGCCAACATCTGGTGAAATTGCAGAGCACCAAATTCAAAATACAGAAATAGTCATAATAAACTTTCATAAAAATACAAGTGTTATACATAGGCTTAAAGATTAACTTCCTGTTAATCCAGCCGCTTTGTCAGATTTCAAAAAGGCTGTACGGCGAAAGCATACCATGCGATTATCTGAGGACAGCGCCCCGCTTACAAAAGCATACAAACATTTTACAACCAAGTAAAGGAATTACAAAAGTCAGAAATGGCGATAAAATTAATCACTTACCTTTGAAGATCATCTTTTGGTTGCAGTCACAAGAGTCCCAGCTACACAGTAAATGTTCGTTTTGTTCAATAAAGTCCCTCTTTATATCCAAAAACTCTGTTTTGTTGGCGTGTTTTGTTCAGTAATCCACTGGCTCAAAGGTGGTCAAAACATGCAGAAAACATCATAATAGTACCGGTGAAGTTCATCGAAACATGTCAAACGATGTTTATAATTAATCCTCAGGTTGTCTATTTTCTAAATAATCGATAATATTTCAACCGGACAATAGCGTCTTAATAGGAAAAATAACGACGGGCGCGCAATCGGTTAAGTGCGCAAACCAGCTCTGCTTGATTCTACAGTCCACTTACAAAATGGTCTCATTCTTCTTCATTTTTCAGATAACAAGCCTGAAACAATGTCTAAAGACTGCAGTTCCAATGGCTTCCACTAGATGTCAACAATCTGGGTCCTAACCATTTAGATACTCTATAGGCATTCAATAGAAAAGAACCCACATTGAAAAATCCCACTTCCTGGATGGATTTTCCTCAGGTTTTTGCCTGCCATATCAGTTCTGTTATACTCACAGACATTATTTTAACAGTTTTGGAAACTTTAGAGTGTTTTCTATCCAAATCTATTGTATGCATATCCTAGCTTCTGGGCATCCAAACTTCAAAATACTGCCCCCTACCCAAGAGAGGTTAAGCAAAATTCCCCAAATTCCCGGGCTTAACTTTCCATGGAAAATTTCCCGGAAAGTTTCCAACCCTTTGCAACCCTAGGCACAGGGAGAGAACTGTAGTATTAAGAGCCCACATTGGCTCCTGTGCTGAGTTGTTAATGGATTTAGATTTTGCTGATGAATACCCAAAACCTAGATTTCATGAGTCAAAGGTGAAACGTGATATATGGTCTGAAAACAGGCAGCTTTCAGAGCTTTCTCATGATGCCATCATAACTATTTACAATATCTCTGTTGATTGAGCTGCATATTATAAACTCTGCAAAAAAAAGAAACTTCCTCTCACTGTCAACTGCGTTTATTTTCAGCAGACTTAACATGTGCAAATATTTGTATGACAGTAACAGGATTCAACAACTGAGACATAAACTGAACAAGTTCCACAGACATGTGACTAACAGAAATTGAATAATGTGTCCCTGAACAAAGGGGGTTCAACATCAAAGGTAACAGTGAGTATCTGTTGTGGCCACCAGCGGCATTAAGTACTGCAGTCCATCTCCTCCTCATGGACTGCACCAGATTTGCCAGTTCTTGCTGTGAGATGTTACCCCAGTCTTCTACCAAGGCACCTGCAAGTTCCCGGACATTTCTGGGGGGAATGGCCCTAGCCCTCACCCTCCGATCCAACAGGTCCCAGACGTGCTCAATGGGATTGAGATCCGGGCTCTTCGCTGGCCATGGCAGAACACTGACTTTCCTGTCTTGCAGGCAATCACGCACGCACGAGAAGTATGGCTGGTGGCATTGTCATGCTGGAGGGTCATGTCAGGATGAGCCTGCAGGAAGGGTGCCACATGAGGGAGGAGGATGTCTTCCCTCTAATGCACAGTGTTGAGATTGCCTGCAATGACAACAAGCTCAGTCCGATGATGCTGTGACACACCGCCCCAGACCATGACGGACCCTCCACCTCCAAATCGATCCCGCTTCAGAGTACAGACCTCGGTGTAATGCTCATTCCTTTGATTATAAACGCAAAATCGACCATCACCCCTGGTGAGACAAAACCGCGACTCGTCAGTGAAGAGCACTTTTTGCCAGTCTTGTCTGGTCCAGTGACGGTGAGTTTGTGCCCATAGGTGACGTTGTTGCCGGTGATGTCTGGTGAGGACCTGCCTTACAACAGGCCTACAAGCCCTCAGTCCAGCCTCTCTCAGCCTATTGTGGACAGTCTGAGCACTGATGGAGGGATTGTGCGTTCCTGGTTTAACTCGGGCAGTTGTTGTTGCCATCCTGTACCTGTCCCGCAGGTGTGATGTTCGGATGTACCCATCCTGTACAGGTGTTGTTACACGTGGTCTGCCGCTGCGAGGACGATCAGCTGTCTGTCCTGTCCCTGTAGCGCTGTAAATGGCGTCTCACAGAATGGACATCGCAATTTATTGCCCTGGCCACATCTGCAGTCCTCATGCCTCCTTGCAGCATGCCTAAGGCACGTTCACCCAGATGAGCAGGGACCCCAAACTTTAGTGCCTTAAGTTTTCAGAACTGTGACCTTAATTGCCTACCGTCTGTAAGCTGTTAGTGTCTTAATGAACATGCACCTGTAGAACGGTCGTTAATTGTTTATGGTTCATTGAACAAGCATGGGAAACAGTGTTAAAACCCTTTACAATGAAGATCTGTGAAGTTATTTTGAGTTTTACGAATAATCTTTGAAAGACGGGGTCCTGAAAAAGGGACGTTTTCTTTGTTTGCTGAGTTTATTTTATGCAAGCAGTGAGTACTGTATATTCTCTTTTTTGCGAGTAGTGAGTTACAGTATAATCTGTTTGTCTTTGCTTTATGTTGGTTTGTCATGTGGTCAACCCCTGCAGGACCAGGACAGGGAGTATGTAGGCTTTGCTACTCTGCCCAACCAGGTACACAGGAAGTCAGTGAAGAAGGGATTTGAGTTCACTCTGATGGTGGTAGGTGAGGACAGGGGAAGGGCTGTCAGGGAGTTGTAGTTTGTTCACTTTCATGACAATGTTTCCACTGCTAAATTAGAAGTATTTAGCAGGGATATGATCAGGGTCTGAGGCTAAGCAGGATCTCTTGCGCTCTATCTCCCTCATTCTCTTCATCATTCTCTCCCTCCCTCTTTCTCTAGGAGAGTCTGGTCTGGGTAAATCTACACTAGTCAACAGTCTGTTCCTTACAGACCTCTACAAGGACAGGAAGGTGCTGAATGCAGAGGGTGAGAGTGTGATTTCTCAATGGGGGTCCATTACTGTTGCTATTGTACTTCTGCAACATCAAGTTGTATCCTGTGGAGTGGTTTGTCTCTACTGTACCTACCCAACCCTGATCTACAAGATTGATTTTATATAACCTCTGATCTTTTTTTTGATTGTGTGTGCGCGCATCTGTGTGTTGACCAGAGAGGCTGGCTCAGACTGTGGGCATCACTAAGAACACAGTGTGCATCGAGGAGAAGGGAGTGAAGCTCAAACTCAATGTAGTGGACACACAAGGCTATGGAGATGCCATCAATAATACAGACAGGTATAGAGGTATTCACCGGTACATGTAGAGTCATAAAGACGCTAAATAGTAATAAGCTTAGCCTCGTCTCAAAATGACAGTCCTCCCCAGAGCCATTGTGCGCGCTTGTGAATGTGTGTCATGGGAGCTGTACTTACACACACTTCTGTCCTGTGTGTGTGTGCTGCTGTAGCTATAAGTGTGTGTCCGACTACATTGACCATCAGTTTGAGCAGTACCGCAGGGATGAATTCGGCCTGAACAGAAAGAACATCCAGGATAACAGAGTCCACTGCTGCCTCTACTTCATCTCTCCCTTCGGACATGGGTACCATACTACACACACTCATACTACACACTCAACCTATACAAACGTTACACACTGTGTGTCTGTGTGTGTGTTGTCAGTCTGCGGCCATTGGATGTAGAGTTTATGAGGGCTCTGCAGGACAAGGTCAACATCATCCCTGTTGTGGCCAAATCTGATAGTCTCACTTATGATGAGGTAAAGAAGAAGAAGATCAGGGTAAATAAAATAGTTTTCCAGACGCTAGTTAGTGACATGTCTCAAGCTATCACCTTTCCCACCAATTGTTTATTTCACCATGCAGATATTTTACCTTTATTACACATTTTCACTCTAAAATAGAAGCCAGAGGTTTATGCCTGTAAACCTAACTCCCTTTTCCCCTCTGTCTCACCCCCACCCCCCTCTCCCCCTTCCTCCTGCTCCTTCTCACTCTCTTACCCACTATCTCCCCCTCACTCCCCCCCTCTCTCGCTTCCCCTCTCCCACCCCCTTTCTTGCCTTCTATATCTCCCCTTCCCCATATCCCGCTCCCCTATCCCTTGTATTCTTCCTCCCTTTTTCTCTACTTAACTCTCCCCCTCCCTCCCCCTTCTTCCTCACCCATACAGATCCTAAGTGAGATAGATAAGTACAGGTTAAAGATCTACCAGTTACCAGACTGTGACTCTGATGAGGACGAGGAGTTCAGGAGGCAGGACATGGAGCTCAAGGTGAAAACGGACAGACAGACGGATGATGACAATAACAGTTTTGTCAGCAAAATGTTGGTTAAAACCATTTGAATTCAATCACTTTTTGACAGCACACCCTTTGGTTTGAACAAAACCTTACATACATATTTGCCCATTGTAGAAGTGCTCAGAAAGAGACTTTTTGGACCTGTATGCCAAAACATTCAAGAGATAAAGGTGCTCAAAGTTTACCCATTTTGTATCCCCCACCGTACAATGAGACATCCATGTCTTCATCACTGGAAAAGATAAATGGTTGAGATTTATATAATTTAAAAGCCTCCAAACAGGGTTGTCAAACTTTTATAATTTAAAAAATATATATTTGTTACTTTTAACGTCAATTATCAAAAAAAATATAATCTCTGATTTCTTTCAAATTCAAATATCAAATTTTATTGGTTGCATACACATTTAGCAATGTTATTATGGGTGTCGTGAAATGCTTGTGTCCCTAGCTCCAACACTGCAGTAATATCTAACAATACACACATATAAAAAGTAAAATAATATAATTAAGAAATATTAGGACAAGCAATGTCAGTCGTGTGTGTGTATATATTGTTAGGTTCTGAACAAACCGAGAAAAAGCTAAAACCGTGTTTATTCAACCCACTGGGTACTTCTGCTGCGAACACAACATACAAGTCACAAAATAACATATTTATACCATCTGACTAGGCAGTCACCTCCTTGTATGTGTAAGAGGAACAGACTGAGAATTGTTCCTCTAACTGGTATTGTCATGGCCCTGCCTAAATCTAGAACCCTCATGGGCGTGGAAGTGTGTGAATATGGGATAGGACTGTAGTCAGATGGTCTTCAGGTTGGACCCCTATGGCCCCCCTCCCAGCAGTGTCTTCTCCCTTAAACTGTTGACTTATCTTGAGTTGAGTTGCACATCCCTCATTGTCCTAGTTCCATAGCAGCTGGCCTGCCTTATCAGGAACTGAAACAAGATTGCTACCCTTTGCCTCCTTCCTTTAGAAATATTAATATTCCGCAATAACATGTTTAAACAGAATATGAACTTTCTGCACTTCCCCTTGTCTCACTCAATAACTTTCTATACACAAAGTTCTAATTCACCCTTCATTGACCTCCAACATATGCAGTACCAGTCAAACGTTTTGACACAACTACTTATTCAATGGTTTTTATTTTTTATTATTTTATACATTTGTAGAATAATAGTGAAGACCATCAACTATGAAATAACACATATGGAATCATGTAGTAACCAAAAAGGTTTTAAAGAAAATCAAAATATATTTGAGATTCTTCAAAGTTGCCACCCTTTTCCTTGATGATAGCTTCGCACACTCTTGGCATTCTCTCAACCAGCTTCATGAGGTAGTCACCTGGAATGTATTTCAATTAGCAATCAGAGAGGCAACAAAAATAACCCTAAAGGAGCTGAAAAGATCCATAGCGGAGATTGGAGTATCTGTTCATAGGACCACTTTAAGCCGTACACTCCACAGAACTGGGCTTTACGGAAGAGTGGCCATAAAAAAGCCATTGCTTAAAGACAAAAATAAGCAAACACGTTTGGTGTTCTCCAACAGGCATGTGGGAGACTCCCCAAACATATGAAAGAAGGTACTCCGGTTAGATGAGACTAAAATTTAGCTTTTTGGCCATCAAGGAAAATGTTAATGTCTGGCACAAACCCAACACCTCTCATCACCCCGAGACCAACATCCCCACAGTGAATCATGGTGGTGGCAGCATCTTGCTGTGGGGATGTTTTTCATCGGCGGGGACTGGGAAACTGGTCAATTGAAGGAATGATGGATGGCGCTAAATACAGGGAAATTCTTGAGGGTTGAGACTGGAACGGAGGTTCACCTTCCAGCAGGACAATGACCCTAAGCGTACTGCTAAAGCAACACTTGAGTGGTTTAAGGAGAAACATTTAAATGTCTTGGAATGGCCTTGTTAAAGCCCAGACCTCAATCTAATTGAGAATCTGTGGTATGACTTAAAGATTGCTGTACATCAGCAGAACCCATCCAACTTGCTGGAGCAGTTTTGCTGTGAAGAATGGGCGAATTGACAATTTTTAGGGCCTTCCTCTGACACCTCCTGGTGTAGGGGTCCTGGATGGCAGGCAGCTTAGCCCCAGTGATGTACTGGCTTGCACATACTACCCTCTGTAGTGCCTTGGGGTTGGAGGCCGAGCAAATGCCGTACCAGGCAGTGATGCAACCAGTCAGGATGCTCTCAATGTTGCATCTGTAGAACCTTTTGAGGACCCATGTCAAATCTTTTCAGTCTCCTGAGGGGGAATAGGTTTTGTCGTGCCCTCTTCACGACTGTCTTGGTGTGTTTGGACCATTCTAGTTTGTTGGCGATGTTGACACCAAGGAACTTGAAGCTCTCAACCTGCTCTACTACAGCCCCGTCGATGAGAATGGGGGCGTGCTCACTTCCAGTCAGATGCGAATGTATTTTAATTATATCCAAGCTTTCGGTCAATCGACCTTCATCAAAGCATAACTCCACAAACAAAAGTGGGACAGGTAAGGCCACACAGTGAGCCAGAGGTAATTGCAGACACCTGTAGTAATCTAAAGTATCCACAAGGTGTCATTACAGGATAGAACAGAACATGATATGGATTTCTACTAGAACAAAAACACATCTACACAGGGAATGTGGTGTTAGTATAAGGAACCCATACTCTCAAAGAGAGAGCAAAAAAGGCAAAAGACAAGAAGGAAAACATATAACACTATATACAAAAGTATGTGGACACCTTCAAATATAGAACCAGGAGAAATCTAGAAAATAACTAGATAAAGGTAACCCGTCGAGGAAGAATTGAGCCACTAGGGCCGTCATGAATTTAGGACACCCTAATAACAGGGAGGGTGTTTGTAAGATGATGACAATAGGAATGATAACTTGACCCCCGTTTAAAAATCTTCAAAAGAGTTCTCTGCCAGAGTTTACTGTCTTCGTCTCATATTGGTGACACTTCCACCTTCTCAATGCCCTTTAAGTGTAGAGAAGACGCTGAGCACTGTACAAAGTGACAAGCAACGGTCATTTTAATCCTGGTGTCTTTATAGAACTCTTGTGTTCACTTATTCTCTATTTCAAGCTTCTGGATGTCTTGCCCACGTACATGTTATCACAAACAGCGTAGGATGTAAGTCACATTTTATTATGGCCTTTAACGCTATCTTTTTCCAGGCCTAGGGTGTCGGGACGCTGAGGTGTTGTATTGGTGTTGCACTGAGCTCAATTTCCACAGGGGTAGTTTCTGTCTCATGGGAGTAAGGAGGGTTTGTTTAGAACCCGTATTGAGGCTGGCAAGGACTAGTCAACTGTGAAAATTGGGGTCCCGTTTGTAGATGAATAAGGGGGATCCTTGAATTCCTGGCTGAGTGCTGGGTCTGAGGTGAGCATATGCCAGTGAATGTAGAAATGCAAGTAACAAACAACTCAGACGTTTGAACTTTTTTTTGTATATCCTGGCGAGGTTTAGAGAGCGCAATTCGGTATGCCTCTTCCAAACACGGAGTGGAGTAACCCCTGTCCAGCAAATATTGTTTCATGTTGACAGCTTTATCAATATAGTCCTCTGTCGAATGACGCACACGTTTGAGCCTATAGAACTGGCTCTTGGGCACTAGGATGAGCGCTACTTGCTAGGAGAAATGTGTTTGTCAGTCTCTTCTGATATAGAGTGGTGATAAGTTCCCCATTAGCAACCTCGATCCACATGTCCAAGAAATTGACCCCCTTATGGTCATATTCAAGAGAGACTTCAGGTCAGTGTTCCTATTGTTCAAAAAGGAAGTGAACTCAGTCTTGTTCATTTCCAATCCACACAGAATTTCAGCAATATACCTAAACCATTGGAGGATCTTGGAGAAGTAAGGGTTTCTGGTCTCATCACAGAAACGTTTGCTCAAAATTGCTCACGTATAAATTAGCATAATTAGGGGCAAAGGTGGAGCCCATAGCAACTCCACTAACAAAGGAAAAAGTGTTTTTCAAAGGTTAAAGTAGTTGAGCTTGTGAACTAGAGAAGCCAGTTCACAGATAAATTCACTAGGTGGTGACATTTCTTTGTAACGGTCCTGTTGGTAATATCCCAGTGCATCTAGGCCTTTTTCATGAGAGATTCGTGTAGAGGATCTCTAGATCAAATGTAGCCAATAAGTTGTCAGGGAGATTAGACAGTTCTGATATTTTGTTAATCACATCTGTGGAATCTTTGACGAATGCTGGAAGTTTTTGCACAATAGGCTTAATGAAGGAGTCAACAAAGTTGGCGAGTGGCTTCAGAAGAGAGTCAATACTGGCAATTTTGGGTCTGCCCTTAGGTTTGTATAAGCGCTTATGGATCTTAGGTAGCATATAGAAAACCGGTATGACAAGGAATTTGCAATGAAGGTAGTCAAATTCATGTTTAGAGATCCAGTTCTGTTCAACAGCAAATGTCAGATAGTTGCTTATCTTTGTCTGGAAGTCCTATGTAGGGTCAGTTCGGAATTTCCTATAGAAATGTTCATCAGGCTGGTGATAATCTTCTGCCTTATAGTGTGAATGACTATAGCCCCTCCTTTATCGGCAGGTTTAATGACAATCCAAGTTCCTGAATAGCTAGTCTTTCCTCTCGGCTCACCTTCTTTGGGGAATAAGTCCGTTTGGAATGAAAAATGTAAAACATTCTGTTCCACAATTCTACAGAAGGTGTGAATGGAAGGATTTGGTACTTGAGGCTCTTGGGTTTGTACACAGAGATATTGGCCCTTTGTGCATCATTGGAGTCATTAGACTTGCCAAACATATGCCTAAATTAGATTTTTTTTTTTTAAGCTAAAAAAGATCACTCTTTATCTCAAAAGAGTTGGTTTCATGTGGGGACAAAAGGGAGGCCTTTGCTTAAAGCAGACGCCTGATGTGTAGTAAGTACCTTATCAGATAAGTTGATTACAGCGTCCTCGCCGGTTGGTGGGTGAGGGGTGTACCAGCTAAATTGCAGTGGTCTGAAGGAACAGGTCCATTCCGTGACTTATTTCTATGCTTGAAATGACACCCACGCTTTATTCAAGAGCATGTTGTCCCAACCGATGGCGGACACAACACAAAAGCTTCAGATGTGAAATAGGGTCTAAGCTACCACATATGCGAATGACAATCTGAGTTGACACGTTTTTAGATAATTGACATTAAAGGTTTAAAAATGTTTTATTTTTTATAATTATATAATAAAATAGTTTGACAACACTGTAAGCTTTTAAATGAAATCAAACTCAACCATTTATCTTTTCCAGTAATAAGACATTGTCTCGTAAAGGTATGCAAAATGGGTGAACTTTGAGGACCTTTATCACCTAAATGTTTTTGCATTCAACATCCACCACCTCTTCCATGGGCAAACATGTAAGGAAAGTTTTGTTTAAATCAAAAGGGATGCTGTCAATGACAACAAAAAATCTAATCCGTTCAAATGGATTTACCCTGCTGCTAAATGAGGAAGTGTGTTCTATAAAAGTTTCTGTCTCTCATTCTTTGTCAGAGGAGCGTTCCGTTTGCAGTGATTGGCAGTAACATGGTGGTGGATGTTAATGGTCGGCGGATCCGCGCCCGTCTCTACCCCTGGGGAGTGGTGGAAGGTGCAGAATAAATACAGACACACACACGAACATGCACACTCACACACCTTGTAAGTGAACTTGAGATAAATGTACTGTACACTCCATTTAAGTTTATTGCAGTTCACTGTTGTCTTGTTGTGCTGTCAGTGGAGAACCCATATCACAGTGACTTTGTCCACCTGAGGAACATGTTGGTGAGGACTCATATGCAGGACCTGAAGGACATGACCCATGACACACACTACGAGAGTTACAGAGCACAGTAGCTGTGCAAGAGCCAACGCACTGATGTGGTAGGGAGATACACGCGAAAGGGATTTGTCCTTGTGCTTATGATTTCGGTCAATTGTTTTTGTTGATTGATGAAATAATATTGATCATATTAAATAAGTTATTAATTGAATAGAATAATACTTTATTGCCAATATGTCAAATCTCCAATAACTTCATTCTCTTTTAGGATTATGACTTCTGACACACTACAATCTAATCCGGGAGGCCTTTGGTGTAAAACAAAAGAAACAAAACACTGCTTTCACTATTACTGGAATAAAGTCACAAGCTAAATGTAGAATTGGTTTCCCTTTTTGATACTGTGTGTACAGTATGCTGTGTCAGTTTAGTTTGTTTTCAATCTTTCTCATTCTATTGTGCTAGATGACAAGACAAAATGCTTTTGACTTCAGTGAGGAATGCATACACTACTGGTCAAAAGTTTTAGAACACCTACTCATTCAAGGGTTTTTCTTTATTTTGACATTTTTATTTTTACATTCTACATTGTAGAATAATAGTGAAGACATCAAAACTATGAAATAACACATGTAATCATGTCATAACCAAATCAAAAAAATATTTTAGAATTAAGATTATTCAAAGTAGCAACCCTTTGCCTTGATGACAGCTTTGTACACTCTTACATTTACGTCATTTAGCAGACGCTCTTATCCAGAGCGACTTACAGTAGAGTGCATACATTTTATTACATTTTACATACTGAGACAAGGATATCCCTACCGGCCAAACCCTCCCTAACCCGGACGACGCTATGCCAATTGTGTGTCGACCCACGGACCTCCCGGCTGCGACAGAGCCTGGGCGCGAACCCAGCCCAGCCTGGGCGCAAACCCAGAGACTCTGGTGGCGCAGCTAGCACTGCGATGCAGTACCCTAGACCACTGCGCCACCCGGGAGGCCAGTGGCACTCTTGGCATTCTCTCAACCAGCTTCATAAGGTAGTCACCTGGAATGCATTTCAAATAACAGGTGTGCCTTGTTAAATGTTCATTTGGGGTATTTCTTTTCTTAATGCGTTTGAGCCAGTCAGTTGTGTTGTGACAAGGTAGGGTGGTATACAGAAGATAGCCCTATTTGGCAAAAGACCAAGTCCATATTATGGCAAAACAGCTCGAATAAGCAAAGAGAAACGACAGTCCATTACTTTAAGACATGAAAGATCAAGTTAATACGAAATAAGCTGATTGCATGTTATTATGAGAGAGAGCCTTTATTATGCTGAAATGTTAGCATAGGGTACTTGGCCGGCTTGACTTCATC
Organism: Salvelinus fontinalis; assembly: GCF_029448725.1. Taxonomy (NCBI): domain Eukaryota; kingdom Metazoa; phylum Chordata; class Actinopteri; order Salmoniformes; family Salmonidae; genus Salvelinus; species Salvelinus fontinalis. Next base: position 45,798,994 of record NC_074677.1, read on the forward strand.
TCATGCACAGCATGACATTATGGCCAGTTTTATTTTTCTCCACAATTTGAGGCATTGGGAGATATTCGTGTCATTGTGCAATATACTGTAGATGGTGTTGTCAGTATTTTACCTACATTGCAAAGAAATTTGAGTTCTCTAAGGCAGACAGAAAAAACTATCGGACCTCCTTGACATAACGTTATTCCGTCTTGATCAACTGGGCAGACATGGGACATTTCATGGATACAAACTAATGCATCTTAAATGCATCCGAACAGGTTATGTGGTGACCCAAAACAAAGTCAGACATTTACTTCTAAACCCCTATGGACTGCATTTGGGCAGAAGTCTCTTGGAAGGAGACTAGCTCCTACCTTTGCAACTAAGAGGACATAGAGGAAGAGTTTAGGTAACTGTCCCTTTTGTCTTGTAATTTCATATTTGGAAGTTGCGTTGAAACAATTAACTAGCATATATTCTCTAGCACAACCAACTAGTTAACAAACTATATCTGAATGATGCACTGAAATGAGATACTCTCGAGATGATCACTATGGTAGCTAGCTATGGCTATTCTCAAGAACAAGCAAGCCCCTATCTGGAAAGCATGTCCGACTGACTGATCGAGCATATTCAATTAACCTTTAGTCATAATTTTTTGATGTTCCCAGATTTACTTTAGTTGCAGTATAATGTTAAGATTGGGGGGAGACCAACGCGGATTTTAACTAGCGACCGTTAGCATTGCTAGCTATGTTTTTGACAAACTTTGTTAGCTAATGACAGCTTGCCATCCTTTCAACATGATAATGATGGCAAAGTTGTTTCCTACTAAAGATCTGCCTACTTTAGCAATGTCATATTTCCAGACCATTTAGACAAAAGTCGTTGGCCTCTATCTATCACAACTTTTTGGCACCACCATGGAGCTGCTGGCAGAGGGCGGTTTAAGAACGTTCATAACAATGGTGGAGTTTGTTATGCATGGCCCGGTGCCCCAGGTCAGCAGAGTTTGCTTATTTTAGACCATTCCATGAGTCCTTAAGTGAAATGTCCCCTTAACCGGGACACCGGGCCATGCAAAAACGAACTCCACCAATGTAATGACGTGACAGCGGTGCAACCTATGAATAAATCAAATCGAATTTTATTGGTCACATGCCTAATACCTAATACACACAAATCTAAGTAAAGGGATGGAATAAGAATATGTACATAGAAATATATGGATGAGCGATGACTGAGCAGCGTAGGCAAGATGGTATAGAATACAGTATATACATATGAGATGAGTAATGCAAGATATGTAAACATTATTAAAGTGACTAGTGATTCATTTATTGAAGTGGCCAATGATTTTGAGTCTATGTAGGCAGCAACCTTTGTGTCAGTGATGGCTGTTTACCAGTCTGATGGCCTTGAGATAGAAGCTGTTTTTCAGTCTCTCAGGCCCAGCTTTGATGCACCTGTACTGACCTCGCCTTCTGGATGGTAGCAGGATGAACAGGCAGTGGCTAGGGTGGTTGTTGTCCTTGATGATTTTTTGGCCTTCCAGTGACAGCAGGTGGTGTAGGTGTCCTGGAGAGCAGGTAGTTTGTCCCCGGTGATGCGTTGTGCAGACCGCACCACCCTCTGGAGAGCCTTGCGGTTGTGGGCGGTGCAGTTTCCGTACCAGGCGGTGATACAGCCCGACAGGATGTTCTCAATTCTGCATCTGTAAAAGTTTGAGGGTTTTGGGTGACAAGACAAATTTCTTCAGCCTCCTAGCTGAGCATGCAAACGTGTGGGGCCCCAGTGTTGAGGATCAGCAAAGTGGAGATGTTGTTTCCTACCTTCACCACCTGGGGGTGGCCCGTCAAAGTCCAGGACCCAGTTGAACAGGGCGGGGTTGAGAGGGCCTCAAGCTTAATGATGAGCTTGGAGGGTACTATGGTGTTGAATGCTGAGCTATAGTCAATGAACAGCATTCTTACGTTGGTATTCCTCTTGTCCAGATGGGATAGGTCAGTGTAATGGCGATTGCATTGTCTGTGGACCTATTGGGGCAGTATGCAAATTGAAGTGGGTCTAGGGTGGCAGGTAAAGTGGAGGTGATATGATCCTTGACTAGTCTCTCAAAGCACTTCATGATGACAAGTGAGTGCTATGGGGCGATAGTCATTTAGTTCAGTTATCTTTGCCTTTTTGGGTACAGGAACAATGGTGGCCATCTTGAAGCATGTATGGACAGCAGACTGAGATAGGGAGCGATTTAATATGTCCGTAAACACACCAGCCAGCTGGTCTGAGCATTCTCTGAGAACGCGGCTAGGGATGCCGTCTGGGCCGGCAGTCTTGCGAGGGATAACACGTTAAAATGTTAAAATGTCTTACTCACATCTGCCACGGAGAAGGAGAGGGGTGCCCCGCAGTCCTTGGTAGTGGGCCGCGTTGGTGGCACTGTATTATCCTCAGAGGGCAAAGAAGGTGTTTAGTTTGACTGGAAGCAAGACGTCGGTGTTCGTGACGTGGTTGGTTTTCTTTTTGTAGTCCGTAATTGCCTGTAGACCCTGCCACATACGTCTCGTCTCTGAGCCGTTGAATTGCGACTCCACTGTGTCCCTATACCGACATTTAGCTTGTTTGATTGCCTTGCGGAGGGAATAACTACACTGTTTATATTAGGCTATATTCCCAGTCATCTTTCTGTAGTTAAATGCAGTGTTTTGCTCTTTCTGTTTTGCGCGAATGCTGCCATCTATCCACAGTTTCTGGTTAGGGTAGGTTTTAATAGTTTTAATAATACAACATCTCCAATGCACTTCCTTATAAACTCACTCACCAAATCAGCGTATAAATCAATGTTATTCTCTGAGGCTGCCAGGAACATTTCCCAGTCCGCGTGATCAAAACAATCATGAAGCATGGATTCCGATTGGTCAGACCTGCGTTGGATAGTTCTAGTCACGGGTACTTCCTGTTTGAGTTTCTGCCTATATAGAACGGTAGGAGCAAAATGGAGTTGTGGTCGGATTTGCCGAAGGGAGTGCGGGGGAGGGCCTTGTATGCATCGCGTAAGTTAGAGTATCAGTGATCCAGTGTATTGCCCGCACGAGTGCTACAATCAATATGCTGATAGAATTTAGGTGTCCTTGTTCTCAAATTTACTTTGTTAAAATCCCCAGCTACAATAAATGCAGCCTCGGGATATATGGTTTCCAGTTTGCGTAGAGTCCAGTGAAGTTCCTTGAGGGCCGCTGTGGTATCGGCTTGAGGAGGGATATACACGGCTGTGATAATGACTGACGAGAATTATCTTGGGGGATTATGTGGTCAGCATTTGATATGTAAGGAATTCTAGGTCAGGTGAACACAAGGACTTGGGTTCCTGTATGTTACGATTACACCATGAGTCGTTAATCATGACGCATACACCCCCGCTCTCCTCCTTCCCAGAGAGATGTTTATTTCTGTCGGCGCGACGCATAAAGAATGGCTGTACCGACTAATTTTGTCTACCTTGTTATCTAGATACTGCACATTGGCGAGTAATATACTCGGAAGAGGTGGTTGGTGTTGCATGCCTTCGAAGTCTGACCAGGAGGCCGCTACGTCTACCTCTTCTGCGGCGACGTTGTTTTAGGTTGGCCTCTGGAATCAGATCCAAAGTCCTGATTGTTGGTGGTGCGAACAAAGGATCCGCTTCGGGAAAGTCGTATTCCTGGTCGTGATGTTGATAAGTTGACGGCACTCTGATATCCAATAGTTCTTCCTGACTGTATGTAATAACACTTAATTTTCTGGGCTAACAATGTAAGAAATAATACATTAAAAAAATGAAATACTGCATAGTTTCCTAAGGAATAGAAGCGAGGCGACCATCTCTGTCAGTGCCATCAATCCAGACTAATAATTTGAAAAAGATAAGATCATAATGAATACTAGTATTATATGGACAGAGTAGACCTGATCCTAGATCAGCACTCCTACTCTAATGGCGAATTCTGTCTCCCTCATCCTTTCTGTAACTTCAGATTGACCCTCTGGTCTATGATTAGTAGATGTGAGTGGACATACAGATCTGGGACTTACCTAGCAACAGTAGCTCTTAACTATTGGCAAGGATTTATTAGATATCCAATCACCATGAGAGATGCTTTATCCTTTTCAACACTTCTTTTGCAGGAGAGGTGAGCCCCTTGGTGCATTCTGCTGAACATCGCTGAGGCCAGGAAGAACTCCGAAGTAGGAGCCATGTTCATCTCCATGCAACGCTCTACTGACCGAGGTAGACTATGCTTTGAGTAGCAACTGAAACGCACTCACATTTGACTTGACCTGATAGTGACAGCACTCTACTCACAGGTAGCCCCATCTTCCTTCCTATCCCATTTCACCTCCCTTTCTTCACTTTAGGTGCCACGTGGTCTCCCATCTACTTCATGGTGGCCTCAGCTGGCTTTGGCTTCCAGGTGGATTACAGTTACAATCCTGTTTGCTTCCACCAGCCTCATTTATCAACTAGGGGCTTCACATTCTTCTAGAGGCGCTGATTTTACTTTATAAATGAAATGTTATCAGGGTCAGATGACTTACAATAGTGAATGATTATATTCCCTCAGGGGACAGTACCGGTCCCGCGTGGCTCAGTTGGTAGAGCATGGCGCTTGCAACGCCAGGGTTGTGGGTTCATTCCCCACGGGGGGACCAGGATGAATATGTATGAACTTTCCAATTTGTAAGTCGCTCTGGATAAGAGCGTCTGCTAAATGACTTAAATGTAAAATGTAAAGTACCGGGGACTGTAAGTGGGCTGTTGCCTGATTAGGAGTTTACAGAAGTTTTTTTGGAATAAATTATTTTCTATATCATACTGAACAAAAATATAAACGCAACATGCAACAATTCCAAGGATTTTGCTGATTCACAGTTCACATAAGGAAATCAATCAATTGAAATCATTTAATTAGGCCCTAATTATGGATTTCACATGACCGAGCAGGGGCGCAGCCATGGGTGGGCCTGGGAGCGAAGCCCACCCACTGGGGAGCCAGAATTATTTTTTTCACACAAAAGGGCTTTATTACAGACAGACATACTCCTCCGTTTCATCAGCTGTCCGGGTGGCTGGTCTCAGACGATCCCACAGGTGAAGAAGCCGGATGTGGAGGTGCTGGTGTAGTTACATGTGGTCTGTGGTTGTGAGGCCGGTTGGACATACTGACAAATTCTCTAAAATAACATTGGAGGCAGCTTATGGTGGAGAAATGAGCATTCTATTCTCTGGCAACCGCTCTGGTGGACATTCATGCAGTCAGCATGCCAATTGCACGCTCCCTCAAAATTTGAGACACCTGTGGCATTGTGTTGTGTGACAAAACTGCACATTTTAGAGTGGCCTTTTAATGTCCAACACAAGGTGCATCTGTGTAATGATCATGCTGTTTAATCAGCTTCTTGATATGCCACACCTGTCAGGTGGATGGATTATCTTGGCAAAGTAGAAATGCTCACTAACAGGGATGAAACAAATTTGTGCACAAAATGTGAGATTAATAAGGTTTTTGTGCATATGGAACATTTCTGGGATCTTTTATTTTAGCTCATGAAACATGGGACCAACACTTAACTTGTTGCCTATATATTTTTGTTCAGTATAGTTAGTTTATAATAATTTAGACTTCATCTAATCCCAACCTGACAGTGTGCCTTTCACCTAATCTATTTTGTTTTCCAACCCTCAGGAGATTATGAGAAGGGAGTGGGACACCTGACCAATGCCATTGAAGTGTGTAGTTAACTTCAGCAGCTCCTCTAGGTGCTCCAGCAGACCACCTGTCTTTTTAGATCTGCCCACTATCAGCCAGGTGAGGATGTTCTCCCATGGAAAGTAAGGGATGTTGTGGTACCAAATTGGCCTAAAGTTGCCTGGTTACCGCCTCCTTTCCCCGAAAAGTAAAATGCATGCACTTTTTATATTATGTGTATCCTAATTGACGTGCTTGTATCTCCATTCCAGAAACCACAAACGTTCCTTCCTACCACAAGCATCCTGCAGTACTCAACTCCAACTACTGAGCCTCCACTCCAACCAACTGTGTTTCATTACCTGAAAATGTTGAAATACCCTCCTGTTGTGATTCAGAGCATATTACTTAACTCCTCTCCTTGCATGTCATGCCCTCTGCCTTTTTATAACCTGTAGTCCACCGGTGTTTGTGGTTGATCACCTCTTAGGGGAGCAGGATCTCACAGGCCATCCCGTTGCACCGCAGCTCAGATTAATAGAACTCCCTCATTGTGAAAGGGCAGTGTTTCCCTACTCCGTTCCTCAACAGTACACATTTTGTTGTAGCCCTGGAAAAAACACACCTTATTCAACTCAAGGGCTTGATGATTAGTTGACAAGTTGAGTCAGGTGTGCTTGTCTGGGGCTACAATAAAAATGTGTACTGTTGGGGGTACTTGAGGACTGGAGTTGTGAAACACTGCGCTAGGGCAATAATGCGGATACGGCAGTGACGTAGGAATGCCGGATGTCCCAACTCCGCCCGATCCTCAATGCCAAACTGACGTTTTTTTAACGTGCAGACGTATAAGCCGGTACATTGTGGGAGGCAACCCGTCTGAGACTACCAGCCGGCTATGTATTATTGATTGATGACTGTTGGAACTGGCTAACAAACAGGAAGTGCCAGTTGTTTTAATCTTGTAACTTAAAAATACACTTTTTATAAAGTGTTGCCTGGTCCATTGTAATGCTCAGAACTCATGAGCCAATTCAATGGGTGGCTTGACACGAACCAGTCTTCCTATGGTTCCCCCTCAGTAAAAAGGAACTGCTGTAGTCTGGTAGTTGGGCCATGTTAGGTAACTCTATAGGCGGTAGGTGTTACATAGTCATATGGCCAATGTATTCTGTAAATATAATTACAATACAGACATGTACATGCTCTTTAGTGAAGTTCTGTCCACTTTGTTGGAAACCTACATTGAACAAAAATATAAAAGGAACATGTAAAGTGTTGGTCCCGTGTTTCATGAGCTGAAATAAGATTCCATACGCACAAAAATATTATTTCTCTCAAATGTGCACAAATATGTTTACATCCTTGTTAGTGAGTGTTTCTCCTTTGCCAAGATGATCCTTCCACCTGACAGGTGTGGCATATCAAGAAGCTGATTAAACAGCATGATCAGTACACAGGTGCACATTGTGCTGCACTCTAAAATGTGCAGTTTTGTCACACAACACAATGCCACAGATGTCTCAAGTTTTGAGGGAGTGTGCAATTGGCATGCAGACTGCAGGAATGTTCACCAGAGCTGTTGCCAGAGAATTACCATAAGCTGTTTTTGAGAATTTGGCACTACGTCCAACCGGCCTCACAACTGCAGACCACGTGTAACCACACCAGCCCAGGACCTCCACATCCATCTTCTTCACCTGCAGGATTGTCTGAAACCAGCTACCTGGACAGCTGATGAAACTGAGAAGTATTTCTGTCTATAATAAAACCCTTTTTGGGGGGAAAAACCCCTTCTGATTGGCTGGGACTAGTTCCCCAGTGGGTGGGCCTATGCCTGCGCCCCTGCCTAGTCATGTGAAATCCATAGATTAGGGCCTAATCCTTATATGATCTGTAACTCAGTAAAATAGTTGGAATTGTTGCATGTTGCGTATATATTTTTGTTTAGTATAGTTGCGTACTACTTAGAAAAATTGTAACCTGTTTGTTGAACACCAGTGCATTTTTAGGACAAGAATGACTGCGTAACCTTTAGGACAATGTTTCCATCATAGATCCACAAGGCTACAGTAAGGGTATATTGTTAAATGTTCAGATTGGCCATGACAAATCAATGAACTAATGATATCAACGTTATTTACATTATACCTCACACAACCTTTTCATGTTGACAGTGGCAAGGAACCACTTGATATGCATTTATTGTAGGATTTTCTATCTCGTGAAACAAGATGTATCTTTAAAAGTATTGACTCAAGCAACAACTTTAATTGTTCAAGCAAATATGGTGTAAACAGTACTGGAGGGACAGAGCAAGCAGATGTGCTTCCCCCATCTTTGGGGATACACTTAGGGTGGAGTTTCAGAGGAAGCCAAAGATGGTGGATAAATTCAGATTGTTTACTCAGGCCGTGTACCATTGTCTATTTAAGGGGGTGGCTCCCCCATAGACACCCAATCCGATAGCAGCTGGGTCTGCTCTACTTAGTTCATTGACTTGAATTGAAACAGAAAACATTTGGGAGTGGGATGTCTCACTTCTACTTCTGCCTCTGGTGAAGCTCTTGATTCACCTTTCTAGACCAAGAGGTTATGCAGCGGGGTCCAGCTGATGCTACTATGAAGGAGATGGGAGACCACTTGGCACCTAAGGTGGTGAAAGGGAGATCAATGGGAAGGGAGAAGAGGGTACCTATACCGACGAGTAATGTAAAATGTGTGTGTGCCTGCCTGCCTGCATGTCAGTTAGTTGCTACTCAAAGAATAGTCTACCTCGGTCAGTAGACCGTTGCATGGCGATTAACATGGCTCCTACTTTGGCTGGTGGAGTTATTCCTGGCCTCAGTGATGGTCAGCAGACTGCACCAAGAGGCAAAGGACAGCAGGGGGATCTGATAGGTGCTCTCCTCTCCTGCAATAGAAGTGTTGAATGCAAAATAAAGCATCTCCTGGTGATTGGATGTCAAATGAATCCTTGCCAATAGTTGAGAAGAGCTGCTGTTGCCAGGCTAGTTCCAGATCTGTATGTCCACTCACCCACATCTACTAATCATAGACCAATCTGAAGTTATAGAAAGGATGGGGGAGAGAGAATTTGCCATCAGAGTAGGAGTGCTGATCTACGATCAAGTCCAATCTGTCCATATTCATTATGATCTTACCTTTTGCAAATTCTTAGTCTGGATTGTTCTCTTGGGTCAAAGTGGACCCTGTACATCAATGAAATATGATTAGTTCTGTAAATCCATATGTACATGTACTAGCTAGCACTGTAGTAGTGCCTAATATAGAATAGTCCAAGACAGACGGACAGGCTGGCAAACAAACACACATACACACAATCTGAGACCTGGGCAAAATAGGCAAATGCTAAACAAATGTTGCTATTCATAGGTTGCACCTCAGTCATTGGGCCATGTCATGCCATTGGTGGAGTTCGTTTTGCATGTCCAGATGCCCCGGGTGAGTGGATATTTCACTTAAGAAATAATGCAATGGAATACAATTGACAACCTCCGCTCACCCGGGGCATCGGGCCATGCAAAATTAACTCCACCATTAAGAACGTTCTCAAGCCGCCCTCTACCGGTGGCGCCATACTGGGATCGGAGGGTCAAATTGGCATCTACACCCTCAGTTTTGGGATGCTTCCGCATAATGACAGGCGCGTGTAAATGCCCAAATGGGAAGGGTAGTGGAGAGGTTTGGAGGCGGACTTCAGGTTCCAGGAAATCGAGGAATACGGGAGAAAGAGAGCGTTGAGGTAGATATTGGTAAAGAAGAACATCAAGACGAAGTGGCTGCTTTACAAGTGGGATGCATTGTTGAGTGCTACATCCGGAGGAGTTTGTGCTGGTTGTACGGAGATTGTGACAGCTGGTTAAATGGTCATAAGGCAAGAACAAGATGTATGTCAAGAGAAGTGCAGCATTATCATAAGGAGAAAAAAGAGGCGGTCAGAGAGGGAGGAAGAGGTTGAGCTTGAGTTGGTTAAAAATTGTGGGAAAAAGGAAATGGTTTGTTAATTAAAGAAGAATGGTAGGAAGTGTAAGCAGAGGGAGCTGAAGACAGGCGGAGAAATGGAAGTGAATGAGGGCGAAGTATTGGAGGTGGTTGGTGTGAAGTTCTCTGAGCCCGAGGTTTGCACCAAGGGTCAGGATAAAGATGAGTCTGTGACAATAGGAGTGAAGTTTTTGGTAAAGTGGACCCTTGCCTTTTGGCTGATCCATTTGAGGTTTCAGGGTAGGTGAAAACAGTTGGATGCTGTGGAATCGGTGAGGGTAACCAGAAGTGGTCTTGTGACAATTGTATGTGTTTGCTGGTTAGAGGGAGCAGGTGCTCCGTGTTAAACGAATGGGGGCAAGAGATGTGAATTGTTTTGCTCTCAAGAAAAGGGTGCCATTGAAAGAGTGATTACTGGGGGTAGCAGTAAATGTGAAAGCTGACCAACTGAAGATTCCCTGTGTTTGTGATGCTCGCCGTTTGGTGCGACGCAGACAGGATGGCGTGAGTGGAGAAACAGAGGAGTCATTGTCTGTTCTGTTGAGTTTTGATGTTGAGTCTTTGCCTGACAAAGTGATGTTAGGAAATATAAATGATCCTGTACAAGCTTTTATGCCGACTACATTATGTTGTTACAGGTGGCAAGCTTATGGGCATGTGGCAGCAATGTGTTGGAGGGAGGTTCCAACGTGTGAGATGTGTGCAAAAGGGCATGAGACAAAGAAATATGTAGCATTGGGGAAAGTTGTGGTATGTGTTAATTGTAGGGGTGCCTATGGGGCTGGGGATCAGATGTCCAGTGCGAGAGAGGCAGGTTGAGGTTTCGAGTAGTGCAGAAGTTGTCATATGCTGAGGCAGTGAAGAAAGTAGAAGAAGATTGGTCAAGGGGGAGGGTTTCTGAGAGGAGGGGTGTGAGTAGTAGATCTGTACCAGTACAAGTGATATATGTTTCAGTAAGATTGGATTTTTGGCATTTATAGTAATGGTTATCAACTGTACTGCAGGGATGGATTGTAAGTCGTGGAAAATAGAGATTGTGGTGGTAGCTGCAAAGAGGTGTTTGGGTGCGCGAGACATCAGAATGGTTACATGGTGTGTTAAGTGGTGGTGTCCCATCCTTTCAGGCTGTTGGCCTGAAGTAGAACTGAATAGATTCAAATAGTGGAGTATGGTATTTATTGTTATTTTTTTGTGAGTATAGTGGTAGATGGTAGGGTATTTGTTGTTATTTGTAATATTATTATTATTATATATATACAGTGGTTGGCATCCAATAAATGTAGATGTCAATCAAAGAGGCACTGAGTTTGAAGGTAGGCCTTGAAATACATCCACAGGTACACCTCCAGTTGACTTAAATGATGTCAATTAGCCTTTCGGAAGCTTCTAAAGCCATGACATAATTTTCTGGTATTTTCCAAGCTTTTTAAAGGCACAGTCATCTTAGTGTATATAAACTTATGACCCACTGGAATTGTGATACAGTGAATTATAGTTGAATAATCTGTCTGTAAACAATTGTTGTAAAAATTACTTGTGTCATGCACATAGTAGATGTCCTAACAGACTTTACAAAACTATAGTTTGTTTACAAGAAATGTGTGGAGTGGTTGAAAAACGAGTTTTAATGACTCCAACCGAAGTGTATGTAAACTTTTGACTTCAACTGTATATATAGATATTTATATACAGTACCAGTCAAAAGTTTGGACACCTACTCATTCAAGGGTTTTTCATTATTTTTACTATTTTCTACATTGTAGAATAATAGTGAAGACATCAAAACTATGAAATAACACATGGAATCATGTAGTAACCAAAAACGTGTTAAAGAAATCAAAATAAATTTTTGATTTTAGATTCTTCAAAGTTGCCACCCTTTGCCTTGATGACAGCTTTGAACACTCTTGGCCTTCACCTGGAATGATATTCCAACACTCTCGAAGGAGTTCCCACATATGCTGAGCACTTGTTGGCTGCTTTTCCTTCACTCTGCGGTCCAACTCATCCCTTAACCATCTCAATTGGGTTGAGGTTGGGTGATTGTGGAGGCCAGGTCATCTGATGCAGCACTCCATCACTCTCCTTCTTGGTCAAATAGCCCTTTCACAGCCTGGAGGTGTGTTGGGTCATTGTCCTGTTGAAAAACAAATGATAGTCCCACTAAGTGCAAACCAGATGGGATGGCGTATCGCTGGAGAATGCTTTGCTAGCCATGCTGGTGTGCCTTGAATTCTAAATAAATTACTGACAGCGTCACCAGTAAAGCACCCCCACACCATCACACATTCTCCTCCATAATTAACGGTGGGAAACCACACACACGGAGATCATCCGTTCACCTACTATGCGTCTCACAAAGACACCGGTTGGAACCAAAAATCTAAAATTCGGACTCAACAGACCAAAGGACAGATTTCCACCAGTCTAATGTCCATTGCTCGTGTTTCTTGGCCCAAGCAAGTCTCTTCTTTTTATTGGTGTCCTTTAGTAGTGGATTCTTTGCAGCAATTCGACTATGAAGAACTGATTCACGCAGTCTCCTCTAAACAGTTGATGTGAGATGTTACTTGAACTCTGTGAAGCATTTATTTGGGCTGCAATTACTGAGGATGGTACCTCTGCAGCAGAGGTAACTCTGTGTCTTCCTTTCCTGTGGCGGTCCTCATGAGAGGCAGTTTCATCATAGCTCTTTAGGGTTTTTGCGACTGCACTTGAAGAAGTTCTTGAAATGGTCCATATTGAATGTCTTTCATGTCCTAAAGTAATGATGCACTGTAGTTTCTCTTTGCTTATTTGAGCTGTTCTTGCCATAATATGCTTGGTCTTTTACCAGATAGGGCTATGTATACCAACCATAACTTGTCACAACACAACTGATTGGCTTAACCTGTCTTACTCTGGCGTTCCGCCAGCGGAACACCTCCCACATTCCACTGAAAAGGCAGAGCGCGAAATTCAAAATATATTTTTTAGAAATATTTAACTTTCACACATTAACAAGTCCAATACAGCAAATGAAAGGTACACATCTTGTGAATCCAGCCAACATGTCCGATTTTTTAAATGTTTTACAGCTAAAACAGCACGTATATTTATGTTAGCTCACCACCAAATACAAAAAAGGACAGACATTTTTCACAGCACAGGTAGCATGCACAAAGCCAACCTAACTAACCAAGAACCAACCAAACTAACCAACAAACAACTTCATCAGATGACAGTCTTATAACATGTTATTCAATAAATCTATGTTTTGTTCGAAAAATGTGCATATTTCAGGTATAAATCATAGTTTACATTGCAGCTACAATCAGAAATTGCACCGAAAGCAGCCATAATAATTAGACACCAACGTCAAATACCTAAATACTCATCATAAAACATTTCTGAAAAATACATGGTGTACAGCAAATGAAAGACAGGCATCTTGTGAATCCAGCCAATATTTTTTACAGCGAAAACACAATATAGCGTTATATTAGCTTACCACAATAGCCAGAAACACAAGCCATTCCCCAGTAGTAAAAGTTAGCGATCGTGACAAACCAGCAAAAGATATATAATTTTTGACTAACCTTGATAAGCTTCATCAGATGACAGTCCTATAACATCAGGTTATACATAGACTTATGTTTTGTTCGAAAATGTGCATATTTAGAGCTGAAATCAGTGGTTATACATTGTGCTAACGTAGCAGATTTTTCCCACAACGTCCGGATATTTTTCTGACACTTTCTGACACACATATTCTGACCAAATGACTATTCATAAACATAACTAAAAAATACATGTTGTATAGGAAATGATAGATACACTAGTTCTTAATGCAATCGCCGTGTTAGAATTCTAAAAATAACTTCATTACGACATCCAGCTTAGGTATGGCGAGAGAGTACCCAAAAGCTGGGCGCAAACGACTAGCACAACATGTTCGACAGATATATGAAATAGCATCATAAAATGGGTCCTACTTTTGCTGATCTTTCATCAGAATGTTGTACAAGGGGTCCTTTGTCGGGAACAATCGTTGTTTGGATTTAGAACGGCCTTTTTCCCTCTCGATTTAGCAAGCACACTTGCCAAGTGGCGCAAATCTCTCCATGTCAACAAACGGAAGAGAACGGAACACGGCAAAACTCCCGAAAAAAATTCAATAATCTGATTAAACTATATTGAAAAAACATACTTTACGATGATATTGTCACATGTATCAAATAAAATCAAAGCCGGAGATATTAGTCGTCCATAACGTCAGCTTATCAGAAGGCAAATCCAGGTCCCTCCTCGCGCTCTCCAGAAAACAGGAAACTGGTGACACGTCATGCCAAGAGCTATGATTCAAGTCCAGATCAAGTTACACACTCAATTTCTTCTCTCACTGCTTGTCGACATCTAGTGGAAGACGTATGAAGTGCATCTAAACTAATAAATAACAAGGACTTTAATAGGCAGCCCCTAGAAGAGTGCATCGATTTCAGATTTTCCACTTCCTGTCAGGAAGTTTGCTGCAAAAGAAGTTCTGTTTTACTCACAGATATAATTCAAACGGTTTTAGAAACTAGAGAGTGTTTTCTATCCAATAGTAATAATAATATGCATATTGTACGAGCAAGAATTGAGAACGAGGCCGTTTAAATTGGGCACGATTTTCCCCCAAAGTGAAAACAGCGCCCTCTGTCCTCAACAGGTTTAAGAAGGGAAGAAATTCCACAAATTAACTTTTAACAAGGCACACCTGTTAATTGAAATGCATTCCAGGTGACTACCTCATGAAGCTGGTTGAGAGAATGCCAAAAGTGTGCAAATCTGTCAAGGCAAAGGGTGGCTACTTTGAAGAATTTTAAATATACTTTGATTTGTTTAACACTTTTTCAGTTGCTACATGATTCCATATGTGTTATTTCCTAGTTTTGATGGCTTCACTATTATTCTACAATGTAGAAATTGTAAAAATAAAGAAAAACCCTTGAATTAGTAGGTGTGTTTGGGGAAGGCCCTTTCCTGTTTCAGCATGACAATACCCCAGTGCACAAAGCGAGGTCCGTACAGAAATGGCTTGTCGAGATCGGTGTGGAAGAACTTGACTGGCCTGCACAGAGTCCTGACAGAGCCCCCATCGAACACATTTTGATTGAATTGGAGGCGGGAGGACCAACTCCATATTAATGCCAATGATTTTAACATTAGATGTTCGACAAGCAGGTGTCCACATACTTTTGGTCATGTAGTGTAGATGAAGTTTACAATTTTTTTACAGATTGACCAATGGTGTTTATATAAGTAGTGAAGTGAACACGTTCCAAAATTGACCCCTGTGGTACACCTTTATGTACTTTAAGAAATTCAGAGTTAACCCCATCAGTCACGTTAGCCTGAGTTCTGTCACTAAAAAAACATTTAATTTTAGTGTCTAAAGCATTGACAAGATCATTAACAACTAAAATGGTTGCTTTAATGATTTGATTTTGTTTTGATAAGTGCTATGCCCATGCATAAACCTTGACTGATTAACATTCAAAAATACTTTTCTCATACTTGTGGAATATTTCCTGATAACAATGTTAAGTAAAAAGTGTGTTATTCAGCCAACAATGATAGGCGCTACACTTAAGCAGAACAGGATCCAATTGGTCGGACTCTGTGGATTCCTTGTCTATTGCTAGCAAAGCACCAGGACTTACTTGTCTATAAATAGCCTAAAAGAAAAACTTTGACTATCATTTCACTGATCATTCAGCAAGTTTACAGAGTAAATTCTTATTTACAATGACGGCCTACCCCGGCCAAACCCGGACGACGCTGGGCCAATTGTGCACCACCCTATGGGACTCCCAATCACGACTGGATTCGAACCAGGGTGTCTGTAGTGACACCTCAAGCACTGAGATGCAGTGCCTTAGACCGCTGTGCCATCAGGAGCCCGCTGGAGTAAAATGATGCATCAATGATGGCATTTTCTTCCGAAATGAGGTCAGTGTCTTAATTAATATCTTGTGGCAGAGAGGAGGAAGTAGAACCCTTCAGGGATTTGACAGTTTTCCAGAATTTAGCAGGGTTACCATGACGTTCTGATAGAGTGGTTACATAGTAATCAGATCTATCCATTCTGATTTGTTTTTCAAAATGATTCCTGAGTTGCTTAAAAAGCTTTTCAGTCTAGGCCTAAGACTGTGTTCCTGGCCTTGACCCAAGCATCATCACTTTTATGAATGACTTGAATTCTGGGGTGTACCCGGCATTCGGTCTACCTTTTAATCCTTAATTCTTTGAAGGGAGCATGATTTTCCACAACAGTATTGAAGACATCTGCAAAGAGGCAGCAGTCTAAATCAGGTTCAGGGATAGCTGAAATATAATCAAGGTCACTAAAATAAAGATCACAGAATTTTTAAATGTTCCTCTTTGTGATGACACGAGGCTTGGATTTTTGTATCCACACATCTCTAACACAAACAACTGGGCAATGGTCACTAATGTCTTGGGCGAAGACACCAGTGTATTCATTAAATTAAGATCAATCAGAGTTGACTTTGCAGGATCTCTAGGGTTGGGCCGTGTAGGTTTAGTCACCAGCTGGGTTAGGTTTAGATCATTACACATGCTGTTTTGATTGACTGAAGCCTGCATTTCCCAATCATAATTTAGGTCACCCAGGATACTTACTTCTGGTTTAGTAAAAGAAGACAACAAACTAGTTAACCCCTATATCAGTTATGGATACATTTTCCCCCAGACCAAAGTAAAGAGGTAAAAATATAATTTACCCCTGAGTCAATACTTTGTAGAAGCACCTTTGGTAGCCATTACAGCTGTGAATCTTTCTGCATAATTATCTAAGAGCTTTCCACACCTGAATTCTGCAGCATGTCCATTATTCTATTGAAAATTCTTCAAGCTCCGTCAAATTGGTTGTTGATCATTGCTAGACAACCATTTTCAGGTCTTGACCTTTTTAAATAGAGTCAAGTTAAAATTGTAACTCGGCCACTCAGGAACATTCACTGTCTTCTTGGTAAGCAACTCCGGTGTAGATTTGGCCTTGTGTTTTAGGTTTTTGTCCTGCTGAAAGTTGAATTAATCTCCAAGTGTCTGATGGAAAGCAGATTGAAACAGGTTTTCCTCTACGATTTTGCCTGTGCTTGGCTCCATTCAGTTTCCTTTTTATCCTGAAAATCTCCCCAGTTCTTAACAATTACAAGCATACCCACAACATGATGCAGCCACGACTATACTTGAAAATATGGAGAGTGGTACTCAGTGAATTGTTGTATTGGATTTGCCCCAAACATAATGCTTTGTATTCAGGACATACAGTTAATTTATTTGCTACAGCTTTACTTTAGTGCCTTATTGCAAACAGGATACATGTTTTTGAATATTTTCTTTTCTGTACAGGCTTCCTTTTCATTCTGTCATGTTGTTGATCCATCCTCAGTTTCCTGAGGACATTTCAGCTTTTCATTTTTAATTAATTTGTACAAATATTGTAAAACATAATTCCACGCTGACATTATGGGGTATTGTGTGTAGACCAGTGACAATAAATCTCAAGTTAATCCATTTTAAATTCAGGCTGTAACAACTTTTTCCACATTTTGTTAAGTGGTGTGAATACTTTCTGAAGGCACTGTAGCTTGAGCAAACATTCTACCCATTTGATTTATCATAGTAGCAGGCTAACAGAAGGCAGCATCAAGAAATGACCAGACCGAAACATGCAACTTCGGGTAAAATTACGAAACGAAGCGAGTGGATTTAGAAATACATTGTCGCTTTATCCAGTCAGAGCAGCAGGATCAACGTACAGCCTGCCCATTTCTTTACAGACACATAGCACCTTGAATGTGATTGAAAGATGCGCGCTGGCACCCGATTTGAAAAATGATCACGGATAATAACAAAAAAAAAATCTGATCATAATCGTATCAGGACAATTTCCCATATCCGTTATAATACTTGTTTTGTCCAACTACTCGGCACACCCCTAATTGTCAGCTATACGCTGGTCATTATTTGAATTGGCCAACCAGCTAGCTAGCAACGAACCTGAAACATTGTTTAGAAAATTGCTTGTAGTTGCCTGGCTTGCTAGGTGGACATTTACAGAATATGTTTTAAACGCATGGGTTTATTGGTGTTAACATTCTGGAGAGAAATGCACACATATATATATATATATAAAAAACATAGCTGATAGGGCTGACGTGCTTTAAAATAATTGGTTTCTACTGACAACTGAGATCTCCTAACTATGTCATAAGGGGACAACAAGCGGATAAGAGGCAATCTGTAATTACGATTAAGACATTAATGAGCGAGCTAGGATGGACGTAGTCAATAACTATTTGTTCAGCACTTTTGAAGTGTACAGCGACACAATTCAGAATATGGGCCTTTCTTACAGTATTCTCCTTGAACACCAAGTCAGAACCCTAGGATAAATAAAGGGGGTATAAAAGCAGACAATGAAAGCTCTTACAATATTCAATGATTACATTTCTCTAAAATAGACTATAGTCTACATATGCACCACCAAGTCATAACAGTAGGCTAAATTATGAGAGGGAAAGGGGGACCTAATTATTAGGTTGAGGCACATGGGCTACTAACAGCTTACTACGCAACATACACTTAGTACTATTATTTTGTTAGCTACAGTATACATATCTCCCTGGCATATTACATCATTTAAGCAGCAGCATACAATACATTTTTGGACTCACTTTGTTGTGCTGTGCTCACTTAAACAGGAAGGTGGCACGGCGGTCCTTCTTGGGAAAATTTTGTCCTCAATGTCTAACATTCTCTGGATTTATGGTGCTTTCAAGACCACGGGGAACTCATTAAAAAAACAAGGTTGAATCATGACGTCAGTGATCTTCAGGTCAGAGCTCTAGAAAGAGGCCTGAGTTCCCGACTTGGAATTCCGAGTTGGATGACCGTTCCCAGTCGGAGCTCGATTTCCCAGTTGTCTTGAACTCACTGAAATCTTAGATTTCCCAGTTCTGAGTTTCCAGTTGTTTTGAACGCAGCAAAAGTCATGCTGGATTGACAGCATGTTCAATGTGGAATGTTTATCCTTTTAAGCTTGGAAGAGAGACCCTTTTTATTTTTTATTTCACCTTTATTCAACCAGGTAGGCAAGTTGAGAACAAGTTCTCATTTACAATTGTGACCTGGCCAAGATAAAGCAAAGCAGTTCGACACATACAACAACACAGAGTTACACATGGAGTAAAACAAACATACAGTCAATAATATAGTATAAAAAAGTCTATATAAAATGTGAGCAAATGAGGTGAGATAAGGGAGGTAAAGGCAAAAAAAGGCCATGGTGGCGAAGTAAATACAATATAGCAAGTAAAACACTGGAATGGTAGATTTGCAGTGGAAGAATGTGCAAAGTAGAAATATAAATAATGTGGTGCAAAGGAGCAAAATAAATAAATGCAGTAGAGGAGGAGGTAGTTGTTTGGGCTAAATTATAGATGGGCTATGTACAGGTGCAGTAATCTGTGAGCTGCTCTGACAGCTGGTGCTTAAAGCTAGTGAGGGAGCTAAGTGTTTCCAGTTTCAGAGATTTTTGTAGTTCGTTCCAGTCATTGGCAGCAGAGAACTGGAAGGAGAGGCGGCCAAAGGAGGAATTGGCTTTGGGGGTGACCAGAGAGATATACGTGCTGGAGCGAGTGCTACAGGTGGGTGCTTCTAAAACACAGATTTGGGCCACGCACCCACTCCAATGAATAGCAGGCTAGTGATTACTTTGCAAGGCTTGCAGTGAGCCACTGATTCCTTCCAAACCACTCATTGTTGAAAATGCAATTTCCAACTTGTTGTGTAATGGTTATGTCCAATGGCCAATGAGCACCGATACGTTTTATCTTCATACTTTCTCTTCATATGACAAGGATTGAAAATAATTTGCCAGTAGATTGTTGACTTGATTCATGATGATGACTGCTAGCTTGCTAGCTAAGATTTTGAAAGTATGATGTTGACATGATCAGTCCAATCAAAGCTACGGTAGATATAACCTGATTTGACATAATATTATCTGGTGCCAATGACCTTGAGCCTTCTTGGAGGGGTACTTCTAATGTAACTATGGCAGCACCCAGGGGGGTTGAATTTGAGTTATACCCGTAGTTTCTGCTGTGACGTAGAGTCCCCATGAGTGACAGAACACTGAGCCAATCACGGCGCAACTAGAGAACATTACCAACCCCTACGCTCCGTATTTTCCGCTGGTTGCCCCACCACCACAGAAAGCACTGAGCTAGGCTTAAACACCTGCATTTTAGAGCTCCCTTATACAAGAAAGCAAAAAAAATACCATGTTTGTATGCAGAGCCCCACCTGTTTTGAGCCCCACCTGCCCTGAATGACAGGTCGCCACTGCATAGGCCTATGCACTTGTGATTTGAAACAATCCACAGCATTTTTAAAAAAAGAAGGTAATGATCCTGTGTAGCTAAGTATTTTTAAATGATTTCATTTAGACAGGAGTAATTATATAGTTGTGGAAAAACATCAATTTGGTTTAGGGGAAGTCAGCATCCGAACAATGCACCCACCAACTTTTCTTTCTAATTTGCAAGTGGCTGAAACCAGAGATCCATATATAATGACAAGGCGGTAATGCAGTCGACAAATTTAGGTCTGCATATTATTTTGATCGAAACGTATTGAGCTTATTCAGGACAGATTTTAGCGAGAGTGACCCCTCTCGCTTAGCCTCTCCCTCTCTGCTGAAACAACACCCCTGTCTTACATTGACTACATATCTGATACTGTCTGGACAGAAAAGGTGACACGCCATACTCCTTTTGTCCAGACAAAAGATTGAAACGCTATTAGCGAGCACCACCGCTAACTAGCTAGCCATTTCCCATCGGTTACACTGACTTCGGTAGTCAGTTGGACGGTGTTCCCTCCAACATATTGGTGTGGCTGGCTTCCGGGTTAAGCGGGTGGGTGTTAGGAAGCACGGTTTGGCGGGTCATGTTACGGAGGACGCATGACTCGACCTTCGCCTCTCTGAGATAAGATCGAAATTGGGGACGAAAAGGGGGTAAACATTTTTTATAAAAAAATAACCTGCCAACCTGTTGTCAGCTATCAGCATACAGTTCCCTTAGAAAGTCTTCATAGTTGCATCCTTTCTAAAAACATTTTGGGGATTTCCAAATGCAATTGTTTTGTATTCTAATTTTTTTTTAATTATTGTTAGATTACAAAACAACTTTTTCATAGCATGTTTGTCACATTGGTCTTCACACTGACTTTTGCGGTAACTTAAACAAAGACAACTTGGAGCTTATGATTCAGATGGTCTAAAGTAAATGCAAGTGTCATGTCCAGGGTGAATACATTTGTATTCATGTATATCAGACATCACACAGGTGTGTCAACTAAAATATATCCCAGACAAGATTGAAGAATGGGACAAGTAGACATTGTGAATATAAGTCAGTGATTGCATCTGTAGTGGTTCGCATGAATTTGAGTGGTTACATACAATGCATGTTGAAAGAATGGCTGTGAGACAGAGAGGGGCTTTGTGCTTCCGGGCACCACTGAAGGTGGAGTGCAGTGCAGTGGCCTGATAAGAATATGACAATAAAAGCATTATGTACCTTTCATCACCAAAGCCATGTTAGCATTAACTGCACATGTTGCTTAACAATTCAACTCTTTTGTTAGTGTCATATAGAAATTCACATACAATATTCAGTTTATAAGCATTGACTAATGGTGTTTAAGACAACTGGGACCTCGGGAATAAACAAGATCAAATCATGACGTCAGTGAGCTTCAGGTCGGAAAGTCAGAGCTCTAGAAAGATGCCCGAGTTTCCGACTTGGAATTCCGAGTTGGATGACGATTTCTCCCCAGTCGGATCTAGTTTTCTTTCCGAGTTGTCTTGAACCCACTGAAATATGTAGGCAACCCTGGTCTTGGTGTGGCGCAGGCACTTCATGTTTGTTATTTAACCGACCTGGAAGACCAGGCGTGTTGAAGTGAGCTGATCAATTAGCTCAGTTGGTCAGGGCTGCGTTGAATACATAAAAATTGTACAGAACATCCAATTGAAAAGGAGCGGCGTAACCAGTTGAAAAACGGGGAAAGGTTGGCTTGTGGGTTCAAAATTCACCGCTGCCCTTTAAATAGGTCACTCGTTGCTGCAAGCCACACCCCCGCACACATATCTCAAAGTCTGTTCAAGAACGTTTTGTCAAAACGTGTCGTTAAGTACAAGCAGTTCTGCAGCGTAGCAAACGTTCAAGCAAACTGAACGAACCCCTGGTTTAAGGCCTAGTTGGATCAAAATCCGGTCATTGACGGAGCGAGTTTGTTTTGACAGACACGGAAGGTACGCGATCCAGCCGTCCGATGACCAGCTGACAGCGCACTGCACCGCAACATGGACCACATATCGACGCCTGTCAGGTTACGTAGCAGCTTCAAACCTGGTAAATTCGGGGTGCAGTCATGGGATCTAACACTTTGAAATAGCAACTGCAATATTATTGAAAAAGAGCCTACGCTCTGTTCTATGTATGATTTAACATTTTCTACTTTTACTTGCAGTTATGGTGTTATGTTGGATAATGTTTTTTTGTGCAATAGATGGTCTATATTTTAGTTTATTCTGCTATAGTCTATTTTTTTTTAAATTGATATCCGTTTTTCCAGGTCAGACAGTTTTACATTGATCAATTCATCTCTTTATTGATTGAACAGCATGTTATCTTCCCATAACTTCTTGTGTCCTCCCTACCCTCTCCTCTGGTCTCTATTCTGCACTCTGTTCAGACATCCAGGTAGGACCTTTTAGTACCCCATTCATAGACTTTAGCGCCTATTAACGATAGTATCTTTGTTAAGAGCCCAACACTTCTTCTAAACATTAACTCACATTGCTTGTCGTACTGTTTTGGAAACATAAGGAATATATCTTTCATATCAGCAAGAAATAATAATAAAAAAAACTAAAGGTAAATTACTACACACCTTTTATAGGGTTAAGGTTAGTGTTCCCACATTGCCAGATCTCCATGTTACAGCACTTGTTTTCGGGAAAGACTGGCCCCCACATATGCTAATTAGCTAACTGCTTTGAACACCTGTGTGTAGCTAACTGGGGAGGAAGTGTAGTTTCTCAACTGGAGGCACACACGGTGTATGGATCTGTGCAAAACTGCTACAGTAAGTGTATCTTTTTAATTTGAAAGATTCTCGTTTAGCTGAAAGATAAGAGGCACATCAGTATATGTTTAGAAAAACCTTATTGAAAGTGCTGATTTTTGACGTTTCTAAAAGTTAAAATAGTGTCGGAATTGTAGTTTACACAGAGCCAAATGTGGGCAAATGTAATTGCTGAAAACCCTACATACGGAGAAGAAGAGTTTAAGATCTAGACCTTTAGTTACATCTATATTTGTTGAATTGTTGTAGGTTACAATGTACTGTAGTAGGTAAACAAGTGTGTGTTCGTGTGCTAGACTAAGTCGCCAACCCCCCCTCCCCCTCTTACCGGAGATCAGCGTATTAGAGAGAGCCTAGCGTTAAGCCCGTTGTAGTGGGTTGTGGGTAATATGATGTGACGGGTAGGATGTTGGTCCCATAGAATTAGAATGATTTAGAACAGTAGTAACCAACCGGTCACAATCGACTGGTCGATCTTCAAGGCATTCTTAGTCGATCACCAAACATTTCTGTAAAAAAAACAACGAAAACCTTGCATTACAATTATATATTTTTTTGCGCTGTTGGTGGTAGGTGCACTTCAATTAGTAGCCCTAGCGCTGGGAAGGCAAATAGTGTCCAGAGAGCAAATCAAGTGCACATACAGGCTTACCACTGGCCAATCAGATATCTCAGATCCCTGTGTCTGTACAGTAGAGATCATCAACTAGATTCAGCCACGGCCCAATTTTTTTTCTTGAGCAGATGGTCGGGGATCCAGAACGTAATTGCAAATCATTTGTAGACTGCAAATTGACTGCAAGAAGCCCAAACATATATTTGACTAAAACATACATTTCCAACCTTGCTTACATTTGCACACAATCACGTGTCTCTTTATTATGTGTGGGAATACTTGGGAACAGATTTCTGAAATAAAATCATATGGAGCTAATTTCCTGGTGTTTTTACAGTCTTATGTCCAGCAATAATTTTTTTATATATATATATATATATATATATATATATATATATATATATATATATATATATATATATATATACACACACTTCTCCAAAAAATAAAGGGAACACTTAAACAACACAATGTAACTCCAAGTCAATCACACTTCTGTGAAATCAAACTGTCCAATTAGGAAGCAACACTGATTGACAATAAATTTCACATGCTGTTGTGCAAATGGAATAGACAAAAGGTGGAAATTATAGGCAATTAGCAAGACACCCCCAAAAAAGGAGTGATTCTGCAGGTGGTGACCACAGACAACTTCGCAGTTCCTATGCTTCCTGGCTGATGTTTTGGTCACTTTTGAATGCTGGCGGTGCTCTCACTCTAGTGGTAGCATGAGACGGAGTCTACAACCCACACAAATGGCTCAGGTAGTGCAGTTCATCCAGGATGGCACATCAATGCGAACTGTGGCAAAAAGGTTTGCTGTGTCTGTCAGCGTAGTATCCAGAGCATGGAGGCGCTACCAGGAGACAGGCCAGTACATCAGGAGACGTGGAGGAGGACGTACGAGGGCAACAACCCAGCAGCAGGACCACTACCTCCGCCTTTGTGCCAGGAGGTGCACTGCCAGAGCCCTGCAAAATGACCTCCAGCAGGCCACAAATGTGCATCCATTCCTGTTTTGCAGGAAATCACGCACAGAACAAGCAGTATGGCTGGTGGCATTGTCATGCTGGAGGGTCATGTCAGGATGAGCCTGCAGGAAGAGTACCACATGAGGGAGGAGGATGTCTTCCCTGTAACGCACAGCGTTGAGATTGCCTGCAATGACAACGAGCTCAGTCCGATGATGCTGTGACACACCGCCCCAGACCATGACGGACCCTCCACCTCCAAATCGATCCCGTTCCAGAGTACAGGCCTCGCTGTAACGCTCATTCCTTCGACGATAAACACGAATCCGACCATCACCCCTGGTGAGACACAACCGCGACTCGTCAGTGAAGAGCACTTTTTGCCAGTCCTGTCTGGTCCAGCGACGGTGGGTTTGTGCCCATAGGCGACATTGTTGCCGGTGATGTCTGGTGAGGACCTGCCTTACAACAGGCCTACAAGGCCTCAGTCCAGCCTCTGTCCACAATAGGCTGAGAGTCTGAGCACTGTTGATTGGATTGTGTGTTCCTGGTGTAACTCGGGCAGTTGTTGTTGCCATCCTGTACCTGTCCCGCAGGTGTGATGTTCGGATGTACCGATCCTGTGCAGGTGCTGTTACACGTGGTCTGCCACTGCAAGGACGATCAGCTGTCTGTCCTGTCTCCCTGTAGAGCTGTCTTAGGCATCTCACAGTACGAACATTGCAATTTATTGCCCTGGCAACATCTGCAGTCCTCATGCCTCCATGCAGCATGCCTAAGGCACGTTCACACAGATGAGCAGGGATCCTGGGCATCTTTCTTTTGGTGTTTTTCAGAGTCAGTAGAAATGCCTCTTTAGTGTCCTAAGTTTTCATAACTGTGACCTTAATTGCCTACCGTCTGTAAGCTGTTAGTGTCTTAACGACCGTTGCACAGGTGCATGTTCATTAATTGTTCATTGATTGTTCATTCCCAAGCATGGGAAACAGTGTTTAAACCCTTTACAATGAAGAACTGTGGAGTTATTTGGATTTTTACAAATGATCTTTGAAAGACCGTGTCCTGAAAAAGGGACGTTTCTTTTGTTGCTGAGTGTTTTATGTATACACATGAATACAGTTGAAGTCGGAAGTTTACATACACCTTAGCCAAATACATTTAAACTCAGTTTCTCAATTCCTGACATTTAATCCAAGTAAAAATTCCCTGTCTTAGGTCAGTTACGATCACCACTTTATTTTAAGAATGTGAAATGTCAGAATAATAGTAGAATATTAATAGAGAATATTTATTTCTTTCTTTCATCACATTCCCAGTGGGTCAGAAGTTTACATACACTCAATTAGTATTTGGTCGCATTGCCTTTAAATTGTTTAACTTGGGTCAAACATTTTGGGTAGCCTTCCACAAGCTTTCCACAATAAGTTGGGTGAATTTGGGCCCATTCCTCCTGACCGAGCTGGTGTAACGGAGTCAGGCTTGTAGGGCTCTTTGCTCGCACACACTTTTTCAGTTCTGCCCACGAATTTTCTATAGGATTGAGGTCAGGGCTTTGTGATGGCTACTCCAATACCCTGACTTTGTTGTCCTTAAGCCATTTGCCACAACTTTGGAAGTGTGCTTGGGGTCATTGTCCATTTGGAAGACCCATTTGCGACCAAGCTGTAACTTCCTGACTGATGTCTTGAGATGTTGCTTTAATATATCCAAATATTTTCCCTGCCTCATGATGCCATCTATTTTATGAAGCGTACCAGTCCCTCCTGCAGCAAAGCACCCCCACAACATGAAGCTGCCACTCCTGTGCTTCATGGTTGGGATGATGTTCTTCAGCTTGCAAGGATCCCCCTTTTTCCTCCAAACATAATGATAGTCATTATGGCCAAACAGTTCTATTTGTGTTTCATCAGACCAGAGGACATTTCTCCAAAAAGTACGATCTTTGTACCCATGTGCAGTTTCAAACCGTAGTCTGGCTTTTTTATGGCGGTTTTGGAGCAGTGGCTTCTTCCTTGCTGAGCGGCCTTTCAGGTTATGTCGATAAAGGACTCGTTTTATTGTGGATATAGATACTTTTGTACCCGTTCCCTCCAGTATCTTCACAGGGTCCTTTGCTGTTGTTCTGGGATTGATTTGCACTTTTCACACCAAAGAACGTTCATCTCTAGGAGACAGAACGCGTCTCCTTCCTAAGCGGTATGAAGGCTGCGTGGTCCCATGGTGTTTATACTTGCGTACTATTGTTTGTACAGATGAACGTGGTACCTTAAGGCATTTGGAAATTGCTCCCAAGGATGAACCAGACTTGTGGAGGTCTACATTTTTTTTTTTCTCCTCAGGTCTTGGCTGATTTCTTTTGATTTTCTCATGATGTCAAGCACAGAGGCACTGAGTTTGAAGGTAGGCCTTGAAATACATCCACAGGTACACCTCCAGTTGACTTAGGCTAATTGACATCATTTATCTGAAGCTTCTAAAGCCATGACATAATTTTCTGGTATTTTCCAAGCTGTTGAAAAGCACAGTCAACTTAGTCAATGTGAACTTCTGTCCCACTGGAATTGTGATACAGTGAAATAATCTGTCTGTAAAACAATTGTTGGAAAAATTACTTGTGCCATGCACAAAGTAGATGTCCTAACTGACTTTCCAAAACTACAGTTTATTTACAAGAAATTTGTGGAGTGGTTGAAAAACGAGTTTTAAGTGTATGTAAACTTTCGAATTCAACTGTAGATACAGTGCATTCGGAAAGTATTCAGACTCTGTCCCTTTTTCCACATTTTGTTACGTTACAGCCTTATTCTAAAATGATTTAAATAAAAAAAAATCCTCACCAATCTACACACAATACCCAATAATGACCAAGTGAAAGCAGGTTTGTAGAAATGTTTGCAAATGTATAAAAAATAAATAAAATAAAATACCTTATTTGTGTAAGTATTTTAAACACTTTACTATGAGACTTTAAATTGAGCTCAGGTGCATCCTGTTTCCATTGATCATCCTTGATGTCTCAACAACTTGATTGGAGTCCACCTGTGGTAAATACAATTGATTGGATATCATTTGGAAAGGCACACGCCTGTCCATATAAGGTCCCACAGTTGACGGTGCATGTCAGAGCAAAAACCAAGCATTGAGGTCGAAGGAATTGTCCTTAGAGCTCCGAGACAGGTTTGTGTCAAGACACAAATTTGGGGAAGGGTATCAAAACATTTCTGCTTTCTTCTTGGGTCCCCCAAGAACACAGTGGCCTACATCATTATTATATGGAAGAAGTTTGGAACCTCTTCCTAGAGCTGAGCAATCGGGGGAGAAGGGCCTTGGTCAAGGAGGTGACCAAGAACCCGATGGTCACTCTGACAGAGCTCCAGAGTTCCTCTGTGGAGATGGGAGAACCTTCCAGGACAACCATCTCTGCAGCACTCTACCAATCAGGCCTTTATGGTAGAGTGGCCAGACGGAAGCCACTACTCAGTAAAGGGCACATGACATTCTGCTTGGAGTTTGCCTAAAGGACTCTCGGACCATGAGAAACAAGATTCTCTGGTCTGATGAAACCAAGATTGAACTTTTTGGCCTGAATGCCAAGCGTCACGCCTGTAGGACTCCTGGCACCATCCCTATGGTGAAGCATGGTGGAGGCAGCATCATGCTGTGGGGTTGTTTTTCAGCGGCAAGGACTGGGAGACTAGTCAGGATCAAGGGAAAGATAAACAGAGCAAAGTACAGAGAGCTCCTTGATGAAAACCTGCTTCAGAGTGCTCAGGACTTCATACTGGGGTGAAGGTTCAGTTTCCAACAGGACGACAACCCTAAACACACAGCCAAAACAACGGAGGAGTGGCGTCGTGACAAGTCTCTGAATGTCCTTGAGCTGCCCAGCCAGAGCTTGGACTTGATTCCCCCATATCACATTTCTGGAGAGACCTGAAAAAGCTGTACAGCAACGCTCCCATCCAACCTGACAGAGCTTGAGAGGATCTGCAAAAAAGAATGGGAGAAACTCCCCAAATACAGGTGTGCCAAGCGTGTAGCGTCATATCCAAGAAGACTCGGGCTGTAATTGCTGCCAAAGGTGTTTCAACAAAGTACTGAGGTCGCAGCCGGCCGCGACCGGGAGGTCCGTGGGGCCACGCACAATTGGCATAGCGTCGTCCGGGGTAGGGAGGGTTTGGCCGGTAGGGATATCCTTGTCTCATCGCGCTCCAGCGACTCCTGTGGCGGGCCGGGCGCAGTGCGCGCCAACCAAGGGGGCCAGGTACACGGTGTTTCCTCCGACACATTGGTGCGGCTAGCTTCCGGGTTGGAGGCGCGCTGTGTTAAGAAGCAGTACGGCTGGTTGGGTTGTGCTTCGGAGGACGCATGGCTTTCGACCTTCGTCTCTCCCGAGAGACTAGCGATTGGATACCACGAAAATTGGGGAGAAAATGGGATAAAAATAAAAAAAATAAAAATAAAAAAAAAATACTGAGGAAAGGGTCAGAATACTTTATATAAATGTATTAGTTTATATTTTATTTTTGCTAAAATAAAATAAAAACTTTTTTGCTTTGTCCATTATGGGGTATTGTGATAAAGCTGTGGAAGAATAATACTTTCTGAATGCAAGGAGCGAGGTGGAACTCAACAAAGTGTAGGATGCTACTGATGTCAGGGCAGAAGTCCTTTCCTAATTTTAAAGAAATAAAATACCAAACTGGTCTGGTCCTCCATAACACCGGACCAGTGGCAAGTGCCTGTGGCTGGGGCAGGTGAGAAGTGCAATCATATGGCTGGACTTCTGTTTGGGCTTTTGGATACAATCAGCACCAGCATCAACACTGCTGACCCAAGCAGTACTTTCCAGGAGCAGAGATGTTACCAGCCCAACAGAAAGTTCAAGAAAAATACTCGACCAGTAAGAATAGGTAAGTCTCCTGACCTGTTTCAATAATTTCCAGTTTCGTAATGTCATCTAGACACTCTGTGGCTCCTCTCAAAAACAATAACACCAAATTCACACCTGCAATATACTTGTAGTACAATAATGTTGAACTGATCTTCATTCACTGTCTCCACAGTGCTTGAGGTGCCTTCTCCCACTGTGTGCATGGACCCAAGAGGCGCCTGAACGAGACAGAGGAGATATATTATTCTTGCCTCTCTGAATCAATAACACTAGTATAATATACACTGTTGCATGTACTCACAAATGTTCTACACAGCAAGGCGTTATTGTAGAGGTAAGTTATTAGGTCTATAGAGGCCTACGAGGCTTGGGCCTATTCCTATTTCCCTTTTAATCACTGTGGTAAGAATTTAATGCATGTGAAACAGACAAGGATCTCGTCCTTGCCCCAAACTGGGATCATGAAAGTCACATGGTCCAGCATGCTTTTTGAGGTGCAATGGGTAGCATGACTTCATGAACGCGTAGCAAAACCTTTTAGTGGCCGCTCTATTGACAGCAGAGATACATTTCTTAAGTTTTAGAGTTCATTCTGTGCAATTCACTTATTTTGCCTTGGGCGGAGAGGAACATGAGCTGTTGTACAACACATTTCCTGCAATTCTACACATTTTGCCATAGGCTGGAGAGAAATGTTTGCAGTTTTTAATATGATATCTGAGTGGGACTGACCAACAAAGTAAATGGGGGGAAGGGCCCCCGGCTGGTAATTTAACCATGATAACAAGTTTAGATAGTTTAGCGGCCAGCTAATTCAGCAATCAAAAAAAAAATATCTGACATGGGCTAATTGACTATCGGTGACTGACCTAAGAAGAGAACTGCTAATGCACTATCCTAACTCGCAACAGTAGTTGAGACCTAGACCGAGTTCCTAAAAAAAAAAAAGTGGAGGGGGATTGATCCGAGGGCCTTCAAAATGGGGACCACACATCCCTGCCCAAGACAGTTTTCTTTATGTCACAATTAGATGACAGCCTCTCTTTGCTCACAAACTACTCTAAAGGTAAGTCACCATATTGGAACGTGTGGACTAGAATAGCCTAGTTATTTATAAGCCTGTTATTTTAGGAGTACCTAGCTAGTTACCTAATCATTCTCTTGCCGTTCTTGGCCATTACTCAACACTTGATAAAAAATAAAAAATGTGGTTTTGAACAGTGTCTCTACTCTTAATTTTTTTGTTTGTAGGTTAGCCCAATACCAGATTGTGGCTTTAGCTAGCTATGAAGCTGTGCCTTGTAAGACCGCTACATAGATAAAGCCAGGCACAATCCACATTCAGGTATGGGCTGAATAAAGCAGAAACACCCTCTTCATTATGCTTGTTCTAATATTATTGTTGGCTGCCAAAAAGAGCACCGTAAGCAACCTGGTTAGCTACAAAAGATCTGTTAACTAGCTAGCTAATTAACAACATGCGTCAAGCTAACTTAGCTAGCAAGCAGATGATGGTCCTCTTCATCTGGGCGCAGCTGGTTTCTTCCAAAGGCCTTTTACAGTCGATGGGGCAAGTTGGGGTTCATTCAGGGGAATTTGTGCATTAGGGTAGGTCAGGTTGTGTGTTTTGATTATGTCAGGCCATTCCTTGAACCAGGGAAATATTGTTGACGTATTCTGGTCATATGCCCTGGCACCCCCTCAAAATGCAGTTTACATACAGATGTCCACTTACTACTTTTACGAATGTCGTTCCGAATTAAAGTGTTCCAAATTGCTTGTTGTTTTGGGTTAGTCTGTAGTTGGTGAAATTGCACGTTGTGTCGTGTGGAATCCAACCGGCAGTAGGGTACACAGCAGTTTACTTTGGGTATGTTGTGTCAGCACAGGACACCGTGTTTCACCTAACTCAGTCAGTGTTTACCTCAGACTTTGCAAATTTACCACCTATCGATCCCAGAGTGAAACGCACTGTTTAAGGTGTGAAGTAGGGCAATTCTATGGTTAACTAGTGTGAGAAGGTAGACGGGCCTGTTGATCAGACAGTTAGTGTGAGCTGACTGTGGATTCTTCCCTACGAAGCCCTACATTCAGTACAGACCCCCCCCCCCCCCCCCCCCCGCCAGGAAGCGATGCTTAGGCCATTTCCTGTACATCTCAATAGTCTAAAGAGGCTTCCTTTACTCATGTCCTTTAACATTAAAAAAACGAGACAGATGTTAGTAATGTGGTGGACAATCTGTTCTGCCTGTATATATCCTAGTTTCCCTCCTCCACTATGCTTCTGCTTTGCTTGCGCTTCAGTGTCTACGCCGGTATTTGTTAAGCACTTTCAGACAACTGCTGATGTAAAAAGGCTATATGATTGATATTTGGCTTTATTAACCCCCTCCTCCCCCAGTTGTCCAGTTTGTCTATCGAGGAACCAGAGGATGCAGAGCTGGCCTACACCATGAGAAACCTGCCCCCCACCCCCCCACCCCGGGGTGCATCTGTGGACCAAAACACAACCCCGGGATGCCACACACCTGCCGTTGACCGAGAACCAGAGGGAACTGGGCTCGAGACGGGGCGACCCCCTCACACCCCAGGAGGGACACCCCTGCTTTCTCGGCCCTCCCCTGGTGGCCCCCCTCCCTTCACCCCCCCCAGGACCAAACGTGCCCCCCCGGAAGGAGAGTTTGAGCCGCTGCAGCTGAGGAAGTACCAGCTGACCTCTATGGGGTCGCGGTCCATGGACTCCTCCCCTCTGTCCCGACCACGCAGCCCCTGGGGACACTTTGACCCGTACGACTCTGCAGAGGTGGGTGAGGGGTGGACACGTGTGTGTGAGTGAGACCTATGTGTGCACAGATGTAGTGCTAGAATCATTCTGAAAACTTCAGGAAGAGTGTGCAGAAGTGTGATAGCATTTGTATCTAATGATGTCGTGACCAATAAGCATCTTTTATAATGTGAAACTACAGTGCTTTCGGGAAAGTATTCAGACCCTTGACTTTTTCCACATTTTGATATATAACAGACTTATTCTAAAATATATTGCATTGTTTTCCTCCTCAATCTACACACAAGTGAAAACAGGTTTTTAGAAATGTTTGCAAATGTATTACAAATAAACATACCTTATTTACATAAGTACTTATACCCTTTTGCTATGAGACTCTAAATTGAGCTCAGGTACATCCTGTTTCCATTGATCATCCTTGAGTTGTTTCTACAACTTGATTGGAGTCCACCTGTGGTAAATTCAATTGATTTGACATGATTTGGAAAGGCACACACCTGTCTAATATTAAAGGTTCCACAGTTGACGGTGCATGTCAGAGCAAAAACCAAGCCATGAGGAATTGTCCGTAGAGCTCATGGACAGGAATGTGTCGGCACAGATCTGGGGAAGGGTACCAAAAAATATCTGCAGCATTGAAGGTCCCCAAGAACACAGTGGCCTCCATCATTCTTAAATGGACACAGTTTGGAACCACCAAGACTCTTCCTAGAGCTGGCTGCCCGGCCTGACTGAGCAATCGGGGTAGAAGGGCCTTGGTTAAGGAGGTGACCAAGAACCAGATGGTCACCTTCCAGAAGGACAACCATCTCTGCAGCACTCCATCAATCAGGCCTTTATGGTAGAGTAGCCAGACGGAAGCCACTCCTCAGTAAAAGGCACATGACAGCCCGCTTGGAGTTTGCCAAAAGCCACCTAAAAGATTCTCGGACCATGAGAAACAAGAATCTCTGGACTGATGAAACCAAGATTGAACTCTTTGGCCTGAATGCCAAACGTCACGTCTGGAGGAAGCCTGGCACCATCCTTACGGTGAAGCATGGTAGTGGCAGCATCATGCTGTGGGGATGATTTTCAGCAGCAGGGACTGGGAGACTAGTCAGGATCGAGGGGAAAGACGAACGGAGCAAAGTACAGAGAGATCCTTGGTGAAACCCGGCTCCAGAGCGCACGGGAGCACAGCTGGCCCTTTAAAAGTACACAGAGAGCTAAAATTAATGACCTGCATGTCAGTCTCTCATGGCTTAAAGTGGAAGAGAGATTGACTTCATCACTACTAAGCTGAATGTACCGAGCTGTCTGTTTTTAAAATAGTTGGACATCCATGCATACCCCACAAGACATGCTACCAGAGGTCTTTTCACAGTCCCCAAGTCCAGAACGGACTGTAGGAGGCGCATACTACTACACAGAGCCATGCCTACATGATATTGTTGTATGGTGGTATCAAACATTTTGTATTGTAGATATGTTGTACTGTTATCTTTTGTTTTATATGTAATGTGGGTGCTTTAATGTGTCTGGACCCCAGGAAGAGTAGCTGCTGGGGATCCCTAATAAATACAAATACCTTAGACTGGGGCGAAGGTTCACCTTCCAACAGGACAACGACCCTAATCACACAGCCAAGACAAATCAGGAGTTGATTCGGTACAAGTCTCTGAATGTCCTTGAGTGGCCCAGCCAGAGCCCAGACTTGGACATCTCTGGAGAGACCTGAAAATAGCTGTGCAGCGATGCTCCCCATCCACCCTGACGGAGCTTGAGAGGATCTGCAGAGAAGAATGGGAGTAACTCCCCAAGTACAGATGTACTTGTAGCGTCATACCCAAGAAGACTCGAGACGATAATCGCCGCCAAAGGTTCTTCAACAAAGTTCTGAGTAAAGGGTCTGAGAATACTTATGTAAATGTTATATTTCACTTTATTTTTTATATATTAGCAGCATTTCTAAAAACCTGTTTTGTTTTTCATTATGGGGTATTGTCTGTAGGTTGAGGGAAAAACTTTTTTCCTTTTTAGAATAAGGCTGTAACAAAGTGGAAAAAGTCAAGCAGTCTGAATACTTTCCCAATGGCCCAACATACAGTGCCTTCAGAAAGTATTCATACCCCTTGACTTATTTCCTGTTTTTGTTACAGCTTGAATACAAAATGGATTAAATTGATATTTTTGCACATTTATTGAAAATTAAATACTGAAATATTTAATTTACATAAGAATTCACACCCCCGAGTCAGTACTTTGTAGATTCTCCTTTAGCAGCGATTACAGCTTTGAGTTGTCTTGGGTATGTCTGTATCTTTGCTTTGCAGATTTTCTCAAACTCTGTTAAGCTCTGTT